>NC_092510.1:62498411-63698411 GCF_047511675.1 Marmota flaviventris | reverse complement strand
TTTGTGTAAGTTATGTTAGGCACATTGACATCATGGGAAGCAATTAAAAAAAATCTTTAAATAAAATGCAAGTAAAATGAAATTTACTTTGACATTGTAGCAGAGCCTAATGACACATTTCTGCTGAGAAAATATAAGGAAAAGAATCATTTTTCTGGGTCATGAAGCAAACCAGCTATATTTTGTTCTATTGCTAGTATTGTAGAGACAGCTTTTATAGCTTTAATTTTTAAAGGACAATACATGTTCAACTCTGTTCCTGAGACATCAATCAAATGATAAAGGCTCAACTATTTCAAGTGTCCATGAAACCATTTTCATTAAATTTACAGATATCTTTAAACAGGGGTCATAAACCCAAATGCTACCAGATGCAGGGCTGGTAATGAAAGGAATGAAATAATTGGATTTAAGTCTATTGGGAATAGGAGAAACGGTGATTAACTAAAATCCATATGTTTATTATAAAGGCATTCTTAGAAATTTTAACACTCTGCATATAAAAATGTCAGTAGAATGAGTTCTTCCAACAATCTGATTGCCAATTTTCAACATTTTAAGAACTAATATTCTGTGTGGTAAACACTTATCTCTTCTCCAATTATTTCTTCATCTTTTCTTTAACCCATTTTTACTTAAATTAAAGTGCATTTAATATTTCATTAAAACTTTAAAGAGTTTTATTCCATTATTTTCTTCATGTTTTCTATATAAATTGACTTTCTCTTAAGGGTTTATACACAAAAATGACTAAATATTATATTTGCACATTTTGGGGTGGAATATTTAAGACAATTATTTTCCTTTATTCATTAATTAATTTTTACCATATATACAGTGCTCATTTATTTATGCAACACATATTTATTATTAATTTGCTATTTATCAGTATTCAAGTCACTGTGAATGTAGTGACTGAGCACAGCATTTGAAAAGCTGTTTCTCCAAAATTTACATTTTGGTAACAAGAGATACAGGAAAAATAACAATGAGAAGGAAACTACTATGGATAATAAATACAAAGAGGAAATAAAGAAGAGCAGAGATAGAAAATATGGCAAATACAATTTTTTAGTTAGGTTTTAATGGCATAGGTCTAGTCATGAGGCATAATCACATCAGTTACAATAAGGAAAGAAATTACTATAAAGTATTACTTAACTGGTTAAAAAATGATCCAAAAAGATTAGCTGGAATCACTAAGGTATTATAGTGATAACAACTGTAGGAAATAACTACCTCCTTGCAGTGGTTGGAATAAAGATAAAAATTATTGAAACCAAGACATTTTCCAGAGGGAATTCTAAAATCCTGGAATATGGTTTAAGGAGAGGGAGATGCTGCCCCTTCTTTATTAATATTTCTGAGATTAGAGCAAAGATGGCTTAGACCTGAAAATCTGACTCCTGAGGATGAAGTTTCCCTTTAGGAGTTGGTTCTTTTCCCATGAGTACTGGGAAAAATGCAAGCTGGAATCAACTCTGCCTTCTGGATAGACTTACTGTCAGAATGAGGTGGTGCTGTAGTGCCACTGATAGAACTGGGAGTCTAAAGTGCAGAAAGGAATTAGGAGCAGAGAGCAACAGGAAAAGCGTTTTCCATCTCCCTGCCTTGGCTTCACTGTTACTGTACTCCCTGTCATGTAAAGGTCAAGGAAGAGCTGCCTGACAAAGAAGAAATACAATTGGTGGAGTTCTTCACCTGTACCCTCAAGCATAAAAAGTATAGTCTCAACATTGAGAGACAATATCTTCATAAGCCCCGGTTTCATTATATTTTTAAAAATCGTATGGAATCGTTCACACACATTTTCTTATAAACACGAATGTACCAAAGGGATAAGAGGAAAATGAGAGAAAAACCACCTGGGTCAGTCTCTGGAATCTGGCTCATTGCCATAATATTCTCTTTATTATACCAATTTGCTCTAATCCAGGCAGTCCAAAATATACAAAATGATAGGTTGATAGCCCTTATTTATTTTCCATTCTGAAATAAATTGTCCTTTAAACTCTCTCTCTCTCTCAGTTAGGAGGCATAAGAATAAACATGGTCATTCCAATCTGGGAATCTTAGTCTAAAATGTATATGTCCTTACTTCCAGGCGTCTGACCAGACATCATTGCTACCTTCTGAGTTTCATTATATTTGCCCTTGGAAGTAAATTGGTTGATATGAAGAAATTCCTAAACCACTTAACATGGAGGAGGTGGATTCGTCTTATTTTTCTTTGTCACTGATTTATAGTATTTCACAATGATACATTTGTGTACTGTCAAGAAAAAAAAAATTAGTGTATATGTGTGTTTATAATTGAATGAGACAGTTTACTTACCCAATCTTTAGCAATCTCTTAACTTTCTAAATTATATAAGAAAAAGAAAAGATCCTATCAAATACAACATTCAACTTTAAAAAGATGCCATCTTTCCAACTTGCAACCAGTCACTAGAGAAATACCATCTCTCTATGCATAACATTTTCAGTAAAATATTTAGCTCCCAAACCATGAATATTTGGAAATTAGGGAGTCACTGAATAAAAGTAAGAAAATGTGTCATTTAGCTAGATTAAACATAGCTTTATATGTTAAATGGTGATCATTTTACAGCATATGTATACATCAAAACATCAAGTTACACAGCTTAAATTTATTCGTCAATTATATCTCAATATACTGAAAAATCATTTAAAATCTTATGTAACCAAATACAATGTCTTGCATATCAATATGAATATGTATTTGGGGAAAGTAATGGAAAAAACTCAGAAAAGTAAGAATGAGGGAGAAGCCAGGAGAATAGAAGAAAGAAAAAATGGACAAATAAATGGTGAAAGGAAGGATGAAAAATAAGCAGGAAAGCTAGAATAGGGAGAGAAGGAAGGAGAAAATGAATGGAGGGAATAGTGTAATATTTTAATTAAAATATTTTAATGAAATCACCAGACATAACAGTCAAAATATGATAGCCTAAGTACATAAAATGAGATAATAACAATTATATATATATATATATATATATATATATATATATATATATATATGGATATAGATATAGATATTTTGTTGTTTCTAAAATATTTAAAAATTATTAGTTTTACTTCATTTTATGCACTAACAGATCATGAAATAGTTTTGGAGTGTTATTAAATAATTTTTAAAATATTTCCTGGTTCATTTAAAGCTTAGCTTGAGCCCTAGGGAAGTTTAGTACTATTCCATTCACGTTTATCCAAGCGTGTCTCAGTGACACAATATGAATGTAAGATTTTGACTGAGGAGATCTTGCAATTAGAAACTTGAATTTTGTTTTCCTTTAATTGCTGAACATCATTGGTGCTCCTCACATGAATACAAAATAAGTGAAATGTATGTTTATGTTGAAAGAATGTACATTACAGCACCTGGGAAGATACATAACCTAAGTTCACTAGGTCTTTTCCTTTTTAAATGTCTGATGGGCATTTTTACACAGTAAAAAAATGGCATAGTTGGCGTAGTTTTATGGGATTGTTTTAATTAATTTTTCAATTGTTATATCTAATAGCTTAAGAATTAGTTCTCAAAACTTTAAACTTATTGTAACTTAATAATTACCTAAAAAGTAAGATCAGTGATTTGACTTGATTTCAATTTATGTTCAACTTTATATTTCAGAGATTGAAATTGGTTTAAACATTTACCTCTATCTATGTATATGTTTAATTCAACAAGTTCACTTACCTGTCAATTTACAATCAACAATTTAATCTATCTGATTATATTGATCATTTCAAAGATTTCACAAGGCAAATCCACATACACACATACCAATATACTGAGCAAAATATTCCCATGCATTTAGACAACAATTGCATAAGCCACATTTGTAAATTTAATAACAATTAAGTTAAACCTTTGAATGAATTTTAAACAAACTATCTACACCCAATGAAATGATTCTATTATTGTTCTTAGATTATAAACATGAGGTACATAAAATTTTCAATAATAGAATCATTTTGTTCAGCCCATACAAATGCATTTCTTTTTTGTTCGGTCCTGGCAATTAAAGTCAGGAGCACTCATCTACTGAGCCACATCTCTGGCCTTATTTTGTATTTTATTTAAAGATAGGGTCTCATTGAGTTGCTTAGTACCTCACTGTTTCTGAGACTGGTTTTGAACTCAGTTCTCCTGCCTCAGCCTCCTGAGATGCTGGGATTACAGGAGTGTGCCAGGGAGCTGGCACAAATGCATTTCTTAATGACTACCTCATGCTTGCTATGGCAAATTTGATTCTGCCATGGATTTAATGGCCCAGGACTCCGTCTCTGGGATCTCTGTAGATTTAAGGAAGATTCAACAAAATTTGATTTTACTGACAATTTTAATTGCTGAAATCTATAGTGATGCCTTTCCTTTAGCCTAGGTAATCCCAAACCTCTCATAAACTTATACATAGCATGCTCTTATAATCTCTTGTGTGTGTGTGTGTGTGTGTGTGTGTGTGTGTGAGAGAGAGAGAGAGAGAGAGAGAGAGAGAGAGATTGAGATTGAAGAGTAAAGGAGTGTCAAATAAAATCCATTTTCTTACACCAATATTTACCCAGTTTCTAAATTATACATGCAAAATTATAATAACATCATGAGAATTTAACCAAGTAAAACTTTAAATCTTGAGGATGCAATTTACCCATTGTGGAATTAACAGATGAAGAAACACAGTTCCATAGTTTTCACAGCTTCAGTGTTAATCTTTACATTGTTTTTAACCTTTTCATTACTTGATTTTAGCCATTTCCATTTTTGTTAACACAACTAGACATTGAACTGGTCACTTTACTTTCCATTAAGTGTAACAAAATTTAAGTACTAATTAAAATAAGATAAGCATACAATTCTGATATGCCCATAATCAGCAATTTCTGTAAACACCTGAAATTCATTTGTATATGACAAAACTTTAAAACATTTTTCAGCATCATTATGGATTCATAGCTTTTCAAAGAATTATTATTTTCTCACTCAATTTTTAGAGGATCACTTTTTGTGCAGGGAAAGTACTTTAAGCTGCTTCTTTGCATCCCTGAAAGTGTTCTTATTGTCTAGCAACAGCTCAAGTTTCATGTCCCATATTTGTTTTCCTGTTTTAAGATGCAGACAATTCTTTTGATGGAGAATAAAATTAGCCTCAGGAAATTGTACATAAATAAAAATTTGCAGTAATGGATACATCATTTGTTAAGCAAACTTGGAGAACTGTAAAATATTATTTATAAAGAACCTTAATTGATATCTTAAATTTAATTTACCATATGTATTTATTTGAATATGATGTTTTTAACCTAGTTTATCTTTCTTTTCTTCTTCTTCATTATATCTTTTCCCAAAATTTGTTAAATAAAATATCTGTTTAAATTATAGTATTACATAATTAATTACAATAGGAATGTACCTACTTAGGTTTCAGAATTTTTAATGCATGTCCAATTTTTCTTTCTTTTTTATAATGTTAATATATTTCATTGTTCATCATTCCATAGTTACCTATTGATATTTCATGAGCTCTGTGGGAAAGAAATTTAATGGGGGTTTCAATTTCTGAAGTACAAGTGTCTATTTATATATATATATATATATATATATATATATATATATATATGCATTGCTTAATTTCTTAGCCTAATGAATGTGGTTTTAGATGTTCTAGGGGATGTAGTACTCTATTCTCATTAGCATTTTTATTTGTCATTATTATTCATCAACTATAGAGCCACTTGTCATATAATGCTTTTCTTCATTTGTGTTTCTGCTGTGATAGGTTGATTGGCTGCAACATGCTGTTTTTAATTCCTCAAAATTCATTTTCTCGATGAATATTCAATGTTACAGAGAAATATATGTTTTTTACTAAATTATGTTGAAATTAGGCAGTTCTCTAGAGAGCCCAGTACATTTATCATAGAAGATATATTTACATGAATAAAATGGGCTATGTAGCCAAAATTCTACAGTTATTTAAATTACTTTAATCCATTTCTCTGTTTTCTTGTTTGTACAAATAAAAACAAGAAATGATACAATTAAAGCACCAGGAGGTTCAAGGTCCCAGAAAACCAGTTGGGACACAATGGCACACATAAATAAAACAAGTATATTACTGACATATCCAAAATTAGTAGTTTGAATAATTCCTTTCACCAGTTAAAAAATACAAAATATGAGGAAACACTTCATATGAGAAGCAGGGACCAGAGGCTATATATCCAGTACTATTACAGTCAGGGTTACATCTAATAATTCACTTGCATGTGATTACTGTGGTAAACTTTCTTTATTCTTCTTGTTATCAGTTCACAGACTGATAATCTGTAACCAGATATATTTACAGTAACCACATTTCATTATACAAATGAAAATAAAGACTATAAGGAAAAGTATTATTTTTACAACAAAAAATACATGGTTTTCACTGGTTTGCTTTGTCTTCATATTTTCTAAACCCCAAATATTGTATTTACAATAAATCACTAATCCCATTTTTCAAATCTTGAGGAGATTAGCCATCTGAAAGATTACACTCTGTCATCTCAAATCCATTAAAGAAATAAATGGATTAATTACCTTGAATGATCAGCTTCTCCTTTTTCTTGTAGTCATTATAAATATGGCTGTAATTTTATTGTAGTTAGAGTTTGAGAGCACATATTCATGATATTTCTGGAAATAAGTAAGTGGCTTGATGAGAAATTTGATTATATCAGTAATTAAAACTGTAAGGAATTAAAAAGAGATTTTTTATAGTTTGGATTTTGTATTTCCACAAAGGTCATGTGTTGAAGCCTTGATCCCCACCCAGTTGGTGCCATTGGGAGATGGTGGAAACTTTTAAGACGTGGGACCAAATGGAAGAAAGTTGGATCACTGGGGTGTGCCCTTGAAGGTAGTAATTTGACTCTGGCCCCTTCTTTTCTTCTGGCTTTCTTTGGCTTCTGTGCCACCATGAAGTGACAAGAAATTTTCTCCACTATGTGCTCCCACCATGATGTACTAAGTCACCACGGGCCCAATGCAACAGGGCCAAGCCACCATCGCCTGAAAACATGAGCCAAAGTCACTCATTCTTCCCTTTAAGATTTTTATCTGAAGTATTTGCAACAATGACAGGAAACTGACTAATACAGAAGCACTTCATGAAAATAATTTTATTTACAAAGATATTATGTAATGTATTTTTAAAATTCAATGTGTCCTGAGTATGTCGATTAAAATGTGTGTTTCATTAAAACATGTTTCATGAAAACATGTTTGTGAAAATAATTTCAGAAACCAATGTATAACTATATGTTTTAACACATTTTCTGAAATTAAACTGATTTAAAAAAATATAATTAAAAAGTATAAGAAAAATTTAAGGAGGGGGCTGGGATTGTGGTTCAATGGTAGAGCACTTGCCTAGCATGGTCGGGACCCGGGTTCGATTCTCAGCACCACATAAAAATAAAGGCATTGTGTTGTGTCCATCTACACCTTAAAAAAGAGAGAGAGAAAAAAAAGACAAAAAAAGACTTAAAAAATTTTAAGAGAATATAAAATTTTTCTATTAATATTCTGAGACATAACTCAGACCATACATATTAAAAATATTTTATTAAAATAAAAATAATCATAATAATAAACATTTATTGAATATTTAATATGTGCTAGAAACTGTCACATTTTTTACTTTATCTCAATATCTGATTTGCTTTTCAAACATTATGAGCACCCCACTATGATTTCAGACAATGAAAGTAAACCTTAAATTGTTATAAAGTGACACACTTCTTTTTTTTTCTCCTTACAACATCATACATGTATTCTGTATAATGATGAGGGTCTCCTTCAATCTTCTGTGCAAATCCCCTTCTCCCTCCTTTCCCCTCCCACCTCTCTTCCCTATTTAGTGGTAATCTTCTTCTCATGCCCTTCCTCCCTATCCCATTTTGAGTCACCCCCCTTATATCAGAGAAGACATTCACATTTGTATTTTAGGGATTGGCTAACTTCACTTAGCATAATCTACTCTAATGCCATCCATTTCCCTGCAAATGCCATGATCTTATTATTTTTTAGTGCTGAGTAATATTCCATTGTGTATAAATGCCATATTTTTTTTTATACATTCATATATTGAAGGGCATCTAGGTTGGTTTCAGTTTAGCTATTGTGAATTGTGCTGCTATAAACATTGATGTGGCTGTGTCCCTGTAGTATGCTCTTTTTAGGTCTTTGGGGTATAGTCCGAGAAAGGGAATAGCTGGATTAAATGGTGGTTCCATTCTACATTAGATTGGGTAGAGAGATGTGATGGGAGGGGAGGGGAGGGGAAGAGGGGATAGGAAGGGCAGCAGAATAAAATGGACATTATTATTGCTGTATGTATATAGGTGACTGTATGACCAATGTGATTCTGCAACCTGTACAATCATAAAAATGAGAAGTTATACCACATTTGATTCAAATGTATGAATTGTCAAGATCATTTTACTGTAATTAAAAAAAAAAAAATTGGTAGCTTTGAGCTGGGCATGGTGGTGCATGCCTATAGTCCCAATGGCTCAGGAGGCTGAGGCAGGAGGATTGCAAGTTCCAGGACAGCCTTAGTAACTTAGCAAGGCCCTAAGCAACTTAGTGAGATCTTGTCTCAAAAAAGAAGAAAAATAAAGTGTTAGGAATGATGTTCAGTGGTTGGGAGCCTCTGGGTTCGTCACCAGTACAAAAGAAGAAAAACAAATGATGAAGGGCAGCAGAATAAAATAGACATTAATTTTGCTGTATGTATATACGTGTCTGTATAACCAATGTGATTCTGCAAACTGTACACTCAGAAAAAGAGAAATTATACCCCATTTGATTCAAATGTATGATATGTCAAGATCATTGTATTGTCATGTGCAACTAATAAAAAAATAAAATAAAATAAAATAAATGTTATAAAGTTTCCAAAGGTTCTATAACTAAGGGGAAGAACTATAATTTAAAATCACATAAAATCCCAGAGGCTTTAATTTTTACCATAACTACTACTTATGGCCCATTTTTATGAAATGCTTAGTTGTTCTGGTATCTTTTCTTTTCAATGTTTTCAATATTTTAATGGAAATATTCTGGAAAACTGCAAGAGATAGTCCTTTATTTAACATCCTCACTCGACCTTCAAATATCTTTGTTTTTATTCAAGCCATCAAAAGCCAAGGTATATCTCTCCCTCTATTTATATTAGTATTTATTTCATAAAATTGGGTTCTCTGATATTTGGGACATCTCTAATTACAATTGTTATATCTTCTCAATGAGTCGTTCCCATTATGAATATGTATTGACCTTCTTTGTGTCTTTAACTGATGTTGGTTTAAAGTATATTTTGTCAGACCTTAATGTGACTACACCATTTTGCTTCCAAATTCCATGTGTTTGGGATATTTTTTATACTTTCATCTTAATAATGTCTCTGTTTTTGCTGAGTTTTATTCAGGCATCTTATTTGGGGGTATTGATTTTATTCCAATCAGTTAGTCTATACTGGAGGATTTGACTGGAGGATTAATTGAATTAACAATGAGGATTTTTAGTAAAAGATATGTATTTGTTCTTTGTCATTTTGTTGATTTCCTTCTCCTTGTTTTGAATATGTTCTGCTAATTTCTTCCCATATTCATCTTAGATATTTGACGGCTTTCTATCTTGATATTGTTTCATTTTTTCTACTTATTATTTGTAGGTCTATTCTTTCAGTGAGATTTATTCTTTTAATGCTCTCATGATTGTGTTTATCTTTCTTTCTCTTCTGGGTATAGGATTCTCTTAAATATCTTGTATAATGCTGGTTTAGCAGACATGAATTCCCTCAGATTGTTTAACTTGGATTATATTTACTTCTACCTTGGGTATAGTTATCTTGACTGGCAGTTATTTTCTTTCAGAACTTAAAATACATCATTCCATGCCCTAGTGACCTTTATAGTTTCTACTGAGAAATGTGCTGTTCTTCCAATGGGTTTGTCTTTAATTTTGATTTGGTGCTTCTCTCTTACACCTTGTGTGTGTATAAGTGTATGTGTGTGTCAATTTAACTATAATAGTTATGGAGAAGTTCTTTTCTGATCCTCCATATTTGAGATTCTAAATGCCTCCTGTGGCAGTATGTCCACGTCTTTCCTAAGCTTTGGGAAATTTCTGCTATTATTTTATTTAATAGGTAATCTGTGTCCTCAGCATGAAGGTCTTCTCCCTTCAGGTGATTATGTAGATGTTTCAGCTCTTAATGGTGTCCTGTAGAAATATATGTTTTCTTCATTCTTTTATTCTTTATTTTTTATTTAATACTTCTCATATTCTTTCTTTTCCTTGATTTATACTGTTGTTGAGGCTTTCAATTGACTTTTAATTCTGACTTAATTGAGCTTCTAATTTCTAAGATTTCCATTTGCTTCTTTTTCAAATTCTCTTTTTTTACTAAAAATGCTTAATTTTCTTCCTTAATCCATTCAACTGTTTATTTGTATTTTCTTGGATTTCAAAGAGCTTTTTCAAAAATAATTTTTTGAACTTTTGTCTGACATTTCATATATTTTGATATCTTTGAAATTTGTCACTATGAAGTTATAAATTATTAGGTATAATATTGTCTTGCTTATTCATATCTTTCGTGTTGTTCTGTTGAGATCTAGGCATCTATTTAGGATATACATTTCTTCCACAATTAAATGAGGGGGCCTTCTTATCAATTAGTCTTCTTTAATACCTGAAGTACCACTTTTTTCTGTAGGATTAAATTTTCCTGGTTTTTCTTTTGACTATAGTCTCCCTAATTCTTCTTTGTGATTAGTGGGTTTTGACATAATGCATACTATGACAGACACTGTGGGATCTGTTTTTCTGTAAGTCTCAAAACAGTGGAGTCCCTCTAGTAATTCAACCAGGTGTAGTGTAGACAGCAGATTAAATGGCTGCAGCCTTTGTGATTACTTCTACAATGAGAGTGGAAACCCTATCAGGTGATGTGGGGTTACTCAGGTATTGTTGATCTTGGTTCTATTATTTGAAAGCAATTCTGGTACTGACTGCTACAACCATGGTTATATTCTCTGTTTAAACACTGGTTGAGATCATGGTGTTTCCTGGGGTATAAAAAGGTTCAAGGTCAGATCTCCCTTTCTGTGGCATTCACTTCCAGTAAATGTGCCATAGGATATGGCAACCAATGTTTAGAACCTTCATAGGTAGGATATCCATAAATTTATGTTATTTCTCATTGCTTTTTCTGTTGGGGTGAGTGTCTAGGGGCAGGCCATCAGATTCTTCCCCTACCCATACCACTTGGGAATGAGTCTTCAGCTGGGAGGTTTTTCTCTCCTTTTTTTCTTTGAAGTATCCACCAAGGTTTCCGTGGGACTAGATAGTAGCAAGGCAAAATTTCTCCCAGATGAGCTGGGAGTATAGTTCAGTGGCAGAGCACTTGTGCAACATATGCAAAGTCCTGGGTTTGACTCCCAGCACTGTGAAGAAAAATAAATTATTAAGAAGACTAAAATAGGGCTGGGGATGTGGCTGGAGTGGTAGCGCATTTGCCTGGCATGCTTGCTGCCGGGGTTTGATCCTCAGCACCACATTACAAACAAATGTTGTGTCCTCCGAAAAACTAAAAATTAAATATTAAAATTCTCAGTCTCTCTCTCTCTCTCTCTCTCTCTCTCTCTCTCTCTCTCTCTCTCTCTCTCTTAAAAAAAAGAAGACTAAAATAACAACAAATTCAATATCAAAAACTACACAAAATATAGGGAGGGAAGTGACATAGAACAAAATAAAAATTTACAAATACCATAGAAATAATCTTTTTTAATAAAAGGAAAAAAGAGAAAACAATTAAATGTTAAATAGAAGAAAAGAGAAAAATAGAAGAAAAGCAGATAGAAAGTAAAACAGGGATAAAAAGAAAGAGTAAATTTTAGAAAGAGGAGAGAGTAAAGGAAGACAGAAGGAAATAAACAAAAAAGCACCAACTAAAAATGTATTAGGGGGAAATGAAAATTCTAGCCCATTAAGGCTCTTGAAAGAAGGGATGAAAGTGCATGCTTACAACCTATTCTGATCAAAGCTCCTCTGTGGGTCTTCTTAGACTGGGCATCTAATGATCAGAGCAAAGGATGGGTTTTATTCATCCTTGTCTCCTTTTCTTTGTGGTGCTTCCCCCAGTGACTAGTAGAAGTTATTTATAGCTGTAGTTGGAATTCCTCTCTGATGCTTTTCTCACTATAATAAACTAGAGTGTAAAGTGGAGCTCCCCAGGTAAAGATTTTCTCTGGAGCTTTTTAGACTGTGCTCTGCAATGGTGGAGAAACTGACCGTGCACCTGGAAAGCAAGAATGAAGGAAAAGCCTGCAGATTCTCTGGAGATTTTGATCTGTATGCTTTAAGGGTGCTGCTTACAACATCCTGGGGCTCATCAGAGTGATAGTGTGAAATGTGCAACTCCACAAAAGTTTTCTCCAAAGCTTTTTGGGCTGTGCACTCTGAGGAACGATGGGGTTAAGGCTGGTTCTGTGGCATACCCCCAAATGTCCCCAAGGACAGTTAGAAGCAACAAAGTCACAAAATAATTGTGCTGATGTGGGGGTATTTGTGGAGGGGTCTGCATGATCCGCTTCCTACAATTTGGGTACTTCCAGAGTTGCCTCCCACAACAAATCAAAAGTAACTATTTCCTCCCCTTGATTTTCAGAGACAGATTCTCCAACCCAAGATTTAAAGGGAAGCACCTTCAGTTCCCCTCTGCATCACAGACTGGTTTTTTATCTCATATAATTCTGGGGAGTCACGGTCTTTTCCCAAGGCGCCAGACTGACTCTCTGGTGGAAGTCTGCTGATTAAGTACAGTGTTATATCCTTGTGGGTTCCCAGCCTGGGAAAATGCAGAGGCCCCATTAACTTCCACAGCTACAAGCTCATGGGAAGTGCAGAGAACTTTAGAGCTAGTTCCCTATGCAAATTCCAGGCCCCTTATTCATTTAGTTTTCTTGTCTGTAGGGTAACATCCTGTCCTCTAGATTTCACTGGGACTCCCCCTATTTCACTGTCATTGCACTAAGTGGGTGTACTACCCTTGCTGTTCTGCTCTGCAGAAGGTCGGGGAGGGTTGTTTCTCCCACTGTTCCATCTTCCAATACTTCTCTGTCCACTACTGCATTGCCACCCCAAGTCAGCCTTCTCAATAAGCAGCCACATTCTTGCTTTAATTCTGTTTCCCACAGAACTGGACAAGTTCTGGGTGCCTCTAATCCTACTTCATGGAACTGCCTTTAGTTTTAAAGATTTTCATAAATTTGATTATATACGGGTTATTAAATATAAATAGGTATTCCTTCAGGAGGTTGGTAGATGGTTGTACCAAACCTGTTAAAGATAAAGCCTTGATACTGGGTGAAAATAAATATCTGAAGTTATTCCTTACCCTAAGAGATCAGCCAACAAAAATTTGGCAATGGGTATATCATGGCAATCATCGAATCCTACTAATTTTCTGTTTAATAAACTTTTAAATGATAAAACATCGATTGTAGTTATAATTAATGAACAAATTTTTGTTGTTGTTAAAACACTGCATTAGAAACTTAAAGTGATTACAAGAGTTTGGAAAGTAAGGGAATGGGGGGACTCTGATCAATTTCTTGCTGCACAAATAAATTGGTATTCAGAGAAACTGGGGAGTGTTCAGAAAGATCATGGAAATATTTTATGGGCCAAAAAATAAAATACACTGAGAAATGTTGAAGGATGTACAATTGTTTTAACTAAAGTGGAAATTTAGAAAATGACTTTGATAGTGGTCATCAATGATTTCAAGATTTCAGAGTTTGTATATCTACAGAAAGAAAGTTATTTATATTTTTGCCTTGGGTGTTTAAGAAGGAAGTTTCCTTAAAAGAAGTTTGAAAATTGAAAACTCTTAGTTAAAGTGAGAAGTTATAGCAATGCATTCTCTAGAGAATTATAATAAAAGAGAATAGGACGCTTTCTCATTTTTCTGGGGGCAGTTTATAGAGAGCCGGGGACAAAATTCATGACCTTTCTTGTGCCCTTTCTAGCCTGGAGGTTCTAAGATGTTCAGTTTATTTAACCATGTGGACATTGGAAAGTTGATTTCATTTCTGTATCATCAACTGGGGAAATAACTGTATTACCTGATAGATTTTTCCCCCTCAAATTTGTTGTTTCCCAGGTGGTTCTCCAGTTTTATCCAATATTACTCTCTGAACCAATGCAACAATCCAGTAGATATTAGTTAAAATGGTTAAACTATAGGTTGACTTAATAAGCATGAGAACTATTTATTTTTATGGAGAAAAATCAGACATCAAAATTTAGAATTAAAAATTTTTCAATTTTCTCATTATCAATGTATATATTAACAGCGATATTAAGATAGTAATGCTATTTTCAGGGTTTCATTTTATACTTGCAACTTTTCACATACATTTTTTCATACTACACCACTTCTAAATATCATCTTAGTTGTTAGATGATAGTTGGGTTTTGCTTATAGCATAATAACTCAATCCCATTATATGATTTTCCGATTTTTTAACCTGAATATATTAATAGTGCATTTTTATACATAAATTTTCTTTTATACTTTGTAGAAAATTATTTTCATTTCTATTTTATATAATAGTATAATAAAAAATGTTGAGTCATAAACCCTTAAAAATTCAGATTTTAATCAGATGCTGTGGTACACACCTGTAATCTCTGCTGCTCAGGAGGTTGTATCAGGAGTACTGCAAGTCAAGGCCACCGTGGCAACTTGGTGGCATCCTCTCCCAATATAAAAAAGAAAAGGGCTTGGGATGTAGTTCAGTGGTCCAGAACCTGTGGATTCAGTCCCCAATGCCAAAAAATGAAAACAAAGATAAAGAAACTTTTCAAATTCTTTGTTGTGGACATTTGAGGTAATTTCTTAACAGTGTAATTACTTTTCCAGTGTCCATAACTTTCTTCAAATGTATAGAATATTCTCAAAAACAAACAAACAAAGGTTTGCTGATTTTTAAAAGAAAATTAGTGTATTGATTCATATTTCAGAGTATTAATGAAAAAGAATCTGTTGGACATTGATTACTTTTCAAAGAAAAACAGAATCACTAGCAAACCACACTTTTAAAATTAATTATAGAAGAATTATTCATATATTAATGTGAAATTTTATGTAGAAATTGCCAAGTGAGCTTCTAGGAATTATACTTCTATAAAACTGTTTTCTTAGGACTATATTGAGACATAGTAAGTAATGTAATTACAAGGAGTAATAGAATAAATTTATCATTCTCATATTGAAAGACAAGCATTTCACTGCAGAGAAAGGGAAAACCTAAACATAATTCAACAAAACAAAAAAGATTCTTCTTTTCCAATGTAAAGGAATAAAGCATCCATCCAGTGCTGGTAGTCTTCTTTATGTGTCTTCTTATTCATTTAACTTGCTTTTCAGACATATGTAAAATCTCTTCATATTCACATGCTAGGTTTTTTTAAGCCTCTAGTTTTTACCTGTTTTCCTTATTCCAAGCTTACTTTATCCTCAAAGAAATTTTGCAGCATAGAACTTGTTTTCCTCGAACATGGAATTCCATCAACTTGAGAGACTGAGGCAGGAGGACCACAAGGTCAAGGCCAACCTCAGCAGTTTAGCAAGACTCTGTCTCAAAGTGAAAAATAAAAAGGGCTGGGATGTGGCTCAGTGGGTAAGCACTGTTGTGTTGAGTCCCTGGTACCAAACAAACAAACAAACAAAAAAAAAAAACTAAACCTTTTTCCCAACCTTCTATATAAAAATTTTGAATTATGTTAATGTTCAATTCAAGGGACAGAAAACCAATTTGAAATAGATTTTAAAAAAACTGTATATATTGAGTTAAATGCCAAATTAAAAGAAGATGAAAGTGGAAATGCCTTTAGGAATACCTAAACATTAGGCTTTGTATGTGGTGCTGAGGATCGAACCCGGGCCGCACACATGCCAGGCGAGCGCCCTACCGTTTGAGCCACATCCCCAGCAAACATTAGGCTTTGACATCATCAAAATCATCATTGTTTTTCTTGCTCAAGCTTTGGTACTTCATTATGAAAGAAAGATGAGGCTGAAAAGGCAGTACATCCTAACTGATTCTCAAATTTTCATAGCTTTGCAAAAAGCAAAGCAAAATGTTTTGATTTCAATTCTTATTTGGAAAAATCTGTCCAGTTAATTATTTTTCATGAGAAAAATGTTCTTTTTCTGAATTCCCTTACTTTTATTAAGGATATAATCATTTATATTACATTTTGCTTTATATATTTTATATTTTAATAATAAAATTATTTTTATGTATGTCTTTTACTTCTGAGCTTTTGTCTTTTAGTTCATGTATCTTCAATACATCAACTAAACAGTTATTTTCAAGTGATTGCAAAAGTTTAAAACATGACTTCTATAAATGACATCAATTTTTTTAAAAATGGGAGTTTTTATATTTTCATAACTATAGCTGAAAAAATCACACAACAAAAATCATATGCTTTCTAAATTTTCATGTTTTTAATCCATCTACTCCTTTTCTTCACTTATTCACATTAATTTATACAAATGTGAATTAATTGTAATTGTGAAAATGCTTTATTTTTCTTACCACATACTACCAATTCTTGAGTCAATTTTATATGTTATCACCAGATCAAACTCTGAAAAAAGATAATTTAATCAGATTATTGCTTTGGTTAAGCTTCTTACCAAATTTGGCAGAAGCCTTTTCACCTTCTCTCATAATATGTTCAATCTACTTTCTTACCTTCATTTCTCCAGCAGGCATACATTCCAGACCCTTCATTGAATCCCTTGTACTGTAACAGTAGGAAGCTAACAAAATTGTTTCAGTAAAACTACCAGTAAATTACAACTATACTCACTGATCCATGATTTTGTGTAGACTTCTCCCACACTTTTTTTGGGTTTGGATGTGAAATTTACTTTGGTCAATGAACATTAAAAAAAAAAATAGAAGAAGAAGCCATATATAACATATTAAGTCTTGCCCTCTATAGCTGCTGAAAACTATTCTGCTACCTTCTGAAAAATCCCAAGTTAGCCTTTTTAAGGATAAGAAAATAAATGATTAAAGACCTTACTATCCCAAATATTCCAAGCATTCCAGCCCTAAAACATGTGTCCCAAATTCATGAAGAGCCAAGGAATTTCAAAAGCCTTAAAGTGGGAGCTTAATCCACTTGAACTTCATGGATGAAACTTAGTGAGAATAGGTCAAAAAGCAGGAGATAAGGTCAGAAAGGTAGCAGCACCTTGGAAGCCATGACATGTACCTGGGTGGTGCTCTACAGGATAAGGGTAGCAAGTAAATGGCATTATCTGACATTGTTTAAAATAATTATTTTCACTGCTAATCAGGGAAGAGCCTGTGGCAGAATAAAAAGAAAAAAAAAAGTAAAAAGTTGAATTTAAAAGAAATTCCATCAATTCAGGTGAGAGATAACAATGGTTTGGAGAATGAGGAAATGGTAAGGAGGTAAAAAAAAATTGAGATATTTTGAAATTCAGGAAGACAGTGTTTGCTTCTGATTGAATTTGAGCTGTAAGAGAAGAGAGGTTATCTTATTTGTTAATGTGAGGTAAATTGGGATAACCGCAGATTAGTGGTTTGAGGAGAAGGTAAGTAAATCAGTACTTAGTTCTGAATATGTGATGGGGACATGTCTATTAAACAAAAAGGGGAGTAGGAAGATGTAAAGCCAGACTGAAGTAAGAGAACTATTTGAGATCTTACTTAGGAACCGCCGAATGCATGAAGGATTTATGACCAAGAACAAGGAAAGCTTTTCTAGGGATATTGTGTAGAAAGAGAAGAGGAAAGCTTTGCAGTCCAGCACTGGGACATTGCAAATCTGAGAAAATGTAAAGAAGAGAAGGAACCAGTTTTAGAGAGGAGGATACAACCATGTTTCATATTGTATTACACTCCCCATGGTTTAAATGCAAAATCATCATTCAATTCTCTATTTTAAAGATGGGAATAATCGAGACTTGGGAAAGTTAGTTTTTCTGATATCATAAATGAGCTAACAAAGATGAATTCCCTGATTTATTAAATTCCCAAGCCTCAGGTTTTAAACACAGATCCAATTATATGTAAAGAACTGAAACACATAGCTGTAGTTTTCTGTTCTTCTCTCTTGGAAATATTCACTGCAAATTACTAAAGTTTACTTGTCATACACAATGTTATTTGAGATTGAAAATCCCTGGTTGCTCCCTATTTTACTAACCACAAAACGGCTCACAGCTGGGATATGATCCATTATTACTTATTCACTACTATAGAAGATAGTTTATCCAGAGCATAAAAAGGAGTGAATAAGGCTGTTGGAAGAGAACGGTCGCGATACAACAATTCAGATTGCTTATTACTGCATCATTTCTCCCCTGTTGGTTATATCCCTTCAATTGTGGAGCATTATCTCACACTTTAAGCATCCTTTATATTTGGAGGGACTGCAGAACATTTCATTAAAATTATCATAAAGCTGGCAACCAATGTCAACTGTAAATAATTTTACTCTGAAAGCCAAAGAGATATAAACATTTTCTAGTGTAATATAAATAGTTGATTGGGATGCATAGAGGAGTCTTATTGTTATAAACTCAGTTTACTCTGTTTTCTTCTTATTTTATATGGGATGAAGGTGGAGAGAGAGAATGCACAGAGTTATTACTGTAATGGGAAGCTTTCAGTGCCCTTAGCTTACGTTAAATTAAACTTCATATGATTGAAAGAATGCTTATACTGACAAAACATCCAAGAGATTTACAATTATCAATATATGAGAACAATTTAGAATCAAAGACCAAACTAAGTCACCATCGATCCACTCGTAAATTAGTGTCTGGAGCCTCTACCAGTTAGACAGTAGACTTGAGAATGACCAGTTGGCCTCCCTACCTACAGCACTGGATTTTCTACACTTTGAACTATCTTTAGGGTTATTGTAATTTAGATTATCTTACTTCCATTCCCCCTTGCAAAGTTCTAAGATGCTTCTGTCTATAGTTACATGCAATCACTGGATGACTTCAGAGTCAAACTGGTTGCTTTAAATAAGCATGTATTTCCATGTTCTTTGTTTGTTTGCAGATACTTATCTAGTGAATACTGAATAGACCAAATAAGTTTTTATTTTTTCTGAGGCTTATTAGAAATTTCTGAAGCCTAGTGCATGGTTTCCAAAGTAGTAGTTATACTCTGGAACTTGGCAGTGAACAGGGAGAGAATATTCTTTGAAATATTGAAGGCAATGTTAGATCTTCTATTTTGTCTATGTTTTTTTGTTTTATACACCCATACACATAATCCTCCCTTGACTAAGTCTCCCGAGTAGATCCAAGGGAAGTAAAAATAATTCTTCTCTAGGAAGGAGTTGAAACCAGCACATATATGGTTTTGTTGTCTCTGGGGACATTGCTAAATATTGATATTAATGCCTGCTCAATTGCATGTATTGGAAGTTTGCATTTAATAGACTTAAATCACATAACTCTTTCCTAATGAAAAAAAAATGGCAACACATAAAAACAAAAATTGCCAAACTGTAGATGACATCAATCATGTAAACTTTAGTGAACTGATAATTAATTCCATCTCAAAGCTTCCCTAGTTCAAGGGAAAACATTGATGTAATGTTTCATAAGAAATAAGCTTTATAATAGTATATTGCAAATAGCTTTTTGTATTGAGTATGAATAATAGTAAACTTCACTTATCTATATATTGCCTTTTTAAATTTGTATCATGTATTTAATCTTTATGGATATCATGCATATCATTCATTTCACTGTTTTTACTTCATTAATGTTATTTAATATAAAATAGGCAAATTACTGTACTCAATATATTATAAATAAACAATGATACATTTACAGGGAATATATTCAACTTTTTAAAAATAGGAGCAAAAATTTCTTTAAAAATGTTGAATATGCCTATGGAAGAAAAAAAGCCATACTCCTAGATAAGGTACAGACAGCTTCTCACCATTTGACCTTAAGCTATGTTGAAGGATATTCTCAGAACACTATTTCCTTCTTGTATCAATATGCAAAATACTATGCTAGAACTGTCACACTTGAGGGGAGAGATGAGCAGTCGAGAGTTCACTGAAGAGGGAGAGTCCCATGGTCTGGCCTCACACATTCTTAATCATTATGTCTGGGGTGTGTTTCAAAAATCTGCTCTCATAACAAGTGCCTTTTAAAAATCACTCCTCTAACCATATTCATTATTGGTTATTCCTCTTCTTCTGAACACTTATGTGTTCCATTTCCATGGTTAAGAGTGTTCTTTACCCATTTAGACAATTAACTCAGTGATTTTTAATGCCCATTATCAACATCTTTCTTCTATGTAACTACCTTTAAGCCATTAAGACTTAAACCTGAAAACTGAGTGTTTTAGTCAGCTTTTCTGCTGTTGTGACTAAAAGACCTGATAAAAACAATTAGAGGAAGAAAAGTTTATTTGAGGGCTCACGGTTTCAGAGATTTCAGTCCATAGACAACCAGCTCCTTTCCTCAAGGCTCAAGGTGAGGCAGAACATCATGGTGGAACAGTGTGGTTGGAGGGAAACAGATGAAGATATGATGATCAAGCAGCATAAAGAGAGAATTCACTTGCCAGAAACAAAATATATACCCTAAGCCACACCCTCAATGTGTACCTTCTCCAGCCACTCTCTACTTGCTTTCAGTTACCACTCAGTTAGTCCTCATCAGGGGACTGATGCACTTGGGTAAAGACTCTCATAACCCAATCATTTCACTCCTCAATATTCTTGCATTGTGTCACACATAATCTTTGGGGGGAACACCTAATATCTAAACCATAACACTGAGGCTGTAATAATTTTGTTCCTATCTATGTTCCACTAGCATTCTGAATGCATCTCTATTTTATTTCATATCCACTACCTACAAAAATGCATAGGTCACAGATCATAAGTATTACCAGATTGTTATTAATGAAGAAACTCGGGCTCCACTCCACATTTACTGCAACAGATAATACTTTAAACAAGAACCCAAGTCAATTTGAAGTTTTAGAACCACTTTCACATTTCAACAATTCTTTTTCTTTCCTTTCCTTTCACTTATCCTCATCCCTTTTTCTTCCTTCTTTTTTTCCTTTCCTTTTTCTCTATTCTGTGACTCTCCCTCTCCCTCTCTTTTATAATAAAAAAAAATTCTGAACTAGGATTGCATCTTAAAGAACATTTTTTCTTTAGCATTTAACAGAAAATCAAATATGCACTTATTAAGAATTTGTTAAAATGGCAATATGTTTGTGAAATAATTTGTTATTCTACGAAAGAAAAAAAAAAGAAATGTAGAGATACCAAGAAAAGAGAGAATAAGGATTAATACAAAAAGGGAATAAATGAGTATGTGAAAAATGTGAGATACAGAGAAATTCAAAATACTTCACTTTAAGCTGAAATGTTTTTTTATTTATATCTGTAGCATAGCAACCTCATAAAAGCAATATTTAATACTGCTTGGTTAACTTGAAAATTGGTATTCTGTCTTACCTTGAGTTTTAATGTCAAAAAGGTGTTCCACTATATTATAAATGGCACAATCTATTGCCATAGAAACATTAACATGCCACTGGTATATCTTTAAAATAGTGATTTTAAAACACATTTGTAAAAGTTGCTTAAAAATCAAATGAGAAGTCTATATCTTTGATAATTCTTATTTATGAGTCATGGAGTATAGCTGCATTATTACCCTGATATCTGGAAGATACTGATGCATATCATTAGGGGGTAGTCAGGGAGGCTGAATATGCAATTAAGTTGAATTTTGTTTCTCCCTCAAAATGAAGTCAGTTAAACTCTTTACTGGTTAATTTATGTGCCAATTTGACTGGGCTAAGGAATGCACAGTCTAGTGAGCATTACCCAATTCACTGAAGGCCCAGTAAAACAAAACATGGAATGTCAGGAGCGGTGGCTGAATTAGGGTCCTTGAGCTGTCCTGCTACAGAGGCAATGCCTCTCCTGGGAACTTTCAGTGAGAATGTGCTAATTAAAGATTGCTCAGTTGCTACGGTGACACCCTGTTCAAAAGGAGGTTCTATGCCAGTCGTGGAGTTATAAGTTCTTGACTTTGAGGTTCAGATACAGCTGCTCTGGGGTAGAAATTTATGGGTGGAAGCTGACAATCATAATTGGGCTGCTCATTCTTATGACCTTGATTCTGCTTGTTTTGAAGAAACTTTCTCACAATAACCCTTTTTATGATTATACCTATATAATAAACATGCTGAGCTTGTTTTGGATCACTATCTCCCTTCTAGGGATTTTAGTGAACCACCAAGCCTCAGATTTATCTCTATTTGTGTGTCTGGTTGTTTTCTCTTCATCTTCATATCACCCCTCATCCAGTACCTGAATTAACAGCTGTTCACATCCTGGAAATAAAACAAGACCTAATTTCTCTCTCTTCTTGAGTTAGGATATTTTCTCCAGCCTTGGAACATGAGAGCTTTTCTTCCTCAAACCTTCAAACTCTACGACTTACACCAGCATTCCCAAGTACATAGGACTAGGACTGAATTACACACAACACAGATTTCTCTGATTCTCCACAGTAGACAACATATGGGACTTGTGGTCTCCACAACCATATAAGCCAGTTCTTGTAATAATCTTTTATCTATTCATCCAATTGTTCATGTCTCTCTGATGAACCCTAATACAAAGGCCTAATCCTCCAGTCCTAGAAATGTGACTTTGTTTGAAAATACAATTGTCCTAGATGTAATTAGGTAAGATGATATCATACTGGAGTAGGGTAGGCCCTTAATCCAATATAAAGAGAGGGATACCTACCAGGAGAATGCCATGTAAAAAAGGAAGGCAGAGAATACAACTACCAATTAGCTATGCATTTACCATTTAAGAAATGCCAAGGACTGTAGCTGTCTGCAGAAGCCAGAGAGAGGCATGAAGTGTATTCTCTCAACACTGTGAGATAACTAATTTTATGGAATCTTAATTTTGGACTTCTAGCCTTCAAATATGTAAGAGAGTAAGTTTTTGTCTTGTTTATTCACTCAATTTGTAGTCTGTTTTTATAGTAGTCTTAAGAAACTAACACATTCCTGATGCCTTAAAACAAGTTGAGTAGCTCTTGATTTTGTTGTCAGAGGTAGCAATTCTCACACTTGAGTGTACACCAACTATGACCACAATTGCTTAATGTTTTTTTTTTTTTTTTTTTATTTTACATATTGAACACACACACACACACACACACTGACTGAACTGGGCCTCTGCTCCCTTCTGGCATAGCTAACCTGCAGATTACTCTTTAAGGATTGAATTTGTTAGATGCAAACCTAAGAAGTATTTTCCATTGAATGTTAGTGAGTGCGGCCAATCACAATATACCATTAAATAGTTTTGAATGTCATAGAGGTCAATGAAATGAGACTTCATGACTATATCTTCCTAAATTCAAAGTTTATGCACTTTATTCACTGTGGCAGAGCTTTATTTTGAAAGCCATTTGCAGCAGAAGTGGGGGTTAATTCCTTGGGTTGGTAAACAAAATTCATTTACAGAACTTTTCTTATGGAGTTTGTTGAAGCTGTAGAAATTTACTTCAGTAGAGGATGATCAGAATAGCTGAAGTAAACAATCTTTTGTGAAAGCCCTGAGTTTGGAGGCACATGTGTTAGGATCCTGGGTTAGAGTCCTTTGCCTTTCTTATACATAGGGTCTGCATCACTGTGGCAAGCAAAAGGGTGTAGTTGAAAGATCCACAGATCCCAAACCCGGAACAAACCACACGAGACACTGGCTGCAAAAAGCAGGAGGCGTTTATTGTCACACAGGCGCCTGCGGGTGCTCAGCGAAACCTCAGCCGGAGCTTCGGTGAACTGGCACACCGGGCTTTGGGATACAGATCTTTTATAGGGTACAAGTGGGTTAGTTCTTAGCTTAGCACAGCAACAGCCCTTCTATTGGTTCCTCTGAATCCAGCAGGGGGGTCACCTAGGGGGTAAACTTGTTTTTCGACTTTTTGTTCTCGGAAAAACCCTAAAGTTACACCCTGCCCTTCTTGGTTCCTGTTTTTAAACCTAGTTCTCAAGTTTAGCCGGTAGGGCTGTCTGAAAGGAACATTTTGTGGTAGGGGGCCTGTTAGGGTTATCTACATGGAACATCTTGTGGTAACTTTGTGCAACACTTGAAATGCTATGGGCAGCTGGTGGGGCTTTGACATGGGGTTTGGGTAAGAAAGCATCCTGCAGCTTCAAGGCATAGGGGCTGGATTTCCTAATGTTGGGCCTGGGGCCTTAAGGTCTTTCATAGTAACTTGTGAGAATATCTGGAGGTAGCATTCTTGGCATGACATTGGCAATGCCATCAGGAGAACAAACAAAACTGGCTATAGATATTTTTAAATCAGCTTTCAAGAAATAAATACCAGCTCCATTTCTCATCAGTAATATCTAAACTCAAATGTTACTTCTACAGAGAAGTCAAACTGTGTTACTTTCTGAAATGAGCATGCAGCTCTACTATACCAATGAATCTTGTTTTATTTTCCTCATAACTCCTATGTGTCTTTCTGAATTTTTAATTTGTATTCATTTTTCTGTCTTATACAATATTAGCCTTCCATATTAGATAGAAGTTCTTTCAAATTATATGTATAAATATGGAACATTTAAAGCATATATATGTACACAAATACTTATGAATATACTTATGAATATATACTTATGAATATAAAGTATTTAAAAAATAAAAACTGAAAGCAAGAACAAGAAATTAATACCAAAAGTAACTGATGCTACTAAGTGGAAATAACTTTTTTTTTCATATTTTAAGAATTATCTAGAATAAGCACAAATTTAAGATCAGAAAAAATAGATACTTCAAAACTTTTAGTATTCCTCTCACTATACATTGAGAATGTGCAGTGAAATCCTTTGTTTTTATGGGCTCATGCTTGGGAATTCAAACAAGTAGATATTCATTAAACACATGGTATAGTTAATTACTCTGACAGAGGAAGTAGAAAATGTTATAGGGAGCACATAATATTTAACTAAAAGATACAGAATAAAGCAGAAATAAAAAATTCCAAGAGCTAATGACGTTTAAGCTGAGATATAAAACAAGTAACAACTATACAAGTGAAGAACATAAGTATGTTATTTTGTGTCATGAGTGTACATTATGTGTATGTACATTTGCATGTGTTTATTTTATGGTTACGTCAGAGGTAGAGATGGTGAAAAACTAGAGATAATAGCAGGAAGTATTCATTCTTGATTGTTACTAAAGAAATGCTGATTCAAATATAAAATAAAATACATTTTTTCATTTATTTCATTATCAAAGATTACAATGTTTGACAATATCAAGTTTTATAGCAGACATGGGTTAAGATTATCTCATATATAGCAGGCATGGATGAAATTAGTACACCATTTAAAAAGTTATTATTATTTTATAAATTAATGTTCTCAAATACCTAGCAACTTACATTTTAGGTATGCAGTTCCATCTTGCTAAATGTGTGATATATGCACTGTAAAACAATTACAGATATTTTTATTGAAACAGCCCATGCAGAAAAGTTATAACAGTAAGTCATAGGAAGGGGATTATTATTAATTTAATTTTATGTAACTAAGGTCCTGTGAAAGAGGAAAATATTATGAAGGGACTTTTAATCATAGTGATAGACTGTATGATAATCTTGACTTAGAAGTAAAGGAAATAGAAATAATAGAAATTAGATCCAGTTATTCAGTAAAATTTCTAGGATTTGGTGACAGATTGTGGAGGGTGAGAAAGAAGAAAACAGGGTGATTCAAGTGGCTGACTCAGTTGAAGGTGGTGCCAATTATTGACATTATAAACACAGTAAATGAAGTCAATTTAGGAGGCAGAAAGAGAAGAGATATTGATTTCCTATTGAATAAGATAGCATCAACCACACCATTAGGTATTCTTTTGTATTCTGTGGCCATGTGCATATTTAATATTTCTTTGGGTGTTTAATAGCCTTGTATACAGTAAAAATAGCATACTAACATATTATCCTGAGCTTTTATTTTCAAATTGTATTTAAAATTGAGGCATAGACAATACCATTATATCTCTTGCAACATGGCTCAATATTTATTTTGCAATATAAAAATAGATTTGTCTATCTACTTGTTACAAAATAAGAGGATTTGTTTGCTGCTGTTCTTGCCATTGTGTATTCATAGATCTCTTTTTAAAGCTCTCTTATCATTCCAGACACTTCAAAAGAGGATTTTATCCCAAGTTGGCACTTAATTTTATCTGCATATGGGTGGTTTGTTTTTCTCTTGTTGATCCTTGAAGACTTTCATTTGTCTTTTCCATATGGCGAAAATGGGTACATATTTTGTGAGCATCTGCAAGGCAATATTTAATACCCTTGCATTCCTAAGAAATTATGTTCAAGCTGACACATGTTTTCATAACCAATGTAGTTAAAATGTGTAATGTCACTCTGCCCAGACAGAATAAGAATCAGTTGTTAGTTTTGCTGAACATTAGGAAGGTTATTTGATGCTTTATAATGCACTTTGGAAAAAAACTCTGTATTAATTAATTTATTTTGCAAATTTATTTGGCCTTTCAATGTCTGTTTTTTCCCCTGTTTGATCCAAATGTTCACCAGAAAGAAAGAAAAAAATAATCAGAATGAAGGCTGATAACCCAAAGTAATATGTTATGATATCACAGATGATACCACAAGCTTTATGTTTATATGTCCTGCTCATACCAGATGTGACTGTTTTCTTGGGTTTTACAATTGTGACATTTGAAATCTTGGTAAACAATACACTTTTTTCCCTGATGCTTCTTTTGTTCAAAATGTTTTTAACTGCCTTTTTGATATTACCTTAGAGTCAGATTACAGGTCATGAAAAGTAATAAATATCCGTGTTTCATATTTTCATACAGAAACTGTTGCTAGCTGTCAAAAGCATTATTCTGTAACATGAGCTCTAAAACAATGTTGGATGCTTCCAAAATTTAAACTTACCATTAAAGAACAAATCCATTTGTACTATTGAGGTACATAAATGCATGTGCCACAGAAGATAGCACTCCTTGAGATCTATAAATTCTCAAATTCTTTTCAAAATGTCAGTTGCATAGCACTAAATTCACATTTTCTATACCAAGTTACATATAATGCAGATGATATTTTCCCCAGGAAGTTTTTCTTACTGTAAATAATGCAGAGATTATTAAACATTGCTTTTAAATCTCCATCTTATTCCTCTAATTTAAAGGTCAACAATTTTTATTTTTCTGAGAAGTGCCAGATAGTAAATATTTTAGACTGTGTGGTTCATATAATCTTTATGGCAGCTATGCAATGTAATTACCATGGTTGCAAGAGAGCAGCAATAGACATAACTAAACAAATGAATAGCTCTATTTACGAAAGTGGGATGGAGTGTCTGTGAAACATAGCTTGCCAATTCTTCTGTAACCAATCATATTTACATATTGCATAGGTATAACGAGTATTTTACCCTGATTAAGAAATATTTAGTAAATGATGAAACTGAGCTTTAAGGAGAAATAACAAATATAATAAACATTGAGTAATATATCCACAAAGTTAAATAGTGTTTATGTAATGGAGAGAAGGTTTTAATTCATTTTTTCATTTATCCCACCAATGTGTATTGAATGAATAACAAATATCAGCCTTAGTAATAAAAACAAAAGAAACAGTGATTGAAAAAGTAGACATGGTCCTTTTCTAAAAAGCCTGAATTTAATGCTTTCAGAAACACATCTGTGTACTTCAGAACCATGTCCTATACTCTTGGGAAAAACTTAAATAAAGAACACTTAGGTTCCTTTCTTCTATTCTTTTTGTTTCCATTTAAGGTCTCTATATTGTCACATATTCTATGTAACAGATTGAACTATTTATGATAAGAATAAACAAAAAGGTAACATGATAGAAGAGAATATTAATCACTTTGATAACAGAGTGGCATTTCCAAGAACTTACAGGATTTGATCAAAGTCATGCCTCAAGTAATGATGATAGAAACTCATAGTGCAATATGATTTCCCAAGAGAGTGCCATATTGCATATTTTTTTCCTAGAAGAAGTTACAAATGATATGGATGAAAAAATAATTCTGAATCACTTATTATTTACTTAGGACAGTTCAACATGCTCTATAAGTCTTCTCCTTGATACTAAACCACAACTGTATTATGTGTTTTAAGTTACTTTCCTTGTTTGGCACTTGAAAAACCTTATCAACCAATAAGAGGCATATATGATTCAAGGTCCAATCAGAATTATCCTATCTGAAACAAAGTGTTGCTTAAACTTGATTATGCATAAGAGATATTAATAATTACATTGAAATGACTATAAATATTATTATAAGAGCAAGCATTCCCACTCATTAAATCATAACATTCAATTTAAACTGTGAACATCACATCTTTTCTCTCAGCTTTTAGAATTTGTTTTCAAGAAAATGTCTTATTTCGTGTGATGTTTCTATTTACCTGTACAGACAATCTGAATAACTATTCAGTTGCAGTAGTACCATATATATTTACTTTATAATTTTATAAATATCAACAGTAACTAATTGAGACTACCTAGAGAACAGTTTATTCAGATACAAATAGTCTGTCACTTACCTGCAATAGAATAGTTTTTTACCCTGGCTAGATGCCAAGTTGTATTAAAATAATGAATACTTATATAGAATAAAACATTCCTGATAGATATGAACTGGTCTACAAAAGGTGAATGTATTCATGTGATCTAAGAGGTTTCTCCAACACTTCTATTTCTAATCTTTGGTCTACATTGAAAAAAAAATCTAGAAATTTGAATATCTTCTAGTTGCAAATCTAAAGGAAAAATCAAATGCTCATAAATGTTATGCTTTAGTTGAAAAAGTTGTTTATATGGGCTAACATTCTGATATTCCTATGTGAGTATACTAATAATACACAATTAAGTAAATGTGGATGGTGTGAGACAGTTTTTTAATTGCTGCAATTGGAATTTACAAATCAATCAAGGGAAGAGTCTGAAATTATGTATCTGGTAATAGATTAGAGCCTCAGACATCAATGAAGCCACATTTACTTTAATAGAGATAGACATGGTTACATATATAAATATTTATATGTCTCAATCACAGGCAGGTAGCCTACATGCATGTCTATGTTGTTCTCTGATATCTTAGAAATAATGACAGCTCCCTAGAAGTGAGCCCCCCTAGCCTTCATATTTTGCTGTCTAATATTATTCTACAATGAAAGGAATCAGTGCTCCTTATAAGTAGCTAATTCTAGGACTGAGTCAGTTAATACACAAGATCAGTCTAGAATATCTCATAATGCCAGAAAATAAGAAAGTGCTTAAAAATAAATGAGTGAGGTAAGATGAACCAATTTTGCAAGCAGAAGAATGCTAAGTAATTTACAAAGATAGCCTTGAAGATCACTTAAAATATTTCCCTATTTGATTTTCACCCTTCTTCACTGTTTAAGTGTTGATGCACCTAGTTACTTCGTTCAAAAGAGTACAATATGGGAGGATGGAGTGAAGTAAAACTGACAAACTACCTCATCCAGGTGACCCAGGGTAAATCTAATAAGTGACAAGTCTTATTGCCAGACTGTACTCTCAATATAATATTATGGAAATGGCACTTTGTCCCTGTGGTCTTCTCTCCTGCATAACCTATAAACCTTCTATTATATCAGACACAGTACAACTGTGGGGAACTACAAAATATCCGACCAGTACCCCTCAAAGCTATCAAGTCATCAAAAAACAAGGAAACTCTGAAAAGCTGTTATGGCTATGAGGACCCCAGGGGAACAAGATGATTAAATGCAATATGGTATTCTGAATGAGATCCTGAATCATCAGAAAGACATAGGTAAAAACTTTGGAAATCATAGTAAGGTATTAGCATTTTCTCACAATAATTAATCTATATTTGTCCATTAATTATAGCAAAGACATCATCCTCATGTAAGATATTCATGATAGGAGAAACTTGGCCTGAGACCTGGGAACTCTACATGAACACTGCAGTTTTTCTATATTTCTGAAATTGTCTTATAATAAATTTTTATTTTAAAAATCCCTTTGGCTGACTCTCATGACATTTAGTTGATTCAGCTTCTCATACTAAATGAGAATGCACAGAGCAGGAATCACATGAAATAGGAGTTATTGAAGTTACACATTTAAATTGGTGTTTCTGTTACCTTCACTTCTCTGGGCCTCATATTAGTTTAAGTCAAAGAATAAAAATGAAAATTTAAGAGTATGAGAGAAATGGTTTAAATCTGGACTGACCTCTTTCAACTCTTGTGAATTTCAGTTAAGTAAATTATGTAAAGTCTCTAATCTTTACATTCCTCCTGTATAAAAAGCCCAAAGTTTAATGCAATAAAGTTGAGCTGAGTATTTTAACTTACACAAAGTCATGTGTTGATTTCTAAAAAATGCTAAACTGAAAAGAAAACAACAACACAAGAAAATATAGTAAACTGCCTACCATGCTACTGAATGAGAGATTTCTTTAAAATGATCATTATATGGCAACACGTGTTTGTGATACTGGTGTTTCATGATGTCTATATTTTTTGTAAAACAAGTCAACTACTTATTTGTACTTCTAGATATGATTATCCAACTAATATCAAAGCCATCAGCCTTAGTGGAGACGTTTTGTATTAATATCCCACTTTGGCACTTCCCCTAAGTCCTTTTGTAGAGAAATTTGACTTTACAAAATTTTCACTTTAATTTCCAATGAATTCTGTAGAAGAAATAATTTTATTGTGTCCACTATAGCAACCTACAAGGATAAGTAAATGTTTAGAATTCAAAGAGAAAATACTTCTCTTGTACTTAGCATTAAATCCTAAGATTTAACAAGTATTCAAACTCCATCCATTACTGAGAAAACAATACAAGCTACTCATAAGTATGTCTGTTATCTATACAAAAGGAGGGTAAAGTAGAAGAATCCTCATGTTTCTTTCATCATAAAAATTGAATAGTTTGATATTCTATTGCAGTTGTGTAAACAGCAGTGCTTAATAGTTCTTGTTTGTTTCAGTTCTACCTTATATATGTATAATTTAAGAATATTTTGGTCACATTGCATTTTACCTTATTTAATATTTAGATAACTTCATTATTAAAAATTATTTACCTGGATTGTATTTTTTTCTTTGCCTCTTTTTAACTTTAGTGAAGATTATACAGAGCATAGATCTGTTTTGTACTAAGGTCTGTATTGCCATAATGTATGCAAAATGTTCATGATTTAAAATTATTTTAGCATGGAATAAAATAAGGCATAATTTTAATATCATTGTTTTTTTCAGTGTTTGTAACAGCTTGTTACATATGTTATTTTCATCAAACTTAATTACAAATTCAGTTCTCTTTGTTGAGGTTTTATATACAAGGTTGGGTCTCTTGCTTTCATGAGGATCTCTACAATTGATAGAGCATTTTAAGATCCTTTTCCAAGTGTAATGAATATTTTCCTATTCTAAAGTATTTTGCAATATATTACCCAAGGGAAAGGTTTATCTTCAGTTCTCCTATCATATTTCTCTGAGTGTGCCTGTGAATGACAATGATATATTTTCAAGGTTTGACAAGCATCACTGACTGCCTTCTTGTAAGAGACCTATTATTTGTCTATTCTCTCATAAGGGACATAAGGGACATTTAGTTCCCTGGAAACTGCTTTTTAAAAATGGTTAATTATCTCTATAAGTAAAATGTTGATAATAATCAAACCAAAAATTTGACCTCTTTGCAAGAAGATTTCTGCTAGAGAAAATTCTGATATTCTTGTATGCTGGTTATTTTAAGGATGGTGGCAGAAGCAGTTCTGACATGCCATTGATTTGTGATGGGTAATTGTAAACAATTTAAATCAGGTCAGCCAGTGCACTGCATATGAAACCAGAATTTCAATGATGGGAAGAATGATAAATATTGCAATCTCTCTCTTTTAGGGAAGTGGATTATAATCTCATGTGAAGGAGTTACTTTTTTTTCCCGCTCATTCTTGCTCATATGTATTTTTTCTTTCCTTGCCTTGTGTAGCCTCTAGATGATGTCAAAATATCATTGCAAATGTGATAGGTATGATTTGTCAAGGTAAGTCAGGTTCAACCAGTGTTCTCTCTTCTCTTTTCTAGGTCACCATATACACAGTGTGAAGTAACCTTTAAAAATGCCAATGTTCCAAATAACTCCCAAATACTTCTGTTTTTCCTTCTTACAAGGCTTCAAAACTATTGGTTTATAGTGCTATCCTCTTCTTCCCACCAAAATGCTTAGATATTTTCTGAGCTGCATATTTTTCCCTATAAAAGGTATAGATTACCATCTACTGCACATTAATCTGTATATTTCTGTAGTTGTAGGTAATATACTTCATACAAAGTATGGCACAAGGTGTCCATCTGTAATGCACTCCCTTTTTCAAAGCAAGGCTGAGGCATTTCCTTATTGTATAAACTAGTTATCTAGAAAATTGCCATTATTTCAGAAAAGTGCAATTTTTTCAAATTATGTAGGGATTATGTGCTCTTAAGGGTACTTTGAAAATGACGGGTTTTCCAAAGAAAGTCTTAAAAGCGTTTATGGGAGTCCGAAAAAAAGTGCTTTCAGTAAGAGGAAAAACACTTTGATTCTGTTAAATAGATAACCCAAATTATTCTCTACACAGCATCTCTCTGGAAAGCCACATTTCCCCTAGTCCTTTTCATTTTCATTCCCATAATTGTCCTTCCTAAGATTATTATATGTAATGTAATTTTGATTATATTAATGGACTAGTTTATAGGAAGTATTCAAAAACAGAAATGTAATATAAAATGAAGAAGGAAGGCCAACTGGAAAATTCACCCTATTAGCAAATTTTAAGTATGAGGCTAGCTTTAGAATTTGCATTTATGATTAAATTATTTTTTGTAATTAATTCTCTAGCAGAAACTTGAAGATAAAGGCATAGTTTCAAAGCTGACTATCTTCACATTACAACAAAACAAAGGGTTGTCTTATAATTTATGAACAAAATTAATACATTTTACTCAGGTTTCTGTTATATAAACCTAGGGATATAAATAGAGACAATTAAATTCACAATACCAAGTTTACAAAAAAAGTCAATGGATTTCAGAGGTCATTGGAGTCAACAGTATGAGTGTGTCTAAAGGAAGGACCAGGATGTCATTCCTTTGGTGTACATGCTTCAAAATTAAAATATCTTCCGAACTGCATCGAATATGGTGTCATTTGCATGGACATAAGACAGAAATAGTAACATACCAAATAATGACTTTCAGAAAAGAAACCTTTAAAATATTCAATGGTAGTATAATCTTTTTATATTAACTAAGTCTTAAAATTTGATAAATCACATCTACACTTCTGATTATGTCTTTTTCAAACATTTAACTGTGGCCAGAAAAAAAAAAAAAAGGAAGAACAGAAGAAAATAAAGATAAAGTGATGATTAAACTCTTCTTAAACCAAAAGTGTATTTCTGAAAACAGAACTATAAATACTGAAATTGTCTGTCACTGAGATTGTTTCACAAGTTGTTTACAATGATGTACCATATTTTAAGAGTAAAAATGGCCACTGCTAACAGTATATTTAAGAGAATTCACTAATGTATTTTGAGATTTTAAAGTATTTTTCGGGATTTAAGAGCTATTTCATGCAATGTCTTAAAATGAGTGCCTGCTGTAAAGTGATGTATACTGAGCACTTTCAAATTAATATTAAGTTTCTAAAGGCAGATCAATTATGGCTGGTGCCAAAAACTTACATCAACTTACTAATGTGATTTCTACAGTTTTTAGTGAAATGATTTTATTATAAATATTTAATAAATTTTCAAATATACTACATATTAATTCATTTTTCTATATATAGTTTTTTTTTTCTCTTTTGCTTTTGCAACTTATATGGGTCAGTCTGGTGCAGGAGAAGTGTGTATAGCAGTTGTGTTCTACATTAGTGTTTTTTAATGAAATGAAAATAGCTGAAAGTATTTCATTTTTTTTATCTATAAAATTGAAACTATAATTTGTCAGGGTAATGTGTCAATGGTAAATGTGAGGATGAAATGATATTTACATGATAAAAAGCAAAGTGTATGGTAGAGATTAACCTAGAATTATCCTGCTTCATGAACTAAAATACTGAAACATTTCAGAATATTTAATTTTCAATGTTCTCATATCTTTTCTCTGTTTAAACAACAACAAAAAATCATCTCAGAACTCGATATCTATTTAGACAGACATTAGATAAAGAAGACAGCACAGATTAAACAGTAAACCCTGATCTTTGACCTTGGTGTCAATCTCAAGAGAGGTTTCTTTGCTTTTTCAAGGTGGTAAAAGACCCAGACTCCTTTAGAAATCAAGAAAGAGAGAAAGAAAGAAAGAAAAGAAGGAAATAAATTAAGTCTGTTTTTAAATATCTAACTATTTCAAAACCATAGTCACTTGGCTGTCATCCAAAACCTGGATTTTTCAAAAGGTTTCTTTGAAACATAAATAATGGTAATTCAGTTCTATTTATAAAATCATCATAATGCTATTTGTAGCCAAGGCAGCTGAGTCATTTGCCCTACTCCAGAGTTTACAATGGTCATGCTTATTTGGGAATGGTTGCTAAAACTCATGAGTATCTAACTATATACAAGTTAACCTCTTAGAAACTAAACAACAACAACAACAACAACAACAACAAACTGGACAGCTTAGTAGCAATAGTCTTTCTAGAAAGATTAATCACAGCTGAAATAGCAATCACATGCATACTCCATGTTTTTAAATATTTGGGAAAAGTGATTTATCTATTAAAATTAAAATCAGACTGAAAGAATTTAAACAAGTATTCTATATTCTTCCTCTGTGAATTTGTGAGTTATTATAATTCATGGAGGGAGGTCATCTGAAATCATATGGAATTTTTTTAACACCAAAGTTGTGGGTGTGACTCATGATAGACATAGTGAATTGAAGTAAACAGATGTGTCTGATTTGGTAATTCTTATAAATACTGGGTGTCAATTATATGTTCTCAAGGTGCTCTTTGGGAGAAAATTGATTATAAGTAGGGAAAATATTTGGGGTGTACTTAAATTATTTCCTAATGTATTCATTTTAGTGAATCATAGACATTTAAGATAACCAACTTATAGGGAGAAAAGAAATTACTGTAGCTTATGTTTTCATAGATTTCTATCCTCTGTCAATTGGCCCATTGTGTTTGGACCTGAGGCAAAGCAGTACAACATGGTAGAAGCCCAGAGAGTAACAAAGCAGCTCATCTCATCTTGGCTGAGAAATGAAAAAGAGAAAAGAGTCAGGAGTCCCAATGTTCCCTTCTAGAGTATGTCCCAATAACTTAATCTCTTTGTACTGGGCTCCAACTACCAAAGATTTCACTACTTCCCACAGCACCACAGGTTGTGGACCAAACTTTCCACATGTGAACCTTTCAGGGACTGTCAAGATCCAAATTATAAAAGAAAAATAATATAGCACATTGGAATAAATTCATGTTTCAAAATGAGAATTACAGTAGTAATTAGTCTACATGAAAGATGTGACAATTTTTTTTTCTATTTCTTCCCTTGACTCCATTTGAACCCTAGCAAAAATCAATGTCAATAATAATTGAAAGGTTTTGGTAATGTGACTCAAGGCAGAAGAATAGAGACTCTTTGAATACAAATGTGGAAGGATTATGCTAAGAATAAATGAAGATTTTTCTTGTCTTCTAAGTTCTAGCCTACTAAAAAGAATGGAAAATACTTTCATAGTGAAATTTACTGAATTGGTCAAAAATCTAGCCATCCAAGCTGTAGTGGAGAAATGCTTGCATCTTCAAGTTAGACATTAAAAAACAAAACGAAGCGCGCGCGCGCACACACACACACACACACACACACACACACACGGAACAGAAGGATGCTGGAGATTTAAATTGCCAAAAAAGTATACCCTTAGGATTGCATAAATTTGAATGAAAGCCCTAACTTCTCTTTTATTAAATTAATGGCTACTTAGCATTTGTGTTCCACTTGAAGATTAGATAAAATTAAATATAAGACATTAGTACTTGGTTTGGCCTGATACATTGTTATAAATTAAGCATGAAACCATTATGGCACAGAAAAATTCACATTTCTAAGGCCTCTGCTTTTCAGCATTTTGATGGTGAATATAGAATTATACTAAAAGTATGAGATAAGCAAGTAACTGCTTAATATCAAAGATAGTCATTTCTGTATTTTTATTTCAAAATTTACCCAAACATTATCCAATCAAAAGTTTTGATGGTCTATGATAACTAAATGATGAACTCAGCCTTCCCTCTTTCTTTTAGGAACTTAGTTGTTTGAAATCTAGATTCCTTTCCATTATAATTTACTTAAAAAAAAAAAAAAACAAACACCAGCAATAAAAATGTTTCATTTAATGTTCAAAAAAATTCTCTATTTTGTTAATGTCATCTAGTATGGCGATCCCGTCAATATGTCCACTAGGACTAATCCACTGCAGTTTAGTTAACTGCATGCATTGCAAGTTTATTTTATTTTCTTTTTCCCAGCCATTTCTTTTTCTCCATTGGGAAGACTCCTTGTGCAGAGAAGGATATTCTGCCTTTATGATTTGTTTCTTTACTAATTTCTTTCTCATAGGCAAAGTGTGTAATTTTCTTTTTATATCCAATTTACTTTTGTCTTAATGACCACACAGTCCCTTCCTTAAGTAGCAACTGCTAAGAGGTGAGTGTGTCTCCCTTTCGTGGATTCTATTTCTTCAAGAGTCTGAAGAATCTAGTACTTGAGGCACTGTATACAACAGGTCACAGTGGCTGGTTTTTCACGGAGATTCCAAGCCAGTGTCCACTGTATGGTTGAGAAAATTGTCCCATTTGAAACCCTATATATAACTAATAGTGTTTTAGCTTTGCTGAAAAAAAAAATCCTCAAATTGTCTGTGTATGCTACCACACAAAAGTTGTTGAAATGTACATTTTCTTTTAACTCATGTGCAAAAATGTAGAAATGATACTATATAATCACTATTATTGCTTTCTTTAAACAATAAAACATTTATTCCTTATACAAAATAATTAGCCAACTACATTAATCTTTTAATTTATTACTTATAGGATAACTGATTTCACCAAAATCCTCTTTGGTAAGTTAATAAGACAAAAGGAGATGTAAGTGGTTATTACACAATTATGAATATAATTTCAAATAAAAAGTTTACTTTTCATTTAACCATACCTATTTTTTTCTTATGCAATTGGATGGGTTTTTTTCTTTTTGCATATTGAAGTATAAGAGCGTATTTTACACACAAGAAAATCACAAAAAATGGAAACTCTTTTAACTCTGTAGATGATGCAGAATTTCTAACATAGCTCATTATTATGTTCTCAGAGCTGAAAATATCATTTTCCATTTTATTTGATCCTGTACTAGTTATCTTTGTCACAAACAAGAAAAAAATGTATTTCGGTAATCATGTTGGAATTTTAAGCATATTACCCACTAACTTTGAACGTTTTAATTTAGAAAATCAATCATTTAAAAAAAAATATAGACGAATGTGGAAATAGGCTTGAATGTATGTCTAATAGCAGAGGTGAAGGTGCTAGAAAATGCCTGGGTCTGTGTCTGGCTTATCTGGCATCCTCAGAACCTCCCATTACTTGTATCTGAGGTCACAACCCTTTCTCCTATAAGATGTACATAGGTTTTAACAGAGTGTTTCAAGTTTCAATATAGAAGAAAGCATATTCATTTTAAAGTTCAGAGCCTAACATTCTTTTAATAAACTTAGATTTAATATTATTTTAATTCTAAGTTTAAACAATATTAATCATTTTAATAGTTCAAACTTTTCTAGGTGAATAGAGAACCCTGGAGACTTGTCAGTATCCTAAAGCCTATAATGCATTTTTAGCTTAAGAATAATCTTGGCTTAATTATATATTATATATAAAAATGGATTAAGTTCTGATATTATTGATTATTGTAACAAGTTATTTAGAACTATTCGATATCATTATCAAAGTGGCACTGTTTTCCTTCGTTTTAAACTGAAGCCCACTTTGTGAGATATGACAGAACAAAGAAGCAGTAAAAGAACAAATTGGTTCAATTCTTTGTATACTAGAGGATAAAAAAATAACAATTTTATTTTTAGCTGTTGTTAGAACTTTATTTATTTATTTATTTATTTATGTGAGACACTGTGTTCAATTGAGAATTGAACACAGTGTCTCACACATGCTAGGCAAGTGCTCTACCACTAAGCTAAAACCTCAGCCCCCACAAATAACAAATTTAATCCACATCTTTAGGAGCACTAAAGTGATATCTCAGTAATTGCATCCATTTCAAGCGTTTCCTTTCCTTACTTGATTTTCAACAAATCTCAACCAAAGAGGAAAAAATTTTAAATAATGAAATTCAGTCTCTCAACTGAAGGTATGGGATTTAATGTGTGAAAATGTGATAAGAAATATAACCTCTACATTGTTTTAATACAGACTTCATTTAACAAAAAAACATAAAAAATGAATAATAATATAAACATCATCAAGTTGAAAACTTTAAGGATTCTACAAAATTATTTTAAGTTGATTACAAACTAATCTCGTTAAAAATATCTGATGATCGATCACAATAAGCATATTTAAGCAAAAATTTCTTTAAACAGATAAGCCAGTCACAAAATGCTGAAATGGTATGCTATGGGTATCTTCTGAAAAAAATTATGCAATGTAAAATTGGTAAAATTTTATTTAAAGCATTTTCTTTTAAATGCAAGTAACATGATAAACAGCCAGCCCTTTCTCTTCATTGTCAATTTTGGACTGATTTTTCCTCTCCCTTAAGTAAAACATCACAACTCTGGTATGAAATTCAGTAGGCAAGATATTCAGGTTTACATTTAAAATTTGTTGATCATTGAAAAACAGATGTGTTCCCCTTGGTGCTGTTATACTAGTGATCTACACATTCATGTATAAATTAAGGTAATGATAGGAAATTGTGGAATGACATCCATTTTGATAATGGATTTCTGTACCTTTACCACTAATAGTTTTAGAATGTTTGTCTGTTTAAATCATTCTATAGGACAAGTATTCTCTCATTATTACAAATTTGCAGATTTTCCTATTTTTGACCATGCACTACTGCCTATTTTTTCTGTGAAATACAGAGAACATTTTCCTTATCCTCATTAACCAAATTTTGCTAGATATCAAGCTGTTCATAGCCTCAAGTAATTTGTGTTTTCTTTTTCAAATGAAAGTATGGTCAACATGCTGATTTAAATTTGTTTCATTCATGTTATAGTTTTAGAACCATTGAAATATTTTTAGAAGTCCAGTAATGACATCAGATGTTCTCTCAGAAAGTGTGTGAATTTGGATTTGTTTATTCATTTGGCTATTTGTTACTTTTTAATTATGGCAATGCTATGCATTGTCAATATATGTGAATGAGTCTATTAGCAGATCTGAAAGCTGCTAAAGTGTTGTTCTGCTCCAAATATCCCTGTGCTTCAGGCAAGGATTTCAATACTACATAAAAACTCACCCTTCTTCATAAATCAGAATTATTTTTAATATCAATCATGAAAAAAATGAATATTAATGATGACTGGAAGAGAAATGCAAAGAGATTTTGTTATTATTGAAAAAAAGTGTATGTGGGCATATGCTTTAAAATCATGAATGGTTACTAGTATACGAAGTATAAAAGAAGCTTATTGTAAATGCCACACAACCATAGCAGTGACATTTTGAAGACTATGTAAATTAAACAATAATTCTTAAAATGTATTTGTGTAAGTACATTTGTGTCAAATATCATGCCAGTAAGATTTTTTATATGAATTTCCTTGGTGCCTTAATGTTATAAAATGTCTTTTATGTGCTTATTGGACATTCACATCTCCGTGTTTATTTCATTTATTTATTTGTTTTATTTATTCAATTTTCAGATAAGAATTGAGAATAGTTTTATAGTTCATCATAGACTTAGATGAAAAAAGGAATATTCCCCATCTAAGTGCTGCTTTAATTTTCCAAAATTATTTTCTTCTGTAATCATTTTCTACTTTCTTCTGGCATAATCTCCTCCACCTGAATTCCAAATATTAAGTTCATTGGTTTTTTACTCCAATCATAATACTGTTCCAGGAGTGTTTGGCTGACACTTTGTTATTTTCTATATAGGGGTACAAATTCACGAAGATTGCTATGAACTTTCTAATTACTTATAATTGAATTAGTTCAGTATCTATAATCAGCATTTAGAATGGTTTGTGTCTGTGACAATTGAGCATTTGATCAATTACTTTAATTTCAAAAGCAGGGATTCAATTATATGGAAGACACTTTTATTCCATTTTCTCCTGAATCCAAAAAGCATTAGAAGAAGTAGCTTAGCAAAGACAGAGCATCTGGCATTACATGTTGTGTACTACAAATTTTCAAGATCTCTCTTCAAATCCTAATCTGATTAGAAATACCTAAATTATATTAGCATTTATTTAAACAGACTAAACTCTTTTGAGACATTTATTCACTCAGTCGATCTGTTATTACTTGTACTAAGATACTGTGGTACATGCAGCAATATACTGATAAACAAAAGGAGACTTATTCCTTGTCCCCAGTATCTTTGTAGGAGAGAAAATAATATTGTAACCATAAAACAAGAATAGCAGGAAAACAATTGCTCTCATAGCTATCAGAGTAGGGACTAGATTATTCTCATGAGGCCCCCTTATTGTATTATGATGAGACTTCTAAGAAAAATACACTAATTCTTATTTGAACAACCAGAAAATTCTATTTGAGGATTTTCTATAGTATTTTCTATAGTGACTATTTTGAGAAATGAGTGGAGGAGGGTTGAATCAGAACCACTAGGCCAAGAAAAAAATTTAATACTGTGGTAGTCAGGATGAGTGATTAATTTTCCTTAAGGATCCCAACATTCATCTGTGGCTTTGATAATGTAATACACTTGTATTAGCCTTGTTGTTTTTGTTTAGATGTTAGTTTAATAGCCCTTTTCTAATATCAATAATAGAGAAGTTAATAGAAGTGTCAGAATGCTCTCATGAGGCAAAGTTATGTTACTAGTCAGTTTGCTGGAGCTACAAATGTCAAATTATTATGTGCTGTGATTCCAAAGTTCATATTACAAACATTCTATATATGTTTAGATTATATCTATTTCTGTCCATACGCATCTGTGTATCTATCCATCTATCTACATATGTATCTATCTAACTAGATAAATCTGAAACCTTTAATTTCAATTATTTGGTACCATTCTTCCTTATGAAATTAAAGTAATTGATCAAATGCTCAATTATCACAGACACAAACCACCGTTCTAAATGCTGATTATAGATACTGAACTAATCTTTGTGAATTTGTTCCTCTATATAGAAAATAACAAAGTGACAGCCAAACACCTCTGAATATAATTTCAAAAAATACCCTTCTGTTGATGAAATATATATTTTGCTTCATAAAAGCACCCACAAAGCATAAAGAAACCAAAAGTTCATTACATAGATTTGGTCCTTGAGAATTTTCTAGGAGGAAATATTCAACATATTTGTGAGCAGTTTTAATACACAGAGCCCAAACTGTGGATTTCACTAAGTAAATTTGCCACAAACAGTAGCAGTATTGTAGATGTTCTTAAACTTTTTTGTTTCATAAATTCTAAATGTGTAGCTGGTAAAGCCAATAATGTCCCTTATTAGAACAATACTTTTAAAAACATATATATTCCACAGGATTACAAAATAAAGCAATTAAAAATTTAAATTTGTAATTCAATGGCACGTGTTAGCATAAAAGAACCTGCCCAAAGCAAACTTCATGGATATGCACATCTTTTATTCAGGAACAGAGTGACACTCACTTCCCTGGTAGAAAATGAGCCTCCACCTGAAGAGGGAGTCAGTGCTTATACTGGTTACACTGAAAGGTGACTTAATTAATGAGCCTATCAATTTGGGCACTCAGGAATTTAGGGTCTATGTTACTAATTAATGAGTTTGTCAGTTTGGGCATTCAGGAATTTGGGGTCTGTTTTACTGGGTGAGATGAGAAGGGGTCTAGGGTTGATACCTCCAGTTACCAGTGACAAGTTCTGCTTCCTCACATGTTGAAGTCTAACTTTAGAGAAACATGCCCAGGCAAGCATATAAAGCAGGGTTTATTTTAAAACAAAGGGGTAACATTGATTTTTTTTTTCCAAGAGGGAGAAGAGAGACACAGCTGCTATCCTGATAACCCAAGAAGTGACAGTGTCCTGCCTTTTTATATCTCATAGGTTTCCTTTGTTCTCCTGATCTCTTACCCTTATCTCTCTCCTTCTTGCATATGTGACTAGGCCCAGGAGATACTCTGTGAGATGGCCATAAGGTGAGAAGCAGAGGGGCCTAGATGGAGTGATCTGGGGAGAAAGGGGGCATAATCGCCAACATCCTGTAGGGAGGGACAATCCCTGGGACAGGTTATTTTAGCAACAGGTTGGAGCAGGGGCAGGTTATCTTGGTAATGGTGGAGGAAGAGCTCTGAAGGAATTAACATTTCAATCCCTCATTCTCTGAATCTGACCCTTGCCTATCTGCCTATCTAATTCTGGCTTTAGGGTCAGTTGTCAGTATCTGGGATATATCTTTACTGGGTCAGATGGAGGGTCTGGGGTCAGTGGTTAGTATCAGGATTTGTTTAGTAAAGATCAGTGCTTTGGCCCCTGCCCAGAGACTGTCATTTCAGACTTGATGGATATCTTCTTGAGGCCTGCCTTGTCACTGGGAAAGAATTTATTAAACAGAAAGGAACAATGTATTGCCGTCTCCCTAGTTTCCTCTTTGCAGGCCACACTATTTTGAGGTTTGTCATTTTCCATATCCAACACGTGTCATAATCCCCAGTCCTAAATTTTATTTATTTTTCTGTTGTTGTTGACATTTTTTTTTTTATTTTTTAAAGATGATCCTATGAGACATTTACTGACCCTTATAGTTAACATGTCTATGTGTCTTATAACAGTTACACTCTTTAGGAAAGTTAAGAATTATCACTTGAACTTTCCTGTTCTAAAAATAAATAAAGTAATTGGTTGTAGAGCATTTGAATGCAGCATAGCTATTCATATCAGCACTGTGAGACTACATGTCATGAAGATTTAGTTGCTAAATATCTGGTAGGTGTGGAATTTTCACAGTTCTTGAAAGCTTTTATGTTAAATAAACATTTTCAGACAAGAAGACTAGATTTACTTGTGATCTGGAATTTGGCATAATAACTATGAAAGCCTCTTTAGTTATAAGCATAAATTATATGTACAATATCTCTATGTGGAATAGAAACAAACAAATTACATTTGCAGAAGCTTGACCATAGAATAGAAATATCTGTAATATTTTAATGACTAAGTCATAGTCATTTTTAATAGTCTGTTTGGCAATCTATATTCATAAGAAATTAATGGAAAATTATTCATTTAATTGGCTATCACTAAAAGTATGATTTTTACCCCCCCCCCCCGTGTTCAAGGTCTACCTAGATTCAGTATGTGAAATCCTTGGGGAGATCTGATCAATGCCAAAAATAATGCAAGAGTAAGTGAAAAAAAAATGCCAACTATTGAAATTTAGTAGGCTATCAGTATATTAGCAAATTTTGCTAGTTAAGGTATTAAATATTTTACTAAAATATGTATTTAATTTTCTTACATTCCACATTTGTCTAAAATTATAGTATTTATTTATATATTATTAGTGACAATACAAATGTCTTGAAAAATCTAGAACTACTGAAAAACATACTGAAAAATAGAGAATAAGGTAAAGTCAAGTCAAAATTTAATTTAAGGTTTAATTAAATTATAAAGTAATTCACACAGATATTGTTAATTTATTAAATGCTACTATGCAAACAGCACTTTGTTAACCCAATGCATACAAAGATAAATGGGCTAAGCCTGAGTTTTGATACTCCCCCAATACTGATGATAAGTTCCATTTTCTGAGCAAAGAAAGCAAGTTTTAATAAAAAAATAAAAAAAAAAAAGTAACATAGTGTTTGGAATGGGCTTAACCTAAGAAGGACCTTAGCCTAAGTTGACTCCATTTTAAATATAAATGCAAGTTTTCCCTCTTTTTCTATTTCATGAAGTTGTTTGAGAAGAATTGGTGTTAGTTCTTCTTTAAAGGTCTTGTAGAACTCAGTTGTTAATCTATCTGGTCCTGGACTTTTCTTGGTTGGTAGGCTTCTGATGGTGTCCTCTATTTCATTGCTTGAAGTTGATCTGTTTAAATGGTGTGTATTATCCTGATTTAGTGTGGGCATAACATGCATCTAGAAATATGTCTATTCCTTTTATATTTTCTATTTTATTTGAGTACAAATTTTCAAAATAATTTCTACTTATCTTCTGTATTTCTGTAATGTCCATTATAATTTTTTTTTTCATCACAGATGTTGATAATTTGAGTTTTGTTTCTCCTTCTCTTTGTTAGCATGGCTAACAATTTTATTTATTTATTTTTTCAAAGAACCAACTTTTTGTTCTGTCAGTTTTTTCAATTGTTTCTTTTGTTTAAATTTCACTGATTTTAATTTTGATTTTAATTATTTTCTGTCTCCTACTGCTTTGGGGGTTGATTTGATCTTCTTTTTCTAAATCTTTGAGATGTAATGTTAGGTCATTTATTTGTTGACTTTTTCTCCTTTGAAGGAATGAGCTCCATGCAATGTACTTTCCTCTTAGAACTGCCTTCATAGTGTCCCAGAGATTTCCATATGTTGTATTGGTGTTCTTATTTACCTCTAAGAATTTTTTAATCTCCTCCTTGATTTCTTTTGCAACCCATTGTCATTGAATAGCATATATTTAGTCTCCAGTTGTTGGAGTAGTTTTTATTTATTATTTTATTATTTATTTCTAATTTCATTCCATTGTGGTCTGATAGAACACTTCCAAGCACATTCTATTGTTATGCTAGAATTTGGGACCCCCAAAAGACCACCAGAGACCAAGATTGATGTAAACAGCAAAGAGGTGTTTATTGCGAGCTAGCTCGGTCCTCCTCACACACACACAGCAACTGGTGACACTGAGAGGCCCCAAGCCCAGGGTTTTAGCAGTTTTATACATTCTTTGGAGAAGGCAGGGACCCCCATATACATCATAGCATCTCTTAGCAAATCATCACACACCACAGGAAAATCAAATAACAACTCTAAAACATGATTAGCACTTTCACTGGCGGGAACAAGTTGGGTAAAGGTGATTGGTCAGTACAAAAGAGGTATTCATTTGAACTGATTGATTTAAGCCAAGAGGGGTGTTCATGCTGAACTACATGGTTTCCCAAAACGTTATCAACCACCATAAACTACTGGGAGGGTCATCTGGCATCCCAGGTATTTCCCTGTCTCATGCTGATTGGTGGCTGCTAGGGGGTTGCTATGGCTCCCCACCTAGCCTGACTGAGTCAGGGACACCTGGCGCAGCAGATCTCTCCTGTTATTTGTAGATAAACAACTTAGCAGGGTGGGAATGTGCCTAGGAGTGCTCTGTGGGTCTTTTCATGGACAAAGGTCATGTCCCTTCCTTGGACAGGTTTTGCTCTAAGATAGATGCTGGTTTTTCACTATGTGGCCACTATCACCCTGATTTTCCCAAACCAGACAAAGATACATCAAAGAAAGAAAACTTCAGACCAATATCTCTAATGAATATAGATGCAAAAATTCTCAATAAAATTCTGGCAAATCAAATACATAAACTTATCAAAAGATAGTACACCATGATCAAGTGGGGTTCATCCAAGGTTCAACATATGAAAATCAATAAATGTAATTCTTCACATAAATAAGATCAAAGATAAAAATTATATGATTATCTCAATAGATGCTGAGAAAGCATTTGATAAAATATGGCAACCTTTCATGTACAAAATGCTAGAAAAACTAGGAGTAAAAGAAACATATGTCAACATTGTAAAAGTTATCTATGCTAAGCCCCAGGCCAACATCTTTCAAAATGGACAAAAATTGAAGGCATTCCTTCTAAAAACTGGAAAAAAGACAGGGATTCCCTCTTTCAACTCTTCTATTTAGCATAATTGTTGAAACTCTAGCCAGAGCAATCAGATGAAAGAAATTAAAGGGAGGGATAAAGATAGGAAAATAAGATCTAAAATTATCACTATTTGCAGATGATATGATTCTATACCTAGAAGATGCAAAACATTTCACCAGAAGTCTCTTATAAATTATAAATGAATTCAGCAAAGTAGCTGTATATAAAATCAATACCCATAAATCAAAGGCATTTCAGTAAAGCAGTAACAAATCTGTACAGCAGCAACAGAGAAACTAGGAAAATCACCCCATTTACCATAGCCTCAAATAGAAAATACTTTGGAATCAACTTAATGAAATAGGTGAAAGACTTCTACAATGAAAACTACAGAAGGCTAAAGAAAGAAATTAAAGAAGACATTAGAAAATGGAAAGATCTACCTTGTTCTTGAATAGGCAGAAATAATATTGTCAAAATGACCATACTACCAAAAGCACTATACAGATTCAATGTGATCCCAATCAAAATCCCAATGACATTCCTTATAGAAAAAGAAATCATGAAATTCATCTGGAAAAATAAGAGACCCAAAATAGCCAAAGCAGTCCTTAGCAAGAAGAGTAAAGCTGGTGGCATTACTATTTTAGACATTAAACTATACTACAGAGCAATAATAATAAAAATAGCAAGGTAGTGGCATCAAAATAGACCTGTAGACCAATGATATAGAATAGAGGACACGGAGACTAACCCACATAACTACAGTTATCTTATATTAGACAAAGAAGCCAAAAAAATGTACACTGGAGGAAAAATAGCCTCTTTAACAAATGGTACTGGGAAAACTGGAAATCTACATGCAACAAAATTAAATTAAACATCTATCTCTCACCTTGCACAAAACTCAACTCAAAGTGGAACAAGGACCTAAGATTTAAACCAGAGACCTTGTGCCTAATGGAAGTAAAAGGAGGCCCAAATCTTAATTATTTCAGATTAGGCCCTAACTTCCTTACTAAGACTACTATAACACAAGAATTAAAACCAAGAATAAGTGAATGGGATGGATTCAAACTAAAAAGCTTTTTCTCCACAAAAGAAACAATCAGTGAGGTGAATAGAGAGCCTACAGAATGGGAGCAAATCTTTACCACAAGCACATTGGAGAAACCACTAACCTCTAGGATATATAAAGCGCTCAAAAAACTTAACACCAAAAAAATAAGTAATCCAATCAATGGATGGGACAAGGAACTGAACAGACACTTCTCAGAAGAGGATATACAATCAATAAACAAACATATGAAAAAATGTTCAACATCTCTAGCAATTAGAGAAATGCAAATCAAAACTAAGATTTCATCTCTCTCCAGTCAGAATGGCAGCTATCAAGAATACAAACAACAATAAGTATTTATTAGGATGTGGGGGAAAATGCACACTCATACATTGCTGGTTTGACTGTAAATTGCTGCAACCACTCTGGAAAGCAGTATGGAGATTCCCTGGAAAATTGGGAATGCAACCACATTTGACATAGCTATCCCACTCCTCAGTTTATACCCAAATTACTTAAAAATAGCATACTAAAGGGATACAGCCATATCAATGTTTACAGCAGCACAATTCACAATAGCTAAAGTGTGGAACCAACCCAGATGCTCTTCAGAAGATGAATGTATAGGGAAACTTTGGTATATATACACAATGAAACATTACTCAGCATTAAAAGAGAATAAAATTGTGGCATTTGCAGGTAAATGGGTGGAGCTGGAGAATATAATGCTAAGTGAAGCAATCCAATCCCCAAAAAAACAAAGGCTGAATGTTTTCTTTGATATGTGGATGCTGACTCATAATAACATGGGGGTGGGGGAGCATGGGAGGAATGGAGGAACTTTAGATAAGGCAAAGGGGAGGAGAAGGGAGAGGGCAAGGGGGTAGGAATGATGGTGAAATGAGTTAGACATCATTACCCTAAATACACTTTTGAAGACACGAATGGTGTGAAAATGGTTTATGTACAATCAGTGACTTGAAAAATTATGCTCCATATGTGTAATATGAAATGAATTGCATCTTGCTATCATGTATAACAAATTAGAATAAATAAATAATTTAATTAAAAAAAATAAATAAATAAAACTGCAATCCCCACCACACAAGCCTACAGAGCCCTCCAATATTGTCATCAGGCATAGCCTGATAAAATAAGTCAGTTTCCACAACCCTGATAAAACTCAGAGTGAAGTCACTGTCATTTGCCTTCACCCTGATAAAGTCAGAGGTGAGAGATCAGGGCAGAAACCACCAGAGCAGATGTCCTGACCCTAGAATGAAAGGCGTCACTGAGAAACCTGGTAGCAGCTGATAGGATTGAAAGGGCTAATAGAAGCCCCTAAATTTAGCATAAATGATGGAGCAAATGTCTATTCAGCCAGTTGACATTGATGCCCACATGCTGGAGAGCCTGATGAGGACCTGGACTGACATCCCAACTGTTCTCATCATCTGCATTGTCCTCATCACTTTCAAAACTATAGCCACATTTTGACCCTGGTGAGAAAGAGTGACTTCTCCTTATGACCTTCTCCTCAAAGGGCCATCACCTCCACCAGAGGAGAAGCCTCCATTGGTTCCTGTTCCTAACTGGGATCTGAGTGAGTATGCATCTGCTGGACATAAGGCCTAAGACTCCAGACTTTAGATTTGGCTCTTGATCTTAGCATGCGGAGGGAATATCTGTAATGAGTCTGCCATGATTAAGTGTGTTTGCAGTGCTTAGAATTAACTTAGAATTGTTTGCTGTGAATTGATTATGTCTACTGCAGTATCCAGCATTAAGGATTGTAATTTTCTTGACTAAAAACCTATAGAGTGGAATTATATTGAGTGATTTGAGTGAATACAGCATTGAAAAGGGAAGAAGCACGTGGACATTATTTATTTCTCCCCCTCCACTGCATAAGTTGCACCTTTGCCCTGAAAAACCAGCCTCTACCTCAGAGCAAAGCCTATCCAAGGAAGGGGCCGTGACCCTTGTCCTTGGAAAGAGCCACAGAACACTCCTAGGCACATACACACCCTGCTGAGTTGCTTATCTACAAATAACAGGAGAGATCTGCTGGGCCTGGTGTCCCTGACTCAGTTTGGCTAGGTGGGGACCCATAGCAATCCCCTAGCAGCCACCAATTAGCATGAGATGGGGAAAATACCTGGGATGCCAGATGACCCTCCCAGTAGTTTATGGTGGTTGATAACGTTTTGGGAAACCATGTAGTTCAGCATGAACACCCCTCTTGGCTTAAACCAATCAGTTCAAATGAATCCCCCTCTTTTACTAGCCAATCACCCTTACCCAACTTGTTCCCACCAGTGACTTTGCTAATCATGTTTTAGAGTTGTTTTATGATTTTCCTGTGGTGTGTGATGATTTGCTAAGAGATGCTATGAGGTATGTGAAGCCCCTCCCTTCCCCAAAGAGTGTATAAAATGCTGCAAACCCTGGGCTTGGGACCTCTCAGCATCACCAGGTACTGTGTGCACGCGGAGGACTGAGCTAGCTCTCAATAAACACCTCTTTGCTGCTTTCATCCATCTTGATCTCTGGTGGTCTTTTGGGGGTCCCGAATTCGAGCATAACAGCCCATGGAGACACATAGACTTCTCCCGGAAGAAGAAGGGGTCCATAGCTGCTACCCCCAAAATGGGTAAAGTTTAGATTCTCTTTTTTCTCCTGACCTCTTCCCCCTTATCTGGCCCTATCCTGCTTAGGAGACAAGTAAGGGAGCTGGGAATGAACCAAAAGGCTGAAGCAAATGGGCAAGGGGGAAGAACCAAATGGTGGAGTGATCCTTTCAGTGAGCTAACAGTCAGGAAGTATCAATTAACAACTGTCATCACTCCCCACAGGGAGGAACAATTTCTGGGGCAGGTTACCCTAGCAACAGGTTGGAGCTGGATCTGGGGGAAGGGCTTTGAAAGGGGAAAAGGATAGCATTTAATTTTCTTTCCAACCAGCCCCACCTTCCTGATTGGACCCAAGTGTTTATTACCTATATTGACTGCCTTTCTGCTCCCCAGGCTCAGTACCTCTCTGTACTTAATCCAAGGTCAGGTACCACATGACGATTTGAACGGATTAAGTAGAACTTTTGAGCTGAGACACAAAGGATAAGGGATAAGTTAGTTTTTTTTTTACAGCTATTTGAAGCAAGGATATACATTTTAGAAAAATGGAATAATGCATGCATGACATAGAAAAAGAAAAGTTTATGGTGTTATCATGAATTAGCGACTACTGATGTTATAGCTTGAATGAATTTGCATTCCCTCTGTAGCACATTTCTATTGGAGAAGAATGACAACACTCTTTCCACAATATAAAGGAAATATAGAAGAAAAAACAGTACATAGTGGGAAGTATGTTTTGTGTTGTCCTCGTCACCAAGGAGAAAGATTTGGCTTAAACCTGAATGTCAAATAATAATATCATAAACACCTAATTCTGAGATTCACAAATATATTTTACTTTTAAATTTTCAAAACATTGTCTCATCAATTGAACAGATAAGGAAAAAACAGGAAGAGTTTAAACAGCTATTATAACAAGTGGGAATATCCACAATCAACTGACTTTTCTCTTTTCATTTAAGAACAAGCAATATTTTTTTCCCTACTTCACAATATTCAACCTGTGTTGCCCTTGAATTTGTAAAGGTAATAAGAAAGAAAAGATATAGGCTGCTCATTAAGAGCATATATGGTTTCTTGATCAGGATGGATCTTGGTAATTCCATTTTCTGCTGATGGCCTTGCATGGCAGACTAATTGCTGGCTATAAAGGTTGTACTCATTATGCTACACTTACCAACCCCTGGGGAAAAATGTTATTTTCCTAGCCACCATGCTGCCTAATACTGATTTTTTAAAACAGTCCCATTGATTTGTACAGATTTTGTAATTTGTGTCTTTCCTTTTTATACTCTCCACCTCTCTAGACTTTTAATGTGTGTTTTATGTCTTATCATTTAGTCAAGTCACGATCCTGGGAACTATTGAATGAGCTCAAGGTGTTTAATTGTTGACCTTGCTGAATCCTACTGTGTGAAATCTGGTTGTCAGAAGAATGAAATCATAGCAGTGGCAAAGAGAGTATAGATTATATACAACTGAAGTCAATTGCTTTCTGAGGAAAGAAATCTGAACTCTTAGGGCCCATAACATTGATTGAGACCTTCCTCCTAGAAGGGTGGTGTCATACCCATAAAAAAAACAGAGGATGAGTTGCATAAACTGTCATCTCCTGTGAAGGGAAAAAGATTAGTCATTTCATTGTGGAGTGAAGAGAGTAGACTCTCAATTTTTCATATTATTTGAGAAAAGCTTAATGCTTTTTAGAATTGAATGTGTGAAAACAAAATGCATTTTCTACATACTAAAAGGCGCCTTCTTTCTCTGTGTGGTGTTCAAATTAAACAAGAGACTGACCGAATACTTTCAGACTGGTTATTCGCCAGAGTGATTTTCAGACTGGTTATTTGTCACAGTGATTATGAAATAGAGGAAGACAGGAGGAGCCAGATTCAGGAAAGGGAGCCAAGAGAAGAAACAATAGTGATACAGTTCAAAAAAATCATTGCATTACGAGTGTCCCTTGGAGTCCTCTTTGAGTTAAAATGTTTAGAAAAGTGTTGAACTGAATCTATTTGCAGAATTATATATTTTAAATAGCATTTAAAAATCATGCTTTAGTTTTCCTATCGAGATTGTCCACTATTTCCTTACACTATTTATAACTTTTGCTCAGTGAAAATGGCACACATTCTTTTATTTAGGCAAGCTATATGGTACAAAGATCTAAAACTGTATTTTTTTACTTTATTATAATGCAAGGACCATTTCAAGTAAATTTTAGACCAATGTGAAACTAATAGTTCATAATTTCTTCTCAGAAAATAGAATTTTAAAATAAGTCAGTTTGTGCTTAAAATAAATATGGAATCAATATTCTCAGACAAAACAACTAAATCGATGGAGTGTTATATTCAATAATGAACCACAGTACATAAAAACAATAATTATGGAAGATATTGATTACAATGATGTATAGTAGAAATTCTTTTTAATTATATCATTAATTCTTATTAAAGAATACCATTTGGGTATAATTTCTATTATTTAAGTAGCAATGTAACACTTCATCCCCATAGTTTTAAATGACAAGAGTTTAGAAACTTTGGAGACTCTCAAAAGAAATCTTGATGTGAGATCTCCTCCTCAGAAGGTTTCATGCAGTAGATGTTCTGCAGAGAGGAGAGAAAGTGATTTTTCTGTCCTCCTATAGTCAGTGATAAAAACCTGAGCAAGTGGTAAGCATTAGGTGCTTTCCCCAGCCTTCTGTTCTGCTCTGACATTTAGTTTACAAAGCCAGGCTTTCGAAATGCTTCATCATATGATGGAAACAGGCAAGTGGGGAATTTCAACTCTGCCATTCATTGTTTTGTTTGTTTAGAAAATAAGTATCATTGATCAGGTTATGTGCTTGGTTCTGAGATTGCCAAAAGGAAAGCTCAGTAGCTTGTCTTCAAGAAACTCTGTCTACTTTTAGAAGAAAAAAATACTTTAAAAAGTAACCTTAAACTGACAGATGGTATAAAAGAGCACATAGGATGGAAAGATGGATTAGAGGAGACATCCAGAGGACAGATGACAGATTTTTTTTTTTTTTTTTTTTTTGGTATTGGAGATTGAATTCTGGGGTGCTTTACTACTACTGAACTATCCAACCCTTACTCACTAAGTTGCTGAGGCTGGCCTCCAACTTGTGATCCTCTGCCTCAGCCTACCAAATTGATGGGATTATGGTATATGCTACAGCCCCTGGCTTAGCAAGTATATTTGTTTTTACCGGGGGTTGGGGGTGAGGTGGGGGTGTGGATACTGGGAATTGAACTCAGGATCACTTGATCACTGAGCAACAACCAGAGCCCTGTTTTGTATTTTATGTAAAGCCATGCTCTCACTGAGTTGCTTATTGCCTCACCTTTGCTGAGGTTGGCTTTGAACTCGTGACTCTTCTGTTTCAGCCTCCCTATCCACTGGGATTACAGGCTTGTGCCACCACACCCAGCAATAGGTATGTTTAATAAAAGGATTGTTAACATTACTTAAGGACTCTTGTGGCACAAAAAGGAACATTAAAATATCATCATGGTAGCAATTAACCCCTCAGGCTAAGAAAACAGAAGGAAAAGGCTAAAATTATTATTCAAAAGCACAAAAGGAGGACTTTGTGGATCTGGAATTCTGATTTCCAAGGAGCAGGTAGTTACAGAAGACCTGCTACCAATGCCCCAGGAATTCAAAGGAAAGGGCATCATGGATATGGGATGCAGATTTGAAGAAGGGATGCCAAAAAGATGGTTCTAGTGTCCACAAGGGATCATAGAGAGGTTGGTTCTGGAGTTCTAGAAAAAAACAGATGCTAAAATCAACTGACATTACTAAAGTGAGTTATCAATGTGCAGGTCACAGTGCACTGACCCTTCTTCATCTTCTAACTTGAGTTCTCTCTACTGCCCCTAGTGGCAGAAAACATTGGAAAGACAACTAGCAAATCCAAAATATGGCTTGTAGAATCCTTGCTGAGCATAGAAGAGTAAATTTTAATAAAAGGATCTGAGTAACAATACTTCATTATGTGGTACACTGGGTAGGTTTAAGAAAAGGAAGGGGAAGCCTAACAAGAGGGTTTCCTGAACTCAAGTTCAGAGAGTAAGAATTTTGTAGTATGGGGCAAGAAACTTGGTAAGAGCATGATGAAGGCTTTTGGAAAGGGGTGGTTCACAAGGAGAGAAAACTAGAGTGTGACCTACCAAGAAAGATAGTAGATATTTATACTTGAAGGAAAATGCAAATAAAACTTGGTAGCTAGAAATAAAACTTGAAACTAAAAATGGAGAAAATCAGACAAGTAATTTGGATAAATTTCACTATGCAGCCACTGAAGTGAGGCTAGTACTATGAGATCAATATCATTTAAAGAAGACTAATGTTTCTGGTTTTAGGATGAATCAGAAGGAAGAGAGGGAGAATGAATTAGAGTCCATAAAGGAATTATTGTCATAATACAGACACATTATAGAGTTAGCCAATGCTGACAAATCCAAACCAATTATAAAAGAAAATTAACCTGATATTCAAATTGTTGAACATAAATGAAGAATAAAGACAGAGTCTTGCAGAGGGAACCATAGTGCACATAATTTTAAACTTAAGATGAATGAATACACTTACATTTGGGGGACTAAAGATGTAGCTTATAGTCACCAACAAGTGAAGTGATCACTTTGATAATGAAAAATTAATAAATTCCCAATTGTATATTTTGAAAGAAGAGTTCACATTAAAAAAATGGTCAGATACTACAGAGATACCCTCCCAAGGTGGGAGAAGAAAAAGGAAAGTAAATCAAAGACTCAAAAGCCTTTTAAAAAGAAGTATCATGTGGAGCCAGAAGGAGGAGAGCATTTCAAACCAGGAAAGGCAGTTCAGTTTCTATAGTGGTGAACAACCACCAAAGAACATGAAAGAACATGAGGTCTAGAAATGCAATCTTTTTTGTCTAGGAGATGATGTAACCATTGAGAGATAAATTTCTATAGAATATCAGGTTCAGAATCCAAATTGTAAAGTATTGCATTAAAAGAGTCATGCCAAGTGAAAGAAGTCAGATGCAGAGGGTCAAGGGACAAATATTCTCTCTTATATGTGGAAGCTAGCAAGAAATAAGGAATTTAAAAGATGGGGGGTGGTAGGATCTCATGAAAATAGAAGGAAGAACACTAATTCTCCCGGGGGATCCCTTCCAGGAAAGGAATAGAGCAGGAAGTAGGAAGAAAGGAAAGAGGAAGAAAGTGGGAGGAAAATTGACCAAACTACATTATGTGCATGAATATATAACAGTGAATTTCACTTTTAGTTATAACTATAAAGCAACAATTTAAAACCTAAATTAATAGATGGAAGAACCATATAGAGCAGAAGAAGGGGATCTGGCAGTGATTGCGGGGATAGTACTGAGGACTGAAATGGAGAATATTATGTTATATATAATTATGAATATGCCAAAATAAATCACACAATTATGTATAACTGTAAAGATTTAATAAAAAGAGAAAAAATGATAAAAAGATAAAAAATGGAAGATTTTGCAATCAAAAAGAAAATATGGCAACATTCAAGAAAGTAGCTTTCATATTTAGAATGCCATAGTTTTAGAACGGATTTATCTTATTTGTATGTTGGACAATTAAAAATTTAAATACATATTAGCATTCACTTTTACAGAAATGTTATTAACTGCCCTATAAACTTGCCCTTAACACATAGCAAATACTATCTCATTTGAGCTTTATGTTTACAAATATATCTTATACTTCTTAAAACAACCAGGGTGTGAGCTTTAAGAGCTAAAGTAACATAATTAGGGTAACAAATGTAATACATGTTAAAAAAAAAACATATATGTTTATGGACTCCACATATTTCATTCATTTTCTTTTCTATGATTTTGAAACTTTCCTTATGAGTTGACTTTTATTTATTTTATATTATCCTCCTTTATTTGTGCCAATATTATTTGAAGGTCCATATTAGGATTAAATTTAAAAAAAAACCTTCATATATTTACATTTTGAAAGGTATATTTTTTCAATCTATTTCTATTTTGACATCTCAAACTAATCTCTCTTAGATAACATACAGTCAGGAATACATGTTTTATTTTATCTGAAGATATCTATTTTTAATAGAACTATTAAATAAGAAAAAAGTTATCCATATTTAATACTATAGATTATATTTAGTGGAATTACTGATGATATTTGATTTGCAGAACCATCTAATTGTCATTTTTATGTTCTTTATTTCCTGCTTTCTTTCTTATAAATGAATTTTAAAAAATTATGTTCTGTTCTAATTCCTTTATTGGTGTTTTTAACTATATCTGTGTATTTTTAACTGATAATGTGCAAATTATATTTTTTTCTTATCAGAATTAATGTAAGTTAATTCATTCTTCATGTAAAATATACAAATCTTGCATATCAATTTCCTTTAAAGTAACACAGTCTCTAGTTATACTCTTTTCAAATATTTTAAATCCATCTGTTATAAAACTCAGAACAATATAAATTAAACTGTCAACAGACTTTAACATAAATTAAAAGAATCAAAAATTATATATTATTTTACACTAAATCACCCAGGAATATGTCCCTTTTAATGTGATTTTTTTTCTGTAAATGTATATTTTCTTCCACTTAAGTGCAAAGAAATCCTTCTATATTTTCAAATATTCTAATTAGGCAGTTACAAATCTTGCCTGCTAATGTTTATATGAAAAAGTATTTTTTCTTCATTTTCAAAAAAATATCTTCACAGGACATTTAATACAAGCAGTTCTAACTTACATGATTCTGATATGAATGGATTTGTTACTATAGTTAAATAATGTCATTCACATGAAATTTGATTCAAATTTCAGTTATCATAGTATATTAATTATAATTACATAAAGTACAAATTTCTTTGCTTTCCATCAGTCTACAAGGTACTAGGTGAATAATAGAGATATATCATGATTATTGGCCAATCACATCACAGAGAGTACAGGGAGTAAAAGCAGTAGTTGTATTGCCTTCTTGCCTCTCAGAGTTAAACTCATGACATTCTACAAAACTTGGTACTCAAGAAAGAAATTGGTCAACAAAGATGGAAGTTCATCAAAGAAGCCAAATGGTACAGTGTTTGAAATGAAATTTGAATTGAACATAAAAGGAAGGTGAAATAGAAAAAAAATAAGTGACTGACAGATTGTTGACATTATTATCATTCAAAGCCTCTAGATATGTAGCCAGTGAACAGACAAGATCTTCATTTACAGATATCTTAACATCAAACTTGATCCATTAAACTGTGACAAGGTAGGGGACTTCAAAGCCTTTCTTTATATTTGGAAATCAAAATTTCATCTAATAATTTTACAAAATCTATAGAAAATATTTTAGAAAAATGCACATAATCTTCTACATACAGATTCGAGGACACATGTAAAAACCAAAGTCCAGTTAAAAAATATAAGAAAAAATGAAAAAAAAATCAAACAAAAAATTTTCCTTTTTTTTTCTTTCATTTATCAGGCTAGCTACTTACATTCTTTTTTAAACATTGTGAATCTTCTTCAAAGAAATGTACACATACATCACATACATCAGAAAGTAAATTCACGTACAAAAGAAAAGTAAATTTTTAAAATTTTGACCAAGTGTAGATAAGCCACATTTAAAAAAATCATGGTGGTTAAATATATAATTGGCATGAAAGTTGTGTACTTTTAGAAATACACATTTTCAACTGCTTCAAGGAACTCTTGGGTTACTTGAGGGCTACCGTTCCTTCAGGAATCCTGGTTAAAGGTAGCTGAAAATACTGGCCTCTTATGCCTTTTAAACCTGAGCATATCATGTACTTTAAACAGTGGGATCCCTGCTTCTATTTTAGTTGAATAAAGGCTATCAAAATAAATAAATAAAATAATAATAATAATAATAATAATAATAATAATAATAAAAAATTGCAGTAGGAATGCAATGCAGATTCTATTCTTAATAACCAGAGAATACTTTAAAACATTAGACACCATCACACTGTGATGTGTTTGACTGTGATTATGAAATGGCTCAGCTGAATTCCACCTCTGCACTACCACCCACAGGCAATGAGAAGAGTACATGGACTAGGATGATTTATGTTACTTCTTAAATTGATAAACTCTGAGAGCTCATTCATTTCCAATTAGTATCCTTAAAGAAATCAGTAAGCTTCTCCTTAAGTAACCAGCAAGCAACAAGAATGAACTCAGCAATCAAGTCTCACAACTACATCATTTTGTCAGTTTTTAACCTACCTGATCAAATAAAATATGCTCTCTCTCCAGGATGTGCATGCCATTAACCACTGACTGTAATGCTGTTGAAAATGATCATGAAGCATAGCATTGGTACACTAATATAATCTGAAAGTCTATTTCATTATATGAAGTCCATCTTATCGAATTAGCATCATATCATAGTTAGCTGTTGTTTACCCTAATAGGAGAATTTGTTGAAATTAAATTTCCTCTTCATATTTATAAAAACAGATACAATTTGGGATAGCAAATTAACTCTTATAAAATAACTGAAAATGACTACTACAGGGAAAGTTCACAGGTTAATTTCCCCCGTCACTTTTTATAGATTCAGTTTTACTCTGCAGTGTGTGTGTGTGGTGTGTGTGTGTGTGTGTGGTGTGTGTGTGTGTGTGTGTGTGTGTGTGTCCTCACTGAATATGACAGAGAGACATAGAGATATAATTTCTCATTTTCTTTTGCATGTGTGTGTACATTGTATGATGTAGATATGTGCTGTCCTTCAAAAGCTCGGATGTGACACAATGCAAGAAGGCTTAGAGGTAAAATGATTGGGTTATGAGAGCCTTAACCCAATCAGTGAATTAATTCCCCAATGGGTGTTTACTGAGTGATAACTGAAGGTGAGCAAGGTGTGCTGGAAGAGATGGGCCTTTGGGGCCATGCTGTTGGGGTGGGTATTTTGTGCTGAGCTTCCTGATCATCATGTAAGCTGCTTCTCTCTACCACACTCTTTTACCATGATGTTCTGTCTCACCTCGAGCCTTGAGAAATAGAGCCAGCTGTCTATGGACTGAGACCACTGAAACTGTGAACACCCAAATTAACTGTAAAATTGTTCCTGTCCAGGCTTTTAATCACAGCAGCAAAAAAGGTGACTCAAACAATATGTATGTGTGTGTGTGTGTGTGTGTGTATACATATATAGTCACACATATATGCCTCCTTACTGCATGTGAATAAAGACATTTATGTGTATACCCACACACATAAACAATTTTAACCCTTTATTTCTGATGCAAGAAAGTAGAGAATAAGCTATGCTTTGGGTTAATAAAATATGACTATGACATAGCCAAATTTTAAATCATATATCTTTCTCTTTCATTTTTTTTTCTTAGAAAACTTCATGTTTTACTAAAATACATTATATTCATAAAGTGTATTTGAGACATATATCTTTTAACTTTGAAAGCCATTCTGGGTATAAACTTTCTTAATCATCTAATTCAACATCCAATTATTTTTGAAAATCCCAATTTGCTTCTCACTTGATCATGAGATTTTGTTGTTGTTTTGTTGCTTGTGCTGGAAATTGACCTCATGGCCTTGGCATGCTAGGCAAATAAGCACTGTACCAGTGAGCTACACCTCCAGCTCCCTAGGGAATTTTGTATTCTATTCCTTGAAATGTTTTAGACTGTAAGGTGTTGTACAACATTTAATCTTGCTTTGATTTATTTTTTCTAATAATGGGTACTTTATTACATGTTAAAACATGTATAATGTAATAACTATAAAACACACTTGCTTATTGAATTGTAAGAACACTTTATATAATATGGGCACAAGTTCCTTGTCAGATATATTTACTGTGAATATTTTGCACCATTCTATGCCTTATTTTAATTTAATTTGTAGTACCTCTTAAAGAGCAAGTTTTTAATTTTCATAAACTTCCATTTATCATTTTTATAGTTTGTTCTTTTTGTGTCCCAAACCAATATTTGCTATTTGAAATCACAAAGATTTTTTTTTGTATGTTCTCATCTATAATCTTTACAATTTTACTTCTACATTTAAATCTGTGATCCAGTTTGAATTTATTTTCAAGTATAATATGAAGTAAGAGTCAATGTTCATTTTATTCTGTGTGGGAATTCAATGTTTTCAGCATTATTTGTCAAAGAAAGTTTCTTTTCTTTATTGCATGTGTTACTATGCATAAAAGCAACTGAAAACCCTACATGCTTTGGAAAGATAACTAAAATGATGCATTTTTAATTTATAAGTTTGTAGTATCTCTTACCATGAGTTGCTAGGTTTTGTTTGTTATAGTGCTTCGCTGGAATGAGATATGGTAGAAACCAAACTTGGAGGGTTAAAGTAAAAAAAAAAATGTGGTCATTGGGTAAAGAGTATGGAGAATATTTGAGGTGGTAATTATTGATCATTGCATCAGTTTTCCTTATATGAATGGAATTCCTAAAACTTATGACCATTGGGATCCAAAGAACATAGATGACAAGCATCAGATACTAATTTGCCTAAGGAAATTTTCATGTCTACAAATTTCCAAGGAACTAATTGTGACTCATATACTATATATCACTATTTAATTTACGTCATCCATTACATGAGGAACATTGTGGACTGTATTTTTTACATAGGCTTGATGTTTTGATGTTTCTAAACTGCCCCTAGTTCCATTTGTTATTTCTTGCTACAGTTGGCAGCTATATTTTTGATCTTTTTTACTTACTTCTGAGATTGGTAAAGGGTATCCTTCACCAGCCCTCACTTCCCTTACAAAAGAAAAAAAAAAACAATAATTTCTCAGGGTCATCATATATAGAAATTCCACCTCATTTTGAATAAATATTCACATAAGTTACTTATTTCACCAATTTTCTCAGTATTCATAGCTAATAGTCATACTCTATGATAACAAAAATCGACTAAGACAAAAAGTTGCATTATAAAATTGTTTCCTGAAAAGGAGAAGGGGGAAATTATAGAATTAAAATTGAGTAATACTGTGATGAAATGATATAAGGAATAAAAAAAAGAATCATTTCTCTTATAAAAAGAGAATCGTGACAGACAGAGTATTCATGGAACATATTCAGCAAACACGATGATACTATAATAGTAAAAAACATCACTTTTTTTCTTTTCTATTCTGAAAATTACTCCATTCACTACTTGATAATTGATATCCTATGGGACTCTTAGCTTGTATGTATAAATTTTTTTACTAAGGTTTCTACATATGTTAAGATCATATAAATGCAATCACTTTTCTCTTAAATGTGTTAAATGTTTTATCATGTATTCAGGTAAAAAAAGCTCACTTCTTATAATTTCAATACACATAACTATTGTGTATTGTTTTATAGCTACTTTATATAGTTACATTTTATACAACAATATTTGTTATTAGTATATATACATACTTAGGTAAATTCTTATAATTCATAACATATTTGCTACTTCGCATTCATAGGTGAGAAATCCAGCTGAGAGAAACTGATTTGTCCAAAATGATGACATAAGGCATAGATAAATTCAAACCCAAGACTACATAACTCAGTTCTCTGATTTAACCATTATTCACATTGTAATCTTAAAAATAATTCACATTAAATAGTCTCTTGTCTCCATCCAAATTTGAATTGACGGAGAAATGAAATAAGAAATAAAAGACAGGGGTTAGCATATCATCTTTACATATTAAAAAAAATAGCAGAGAGGAGGAGCAGTTTCCTTGAGAACTGCCATCCCTGCTCTCTGAACCAGCTCTGATATGGCTTCATGGGTTGATGGTCTGGCTTAGCCACAGAAAACCCAGGGCCTCAGGAGAATCTCCACAGGAGAGGCCAGTTTTATCCCGAGAAGCAGAAGAGACATTATTTCTTGTGAAGGTAAATAAGAGGGTTAACCTCTATAAGTGCCTTCTTTAGGGGCAGAGCATGTTGAGGAAAGCCCTGGGGGTGCATATAAAAAAATCTCTCTTGATTGAAATCAGTAATGAGGAAAAGAAGTCCCATGTTAACACTTTACTCTGGGGAGTTTGAAATAAAAGAAAAACATTTCTTACCAAGGAAAAATATTTGTTCAAAATATTTTTGTTCAAATATTTGAACAAAAAAATTTTTGTTCCAAAAACATTTGAAATTCATTTAATGAAAGGAATATTCTTCATCCTAAGGGGCTTAAACCTCTGGAATGATGGTCCTCATGCAAACCTTATTGAGGGAAAAACATCCAGCTTCTAATTCTCTGAGAAAATATTGAGTAAGAACAATGAAAGGAAAATGAACTATATTAATTGCTTAAAGAACTATTGCTGCAGTCTGGCTGGGCACAAATCACGAGCCACTGAAGCAGGAACAAACTTTATTTTTGAACTGCAAGAAAACACTTCACACACGCTCCAAGGGAATTCTCTCCAACGCCACGCGGCTCCTCTAGGAACCCCCAGCCGGAAAAATTCTCTCCCGGAAATCCCTCCTCCTGCACTTCCCTAACCAATGGGAACTCTTGGGGGAATCCCTGGGAATCTCCACGAGAACTCCAAAGTAGCAGCGAGGGGGATAGTAATGCCTGGCCTGTCAACCAAAACTGTTGGCAAAATGCCAGTGGCCATACAGACTCCACCATGGCTCTCAGCAAACTATGATATTTTTATTTGCTGTATATTACATTTTTTATATTTGTTTAGAGATAATGAAATTTTTTTTAAAAAAAATAGTAAAAATCTTGAGATATCTTGAACTACTGCCATTTTTCTCAGAGCAAACATAAATTGCTGTTTTTGAGGGTGTTAAATTTTTTTCAGCAAGAACTATGTAAAACATTATGAAATAAAAATGAAGCTAGAATGAAGTTTGTTTTAATATTGCTATTAATAATTCTTTTCCTTTCTTACCTTTACTCCTCTGGTATTGATATACTAAAAATTCTTCAGAAGGTCAAAAAGAAAACGCCTCCAAGGGGTAATCAGTACTAAATTCTTTCCTTTTACTGCCTACTATTGAGACTTTTCCTCACCACACATAAGCACCTCAATTTTTTTTTTCAGATATACATTTTTTTCCTCATTTTAGTAGTTATCAAATTTGGATTCTAACCTATTTGTATTACAATTTGATTCCACTCAACCCAAAGTCTTCATTTAATCGGCAAGTCTTTCCTATGGAGATCACAAGACACAGATCTTTGGAAATCAACGTGAAAATGAAGAAAATGAAAAGCAATTTGAACCACGAATCTATAATCACTCTATAGTCAATAATTATGCTGAATTTTAGGTGACTATTTAACAAGTAATGTACATCAGACTTTAAGTGAAACAAAGTCTTTATTCACCAGTAGTTAATATTAAATATCAGTTTTACTCAGTTTCTCTGTATCTAATGTCCTCTGTGTCAAAATTCAACAAACATCTAATAATATAAGGAATAAAATGGGGCAATAAGGATACACAATAGTGCTACTCTGGAGGCTGAGGCAGGAAGATGGCAAGTTCAAGGTCAACCTTGGAAACAAATGAGACCCTGCCTCAAAATACAAAGGGCAGGAGGTGTACCTGAATGGTAGTGTGCTTGCCTGACACGTCCTCAGAGAGAAAATCCAGAGTTGTGTGAGCAAATGGTAACACTGAAACTGGTTTCCTTTCTCCCACACACACTTGGCAACGCTTATACCAATTAGCAGGAAAAGATATACAGGCAAGAACTGATAATAAAACTCAACACACACGTGTACATTACATAGAGTTATAAAAATTTTAACATTGAACCATAATTTTTGATCATCTTATTAAGATGTTCAATATTTTCCAAGCCTACCTTTTTTAAAACACCAGCAGCAGTGTTTTTCTCAAGCATATTTAATAAATATTTTTATACTGCCAAATATTAAATGGAAGTAGTTTTCTGGTATTTATATTTTAGATGACATTATACAGTCATGTCTTTCATTATTTCATCATTATTTGAAATTTATCCAGGTTGATGATAGTTGCTGCAACTCATTAAATTAAAATGATATTTTTTCATGTGAAATATTACTAGATTTTCTTAATGAACAATGATATTATAGTCACCACTAGACACATGTGTATCATCAAATTAAAATTAAAATTCAGTGCTCATTCACATTAACCACATTTCAAATGCTTTACAGGTACATATTATACAATGGCTTTTATATCAAAAAAAGTGCATATATGAAACATAGTGAAATGTGTTGAAATAAGCTATGCTATGAAGTAATTTCAGCTTTCTACCTACTTAGACAGTTAGCAACCTCCATGGCCATCTGTCTTTCTCTTATGCTGCTAAATATCAGCACTATTGATTTACTACTCAGAAACTCATCTTCAAAGTGAAGTGCAGGTGCCTAGTGTTTAATATCATCTTTGGGTATTTTGGATCTTCTGAAGATAAGTTCCTAGGAGCTCCTTGATTTGATATCACAAGACACTTTATAGATCTCTAAGTCTTTTTACATATCTCTGAGTCTATACACATTTAGTATTCCCACTTAGCTCCTGATACTGACCAGGACCTTACTGAAGCAACTACTGAACATGAGTGCTATCTGCATTAGGGCCACCCACCTGCATTAATGTTTCATATGAAGTCTCAGGTTTTCTTTTATTTTTGATGCAAGAACATGGTTAAATTATAAAAGACCATTGTCAATATGGTTTGTTTACATTTTGATTATTTTGGGGATCTACTATTATTTCTAATCTCATGTTCTAATTTTTCTCATATTTCCCAATTTACTTCTTTTTGCCAAAGGTAGTCATTATAGAGTCAGTTTAGTAAGGGTTTTTTGGTCTTAAGATATATTAATATTCCAATATTCACTATATTCAATAATAACTTTCTTAATTTTCTCTCTCTCTCTCTCTCTCTCTCTCTCTCTCTCTCTCTCTCTCTCTCTATATATATATATATATATATATATATATATATATATATATATATATTCTTCTCAGTACTACATGAGTGTTTAGCTCAGTATAAATTTCTGAGTGGTCATGAGTGTTTTAACAGTAAACCAAAGATACAGTAGCATCATTTGTGAGTATTGCCTGAAGTAGCAAAGACATCTAATATCAGTTTAGTAACTGTTCCTCCACAAGTATATTCATTATGTAGATTTTTATTGTTTCTTTTTTCCTTGATGTTTTGCTGTTTTACCACTATGGTAATGGACTGGATTACTTTTATTTATATTATTAATTATTCTGATTACTCTTTCGAAATAAGAACATTACCATTCTGAAAAAAAAAAATGTTAGCTATCATTATCTTAACTAATACTTTTATACTATTACCTGTTTTTTATACTATTACTAGAACAAGTATAATTTAAAAACAGAGTCTTTCAATCAATCCCCAGGTTTCCAAACTATTGTTCGTGTTTGTGTTTGCATTGCCATTTTTCTCTCAGCTGATTTTTATGAGTCGTGCAAACATTAATATCAAACATTATTCATGTTTCCAGTCTAAACTTTTCCTCTCATGTTGCATTTCAATATTTCCTCTTTGAGATTTCTTATTTAATATTTCCTTTTCTGTTTTCCTTTTTTGTTTTACTTTAGAAGGTAATTCTTTTTAAAACTGGAATTTATGCAACCATATTTCTCCAAATATTCTCACAATAAGTCTTTATAACAACTTTGTATAAAATTCACTTGAAGGGAAAGATTTTCATTCCACTTTACAATATTTTACCTATTTTTACATTGAACTATTTTAGATGGTTTGTGTTCTTAAGTGGAAATTGAAATTTGAGGAAGTTGGAATTTGTCCATTCTGGGGTTGCTTCCTCAATTATTAGCAGTATTTCAGTTGTTTCCACTCAACCCTCCAGGCTCACAACCAAGAACCAAGTCTTCTGTAAACTTCCAATTCTCTGCTCTGAGGTTGTGTAAGAAGCGTGACAGCCACACTCATAAAGCAAGTCTATGATCGACCCAACTCCTGGTTGGGAGGCTTCTCTATCCTCTTCAACACTTTCTTGTGTTGAAGCTTCTCACCATCTGTAGACTCAGGCAATGAGTGGTGTCGTGTGTTTTGTATCACCTTATTTTTTTAAAATTTCTCTTTCCATGTGCAATTTTGTGGAATATGTCCAGATCACATTTCTGGCTTCCTGTGGTTAGCTTGGCACAGGGTCTCCACTCTACCTGAAACTATTTTAGTACCATTTGCCCTGCAGGAGCTGTACTCCTGGCCAACACTGCCTTCTTTTAGACCTAGAGCTCAGTAAGCGTGCAGCTTCAGCCCAGCTCATTATTCTGTGTTTTTATTCTATTCCTGGTACACAGATTTTTTTTTTTTTTACCTTTTATTTGAGCCCAGCTGTGCCTTTTAGGATTTCTTTTTTAATATTTTATCAATTGTTATTATGTGTTTAGAACAGAGAGGATGATCAAAGTGTGAACTCCATGGTCCAATCTGACCTGAATGCTGGTGGCATTGATTTTTCACAAAACTGTGTAGGTGCTCTATAGAATATTAGAACTACCAATGCTTCAAGCAGATCATATTGACCATAAATATAAAGATAAAATTATAAATTATGTAGTGTACAGAGATAATAACAGAAACATAATGCTTTATCAGATAAAATATTTTATGTGGTATTAAGTTTGAATTTCCCAATGTACTCAACTTAATGAACAGATGCAACTTAGCTGTATTATTTTAAATATCAACTTAGGTACTATAATTATTTTTCAAAAATGTATATCTGTGCTAATATTTCAAAGCATATTTCTATGATTATGGCATTAGTACAATGTATTTTTTATACTACTATTTTTAAACTAAAAACATCATAGTTTTTTTTGTTTTTTTTTTTTTTATCCTGGACATGATGTGTTTATTAATAATTGAAAGGGATGGCTCAAGGCATCAAGGCATTAAAATATTGGGTCTACAAAAAAAGGTTGAGGACATCTTTTTTTTCCCTCTCATTGATCTTTGAAGCTTTTTTTTCATATATTAATTTTTGTCTTGCAATCTTTTTCAGATTCACAATGATGCACATAATTTAAAGCAGAACTATTTAGATTAAACCGAGATATATTGTTGCAGTATTGGCTTTTTCTTTTCAAGAAAAATTTGGTCATTGCCTCTCTTATAAGTTTAGGGGTGGAATAAAAATTTTAACTCCTTAGAATTTATATTTAATCCATAATTAAATGAATTTCCCTATCTCCATAGCTTCACCTGTGTATATACATTTTGTGTATAAATATACTAATGTATACAGTGCTATTATATATTATTGTCATCATGATGTTTAGCTTCTATTCAAAAGGTCTTGAAATGTAATGCATTATTAAGTGCCAATTATTACAGCTTTGCAATAGAGACCTACAGAATACTTGTACTGCTTCATAACTCAAAATTTAACAGCAAATTCAGGATAATTTTATTTTATATATGAATGTAAGATTGAGAGCCTCATTCCTTGTTTTAAGCCAAAAGTATATTTTTGTTTAATTGCAGTAAAAGCAGTTAACATCCAACCTAATCTTTTTAGCAAATTCTAAGTGAACAACACAATCTTACTAACTATAAGCACAGTGTTGTACAGCAGATCTGGGACTCATTAATCTTGCAGAGTTTATTCATTATGTCTTATGTCCAAAATGAACATGGCCATGGTGGCATCTTCTATCAGACAAGATATTGAAGTGAACATGCTTCTAGATGTCTTTCATTATGTTCGTGTTTCACATTGAATCCAAGTTTGGAGGAGAAGAATAAATATCTCAGAGATAGGCATTAGGCAATGAGAAGCAATGAGCTCTTCTGGAGCCTTGGAACTATCCTAACACTTCTGAGGGTTTCTTCACTTAATTTTTTTTTTTCTTCCTAGATCTAAACTAACACAGAATAGAGACCAGGATTGGAGCTTCAAATGAAACCCTTTAGATGCAGAAACAGTAGAAAAGCAAAGTAATGAAGTGCTATAGAAGGGGAGAGATGATTATAATCTTACATCTTCATGTATCTCCCCTTGGCAAAATATTCAAATGAATGATGCAGTGTAGAAATTGTTAACTTCCAAACTATTTATTACATAGTCCTGACAGTTTTTGAAACTGGAGATGAATCTTCTAGGTCGTATTTACGTGTAGTGAAAACTAAAGAGTAAATTTTTAAATCTTTTAAAAAAATTTTTATATCATCTCCAGCTGATAAAATTCAGTGACTTTTCTTCACAGGTATGATGCACTAAAAATAAACTTCAGGAGAGCTTATTTACAATAAAGTGAAATTACTAAATTAAAATGTCAATTCAAAGTCTTGTTTTATTAAACAGTCATTCTTAAAACAAAATAAAAACATCATTTATCTCTTGAACATTCCATTGAATATGTATTTGGAAAAATTTCTGTAAAACCTTTTTTAATTTATATGTTAGTTTCTTAATATCGAACTTTTTAACATACATTATTTTTTGAAAGATATTTAATTTTAAAGATCAGGTTTGGAAAGTAAAAATCTCTGAAAAAGTAAATTGCAAATTTAAAAAGTTAAAAAATAAATTAAAATTTAACAAGGAATTTATAATAAACTAAATTGAGAATTTAATTATAAGTTAAATATAAACCTAAAATGATAGATTACAAGTAACTTGAAATAGTCAATTTAAAATGTCTAGATGTCCTTTATTTGTTTTTGCCCAATTTTTATTTCTATATTCTTTTTTTCTGATATTATGGATCTTACCGTTCATTTTGACTTTACATCTTAATATTGCTACAAAAATAATTGAAATAGATGTATTTTACCTCTTTCCTAAGATAAACTAAAATGGTAAATACATGTTTAAATAAGAAAGTAAATTGTTAAGTATAGACAAATCATTTTCCCTAAGATCTAAAACAAAACAATGCTTTCCTAGGAGTATTTACAATCATTCATTCATATATATGACTCTTGCGTAATTAACTAATAGATATTTATATAAAATCAATGCTATTAATTAAATTATTTGAAGCAAAGGGAAACACTATTTAGAATTAAACCAAAGATATTATGAAAGTCATCATAGTAACATTTTAATGTTACATTTCAAAAATGGAGGTTTTCTTGAACAGTCTTTTTTCAAAATTCTTCACTGCTGTACATGATTTATCTCTTTTAGTTGATCCTCGTGTTTGACAGGCAAGCTCAGCTTTGTACAGCAGCCCTTTCTATTCCATTTTGTATACCATGATACCCAGAGCTACATCAGATGCTGTTTCTTCCCCCCACTCCCACCCCCTAGAATCTAACACAGGATGTGCACTTGAATTACTGGCAACTAGTCTCTCATAAAGAAGCCTGAATGGATCATTACCTATATTTAATCAACATTTCAATATCTGAAATAAGTGTAAGTTTGGGAATATAAACCTCAGTATTTTTACCCAGATTATTATGATACTTTTCTATTTGCTAATCCTCTCTTTATATTTCTCCAAATGTCCCTTGTTCCAGTCTCCAATGGAACACTCCAAACTTCTGTTAACATTAGTTATATTAAGAAAATTCATTGTTTGTCTTTCCTCTTGGAAGCATTCAGCAAGGTTCACATTCCCTACATTTCCCCTGTCTTCTTTTCTTTCCCAGCTAACCTCTGCTGAACACACAGCACTCTACCAAATTGCTTGTTTTTTGCAGTGACTGTCAGTGCCCTATACTTTTATATTTGCTTCTTAATGGTAGAATATTGCCATCATTATTCTGCTTCTCCTTCCCTCAAGGGAAGGTGGTGGATGTGCCTTATTTGAAAGCCTTGGTGGATGTGCCTTATTTGAATGCCTCCCGCAGTGAGTTCTACATCTTGTTCCTTCCATTTACACCTTGCACCAATTGCTGCTATAGCAATTATCTCTGATTACAACAAACCTGCTTTTGTGTAAACCTTTGCCTATTTTGTGTGTGCTCAGCAATATAGTACTGTGCTTATAAATAAGTTCAAAGAAAAATTCACATTGAAGGCAGAGGCCAAGAAGAAATGGAACTTTTCAATAAAGGTAAAATAAGAGGAAATTCAGCCTTATTTGAAGATGATATAATGAAAAAATAACCTACCTGGCCTCTCATCAACAAGTGTTTCCTGCAGTGCGTCATCACTGCCAACTTGATTTTATCTTTGCAGCCATAGATAGACCTCGAATATTTCAAAAATTGTCTCAGGAATTCTAGTCACTGGAACAATATTTTTTTAAAATATTTTTATCCCAGTGCCTTTTTAAATCCTTGAAATTAAGCATCTTATTAAACCGTTATTTTTGATTAGTCATGTACCTTGCTAATACATCATAACTGCCTTATCATTTTTGTTAGGAGGGTTTTTTTCATAAAGATTTGGTTAATAAAATTTAAGGTCAGAAGCTGTAACAAAAAAGAATTAAATATGCCCCTTAATTATATTAGTGCAAAACTGTTTACTCTTTTAATGATTTAAATAAATTAATATTTGAAATTTTATTATACATGGAATTCAGCTACGACAGTATTTGCACTTTAAATTTTTGCAATACTTAGATTTTTTTTCAAATGTCTTTTCTAATAAAATATATTTTAAGTATAAAAGTTGTACTTTAAGTCCCCAGCTTGATAAAGAATAATCATTCTGGCTTTGAATGTAGGGCTCAAGTCATTGAAAAGCAGCTGTATTGAACGATAAGAAATAGTTATTGTAAAACCAGAAGTCTTGGTTTCCTTGACTATTGAACAAATGTACTTTAACATTTCCCTCCACTTGACTCAAATTTGATAGTCTTTTTCCTGATTCGCGGCTCTGAGCTCACTCTTCTTGGAGCATTTAGTTGAGAAAACATATAATTGTAAATCTCTTCTCTGTCACTTCAAGTTATAAATCTTTAAAAACCTCCTGCTAGTTTTACAATCCAGGAATACTTTTATTGTGGTCCCATTAATGTTTCTTTGAGATATAATCACCCAGGAAGGTACTGCCCCTGTCCCAGGCTTGTGGAAGGGAGAAGCCTAAATTCCATAAGCAGTAGACACTCCAAGTTGCAAAAGTATCTGTTATCGTGAAGATAAAAGAAAATTTACTTTTTTTTCTGTGTAAAGACAGCTATCTAACACAAGTGATCTATGAGGTCCCCTACATCAACTCTTAAAAAACAATCTAACCCTTTCCTTCAGGAGAGTTGAGATCAGTCTTTCTCCCCTATTGCAGTATCCTCAAATAAAATCATCCTTGCCTGTTTAATATTGTCTAGTGCAGTTTTTGCTTTGCTGCTCCATAGTATAGTAACTTTAAGTGATTAATTCACTACTCATAAAATAATAATTGCCTCCCTCTATCATAATACCACACTTAGATCTATATAATGTATCACCTACCTATAGAATAATATATACTAATATCAATGCTCATGAAAATATTTTTCTACCATATTCTCATCTTTGAAGTATTTTTTTAAAGTATTACAATTTTCAGAAGAGCAATTCTATAAATGCCATTGATTATATATTTTATTATTTTACGTAATAATAGTGTATTAACAATAGCACCAACTGTGATATTCTGGTTTCCATTCTGGCATGTAATAAACCTGTAGATCATCATTACTATCATTCATGACATGAAAAATCTTAGCAAACTAAAAATTAGTAACTCCTAATTGAGGTCACAGAGCAAATTGAGGTCACAGAGCAAATTGCTGGCTCCCCCAAATTGAAGAGAGCCAAATAGAGAGAATCACAGTTTACAGGAACAGAAGTCAAACTGAAGTCACTATGCTGTTTTAAACCATCATTGACTGTCTCAAAAAAATAAAAAGGGCTGGGGATGTGGCTGAGTGGTTAAGTGCCCCTGGGTTCAACCCCTGGTACCAAAAAAAAGTAAACCAGCATTAAAAAATTGCTGAAGTTATAGCATGAACTAATTTAAAACTCAAAAGATTTAAAACTCAAAAGAGATCCAATCTGGAGAGGAAAGGCAGTGATGTCTTGAAGATTATAGCTCCAAGAGTCCAGCCTGTTTTTAGGGTAAAAACTGGAGAAAAATTCTTTTGCACTACTTGCAGAGGAAGGGAAAAGTAATCATTCTATTATATGCCCAGAGATCTCTGGTCTCCTTCAAAAGGCCTGCTCTCAAAGAAAACTATTTTACCAGAGCCCATTCAACCCCAGGGAAGGGAAATACCCAATTCAGTCTTAGTAAAGACCTAATCATAAGACACTAGATTGTTTCACCTCCCCTGACACTTTCCCACCACATGGATAAGGCTCCTATAAAGTATTTTTGTTTTTTTTAAAAAAAAAACCTACAAATTTCAGACCTTAATTTAAAAGTATCTAGAGGTATCCTAAGATAAAGGGGGGAATAAAAACAAGGTCATGGAAGGAAATGTTACCCTCTGATATTACACTTATAGGAAAGAGTAGGTGTGCACAGCACTATTAAAATTTTAAAAGAGATGATCATACCAAATCTTTGCAAAGATGCAGAATGATCTTCATTGTTGCAGGGAGAATAAAATGATAAAATAGCTTCAAAATTTGATTTGACAATTTATAATTGAAGTTAAAATTATACCTATGCTGGGAACCAGTAGTTTTACTTTCTGATATGAAAAACATGTCTATAAAAAAAAACTTACACCAAACATTCACAGCTTCTTTATTCATAATAACCAAGAAACAAAAAAATAAAAAACCAAAATGTCTATCAGCAGGAACACGGATTAAAATATTGTGACTAGTCTTACAATGGAATCATATTCAGCAATAAAAGGAACCATCTACAGATGTAAGCAAAAACCTGTATCAAAAGCAAAAGCTTCTAAGCCAGAGAAACAGAAAATAATGCATATTTTTCGAACACATTTAAGCCAAGTTCTAGAATAAGCCAAATTAATCTGTGGAGAAAGAAATAAAAATAATGAGTGATGAGTTTGAGTCAAGAGTAGTAAAGCAATGTCTGAAGTACTAAGACTATTTTGGGGGGTGATGGAGTATTCTGCATATTAATAGGGGTGTGGGATACATTTTTCTTGTTTAAATTTTTAAGTAATATATGTGTCTTTCACTACATGTAAACTATACGTCAATAAAAGATTATTTTTATTCTATTTATTTACTTATCTATTTCCTTTGCAGTCCTGGGAACCAAACCCATGGCTTTTGCCCATGCAAGTTAAGTGTCCCGTCTCTGAACTACACCCCCAATCTTGAGAATAATTTCTAAAACTTCAAGAGAAGAATTAGAATTTGTAGCATAACTCTGACTGTTGATCAGGTCTGAGGCTTAGATAGGTAGGTTATTCATAGAGTTAGGGTTATTCATAAATGGCATAAGCATAGTACAATTCCTAGACCTCACCTAGAGTTACAGATTTTGATATAATAAAATATCAGTAGATTGCATCTTCTTATTATGTGATGACCTTGGGTAATCTGCACCTACCCTGTAAATCACCAATTTCTTTGTTTATGAAATTAGAAAAAGTATGAGTCTAGATTTTATTTTGAGCTTTACATAATATAGTTAATGTGCTTAGCATAGGATTTGTATATTTTAAGTGCACAAAAGTGTCTACTTTAGTTATTAATATTAATTTGCACAATGCTGTGGTAGCCACATTATAGAAATCGTGTGAAATTAAGTACCTCCCATGTACAAATTTTTGCTAAAATTGTCAGATATAGTACTTTTTATCCTGTAATTATTGGTAGTAGGTGAGACCATCTTTAAATTGAAGGTGGAGAAAAAGTTATTTCAGTACAATACTCTTCAAAAATTGGCTGTCACACAGTGATAAATCACGTAGAAAACTTTAAATATTCTTCATTTGAACTAAATGCAGCAAAACCAAGGTAAATCCCTTTATTATTTGAATCACAACATTTTAGAAATAAGAATACATTTTTAACTTTTGGCAAATGAAGTGTTTTTAAGTATAAACCATTAAAGATGACACTTTAGTGAATTGCTGGCAATTATTACATTAGCCTTTTGACTAAATACTTGAGGTTTTACTTAAAATTTTTTAAACATAGCTCATTTTCCCTGTCTCTTGTTTGTTGTCTTTTCTTTTTTCGTAGAATCTGTCTTTTCAATTAATTTAATGGGAATCTTCACTTTCTTCTTTACCTTACTCAAATTATAAAAATCCATTAAAACTATCATCTTCAATGAGTCAGATGCTAAAATGCTCATAATCAATATAAAAGAGTATAAACTTCCCCCATATCCCCAAATTTCATATTTAGAGAAAGCAATGCTGGTATTTTCTGTCTTCAAGTTTTTTTTTATGGCTAAAAATTTTTCAAGAGAACAGTCATGATTTCCATGCAAAGCTTATGTTTATAAATGGCAATTCCATTTCCTAAATGTAGTAGAAATTGAAAAGAATTTGTGAAGAAATTTCCATCTAATTATAACCAGAATAGGATCCTATTCTACCAAGAACTTTGTTGCACTTTTGCCTTATTTATATTCTTCCCTTCAGTTGAACTAAGTTTTCTTCCCATGTCATCCAACCCATTCTTTGACTCAACTCAAATTTTCCTACCAAAAGTCTTGCAAGAAAGAATGTTTATCTCTTTACTCTGTCTCCCTGTCATATTTATTTTTTATGTCTCATACAACACTTTCCAAATATTTGTTTACATTTTGTTTTTTTTTTTTTGCATATATTTGGGAGACACATGCTCATTAAATCTGTGGTTATATTATAGACCTGGGCACACAAAATTCTGCAATTAGTTTTGTTTTTAATATTTTGTAGTTAGACATGGATGCAGTATCTTTATTTATCTTTATTTTTTTAATTTACTTTTATGTGGTGCTGAGAACGGAACCCAGTGCCTCAAACATGGGAGGCATGTGCTCTACCGCTGAGCCACATCCCAGCTGCCAAAATCCTGTCATTCTTATCAATCATGTAATCTGTGCTGCTATGTTTCATCATTTAAAACTTTGCTTTAATTAATATTTATGTATTCCTTTTATACTCCCTACTTTAAACCACTTTAAAAGTAAACTGCATACAAGAGCAAAAATACCAGTAGCCCTTACTCACGAATGTCACATTTATTTATAAATTCAAATAACTGCAGAATAAAAAGAAAATCTGAAGCATTATAAGTTTAAATTTCCTTTATAATTGACCTAAATATTTCATCCATATTCCCCAAATGTAAAAACATTTCACAAAATTAATTTATACTAGACATTAGAGGTTATTTTTGAGAGGCACCAGCAAATTAGTACCAAATGTGGTATAAGTTCTTTAGTGATTGCCAACAAGAATAGTCAATTTCCAGCACTAATATCTAGGAATTTAATTTGATCACTCCTATTAGTATAATTAGCGGTAATATTGCTGGAAGGCAAGTAGCTTATTCTGTAACAGAAGAAGGGAAAGTCAAAACTACATAAATTTGCACACCAGTATTCTACATAAATTCTCTACTTTGCATTTTCCCTTGCAGTTGTAGGCAATTATGAAAACATGAGGCAGACATTCATGCATCTAAACTCAGAAAATAAAGGGAAGAAGGGATCATGTATGGAACTTGTTTTGGGGGTCACTTACCTCAAAGTTCTTTAATTGACTCATATGATAACACTATATAAGATGACATAAGAGAAGTACCAGTCCCATTGGAGTAAGAAAACCTACTTACAAATGATATGTAGGAAATGTGTCAGCCCCTCTGAGTGTTAGTTCCCTTCTCTGTAAAGTAAGGATACCAGTGCCCTTCTCACAGGGTGACTTTAGAAAGGTACAGATGTAGGACATCAAAAACTAAGAAATGAAGCAGAGAAATTTCTAATTTGGGGTAAATTCTAATCTTTTGACTTGCTTGATTCAAATTTCCAGAGACCAACATAATGAAAGACTAAGACCTATATCTGACTCTTAAGGAATTAAGTAATTTTTCTTTGAGCTCGCTTACTATTTGACTCTAAATAAATAATTCCCTGCTCATTCCCTCCATGGAGGAAAAAATAAATTGGCCTTTGATATATTTGTTTTTAAATGAATGCCAAGATTCTACTCCGTATTGCCACTTAATACCTAGTGACCATTAGATGCTTTTCTGTCTCAGATTCATGATGTAAAATAATAATACCCACTTCTTTGGATTGGCACAAAACCTCAAGAGTGAATGATTTATATTTAGTGCACTTTAAACAAGGTCTAGAAAATAGTAAACACTACCTTCCTTTTCTTAAGCATTGTTATATACTCTTTGCTTTAATTAATATTTATGTATTAATATATATGTATTAATATGTATTAATATTTATGTATTAATATATAATATATATTAACATAAGAAGAGGAGCCAGTGCCTCTTCTTATGTTGCATTTCCTTAGTCAGTCATTCACATTTGAATGAAATGATGTTAGAAGAAAACAAATAGCTCATAACAGATAGTAAATAAATCTATATTGTTTTCTTTCCTATTTATATATGCATACATCTCACTTCCTTAGTTTGTAATCACTTCATATTTTAAGAAAAATTCGGATGTTGGAAACATAAATAAGGAAGAAATTTATTGTGTCATAATGGATCTGAATGTGCTATAATCTTTGTGGATAGGATTCTTGGGATTTTAACTTTGTTTTTACACAAAGGTTAAAAAACATGATTATTGTGGTCAGGTTATAAAATTCAGACCATTTTTTCAAATTAAATTGCTTCATTTATATATCATATCAAACTCATTTCAATGGTGAGCACATTTACTGTGTGTGAAGCACTAATGAGATCACTCCATGGACTCTCACTTTTGCTTTCCTCAACTCTATTTGCTGCAGGTTGTTTGCAGGATGTTATTGTTTATAGGCCTGCATTCATCTGCATCAGTCTTACTAAGAAATTTTCTCAACTCTCATTATGCCCACCCACCAAAATCCATAGCTTATTTTGTAAAGAAGGAGAAAAATTCAAGTTCCCACAAACATCAGGCACATAAAAACACCCCGTACAGCGAATATTATGGCTAAAATGCTTTTGAATTAAGATGTATGTGCAATATAACTTTACTTTTTATAGTTGCAATCAATTTTAATCATAGCTAAATACGATTTTAGACTATGACACATAACAAAATGCATAAAAACTACTGTAGCCGTTAAGTTGAAGCCATTTGTTTACTTTGTAGTTTTGTGAGACAACTGAGCAGCTCTTCTGAGCTGTACTGATGTGGCTGAATATTGCATTCAGCCAGTCAGTACCTAGGATGTCATCACTTGATACTATTGGTAGTTGACAACCCAGTTGGTGTCAGGAGCCACAGTTGATTCAGCTTGATTCTTTTCCATGTGGTTTTACCTTCGAGGAGCCTAGATTAGACCTCTTCATATGAGTAGGATGTGTAAAATTTAATCTTCTCAAGATTCAAAAACACTAGGTTGATGAATATTTTGATATGTTAAATACACATAAACATTTTGAAAATTATTTGCCCAGCCTGTAGAACATGGTGACATCAATGCTGAATTCATAAAATACATCAATATTAATGGATTTGTCAGTGTTCAACTGCTACTCAGAAGTAATATAAGGAGAAAACTGATAGATTATCATTTTAAATGTAAACTGTACTCTTTTGAGCAAGTAAAATTACCTTTAGGTACAATCCTAACTTAAAACACGAAATCTTTTAAACTATATCAGCCATGTTACAGGCAATGGCCAAGTATTATTGTGAAAACCATCCTTCTATGCCAAAATTGTTTCAAACTTAGGGTGAAAAACAAGTTTCTTAAAACAAATAGACTATCAGGTTGCTTGCCTGGGCTTCATGTCCCTGTTTGGGCACCAATTGCCATGGCCCTGTCTCTCAGCTGGCCATTAATTCAGAAAGCACCCACAAGGGGCAATAGGAGATTGAGAAAAGAAAATAGAACACATAGAGAGCTGGGGCAAAGTGGGACATCAACTTCTGATGGAGGATGAATGTCTCAGATAGTACAGCACATTTATTATATAGATTTCATCAAAAGATTATTTGTGGGAAAGTTTCAGCAAGCAGGCAATCTAAGGATGCAGGATTGTAGAGACATTTGAGTTATCTTGTTATGCTCAGAATTCTCTAACATTTGGGAGTTGATGAGGGAGCTCAAGATCCCTACTGATATGGTGCTGCACCTTTGCACAGAACCTCTTCAGGAGGCTGTCACCATAGCAACTGGGCCGTCTTGATGTGCACCTTTCCATAGAAAGTTGCCAGCGCAATGCAGCCATGAGGAGTCAGAGACACAAGGATTCAAGTCATTGCTCTCCACAGTTGCTATTCTAGCATTTGAGGGAGAGGCACTTTGTCTCCTTTTGTAACCCCATTTAGATAGAAATTGAACTTTATCATGAAAAGTTACAAAACATGAAGTTTTAACTGAAAACTTTCAGTTACAAATCTATGAATATTCATGACTTTCTTTCTTTATCTTTTTAAACAAATATTAATAACTGGTCCACAGTTCAATATTATCAAAGCATTGTGTCACCAGCTTATTTTTTTTTAATTTCCTGTTAGGCTTTTTTTTTTTTCCAACTGAAGTTTGAAACCTGTGACTTTTGTACAACCATGACTTTAGTGAAGGCAAAATAAAATCTATTCAGGACACACAATTTTCTTGCAGGATTTATCTGTCTTTTCCCTTCTTCTAGCAATATTAAACTGAAAATGGCATACACAGAGTAGGAAGTTAGCTGTTTTTAACACTCCTTAACCAAGTGTTTCTTGGGAAGTATAGTGGAGGTGTGGGGAAATCACCTGGACTGGAGGAGTTTGTAAATGAGCTGTTGTAATGAAGACTCAGGGAGAAATTAACTAGGTAGGTGAGACCCAAGTAGATGAAAACGAGTGAGAATCCAAAGGATCAGAGGTTATCAGTACATTTTAAGAAATTTTGGGTTTGGGGATGTGGCTCAAGCGGTAGCTAGCTAGCCTGGCATGCATGCGGCCCGGGTTGGATCCTCAGTACCACATACAAAAACAAAAATGTTGTGTCCGCCAAAAACTAAAAAAATAAATAAATAAATATTAAAATTCTCTCTCTCTCTCTGTCTCTCTGTCTCTCTCTCTCTCTCTATTTAAAAAAAGAAGTTTTAATTGAAATGTTAGAGAAGGTGAGCAGAATGATTAGGGGTTACATAATTGCATTCTGGTCATATGGACTCCTGAAAACAGAGCTTTTTGGATAACATGAGTGTCTGGTCAAAGGGATATTTTGATCACATTAGAGAACTGACTATATTGTGGGACTACTCACATGGAGTTAAGTTTCTTTGCACCAAGAGATCTATTGTTTCACATGGCCAAAACAGGTAGGATGACAATTATTTCTCCATTCTTTTCTTTGAAAAATTTATCTAGTTTACCTTAATTTCATGCTCTTCATTAAAGTAGATATCACCAAAACAAACAGCTTACCCAAAATTTGGCCTACAATTCACATTATTATTACCAAATTCATTTGAAAAAATAAACAAACAAACAAACAAACAAACAAACAAACAAAAACCTCTAATGTAGAATCATTACATTGAATGATCTATGGAAGTGATGTTTATTCTCCAGAGAACTTGTAATAGGGTTCTTAGTATTTTTATTATGGAATCTGTACTTGATTCAATGCTAATTTGAACAGTAATTCAAATTCCATTATATAACAATTTACACAGTTAAATCAACTCAGGTGTGGGTGGTGTTTTTGTGTGTGTGTGTGTGTGTGTATGTGTGTGTGTGTGTGTGTGTCATTGTTTTGTTTTGTGTTGATTTGATTTTTTTCCAAAATAATACACAGTAGCCAAGCTTGGAGATAAGTTACAGGCTAACAGTTTACCAGCCATATTTTACAAATATGATTACAATAACATTTCTCACCTATAAACTCTATTGCATTGCAGACTTTCTCTTTACCTGTCAAAAATTGCAACCTATATCCAGCTTTTGTATCTCTGTAGACCTTAGTGAGTTACCTACAATCAACAGAGTGAGGCTAAAATGGCACAAGATGACTTTCTGAAACTAGTTTTTCATCCTCTGTCTCATAAGGGCTTGCTTTGTGTTCTCATCTGGAATTCCTCTTAATACTCAGCTGCTAAGCAGTGAAAGCCCAAACCCCATGTGAGGTCATGTGCAGGTGCTCTAATCAAAATCTTCATCTGAATCCAGCCTTTCAAGCTACATATACATCAGACACCTCATGGGGAAACCTTTGGAGATTCTAGCATAGGGCCACTTAAATCATTCCTGGCTGTAGGATTCTTCCCAAATGAGTCCCCAGACATGGTGGAGGAGGACATGCCATCTTCTCCTGGGTCTACACAAATTCTTGATCACATAAATCAGTTAATGTTATGGGAGTTTTTGTTTTATATCACTAAGTTGGCATAGGTTGTTGTTCAGTAAGGAAAAAATTGGAACAAAATTTATTATCTCAAAATATAATACCAATAAAATAAAACAGAATATATTTAGCACTGGTTTAGAAACTGAGTCATAACCATAAACCTGAAATACAGTGATGTGGCTGTCAGTGAAGGGTTAAAAAATGCAAAATAAATATTACTCAGCTGCAAGAAACATAACCCTTTTTAAATAGTTGCCAAACATGGCCGGATTGCCACCTGGGATAACATGAAAAATAGAAAATGTCTCCAAGAAACTAGTTGGATATGCTAAGGATATTTTCATTCTGGATTTTGAAAATTCTAGAAGTTGTCTTTATGTACTGTAACAAAGAATTAGAGGAAATTAGCTAAACGGTTTTTTTAAAAGTTCATTTTTAAGACAAACCAGAGAAAATTTGAAAAAGACAGGACTTGTATTCAAACTAGTAAAGGAACTCAGGGAAATATCAGATCTACATGTTGTCAGGAGAATATGGCCTCTGAGTAAAGATATGGCCAACACTGTGATTGAAAATCCTTCCTTAAAAATACATCAAAACATTTTAAGTGATGCCTCATGGACTCTTTGACACAGGCAAAATGACTTCTGTGTGTTCAAGAGCTGCTCTATCCTGAAGAATAACCTTCTCGTAACCTTAAATGTGTCCCATAACGACCTCATAGGAAGTCCAAAGTTGAGAAAGCTCATCACAAAGAAATTGGTAGATAATGCTTTCATTCAATGGAGTGGATTATAAATTGATATATAAGAAAACTGTACATATATATATATATATACACACACACGTGTGTGTATATATATATATATATGTGTGTGTGTGTGTATGAATATATATATATATATATATTTTTTTCCTAAAACAATAAAGGTAATACAAAATGAAAAGGCATTCAGAGCTGTCAACTTGTACCCAATGGACTACAAAACCACAATGGAACAGGAACTGGTGTGAACCTTTCCTTTCTCTTCTTTCTATGGTAGAATTTACTGTTTACTGTAAGGATTCCATACGTGGTTTGTGCTAATGTGCTGGGTTGATGGAGGAAGATGACTTGTCTCTCTAGTTTTCAAGCATTTGGATGGTGATAAGCCACATGAGAAAAACTGAACCCAAAGAGACACAAACTGTACCTGACTAATCGTCTTAATTCCAGACCTAGAACTGATGCTCATAGGATTAGTCTCTGGGGGTCTTTTGAAGTGAGTGAGTGTATTTTTTAAGTGGAGGACTATGAATTGTACCCTGAGGGAAGACTGAGGCAAACAATTTTCTCAAAATTACTCCAACAATATCTCCTGCACCACACACTCCTCTGTCACTCACCTATCAAGAGGAGCATTGAAATTACCCTGCACTTGTATCTAGCTGTAATTAGCAACTCACTTATCATTAATAAAAAGTAGTTAAAGTGAATCTGCACCATTCATAGACCAGTTGTGCTAGGGTACTGGGCTGGGTTGCTAAGTAACCAAGAAAATACCTGGAAATGGGGCAACAGAGACATAAGGTTTATTGGAAAATGATTACTGGGAAGAGCCCATGGTGACCAACTGGACAGATGCACCTCCGTTGCTCATGATTCCTATGGTGCTTCACATAGGCTTATAATAGTGTTCACCAGAAGATAGTATCTCTTACACCTTGTAACATTTTATCCAGTGACTGTTTGTTAGATAAGCACCTGCAATTACCACAGGAAGAGGGGTTTTCTAAGTTAGGTTACAGAAGTAGTGACATCATTATTTTTTTTTAGTATGCTTTGTTCTTTGTGCAGCATCCCAAGAAGCAGCTGTTCTGACTTGCTTCGCAGCTTTCTAGAGATAACACTAATTTGCTATAGTCCCAGCATATGTGAGAAAAGTAAGTGATTGTCCAGATAATATTTACCTAGGCATTCCTACCTGGTCAGGCTTTAATAGCTCCTTGAGCCTGGCTAAGCCCTTGGGAACTGAAAGGGACATTTCAGAACATGGTGCTGCTGTATTCCTTTAATTTAAGGCTGATACAGAATCTAAATGTCTTCCCAGGTTAGATCAGAAGAAGCCTATGAGTTTTGGTCTTGTTTTGAGAGTGCTTGCTCTGCACACTTTCAGAGTTTAGCTGCCAGGCTTTGAAAAACCAAAGCCTCAAGGAGAGACCATATGTATGTACTCTAGACTCTAGCCTCAGCTGAGGTCAATCTTTAGGTCATCTCAACCTGGGCCCTCGCATATTAATGCAGAATCTTCCAAATGATTTCAAGAGCCACACATTCAAGTCATCCTGGCTGTTTAAGTTCACCTAGATGTGGCCTCTGGAATTTGGAAGCAGAGAATCAGTCTGCCCTCCTATGCACATCACCCATAGAATTTTTGCTCTCAAAACTCATACACTTCATTAAATGATTATCATTTCATGCTCTAAGTTAAGGACATTTTGTAACATAGCAGCTGGAATGTGATGACTGATTTTTTAAGAAACATTCTTACTCAACTGTTTCATAACTCCTATTTGATATTATGCTTGTTCGTTTGAGGATTGATTATTCCAAGTGAACATTGTCTTGAAACTATGCACTGACAAACTAAAGCTTAAGAATGACAGAAAAGAACCTCATAGGAAGTCAGAAAAGAAAAACTGGAGCTGACAACAATGTAGTTGAACCACAGGAATATATAGATTAAGGACTTAGCCGAGCAGTGCAAGCTGTCTTCAAATATGTGAAGGGCTGTCATGTGGAAGATGGATTAGACTTGTACCGTAGAGCTCTGGAGAGCAGAACTAATACTTCACATTGGTTGGTCCAAGGGAAGCAAATTTTATACCTAATAAAAAAAGCATTTTTCTATTATCAGAGCAATAAAGACTGGTTCTTGAGGAAACAAACTTCACTGTTGTTTTTTTTTTTTTTTTTTGAGGAGAATATGGATATTGTAATAATAGTAATTTTCTAGACAAAAATCCTTATTTATGTAATATGTAAGTATTCTAAAATATTCTAACCACAAGGTTGTAGGAATCTATAAAATACCCATATTTTTCTAATAATCTGTGTCCAAAATTTGGTTTGCTGTCTGCTTAGGAACCAAAGAAAATAATTAGAGGCAGATTTTCAGGGACTTGGTTTTTGTATTTGTTTTTTAATTACAACAAAATATCTCAAAATTACACAATGCTCAACAACAAATTTTCTAATAAATAAATTGAATAACTTAGTAAAACCTTTGTTATGCCTATATGGGAAAGCATAAGGACTCTAAAATGTTGTTTTATTTATATAATTCTATTTTATTTATATATAATTCTATTTGACATACATGTATGTAAATATTACATGTGTATATGTGTATCTTTTTATATGTATTATCTCATTCTGCCAGAGTTTATTGAGCCTCTGTAGTTATAAACATAATAAAACAAAGGAGAAAAAGTAGAACACGAATAATTTAAATGAACAAAGTAATAGTCATTATAAGAAAGCTAATATGCATATATTCAGAATTTAAAATGTTATACAAATTATAGGCAAATGGAAATAGTGAATAGGAAGTGATCAAAAGAAGACTAAAATCATAATTATCATCATCATCATCACTATCAGATCATAATTTTCTTTATCACCGTGTTTACATTGCCTGGTATTTATGGGTCATTTTTTTAGTGCAACATAATCCTGAGCATATATCTGATCTTTATAAAGAAGGGAACTAAGATCTGGAGAAAAATAGTTGGCATGATTATCTAGGTAAGTGGACAAGTTATGAGTTGAGCAGAGGCCTTTTATGATGATCAAGCCCATTTTATCAAGCTGCAGGCAATGTTTGTATACATGAGATCTGTGGTTTTTATGTTGTAGGCTTTAGTTGTAAAAAAAAAAAAAAAGAAAGAGGTGGATGTGTTATGTATAATAATTCCCCAAATATCTTTTATATTTTAGCTCCTATTTTCTGAAATTCCATAATTATGTACTTTCCGTTAGTGTTTGATTTAGTAGAAGCTCTAAGAGTTCCATAGTAATTTGTAAATAACATTGAGAGGGACCAGCCAATACAATCGGCACATAGGTTAAGCAAAGATTTACCAGAATTTAGGGAGCAGGAAAAATGGATATTGCGAAGTGTCAAAAAGGAAGAAAAATCAAGAAATCCAAGAGAAAGAAGAATTTTCTGGGCAAACATTGTCTATTTAATAATATTTCCTGCACAGAATACATGCAAGATAACTTCTAAGGAAATGAGGAATATAAGCTTGCCCATTTTTCTTTTAAAAACATTAAGTTTGGGGTTATCCAAATTAGCAACACATGATTTTTATAGTAGGGATATGAATTTGTATCCCAAGAAAATGAGTAGGGTTGTAAAAATAAAAAAGAATAACCATTATGTAGTTATTATTGAGCTTGTGAAAAGAGTCAAGGTACATAAAAGGAATTTTAGAATTTCAGTTGTGAATTGACTGAGTCATCATTAGACTATTTCAATGAGGACTGAAGAGAGTGTGTAGATTTAAGACAGGAGGTAAGAAAGGTGAGGAGGCTGGAGCTAGAGAGAGAAAAAAATCATTTGGTATATTCTTCTTGGGCTTGAAAGTTTTCCAAAGTGTTTTGTACATACACAACAAAATTCTCTTGATTGCAAGATAATGAAAATAAATCATACTTTTTGTTAGTTTTGTCTGACAGTTTTGAAAGAAATTTGAGCTGTTAATCAGAAAATGATATCATTATACAATCAAAAAATGGTATATGGAAGGAAGGTCTTCATGTGATTTGCCTAGCACAGTGAGTTCAACTTTATCTTTGAAGTTCAAATATCACAACTTAAAATTTATTTTGGATATTTTTCATAGTCTAAAAGAAGAGCCTTTCACATGCGGTTTAGATTTATAATGAAATACCTGATAGTTAAATAAAATCAAATATTAATATCTCATAGGTGGGAATGGATCTAATGTTCAAAAACACTTATTCAGATATATTTAACTCCTTTTTCTCTTATTAATCCCTAATATTTAATTCATGACAAAACTTTAGTAAGGCTGCTTCAAACCCCATTCTCAACTAGGCCTCAATCCTGGTTAATAAAGACTTGAGCAAACACCAACACACTTTCTAACAACTCCAGGCCACAAAATTATGTCTCCAACCCTACCTGAAGTGTCTGTGGAAGAAAACTCAAGTCTTTCATAAGTATTTGCTTTTTATTTCTGCCAACATTAGAATCTCAATCTCCCAGTCTTATGCAAAGATAGAATCCCAATGGATAATTGACAGAAAACTCAGTTTGACTCTACTGAGCCCCCACTCCCTGCTCTCCCTCCTCCCTGGTTCTCCTTTTAAAATGCCCATTCGTTTCTGTACTCCTCAAGGTTGAGCTTGGTTTATGCTCACCTCTTTTCCCTAATGCAGTAGTTATTACTGATTAAAATCTATCCTTACTGTTTTATTCTGTCTCCACTTTTACTTATCTTTGCCATCTCTGCTTTCTTTCTCTATTGAAACAATATAGAATACACACGCATTTATAGAACTTGGCTAGTTGGGTAGATATGATTTCTTGGACCGCACAATTTTATATTTATACCAATACTTCCATCAGTGAGAATAACTCATATTTAAGATAACCATTTCACAGGGATGGTGATATCTGCTTTACATTCCTTCTCTCATTTAGTGCTTACAGGAAATCTGTAAGGCATTGAGTATTGACTTATACTATGTGACAATGAAAAAAAAAATTGAAGAAATTTAACTAAATCAAAGCTTTTATTTTATTTTTTTTTTTATTGGATGCTCAAAACATTACAATGATCTTGACATATCATATTTCTTACATTTGATTCAAGTGGGGTATGAATTCTTATTTTTACCACATGTACAGATTGCAGGATCACATTGGTTATACATCCACGTTTATACATACTGCCATACTAGTGTCTGTTGTATTCTGCTGTTTTTCCTATCCCCTTCCTATCCCCCCTCCCCTCCCCTCCCCACACATCATCTTTCTCTATCCCATCTACTGTAATTCATTTCTCTCTTTTTGTTTTTTCCTCCTTTCCCCTCACATCTTCTTCTATGTAATTTTGTATAACAATGAGGGTCTCCTTCCATCTTCCATGCAATTCCCCTTCTCTCTCCCATTCCCTCCCACCTCTCATCTCTGCTTAATGGTGATCTTCTTGTCATGCTCTTCCTCCCTGCTCTGTTTTGAGTTGCCCTCCTTATAGCAAAGAAGACATTCGACATTTGTTTTTTAGGGATTGGCTAACTTCACTTAGCATAATCTGTTCTAATGCCATCCATTTTCCTGCAAATGCCATGATTTTGTTATTTTTTAGTGCTGAGTAATATTCCATTGTGTACAAATGCCACATTTTTTTTTATCCATTCATCTATTGAAGGGCATCTAGGTTGTTTTCACATTCTAGCTATTGTGAATTATGCTGCTATGAACATTGATGTAGCTGTATCCCTATAGTATGCCCTTCTTAGGTCTTTGGGGAATAGTATGAGAAGGGGAATAACTGGGTTGAATGGTGCTTTCCAAATTTGCTGCACCAATTTGCAGTTCCATCAGCAATGTACAAGTGTACCCTTTTCCCCACATCCTCACCAGCACTTGTTGTTGTTTGACTTCATAATATCTGCCATTCTTACTGAAGTGAGATGGTATCTTAGAGTGGTTTTAATTTGCATTTCTCTGATTGCCAGAGATGGTGAGCATTTTTTAGTGTACTTGTTGATTGATTGTATGTCCTTCTCTGAGAAGTGTCTGTTCAGATCCTTGGCCCATTTGTTGATTGGATTATTTGTTTTCTTATTGTTTAATTTTTTGAGTTCTTTGTATACTCTGGATATTAGGGCTCTATCTGAAGTGTGAGGAGTAAAAATTTGTTCCCAGGATGTAGGCTCCCTATTTACCTCTCTTATTGTTTCTCTTGCTGAGAAAAAACTTTTTTAGTTTGAATTCATCTCATTTGTTGATTCTTGATTTTAACTCTTGTGCTATAGGTGTCCTATTAAGGAATTTGGAGACCGACCCCACGGGATGGAGATTAGAGCCAACTTTTTCTTCTATTAGATGCAGAGTTTCTTCTTTGATTCCTAGCTCCTTGATCCATTTTGAGTTAACTTTTGTGCATGGTGAGAGAAAGGGATTCAGTTTCATTTTGTTGCATATAGATTTCCAGTTCTCCCAGCACCATTTGTTGAAGATGCTATCCTTTCTCCATTGCATGCTTTTAGCACCTTTGTCTAATATAAGGTAGTTGTAATTTTGTGGATTGGTCTCTGTGTCCTCTATTCTGTACCATTGGTCTACCCGCCTGCTTTGGTACCAGTATCAAGCTGTTTTTGTTACTATTGCTCTGTAGTATAGTTTAAAGTCAGGTATCGCTATACCGCCTGTTTCACTCTTCCTGCTTAGAATTGCTTTTGCTATTCTGGGTCTTTTATTTTTCCAGATGAATTTCATGATTGCTTTATCTATTTCTTCAAGAAATTCTGTTGGGATTTTGATTGGCATTGCATTAAACCTATAGAGTACTTTTGGTAATATCGCCATTTTAATGATATTAGTTCTGCCTATCCATGAACAGGGTATATCTTTCCATCTTCTAAGGTCTTCCTCTATTTCTCTCTTTAGGGTTCTGTAGTTTTCATTGTATAGGTCTTTCACCTCTTTTGTTAGGTTGATTCCCAAGTATTTTTTTTTTTTTTTTTTTTTGAGGATATTGTGAATGGTGTGGTTGTCTTCACTTAATGAAAAACAACAACCAAAACCAACGGTGGGAAGTACCCCAAAGCTTTTCTTTGTAAAATATCATCTCTCTGTAATGAATTGACAAGCCCAAAAAACTGAAGGTGAGCTATATCTATCTCAGGATAGAAAAATTAAAAATGTAGTTCGGCTATTTAGTAAGCCCTTTACTTTTAAATATTGGCATACTTGTTTAAGGATGATCATGTATTCTTTCAATCAAATAATTCATAATCCTGATTTTAGAGAATATCACAGGTTCTAAATCTTCTTAGAACATGATTCTAAAAGTTATCTGTAAAATGCTAGAACCTGCAGGACATTTTTACATTCAATTATTTAATATTCTTAAATCCTTACAAAATTTCTGACTGAGATAACTTAATTAAGTGATTTTTTAAAATACAGTAAATATATCAAGCATTCACTGGATAGACTAAAAATAGGCACTGAAAACTTAAGGTACCTTAGCCTGAAGTTTCATTTACCTTACAAATCTATACTCTTGAGTCGATGTCAGAAATACATTTACTCACTCACTGCTGTGTAGTACATCTTTGAAAATTTATGGCAATCCCACAGTCATGTTGAATATTAGAAGTGCCCAACAAACTTCTTTTCTTTTAATCTCAGTCCCAGAATATATACATCTTCTTTTGAAAAGCACTTTGCTTTAGACAATGGTAATAGTTCATATTTATTGTTAATATTATAATAAAAATATCAAATATCTTATCATTGTTAATTTATTCTTCACAATAAATAATAAAATATAGAAATACATAATTTATCAGCAGCCAATGGTAGAGCAGTGATTCAAGCTCAATTTAACTTCTTTCAATTAAAGGGCCCAGACAACACTGCAGGACAGCCTCCTGCTTGGGGGTTGTAGTTACTAATTTCTGATCTTCTAATTCCCATACCTATTTGTAGTGTTTTCTATTTTATTTCCCTCCCTCAGTCTTCCCACAGTGCATCCCCATAAAAGATCCTTGATATATTTAGTTTACTAAGCAAAAAAAATGAATTATACACACTCAAAAAAATTTATAATCAAGAGAATTCAGTTACTAGCAAGCTCCATTTTCAGATAATATGCAGCATAACATTAAGCCTGATATTGTATGTTTTGTTATTTCCAGAAATGATTCAAAATATGCAAGCTGTGTATTTAGACAAAATTAATTTTTCCCAAAATGGCAGTGACTGTAATGGAAATAATAATAAAAGCACTGTTCCCAAATGTTTTGGCCCTGTACCAATGGAAGATAAGGCTGAGTAAAATTGTTTTGTGTCACATTCTTTATGAAGAAAAATGCTCACAACTTCAAACCAGTCATTTCATTCTGTATTTTGTAAATGTGGCAAAATATATCTAATATTTTTTCATGAGTAGAGAGATTTGGAATGAACAAATACCTTAAAAAGAAATAATATCACTTCTTTACATTGTGAGGGAGAAATAGATACCAATAAATAATCACCAATTAGGTTTTAATTATATATTAAATCAAGCTTTGGAATACTAATTCTTCCTAAACCCAATATATCATGAAAATTTAGGTCTATTGAGCTTATACAGAGTTTTCTAAAATTGTCATTTCTACATAGCTTCCATTGGACTTGAGCTATGAGCAACTGTATTTTACCTTCTTATATTGTACCAGCTATTCCAATGTTTTCTTTTTATCTATTTTGCTTTATATTTATACATATTCATTAGGTTGTGATGGCTTTTCCATGACTTCAACAAATACCTATGATACTTTCATTTCTTTAGAGCAAATACATGTGTATTATATCAAATAAAATTTTGCAGAAAGCTAAACAGGAAAAACAAAACCCAGACATTAGATTGGTGCTTATGCAGTTCATTCTTTATGTGTTTAATTTCTTAAATATGAAAATTTTAATCAATATTTTGATTATTAATATTGATTTAATTTATTCTATAGAGAAAATATAATTATAATTGTAATAGAAATTACTTATATGTTAGAAAATTATATAGAGTATCTCTCAGATGTGTGCTGTGTGTTTGTGTAGAATATTCAAACCCAGAATTAAATTTTGGTGGTAATCCTGGAGATAATTCATTTCTTCATCACACACAAATATCTTGAGAGAGTTGACAACTTTTCTGCATAATAACATGTTACTACTTCCTTCTCTTATTGCCATCTGATTTCTTTTCCCATTACGGTCTTGAATTGGTAATTTTTAATTAATTGCTTAGAACCGAATATAATGATCCCACTTCTATTGTATTGTATAAAGTTACCTTGTCCAATACTCTCTTGAATTTCTGACTTCAAATCGTTCTGGAATGCTGTAGAGTTTTACTTGCCTTTCTGTAATTCTCTTGTTTCCTTCCCCATTCTGTTTTCAAATATGTTCTTCCAGTATTTTAATTTCAACCATTTTTGTTTAAATGTACATAAATACATTTCTTGGATTGCCCTGGCTTTTTTATGGCTTCAGCAAACACCTACAGCCGAACATTTCTACACCACTCAAAGTACAGGAAGACTTTAGTTGTGAAAGACAGAACTCTGAAATGACTGTATAAATATCCTACTGTTGATAGTTTTACAAACACACAGGTCCATGTACACATATTCCTAGGGCCATTTTTGTGGTCTAGGAAAAAGCCAGTGGACACAAATATTCCAGAAACAAGCTACATTTTACTTCATCAGGCATTTGCCTCTGTCTCTTTTTTTTATGGAATATATATATATATATATATATATATACACACACACACACACACACACACATACATAATACATATATGTACACATTCCTTAAAGAATGTAAATTATGAAACTTTTAAACTATTAGCAAAGAATGGGCATTACCAGTCACATGAAGTCTAAGCAAACTGCAATTTTCTTCCAACATGTTAGTATTTATTTTCAAAGTACAAATTCAAATATTTGGACAGCACTCATTAGACATGACCAGGAATCTTGTTTTGTTTTCTTTTTTTTTATTTTCCTATATTGTATATATAAAATATTTCCTAAATTTATTTCTTTACATTTTATCATGTTAGTTATTTCTTTATGGTCTCCGTATAGTTGTTTATAGTTCTTCTTAATGTAAGAAGAAAAAAAGAAGGCTTTATTTATGGATTATTTGGGGGTTCCACTCAACTTTGAATTAATTTAATTCAAGTGTACTATTGAAATAATTGCTCTCACAATGAAATTGGAATTTTGTTGATTATATTAGGTCTAAGTTCTATTTCCTATCATTAATGGAAAAAATAGTTTCTATCAAAAAATAGTTCTTTCAGAAAGAATTGGTTACTGCCTGAATAAACTGTACTACTGTATTAAATACAATAACTATAATCATGCGGTACTTAATTGAAAAAAAAATAATAAAAGCTAAATTTAAAAAATTAGAAACACATATACTAAAGAAAGAATCAAACAAATTAGTATTTTAGACAGATAAGATGAAATCTCAAAGATCAAATAAAAATAGAACAGGCATTCTCAAAGTTGAGAATATTCTAGGAGTACTCATACCACCTATTGTGTGATATTCCTTCTTAAGCTAACTTTCTGCCAGGAAAATAGGTCAGGTACAAGTGATCCACAGTACATACATATACAATGTAGTGAGGTTTAGAAAAGAGGGACTATTGTAATGATGTTATTGTTGCTTGTGTTAAATTGCTATAATATTACTAAGACATTGAGTGTATCTTTAACATCTCCCTAATTTTCAGAGTGAAAGAATTTTGCTTGCCAATATTAGAAGTCTAGTAGACATTACTACTGAGAAGGAAGATCAATAAATGTTCATAATGTCATTTGAGTTACCTTTAATTGCATAGTCCTCTACCCAGATTTGAGGCTAAGGAAAGAGCTGAGACATTCAGTTTCATCACTTTGCATTAGAATGAGGTGAAGAATGAGGCAAAGAGTCAGGATCAAGGCACACATTGAGAAATCATTCTAAATTGCAATTTCATTGTGAGTTACAGATGTGATAAAATACATTGTGCAATTTTTAAAATGTCACAGAAAACATTATAGCCTTTTGGACTATTAGGTCAGTAAAAATGTCTTCTACAAAATGGCCTCACTCTCCCACATTTGTATTGTATGTTGCAAGCCATTTGAAGATGAATCTATTTAAATGCAAATGTACAATCACAAAAGCAGAGAAACCAAATTATATGCAAACAAAGCCAGTTGAAGAAATTGAGTAGTTAAGCATTTTTCAGTCAAACTCAAGAGCAGATTTGTTTCCTTTCAAAAAACAATACTTAGCAAAATTTAAATATGCCTTTTCCAGAATGGTTATTGAATTACATTATCAAATATGCGTATAGAAATATAGCCATGTAATCTCATGTACTGAGTATATTTGTCTTCCAGATTATTATTTTTTTTTTTACAGTAGAAAGAGTGTTCTGGTAAATCTTTTTAATTGTGTAATACTTTAAGAATTGTGGACAGTGAAAAATGAGGAATTTGTGATACTTTGACTATATATATATCTACCAATTTAAAGTAAGATACATTATTTTTTAAAGTGGTATTATACATTAAACAATATACAAAACAAGTCTCTAAAAATAAATGTAAAGAGTAATATTTTACACTGTGAGGAAATAAAGATATGGTATATATGAAAAGAGATATAATATTGTGGTCAATGGAAATAAATATAATGTAAAGTATATTAAATGAATAAGTATATCATTATTAGCTTTGAGCCTCCAAAGGTAGGATAAAAATATTTGATAAAGATATAAAAATAATACCAAATACTTAGCTAGATCTTAATTTTCTCAGAATTAAACTGTATTACACTTGTGGGATAAGTGAAAGATTAAACACATGAAGATGAGCAATATATATTGTGAAATTTACACTACAGGGTGACTATCATGGAATAATTTAACTATAAAGTAAATTTCTTTAGTAAATATATGACTATTCAGGTTATTCTCCTTGAATGAGCCATAATTGCTATCTTTCAAGGAGATTATCCATTTAGTTCAAGTTATAGCCGGGACTGACATGAAGTTTTCCCTATTATGCTTTTATACATTCAATATCTGTGGCAATTTAAAATACTTTGGATATAAACCAAGGAATGGAATAGCTGAGTCAAGCTGGGTCCATTCCAAGTTTTCTAAGGAATCTTCATACTGCTTTCCATAATGGTTGCACCAGTTTTACAGTCCCACCAGCAATATATGAGTGTATCTTTTTCCCCACATGCCAATATTTGTTGTTGCTTGTATTCTTTTTTTTTAAGTTAAATGGATATCATTTGTTGGATATTTTTTAAAAATTTGAAATTAATGTACATTTGATTTTTTAAAAAATTTGCTGTAGATTAACACAAAACAGATTTACATACAACCATACATTGAAGAAAATACAAAGAAGTTTCCATGTGATACTAACAAAGGAACTCTTTGATGTGCCCTTCAACAGATGAATGGAAAATAAAAATGTGGTATATATGCACAGTGAAAATATTACTCAGTCTTAAAGAATGAACTGATGATATATGCTGGTAAATGGATAGAGCTGGGAATATCATGCTAAGTGAAATAAACCAATTCCCCCAAACCAAAGGCTGAATGTTTTCTCTGATATGCAAATGTTAATTCACAGTAAAGGAGGAGGAGCTAGGGAAGAATAATTACTTTGAATCAGGCAGAGGGGAGTGAAGGGAGGCGAGGGGGAATAAAGGTAGGAAGGATAGTAGAATAAATCAGACATTAATGCCCTATGTGTATATATGATCATATGAAGGTATGATTCCACATCATGTACATCCAGAAGAATGAGAAGTTATACTCCATTTATGGAATGTGTCAGAGTGCCTTCCACTGTCATGTATAATTAATTAGAAAAAATAAAAAAAAATATTTTTCAAAGTTGCACAATCTTAAAAAAAAAAAAATCCCTGGCAATTGTTGTAATGTCCCTTCATAATTTTTGACTTCAGTAATGTGTGTCTTTTTTCTCACACTTTCCTATAATCAGTTTGTGAATGTCTTCCAACTTGTTGTTTCATTTATTTTCTTTATTGTGTTTCTCCTTTTAATTTCAATTGATTCAGTTTTTGTTTACCTGTTTCTACTATCTTTTAGTTTATTTTAGTGGTTTTTTTTTTTTGCTGTTGTTGTTGTTGCTGTTTTGGTTTCTTCAGACAGATTCTTAGATCACTCTTTTGAGATTTCAACTACTAAGACAAAGTTTTATATATTTTCTGATCACCATTTAAGCTCTATTCATAAATATTGATAGGGCATTTTTATCCTCATTTAATTAAATACAATTTCTATTTGTCTTTGTGATTTCTTTTTTAGTGCATATCTTGTTCAGTAGTATGTTGTTTAATTTCAAATTTAGGGGAATTTTTTTTAGATATTATACTGTATTTCCAATTTATATTTTCATGCCAATCTTTTACATTTATTGGAATGATGTTATGATAAAGAATGTGGTATAACTTGCGGAAAGATGCCTGATCCTGAAAAAGAACATGCATTATTGTTTAATGGGGTATTTTTAACTGTGAGGTCATGTTTGTTGATAATGTTGTTTGAGTCTCGACATCCTTACTTATTTCTATCTACTTATTCTTTGTAACTGAAAGAGGTTTGTTAAATATGCTCCTATAAATGATAATTTACTCATTCCTCCTGTAGATCTCTTAGTTTTTATGTCACTTTTTGAAAGTTATCTGGTTCACTTCACATTCATTTAGAATATTTATTATTAATAACTACTTAGGAGAAAAAAGCTAAGAGAAACCTTACATAAATACTCCTCATGAACTAAAGCAAAACATTGTTTAAAAGGTTTTAGCAAATTAAATCTAACCATATCTAAAAAAACTATATCTCATAATCAAATTGGATTTAATCTCAAGAATGTAAGATTGGTTACCTTATAAAGATAATCTTGTCATTGATGATTATTCTTAGGATAAAAATTTTAAAAAATATTCTTATCTCAATATAAAAAAAAATCAACAAAAATGGAATTCCCTTTTACCAGTAAACTCTTTGCAAACTTGAAATAATAGGTCTACCTTAACCAAAGAAAGGGCAGCTATCTGTGCTACCAATTACCTATACTAATAAAGTACTTATCTATATGTTTAACTTCATTAGACACCACTCTTCTGTTGTCTGAAGGAGCTCAACCATGCTGGGTTCTCAGTCTCAAATATGAAAGATCCGATTGTTCCACGTCCTTGCTAACTGAATATTGTGAGCTCATTTTATCTTAGCTATTCTATTCTGTGTAGCAATATGTCACTACTGCTCTTTGTAAACAAATTCTTTAATATATATATATATATATATATATATATATTATAAAAAATATTTAATATATATAAATTAAATTCTTTAATATATATATATATATATATATATATATATATATATATTATATTTATATTTAGAATATTTTATGCAGTCTTTGTTTGATTAACAGTAGCTTTGGATGAGGAAAATAGAGTTTTTCTTTGTATGGTTATTGTCTGTTGTTGTTGTTTTGTTTTGTTTTGCATGTACTATCTGAAAAAATTTGCCTCACAAAAGATCAAAAATATTTTATGATACCTTCTATCAGTTGTATCATTTTTGGCTGTTATGTTGAGCACTATGAACATTTCAAGTTAATTTCTTATGGGGTCAGAGTTTATTTTTTAAATGTTAATGTGTAATTTTATGGTACCATATATTGAAAATGTTGTCCTTTCTCTGTTAAGTTGTCCTTGCACCTTTTCTGGAAGTTAATAAACCATACATGGATGTCTATTTCAGGAATCTTTTCTTTTCCATCCTTTCACTAATACTACACTGTTTTGATTGATGTACATCAATGTAAGTCTTGAAATCACAGAATATGTTTTCGGTTTTGTCTTGATTTCCAAAATTTCCTGCCTATTATAGCAATTTGCATTTACACATATATTTCAGGATTATCTTGTTAATCTTTACAAAAATATTACCTGAGATTTAATGAGTTTTCCGTTGTGTATGTAGAATAATTTATGGAGGGTTCACATTTGAAAAACACTGAATGTTCTGATTCACAAACATCTCTCTTTATTTGCTTTTAAAATGTCTCTCAGCATTATATTTTAGTTTTCATTGTATAGCTTTTACACATTTCATTAAATATTTCACTTATTTGATAAAATTGTAAAAATTTTCTGATTAATTTGGTCAATCAAATACAGGTACTAGCTGGGTACAGTGGCATATACCTGTAATCCCAGCACCTCAGGAGACTCAGGCAGGAGGATCTCAAATTCAAAGCCAGCCTGAGCAATTTATCGAGATCCTGTCTCAAAATATAACAACAGAATGGGCTGGGGATGTGGCTCAGTTGTTAAGTGCTCCTGAGTTCAATCCCCAGTACCAGAAAAATTTAAGAAATAAATAAAAATAAATACAGATGGTAAATTTAAATTCTATAAAAACATAACTCAAAGTCAGCCTTTGGCTCTTATTGGAATAAGAAATGAAGCACAGCTCTTGTACTAAGTTGTAGGATTTTTTGTAAATAACATGCATTCTTTATCATTACATAATTATTGGCTCATCAATGTTCTGGATAAAACATAAAGAATAAATATCTTCCAGTAACCAGGTATATATGATTGTTGACATCTTTGTTACAGAGCCATGATTTAGCTAAATTAATCAACTCTCTAGGAATATTATCATTCCCCAATTGTGGGAAAATCTCACTTAGTCTAAGGCCCCTCTTTTGTCAGTTTCTCATATAGTGTTGTCAGATAACCCAGCTCTGTCCAATAGGAGTGAAAGATTTACATAGGAATAGTGAGTGTCTGAAAGAATGCTGCTTTATTTTCAACAGAGAAGTATTTTTTTTTTTTTTATTTCTTCAACTGTTTCTGTGTTTTCATGCGATGCTTAGAAAGATCACAGGAGTAGTAAAATACGGCAGGATGATGAAATGGAAGGACAATGGGTTGTTGGCTCCGTCACATCACTGAGCCAGTTAATTCATCATATTGAAGCTTGAGTACCTTGGATTTAATGTTAGGTGAGAGGAGATTTACTGTTTAAACACCTTGGAAATGAGTTATCTATTATTGGTTGAATAAAAGCATCCTACCTGATACAGCATCAAACATAACACGAACAAGGAGAAGAAAATGGATGGAAATTGATGGCCCCAATCAAGACATTAATTTTTCTGCCACAGTTTGAAATTGGAAAAAAAAAGTTCCTTCAAATATTTAACAATAACCTCAAAATAAACCTGGCCATTATTAATATGAAAATTAAATGTATTGACTGATTTACCTGGTGTCATGTTGCATTGGTTACTGAGCAAGGAAGGGATTCCAGGGTTTTGAAGATCTATTATTATTTTTCCTTTCCCCACTGTTGTATTACAATAATTGTGGTTGCACATTCACTGAATTAAAGACAAGAGTTCTATCTTTGCTTATGATCAACATGAATTTTATTATGTCTAATTTTCCTTATTATATTTGCTTCCTATATTATAGATAATTGTATAAAATTAAATTTCTAAGAAACATACCAATACTGAAATAGTGATTGTCTTTTCTTTCAAAATAGCCATTTCAAGAGAATTTTAGACACTGTTCAAATATTGTGACAGTGCTTAAATTTTTTTCAATCTTCCTTTGGAATTGCAAGCAGTCCTAGTCTTTAAGTCACAGACACACAAATCACTCATATTACCTTTCAGTCACACTTCAATTTGATAAAAAACAGTTTTTCCCACCTAGAGTTTTTCACCTAACTCACCATATTTGGTACTAACCTGGGTCCTACTGTTCTGTAAATCAAATTCATCATTAAATGGAGGAAAATTTTCTATTGGTATAGGTATATTATTTTTAAAGAAACATTCCCTGGGATCTGTAGAAAATTTTAGCAGAAAAGTATAAAAGTTTTTGGTCAAATTAAGTGTCACTGATATGTTTTCTAAAACATGAATAAATTGAAGTGTACAGAACTAAGAAATTTTATAATTTTCCACATTTAAAAAATTGTAACATAGGTTTTTTTATTGTAAACAGTCTCGACATTGGCTTGATCTCTCAAGTGAAATTTTTCTATACAGTTTAGAGTTTTTGACTTTCAATGTCTAATTTCTTCTATTTTGCTAGCATTGGTTTATACTAAGTTCAATTTACTAAACAAAGAGAGCAAAACTTTTTTTTTAACCAAGCATTTTTGTAATTCTTATATTATAATTTGGAATTCAGACATACACATAAAAATTATTTCATTTTCCTTAGATTAGTCCTATCCTCCCAGAGTGAATCAAGTCACTAGTACATACACGATATTATCCCTATGTAACTAGTATAGTCTTCTTTAGATTGATATAAGAATGAAAAGTACCTGAAATCCTGGAGACCAAGTCCATAGGCTTCCAAAGTGGAAGAGGTTATCAACAAATCCCACCCAATATTTATTCTGGATTTCATACATGTTGAAACTTACTTCCACACTTACACATGATCTTAGCATTCTTGTTTTAATTTTCCCTTTTCTTCCCACTCCTAGCAAGGAATTTATATCCATTCCACCCTTGCCTCATTCCTTACATAAAATGTGATGTTTGTACTAGTCACTAATGTATTTCCTAACATTTAGACAAGTTCTTTTTTATTACTTTTCAATCTTCATCAGACCTTCCATAAAGATGCACTCTAGATAGAACATATTATTTGATGATTCTAATTCTTGTCCTACTTTGCTCACATAAAGCACCACTAGAATCTGATGACAGTTGAACTAACAAGGATTTGAGAATGTATCTAGTTCAAATCTCATTTATGTATAACATACCTGAAAGAGCAATTTTAAAATATAATTTGGACTCTAAAAATATAATTTCAAATAAGAGTTCTCTCCTAGTGTAGTGGAATAAATGTGGATTTTGAAGTCAAGGAAACACAAAATGTGAAACTTGAACCTATCAATCATTGGAACATGGATAAAAAGTTTTACTTCCTTAAGACTCTTCTTTGACTTATGTAATGGAAATAAAAATGGCAACTCTTATGCATCTTGTCAGTATTTAATAAACTATCATATTGAGCAAGTTTAAAGTTCCTTTAAAATAAAAAAAAACAAAGATACTGAATAAAAAGTTACCACATGGCCTATTTTCTAATTGGTGTGTGTGTGTGTGTGTGTGTGTGTATGGTGGGGGAAGCAGACAACATATATAGATGATATCTAGTGGACATTGCTATCCAATTTCATCATTTGGAACAATTAGTAATCATAGACTTCATTCAATACATATTTATTTTCTTGATTATTCTTGATTTCTTGAATTTCTGATTAATTAGCTTCCTAGCCCCATCATTATACCAGACATAGACAATAGTTAAGTTTCTACTCTAAATATTATATTTAGTACTAGTTGAGTGAAGGAATTTTTCTGAACCTCTAGAAAAGACATTCCATTTCACTTCCAGAGCTGGTAGAATATAACCTATGAAAACACATAATATTGATTACTGAATCCAGCCAGGAGGATATAACTTAATTGATATAAGACAACTGATAGTTTGTAGATGTTTTCTAAGTAACAATTATTCATTTTGGTAATAGATGTTTCCAGTAATTAAGGATATAAAAACTGTATCCTTTAAATCTGAAACAATGTTAGAGATACACCAAATCAATATTATAAATATACCTCTGGCATTTAAAAATTCTGAGCACCAAAGAAACCTTTTAAAACTCTCTCCATGGTTACATTCTTAGGAACTTATCTTCCCCGGCATTGTGTACTATTATTTGTCATGTGCCCCCAAATCAAATTTCAATGTCCACAGACCTTGATCCTCATAATAAAACTGTCAACATACATGCCAATTAATGCCAATTGGGATGTGAACGCCTATTCACTAGGAACTGGACTGAAACCACCATCTAATTTCACATCGGCCATGGAACAGTAATGACTTTCCATCACTTACAGCCTGAGCTACTTTCAAACTAGTGACCCAGAAAAGAAAGGTGTGTATCCCATTATCATTTCCCTGGAAAACACTGTTCCCTTGAGTTCGCTTACTCCTAAACAGTTCTAAAATGCTTTATTGGCTTTAACAGGTTGCATTAGTGAGGCAGAAAAAAAAATCAGAATTTCATTAAAAATTGTGTTTGAAACCTTTTAAAGCAATAGCCTGAATTTCTGTGGGTGATAACAGAAGTGATGAAAAGTAAAATTTACTCTGACACACAGGAGACAGCAATGGTGTCAACTTTAATAAACACTTTTCTCTAATATCATCTACCCTTCCAACTAAATGTCCATTTAAAATAATTAGGCAACATCATTTTATAAAATTTGAACAATTACATGGAGGTAATTGCAGCTACATCCAGAAGGGAATGTGTGTGAGTGTGTGTGTGTGTGTGTGTGTGTGTGTGTGTGTACATAAGGGACTACATGAATTTTATGTTACTAAAGATCTTATTACTTACAGAAAATATGAATTTATGGTGAAATCTACAATTTAAGCACAGAAATAATTGCCTATATTTTACAGAATATTTGGAATAATTATTTATCTAGCTCCTGATTTCATGATGGTTAATGAACAATTATATCTTCACTTATCCTCTTTATTTGAAAGATGCACTAATTTAGAAGCCAGTCTGACAACAAAAAATGCCTCTATGTGTGTGATCTGAGGCTCTACTCACCCATTAATTCTATTGATAAAATTAGTTCAGTCTCTTTGTTTCTTACTTTTACAATTATGAGATGTTGAATCAAATCGACGTCAGGGTGATTCGATTTTTGCCATGTTTCATTGGGAAAATCCTGGACTTTGGGGTCATAAAAGAGATTGGAATCCTGGCACATTTATTCACTAGCAGCTTTAATATTGTAATGCTTACTTAATTTCTCTATACCTCAGTTTTCTTATCTGAAAGAATTAAAAATAATGTATGTGTTTCTGGAATGCTGTAATTAGTAAATGACTTAATGCTAGTGTTACAAAATGGATAAATGACTCTGAGTAAATACAGATTAATTTTGCAATATTCTTGAAATATTATTTTTGTTATTACTGTCAATAGGATGTATTTAGCTTTAAATAATAAAGTATTACCCAAATAACTATGTTAATTTAAGTAGTTCATTTTATGTAGAAGTTTGGTCCAGTGAGCTTATCAGTGGGTTCACAATGTTGAGCTATAAAGCTTCTTATTATCTTTCCATTTCTAAGCTCTTCTCCTAAAATACATGCTGGAGCCCCCAGACTTCACACCCTTAGTCAAAATTATTCCAGAAGGAAGGAAAGGGAACAGGGCAAAAGACATTAGCCAAGCAAAGAGAGACTGTGGTAAAAATGGAAGAAGAGGTACTGGCTATTAAATAGGCTGTTGGGTTCACTATTCTCCCATAACACATTATTTCTCACTTAATAGGTATTACATTTATAATTACAAATATATTTGTGTGGGTAATTAATTAACTTGTGTTTAATTCACTGGGCTCTTAGCTTTTACAGAAACAATTGTTTCTTTTTTTCAATTCCCTTTGCCTGAATGTTTGCCATGGTTCAGCCATTGATGGATATGTGAATGCACGTGTAAAACTTTCCCAAAATGCCAAATATTTTTTTTGTCTCCCAATTGAAATGATACTAACTCATGAGAGATTGTTCTCTTTGTGTGTGTGCATGTGTGTGTAAATTAGAGAATATATGAATTATTGTCCCAGTTTTGTGCAGTTTACTTCCTTGTCACATCTATCTCATACTCTTGTCTAAAGTAACACTGAATGAATGTTTTGCAATTTATAACTTGAACAGTTATATCAACAATTTGTATTAATTATTTTTAAATATTATTTTCTAGCCTCATACCCAGGATTTGATAGGTATATGTTACATATTTCAATACACTTAGTAATTATATTTTAAATTGCTTAGGCACAGGCATAATACTCTTCTAATCTGACCCCCCTCCCACCCGCCATGTCCATGACAGTATCACAACCTGAAAACCTGCTACACAGAAGGGTGACTAATTGTATATAAAAACACATAAAATTGTTTTTCTGCTGATATAACTAAATAATTCTTACATTGTGTATCATCAATGATGCTTTCCTTTTATGGATTTTTTGTCATAGTTACAGCAATTACTTCATCCTGGAAAAACCATAAAAGATCATAATCCTATAATTCATCGTGCTTAATTTAAGTATTAAAATAATATTTTAAAACAAAAAATTTGCTCTGCCCTTGTGGTGATGGAAATGTCAACATCTTGATTGAATCATTGCCAAAATCGTGTTTGCTATATTTTAGTATAATTTTGTAAGAAGTTACAATTAGGGTGTTTTAGTCAGTTTTTCTTACTGCTGTGACCAAAAGACTTAACAAGAACAAATTTAGAGGAAGAGAAGTTTATCTGGGACTCACAGATTCAGAGGTCTCAACCCACAGACAGCGGACCCCATGGTTCTGGGTCTGAGGTCAGACAGGACATCATGAAGGAAGAGTGTGTTGGAGGAAAGCAGATCAGGATATGGCCATCAAGAGGCAGAGAAAGACTCTCCTTATTAGATACAAAATATAAACTCCAGAGGCACGTCTCCAATGATGCACCTCCTTTAGCTGCACTCCACCTGCCTACAATCACCACCTAGTTAATCCCTGTCAGTGGATTAATGCACAGATTAGCTTAAAGCTCATTACCCCATTGTTTCACCTCTGAACTTTCTTGCATTTTTTCCCCACATGTGAGTTTTTGGGGGACATATCATATCTAAACAATAAAATGGGAAAAAAAAACAGGTAAAAAAGTACATGGGGTCTCTATTTACAGATTTTAATAATGGCATTATGAATCTTCAATATATCAAAATTAATTTTTTTAAAAGTGCTTCTTTCATGAAATATTCATTGTATTGATTGAGTATATAAATAACAACATGAAATAAATATATTTTAACAATTGTCAACACGAATATATTTTAAAAATCGGTGAATAAATGTACTATGGTTGGTAAAAATAGAGAAAGCAGTCTGTTTAAAAGGTTCATTTAAGTGCAGTTGTCAGGAACGACTCTTTGATAAAATCAATTTAAAGAGGGAAATGAAGGGATGAACCCATCATATGTCTAAAGGAAAAGATGTTCAGTCAAAGGGTCCAGTAATGCAAAGGTTCTGGAGTAGCAGAAAGAGGAAGAGTAAAAAGGTCAGAGTGACTACAGAACCCTGAACATGAGAAGGAAAGAAGTAAATGAGGTCAGAGGGATAGCCAGGAGCCAGCTCATTTTAACACCTTTAGTAAGGACTTTGAGTTTTGTCAAGATTGAGATGGAAATCTCATATAAGTAATATGATATAAGTAATACCAACAATTTAATAATAGCAGTACAGTGCATACAAATTATCACAGAGCTGTAGTGGGAATTGTTACTTCTGATTGGGGGGGGGTGGTTCTTCATAAGATTTCATAGCAGAGAGGATCTGGTATTGATCTTAAAGAATGTTACAGAGTTTGCCACACAATGAAATAAAAGAGAGGAAATGGAAAAGAACTTCCCCACTGGAAACATTTTTTTTAATTATTTTTTTCCACTATCATCCTAAGGAGGATTTCTTATAAAGAAAGAGTTGCCATAGACATCACATGCAGTGCACATTTCACTAAATACTTTTACCTTCTTAGCTATAATTTTCCATTTTGGGAAACCATCTCTTTTATGATGGCAAGGATGAAAGTATGTAATTTTTTATTTCTGATTTTTCTTTTTATGTTCTATTTCTCTTTCCACAGATTATTCCTTATTCCAATATTTCTCCTGATTTTCTAACTGAACTTTTCAAAGGGACTACAAGATAACATTCGATCTTCTTCCAGAGATTGTATGGTGAACCTATAGTTTGAGTGTCTTTCATAAATCTCCATTTGATCAATCCTGCCATTTCAATCATGTGATTCATACATTATATAAAATATTCCTGGTGAGTCCAAATTTATGCAACAGGCAATTAGAGACCAAAACAAGTTTTGAAGAAGGAAAGCGATTCAAATAAAGTGGATAATTCAGAGTGATCCCTTTGGCTACAGTATGAATCAGAGACTGGGTTGAATAGAGATTAAAGGCAAAGTGTTTAATTAGAAGGGTTTAGAAACAATGGGATGATAAATACAATGAATGATAAATAAAAAGTACAAAATAAATGAAATAAAAAAGGAAAATGAAGTTGTAGTATCAGAAAGGTCATGCAGAGAAAAGAAAAATAAATCTTTGTGACTTAAAAGAGATATGAGTAAATAAATAACTTCTCATCAACAAAAATATTTGTTCCCCAGGAATTTAACCTTTATCTACAAGGAACTACATGACTTTAGAGGGACACATAAGAGTCCAGTTGTACTAATCTCAACATGTGGAATCTCACCTAAGAAATAATTAAGTCAATAGCTTGGGATTGAAACATATAAACAATGGAAAATAACCAACATTGCAGCCTCAAAGGATATTGGAATGTGCCATTTTAAATTTAAATTTTCCTCAAATACTGCCAAATTCACAAGCTTCAACTTTTCCTATTTACCCTCTCCCTGACCCCAGAAACCACCAAGCTTCTTTCTCTATTTGCCTTTTCTAATAATTTCACATAAACAGAATTAATTAGTATGTGATCTTTTGTGCATAGTGTTTCCCCTGCTTTTTGGATGAGGCTTTACAAATTATGTAGCCAGATCTGGTTGGAAATATTAATGATCAAAACTGACTCTAAATGAGTCTGCCATGTAAAAGGGATATCATTATTTATAATAGGCAGAGATTAAATATCTGGGCTGCACTATTTTGATTAATAAAGGAAGGAGGAAATTCCTTGAAATTTTTATGGTTAGGAAGTTTTATGAAACAAAATGCTAATTTACTGAATATGCCCTTTTTTTAAGTCAAAGCTGATCTGAAATTGAGTAGAAGTGGGTATATTCCAATGAAGAAAACAATTAAGGCAGTATAATTGGAGACTCCATTTCTCAAAAATATGTTGGGAGACTGAACATCTTAGAGTTTTTACTTGCTGGTTTAAAGGAAAGACTTTGGAGGATAAGAGTGTCTAATATTTAATTGTGTTTTATTTTACTATAATGCATCATTTAAAATATTGCTTTACCTTGTTATCAACCTGAATATTTTGCATTTTAAGTTTTGAAAAAAAATCAAAGAAACTTTATGCTTAGCACACAGAAGCCACGCTTCATATTAAATCAGAATTTCAGAGAATGCAGTAAATTGCCTCAAGAAACAAACAGATATAGCCCTAGAGATTTAAATAAATATCGACAAAAGCATTGTACTTTCAAAAGAATATGTTAATGTTTTGAATATAAAGGAACAGTGTTGGATTGTATAACTTTCTCCTTTAGTCTGTTTTATAGTTAATTCTATTTTATTTTTATTTCCATGATAATGACTTTTGTTTTGATGGTAACTGCTTCCTTGTTAGTTTTCAGCATATTTAAATTTAAACCAGAGAAGTATTTTCAAAGCTTTATTAATGTCCTTGTCTTTCACAACATTAGTTATCATGTTGATGATGATGATGATGGTGGTGATGATGAAGACTATAATGTTGCATTTCCCTACCATGGTAATTAGGCCTAAGTATTACAGGTTAATAATATCAATCAGAAATAATATTAATGGTAGATTCTTCTATGATGATCATCATAAATTGTTCCTGTTCATTTTTTCAGCAAATCATCATAATATATTAAATAGGATAGTGGTAAAATATTGAGCTTAAATAAAATTTAAGGGAGCTATCTTTTCAAATTTTCCCAATTAAACTCTCAGTATAATAATGATACTTTTCATTTTTTACTGGCACATAATAATTGTACATATTTATAAAGTACAGTGTGGCATTAAACTATATGTTTGAATCTTGACTCTACCACATAAGTCATAATATCTTAACCAAGTTACTTAATCTACCCTTACCTTATCTTGATATCTTCATTTGTAAATTGAGAAATTTTGGAATTACTGCATAAATTTGTGTCATTTAATCCTTTTGACTGAGCATAATTCGAGGGATAAGACAGAAAAAGTTCTGTAATTAGTTTCTACTATTGGCCACATTTGCCAAGTGAAGGAAGAAAACCTTAGAAGGCTAATATACATGAATTATGTATACCAAATTACATTCATTCTTGCCTTTAAATTTGTCAATGATTTGTTCTACTTCATTAATGATTTGGCACATTTCATTGTTCTAATTGCTGGGGGGAAAGAAGCTCCAGGTTATTGAATCTGATTACTTTTTCTTTTTTTTCTTCAGATGATCCGTACTCAGTAAATAATACCTTGAAGCCTTGAAACTTAACAAATAGCTTTAGTTTAAATTAAATATAAAAGAATCTATAGAGTTTGCAAATCTCAACATTGAACTTCCACTATAGGAACTCTCATTAGAGGAATGATTCTTATTTTTCATTGATACATAATAATTGTAAGAATTTAGAGAGTACACTGCAGTGCTTCCACATATGTATGCAATGTGGTACTGATCAAGTTTTGGCAATTAGCATGTTCATCACTATAAGCACTTATCATTTTTTTGTGGTGAGTTTGTACAATGGATATAAAATTACAGAGAACGAATACGTTCTGGTTTCTTTAGCACAATAATTGTACTTTATGGGACATAGTCAAGAATCTAGTGGGATCTGAAAAAAATGAATTCTTTTTGATGTGGAAATCTGTTTAGGTAATTTAATGTATAATAAAATGTATAATAATGTTAATGTATAATAAAAGAGTATTGATTTAAAATTAGATTTGAGTTCTACACTAAGAAATAAGAAGTCATTGATTTTACAACAAATATTGCTTCTCAGATTCATTTTATTTTTGATGGTAAAATGAATTTGCATGAAGGTAATGAAGTAGTGTTGATAAAATTATTTATAAGCCACAGAATATGAAACTAAATTTATTAGAATATAGCTAAATATTGGTGACTTTGATGGGTCCCCAAATCATTTAAGCAAAATCCTGACATCTTACCCATTAGATAAAATAAATGAAGTTCAATGTTTAGTAGTTTGCTAAACAACATGGAAATTATTGACAATAACTATCTGTATTGTTCTCCTCATAAAAGTTTAGTATACTTTAATATATTTATTATGTAACTGTAGTGTTTATGTTAATCATCCTTGAAAAAATTAATATTATGATTACAGAGTGTTTTCTCACAATAAAATATTATATCGTGATGTTACCTTCTAATGTAATTAGCATTATGTTATCAGACACAATCAGACAACATGAAAGTCATTTGTTAATTTTGACTATGCTGTATTCTGTTATTTCACTATTGGTAGATGTAACCTTCATCTTTCATTTTTCCATCTCAAAGTTTAAGGATTTTTAAATTTTACTATTAATTAATCCAATTGACTCCCCAATTGTGTGAAGCTCTATTATTACCATAATTGTGAAGCTCTATTATTACCTTGAATTATGGGGAAATGAAATTTCTCTTTTGTATGGTCTCACCCATTTTGTAGGTTGGCTAGTTCTTTGTTCTAACTGCCCTCATTAGTACTCAGACTTTAATAAATATGTCTTTGCATTTATTGCATACAAGATGTTGTACATTGGTTTTATTGAAAGAAAGCACATTTCAATGACAACCTTCTGGAAGAGCTACCTGAGTTACTCTCTCTTTGACTGAAAGGAACTAACTGTAAAGTGCTAAAGTGCATCAAATCAGAGTTGAGTAAAAAGGACAATCCTCACAGGGAATGGCAGTGTAGAAAGGCATCAGTAACACAAGCATTGTTTGATCCAATGTATCTGCTCTGTTATTTACTCTTTCGTACAACCCACATTTTCTGTTTTTCTCAGCACAGGGTGGAAGGGGAAAATTTTGGCCTTAAGGGCCTTAGGCTTAAGTGTTCAAAGGCCAAGATGAATCAACAGCTTGTATTTTTTGTTATACATTTATTTTTTTGGTAAAATAAGGTAGAACATGAAAAGCAGACTAGTGTAGGAGACACATGACTTCAGGGTACTTCCCCTGTGTGGATTGTAATTGGTATAGAAATTCTTAGAATGAACCAAATACCTCCAATTTTCTAACATAAGAATGTCTTCTGTGAACTCTCCAAATGATCGTACACACCAAAAAAAAAAAAAAAAAAAAAAAAAAACTGGATTTTTGATTTCCTGAATGAAAAGTAGGAACTTATATTGTTTAGTAGCATCTAAAAATTCAAAATGATGATATGATATTCCTAATATTTAAAGGACAGAATTGGTACTATAAGACATTTAAGCAATATCAAGTCCTCCAAAGAATGAAAACTGTTAGGGTCTGTAAACAAGTCAGGATGGCGCCTGGCATTTTGCCAGAGGGAGTGGTTTGTGAAGTAACTCCAGGGAGCCATTAAGTGTGGAGATTCCGTATTGGTTGACTGCTGTATCTAGTTTATGTTAATTAAGATAAGCTGTGTGGAATGTATATATACCCCTCCTGTCCTACAATAAACGGCTCCCACTCCTGCTGTATCAATCTACACAAGTTGCTCCTCACCCCCCAGTTTATTTTGCTGCAGCTGGACTGTGGCAGAAAACAGAATATTTTTCCATCTGTTGGTGTCTTGTTTAATTTCTTTTATTGGTTTTTTTGTCTATGCAATTTATTTCTTAGGTTTTTTTTGGTAAACATTAAACTATATACTAAAGAATAAGTTATTTACATGGAATTGAACTTCTGCAAAAGTCCTCAGCAGTTCTGCTCTCCTCTCTTCATTTTTTTAATTGTTTATTTTTTCTAATTAGTTTACGTGACAGCAGAATGCATTTTGATTCATTGTATACAAATGGAGCACAACTTTTCATTTCTCTGGTTATACACCGTGTAGAGATGGCCAATATGTGCAGTCATACATGAACCTAGTGTAATGAGTCTATCTCATTCCACCATCTTTCCTGCCCCCATGCCCTCTCTCTTCCCCTCCCTCACCTTTGCCCAAAGTTTCTCCATTCTTCCCATGCCCCCTCCCCCATTATGAATCAGCATCCACTTATTAGAGAAAACATTCAGCCTTTGTTTTTTTTAGGATTGACTTACTTCACTTAACATGATATTCTCCAACTCCATCCATTTACCTGTGAATGCCATAACTTCATTTTTCTTTAAGGCTGAATAATATTCCATTTTGTATATATACCACATTTTCTTTATCCATTTATCTACTGAAGAACATCTAAGTTGGTTCCACAGTTTGGGTATTGTGAATTGGGATTCTATAAATATTGATGTAGCTGCATCATTATAGTATGCTGATTTTAAGTCCTTTGGGTATAGACCAAGGATTAGGATAGCTGGGTCAAATGACTGTTCCATTCCAAGTTTTCTAAGGAATCTCTATACTGCTTTCCAGATTGGTTGCACCAGTTTGCAATGCCACCAACAATTTATGGGTGGATCTTTCCCCCAAATCCTCGCAAACAGTTATTATTGCTTTGTATTCTTGATAACTGTCATTGTGACTGGAGTGAGATGAAATCTTAGAGTAGTTTTGATTTGCATTTCTCTAATTACTAGAGAAGTTGATCAATAATATATCTTCTTCTGAAGCATATCTGTTCAGTTCCTTAGCCCATTTTTTACTTTTTTTTTTTTTTTTTGGTGTTATGTTTTTTGAGCTCCTTATATATCCTGGAAGTTAGTGCTTTATCTGATGTGCATGTGGTAAAAATTTGTTCCCACTCTGTGGGTTCTCTATCCACCTCACTGATTGTTTCTCTTGCTGAGAAGAAGGTTTTTCGTTTGAATCCATCCCATTTGTTGATTCTTGGTTTTAATTCTTGTCCTATGGGAGTCTAGTTAAAGAAGTCAGGGCCTACTTTTTCTTTTATTAGGCATAGGGTCTCTGGTTTAATTCCTAGATCCTTGATCCATTTGGGGTTGATTTTTGTGCATGGTGAAAGATAGTGGTTTAATTTCATTTTGTTGCATATGGATTTCCAGTTTTTCCAGTAACATTTGTTGAAGAGGCTATCTTTTCACCAGTGAATGTTTTTGGAATCTTTGTCTTTATGAGATAGCTTTATTTATGTGGGTTTGCCTCTGTGTCTTTTATTCTATACCATTTTTATACATGTCTGTTTTGGTGCCAATACCATGACATTTTTATTGCTATAGCTCTGTAGTCTGGTTTAAGATCTAGGATTGTGATGCCTCCAGTTTCACTCTTCTTGCTAAGGATTGCTTTGGCTATTCTAGATCTCTTTTTTTTTCCAAATGAATTTCATGATTGCTTTTTCTATTTCTATGAGGAATGTTAAACTTTAGCCAGAGCAATTACACAGACAAAAGAAATTAAAGGGATACAAATAGTATAAGAAGAACTCAAACTATCACTATTTACCAATGACATGATTCTACACTTAGAGGATCAAAAACACTCCACCAGAAAACTCCTATAATTAATAAATGAAGTCAGCAAAGTAGCAGGATATAAAATCAATGCCCAAAAATCAAATGCATTTTTATACATCAGGGATGAGCTCTCTGAAAAAGAAATAAGAAAAACTACCCTATTCACAATAGCCTAAAAAAACAACTTGGAATCAATCTAACAAAACAGGTGAAAGACCTTACAATAAAAACTACAGAACACTAAAGAAAGAAATTGAAGAAGACCTTAGAAGATGGAAAAATCTTGCATGATCTTGAATAGGAAGAATTATCATTATCAAAATGGCCATACTATCCAAAGCATTATACAGATTTAATGCAATTCCAATTAATATCTTTTAGTTTTTGGTGCTATTATAAATGGGATTATTTCCCTAACATTTTTGTCAGATAGTTTAGTGTTAGCATAGGAAAAAAAAACAAGTAATTTCTGTATTTTGAGTTTGTATTCTGCAAATCTACTGAATACTTTTATTACTTCTAATGATCTTTGTTTGTGTGTACCTTTAATGGGGCCTTTAGGGTTTTCTGTATACAATATTATCTCACCTGTATACAGGGACAATTTTACTTCTTCCTTTCTGATTTTTATCTTTCTCTGGCCTAATTGTTAAAGATAATGCTTCCAGTGCTACTTTGGATAGAATTGATTAGAATGGGCATTCTCATTTTGCTCCTGATCTTGGAGAAAATCTTGTAGAAAAATCTTTCAAATTTTCACCATTGATTGTGATTTTATTCAAAACACATATAGACTTTAGTATACCAAAGTAATTTTCTTCTATATGTAGTTTGATGACAGTTTTTACTATGAGAAAGTGTTGACTTTTGTCAAATGTTTTTCCTGCAACAATGAAGGTGATAACATGGTTTTAATACTTTATTCTTTTATGTGATATATGAATTAATTTTCCTATATTTAACCATCCTTGAAACTCAGGAATAGATTCCAATTTATCATTGTGTATCATCAGTTTAAGGAGCTCTTACATTCAGTTTGCTAATATTTTGTTGATGACTTTTCTATCAATATTTATTGGAGTGTTCATGTATCATTTTCTTTTGGTATTTTTGTCTGATTTTGGTGTTAGGGTAATGTTAGCTCATAAAATGAAGCTAGAGTAGTCCCCTCTTTTTATTTTTTTTCTTTCTTTATTCTTTTTTTTTATGGATTTCCAAGAGTTTGAGAAGCATTGACATTAATTCCTCAAATGCTTGAGGAAGTCTCCAGTAAAGCTATCCAATTCTGAACTATTCTTTGCTAAGGTTTTAGATTTATGATTCAATTTCCCTCCTTGTTATATATCTTTTCAGAATTTCTATTGTTTCATGACTTAGTCTTGAAAACTTACAGGTTTCTAGTAACCCATTTCTAATCCATTTTCTTCTATATAATCAAATTTGCATATAACTTTTATTATAGTATCTAATTAGGTTTTAATTTCTGTGACATAAGTTGTAATGTCTCCTCTTTTAATTTCCAATTTCATATGACTTCTTTTTTTCTCTTAATCTGTAAAAGGCATTAATTCCAAAATACATAACAAACTCCTACAACTCCACAGTAAAAAAAAATCCAAATTTTAAAATGGACTATGGAATTGGATTTGAATATATATATATATATATATATATATATATATATATATATTCACTAATCAGATATACAAACGATTAATACTTACATGAAAAAAAAGTTCAGTGCCATTAAACATCAGGGAAATGAAAATCAAAACCACAAAGAGATATCATGTCATACCAGACTAACTGGTTACTACCAAAAGCAGAAAGATGAGTGTTGGTGAAGAAGTGGAGAAACTGTAAGCTTTGCAACTTGTGGATGGGGATACCAAAGGGTACAATCACAATGAAATTTGGAGTTTCCTCAATAAATTTAGAATAAAACTAACATATGGTCCAGCAGTTTCGCCCCTGAATGTTTATACAAACATTTAAAATGAGTTATCAAAAATATGTTAGCATTCAAGGCTGGGATTGTGGCTCAGTGGCAGAGCACTTGCCTAGTATGTGTGAGGCACTTAGTTTGATTCTCAGCACAGCATATCAATAAATAAAATAAAGGCCTGTTGACAACTTAAAAAATTAAAAATATATTATCAGTCCTATCTTCATTGAATTGTTATTCACAGCTAAGATATGGAAATAAATAAAATTTTCATAAACACAAAAATACAGAAAATGTGGAATATGCTTGTGTTTTCAGTTTTGGAAAGAAATTCTGCAATGTGTGCCAACAAGGATGCAACTTTACATTATTCTAAGTGAAATAAGTCAATCACAGAAAGACATCTACTTTATAATTTCACTCATATAAGGTACTAAAACAGTTTAATTAACAGAATCAAAGAGCAGATTGACTCTTGCCAAGGGTTAGGGAATGGGAAAAAGGGAGTTACAAATTAATGAATATAAAATTTCAATCAAGCAAGATGAGAAAGTCCTCAAGAGCAGCAGTATAATGTTGTACCAGAGTCAACAATAACGCATTGTACATTTAAAAATAAAATAAATAAATACATAAAAATAAATTTATTATGGTAATTGGCTCATATAACTATGGTTCAGAAAACCCACAATATGTTATTATGAACTAGAAATCCATGAAATTTATTAGTGTGAATCAGTCTGATTTTAAAGGTCTGAGAACTATAAATTCCATTGTTGTTAAGTCTAGGAATCCAATGCTCAGGAGCCAAGAGCTCTGATATCTGAAGATTGGGGGATATGGTCCCAGCTGAAGAAGAAAGATTAAATTTGTCTTCCTATTCTATTCAGGATTTCAGCAGATTGATAGATAAAACCTACTAAAATTTATGCAGATGGATATTTATTTAACCTACTGATTCGAGAGATATTCTTTTTCCAAATACTTTCACTCACACACCAAGAAATAATGTTTTACTAGATATCTGAGAATTCCTTGAGTCAACCAAATTGACACATAAGATTGAGAATCACAGGGAATGTACCTGATGTTCATGCAATTATTTACTTGAATCTGTGTCCTGTGTTAGGGTTTCTACCCTTATGCCATGGAAATATATTTGTGTATGTGGGAAATTATAAACTAATACTTCGTAACTTTTAGAAATATTTAAGGGAAAATTATAGAAGGATAAAATAGACTCTGATGAGCAGTTTTCATCTTTTCCTAAATATTTAGATTTTTTAAATTTTAAATTTCAGGTCTAGATTGAAATGTCTAGTAGAGAATTCCTTTTTAAATAACTGAAAGCATATGTGTTTATACTCAGCACACTGGTAAGAAATGTACACATATAAGGATATCTATCTATCTACACATCTATCCTTGTATTTATAGCCATAAAAAATGTTTTCATGACTCAATCTTGCAAAAGGGCTGCTAACATTGGATTTGAATATTTGAATATTTATTTCTAGTTGATTCTGATGAATTTGCATAAATAAAATGGCATCGGTTACAAAGAAAAGAGTTATTCAAAGAAAATTCATTGTGTAAGCCTCTATTTCTTCAGTATGAGTTTCTTCATTTTACTTGTTTTTTTCAAAATCAGTAAGGAAAATTGCTTGGCACCTACTGGTCACACTGCTGCTACTAGCCAGGCTACTGCTTTTTATTTCATCAGTTTCTTGACTTTACTATGATAGTTCTGCTCCATGACACCCAGAAGGCAGCAAATTCACACACAAAATATATAAAATGTTCCATCCTTTCAGCAGCAAGATGTTTGTGTTATTGAACACACCAGCACTCTTTCCATATCCAAATACAACCAAGGTATTTATGAATGTCAGTTCTAAAGAATTTGTTGCAGAATGAGTAAACCTATATTTGTTGTATTAGTTAAGGTAACTATAGTTGCTATGATACCTAAATCTCAAAATCCTGGTAATAGGAGAGGTATTTATCTCTTGCTCAGATAAAATTGAATCCTGGTAATTCTTATCTGTAAGTGACCTTCTACTGGGACATTCAACAAGACTCAACATTATGTGACAATGTCCACTTTTAGGGCATTAGATTTCTGAGTCCATGAAGTTTATGGAAAAAATGCAATGAGTCACTTTGACCTGGCACTGACACATGCCATCCTCTGTTCAAAATGCACTAATGAGACTTATGTACATGGTGTTACCTAGTCGAAGGAAGAGATAAAAATGGAGCCATAATATCACTTCTAACCATATCACTATTCTATGACAGTCACAAGATTCTAATAATCTTTTTCACATTAATCCTTGCATAGGTGCAATTATTCATATCAGTAACTGAATAAACTTGTAAGTGCAGGAATATTAAACAACTATGCTTTAGTCCTTCCCAGTGAGGTTTAGAACACATAGGTGTTCAAAACATGTGTCAAGTTCTTTCATTTCATAAATTCTGAGAAACATGCATTCAGATAGAGAATTGCTGAAATTCTCAATGAAAAGTCATATGGCAAGTACCTCCTTAAGATAAAGATTAAAATTTTGATTTCTTAGATTACATACCAAAAATCTGTGATTTTTGGAGTATAGACACTACATTTAGCACTTGGTTTTCAAAAATCAAGTCTGTGTTATGATTAATAGGAATTTATCTTAAAGGGAGGGGAAGAAAGGAGAATAGTTCATCAGGAAGTACATAAGCAGGGAGATACTACCACAGGTGACTGGTGCTAGAAGGCACTGTGAATCAACTGTAATTTTGTTGATGTAATTTGAAACCTTTTTCAAGGTATCAACCATGAATGTTCTCAATATTTTACAAACCATGTATCATTTTAGTGACTGATCAAAGATCAAAATATATAAGAATCATTGATTTTGACTGAGCATTTGTTCTTTTTTACTATATTGCAAATTGTAGATTATATTTAGTAGAAAATGTTTTTTTTTTGGTTTTTTATTAGCTTTTTGATATTTTTAAGAAAAATATTTTTCAAATAAATCTGCATTCACTATTTTATTTCTCCATCTCTCTTAAGAGTGTTATACTATATTGAATATTTATTGTGACAAATTCAGTGTCTATTATCATTTGTTCCACGTATTTATTTTCTCAAAGAGTCATTGAGTGAGTCTTAGAAGTTTTTTCTTTTACTTCTCATAGAGATAGCCTCATAAACAGATTATCATAGTTATTTACAAAGATTTAATAGAGCATATTCTCTTATTTAGTTAATTTTAAATAGAAGTCAGAAAAGCAAGTTACCATTGTTTTATTTTGGCATTATTTTTATTATGGTAAAATACAGATAACAAAGACTTACTATTTAACCATTCTAAAGTTAACTAGGCAGCTTGAAATAAATTCTGAATGTTCAGCAACCATTATCACATCTAGTCCCATTAGATCAAAGGCAACCCCAAATCCATTAAACAATTACTCTTCATTTCCCTTCTCTCTGCCCCTGGCAACTACTCATATGCTTTCTGTACCTATGGCTTTGCTTATTGCTGTGTATTTTTTATAAATTATATTACATAACACTGGTCTTTTGAATCTGGCATCTTTCAATTATTAGCAAAATATTTTCAAGATTCATTCATGATGTAGCATGTATCAGCATTTAATTCATTTATTATGTCTGAATAATACTGTGTGGTTAAACCACATTTCATTCAATCCTTTTATATTGTTCTATATATCTTTCCTATGCCAATACCACACTCCTTTGATAACTATTGCTTTGTGGTAGGTTTTGAGATTTAAAAGTATGGTTTATTTTAGAATTGGTTTTTCCATTTCTTCAAAGAAAACTCAATAGGATGAGATAGAGTTTGCTTTGGATTTGTACATCAATTTGCGTAGTATTACTATAACAATATTAAATCTGTAAATCCCTAAATATTAATAGCTTTATCCATATTTTGGTCTCATTTAATTTCCCTTAAAAATGTTTCAAGAATTTCAGTGTAATTGTCTTACAAGTTTTTGGTTAAATTTATTCCTATTATTCTCCAGGATTTTGCACTTTAGATCTGTGTTTGAACCCATCTACAATGTCTACCCATGTTGTCTTTTTCAACTCTACCTTAACCTTCCCAAACTACTCATGCTGAGACCAAGAGTTAGTTTGAATGTGCATACATCCTTCCCTGGGAATGTACATGATTTTTTAGATTCTCACTAAATGTGGAACTTTTCAAAGCACAATTTCTCAAAAGATTTTTCACTCCCTACTTGTTTTTTCCTGACTTCTTGTCTGCTTTTCACTTCAAGAGTCAATGTTTTCTTTATTTGGCTTTCAGTGTTGTTGTTGTTTATTGTGAAGTGCTGGTGATTGAACCCAGGGCCTTGCTCATGCTAAGCAAGGACTCTACCCACTGAGTTACATCCCATCCATTCCCTTCGTTTCTCTTTTTAAGAAAGAAAAAGTTTATTTGGGGGCTCACAGTTTCAGAGATCTCAGTCTAGATTTAGACTCAGAGAAGGCTCCAATCCTTGGGGCTCAAGGTGAGGCAGGACATCATGGTGGAAGAATGTGGCAGAGGGAAACAGCTCAAATGATGATGGGGGGGGGGAGAGAGAGAGAGAGACTTCAAGAGGGTTCTTCTCTGAACCCTTTTGTATTGTCTCACACATGAGCCTTTGGAAGACATATCACATCCAAATAATAACAAGTACTCATCTAGATCCATCACAGATGAAGTTTACTAGAAATTGGGTCATTAAGGAATAGTACTAGAACATGATGGCAATTAAAAATAAATGAGGTATAAAACAGGAGACAAACTCTATGTCTGCTGCAATCTAATTACCAATGATCTGTTGTAATACACCAGAAGATTATTAACTGTCCTCTAAGATGAATGTCAAAAATACATACAGTACAAAATGCATAAAGCTCTAATGCTAAAAACTAGGTCAGTTGATGACAAGTGTCCAAAATAGAAACACAAAGCAGATTGGTGCATGCCAGGTGCTGAAAAGGGAAATGGGGATTGACTGCTAATGGATTCAGGGTTTTCTTTTGGAATAATTATCTTGGAATCAGACAGAGGGGTGATGGCCCAATGTCATGAATATGCTAAGTGGCATATTCACAGCCTACTTAAACTGCTTAATTTTATGTGATGTAAATTTTGGCTCAATAAAATAACAAAAAATATGTTATTATTTTTTAAAAATAGTTTGCAACATAGGCTGTTTTGAGTTCAAAAAATGATATTACTCTTGATGTCCTGTAAGTCACACACATATGCCCACCTTTAAAACCTGTAGGCAGCTTATTAACTTTGTGATTAGTGTCCTTCTTTCCCATTGGTTATTTTTATATAAAAAAGTTTCTAAGCCTAGTTGAGTCTGAGAGTAAACCAAATATAAATATAGGATTTTAATCTTTAATTTAATATCCTGTTTGAATTATTTTTCTTCAACCTTGGATCACCCAAACCAGCTAAGGAGGGAGGCTGAAGTGGGGGAAAAGAACCACCTTGCAACATTGCTGTCCTCAGTATCCAATCTCTCCACATTTGCCTATCTGTGTATAAATTTAGTGAAGTATATTATCAACTACAATTTCAAGGTTTCAATCATGAGACGTAGAGAATTTCGGCCTTTCTTTTTGGTAAAATATAATCTAAGATGTACCCAGATAGTTAAGTGCTCAGCCAGCTAGTAATCCAGAATGGTATAGGACCAGTTATTACGTGATGCAGACATTTGTTAAAATAAAAGTAAGTCTCTTTTGAAAGAAGCTTTTTCATCACAATAGTTCATAGACAGAAAGAGAATCTATAAAAGAACACCTATTAGAAGAATCAAGAGGATAGAATTAACATTTAATTTCATCTATCACACTTTGTTAGGTTCATCTGTGTAGAATTCATACAATGGCCTCTTCAGGATGTTGAAAGTTTGTAAGAGCTGAAACAAAGTCACGAAACTGGCTTGTCTTAATACTATAAAAATGGACATATGAGAAATATAAGGAAAGGATTAATGCAAATAACAATGTTACAGAATGTAAGAACCAATGAGACCTGAGAAATTATCTAATAGAATCCTCCAAAAATTATTGAAAATAATTCATTTAATGACAGACTGCTGGGAAGAGATACTGAAATGCAAGTAAACCTATTCTCTTTTCAGTACAGTTCCCCAATTATCTGAGGAATAATCTATGACATTGATGTAGGTCTTTATGGTTTGCGCATGTAATGTGCACAAATCCTGACATCTTTTGAGTTTATGACAACTGCTAAGCTGGGCATGACCTTTATTATCAACATAAAGAAAGTAAAGGCAATGTGATTGATATTTCATGAATATATTTTGAGCATTAACAACTGAATGAATCAAGCTTAGAGAAATCACGCTGCTTTTTAGGTTTGTAAAGCTGGTAAATTCTATAAAATTCAATTCCAGTTTTCTCTTGCTTTTTATGCCTCTCACAACATCATGCTACTATTGATATAAATAGTGATTTCCCCCCAGCCCTTATAATATCTGATTATTTGATGTGATCATTTCAAGACAGTTGTGAGGAATTCAACTGAAGATTTTGATTTTAATGTCACCAACTTTAGTATCAAAATAAAACTTAATTTTATTTTCAATAACACTGAATAATTAATTAACATTTAGCATTCAGCTGGAAGAGTTTGCTTAATTACTTTTAATGTACTAATTTATTAGAACATAAATAATTCATCTACATGAGGAGAAAAGTAGCTAGCGGTTACTTCCTGTCAACAACTTACTGTATGTTTTAATTATTAGAAACATGATGAGTGTTTAGACCTCATTTTACAAACAAAGAAGCTGATACATAGTTTTGTTGTGAGGAAAGAATAAGACAACATGCAAAATCACTTAGATTATTTATCACATAATTGAATTTAGCTGTTATTAATGTATATTTCCAATGAATTTTCTTATTATAGCCAACATCATTAAATGGCATTCCATTGTATTAGACAAAGAGGAACAAAGGAAATGGAGGGGGAATGGAAATAGGAAGGACAGTAGAATTAATCCGACATAACTTTCCTAGACTTGTATTTAAATATATGGCCAGGGTTACTCCATATTATGTACAGCCACAAGAATGGGATCCTAATTAGAATAAGTTATACTCCATGTATTATAATACATCAAAATACATTCTACTGTCATGTATATCTAAAAAGAATGAACAAAATAAAATTAAAAAAAAACAGAATGCATGTTCTTTATATTCAAATTCTTAGTTTATATTTCACCAAAAGGAAACGCCAAGGTGGGAGTTCATAACCCAATTGAATCAAAGTGTGGAATATGATATGTCAAGAAATTTGTAATGTTTTGAACAACCAACAATAAAAAATTTTAAAAAAAAAGGAAACACCACAATTCTCAACTTCTCATGATTAAATCCTTGAAATTGTAGATGATAATATGCCTCACTAAATTTACACCCAGATAGTTAAGTGCACCAATAAATATATTAAGGAAAAGCATAGTAGGAAAACAGAAAGCAGGAGAAAACTAGTTCTACTAACCAGCATATTGTATTTCAGTTTGAACACTGAAAGGAAAAAGTGCTACCCTTTGAAAACAGTGTTATATAAGATAATTAGAAAATAAAAACAAATAATTTTAACATCATCAAATGTAGAATATTTTAAATAATGTTACAAAACTCTCCCCAAATAAATCATTTGAAGTATTATAGGCTATAAAATTAATAAAAACATAACAATATATGCAGTGCTAAAAAATGATTAAAGTATCCCCAGTTTTTTTCTTGAAATTTTTTGGGGGTACCAGTGATTGAACCTAGGGGACACCCAACAACTGAGCCACATCCCCAGTCCCATTTTGCGTTTTTATTTAGAGACAGGGTCTCCATGAGTTGCTTATCACCTTACTTTTCCTGAAGCTGGCTTTGAACTCTCAATCCTCCTGCCTCAGCCTCCAGAGCCACTGGAATTACAGGCCTGCACCACTGTGCCCAGGCTTATTTCTTGAATGTATATTAGAAAACCCTCAAATTGTATAAATCTTATAGATAACACAATCTAAAAACTAGCTAGTATTATGAAACTATTCTATAATTTATATTCTATTTGAGGAAAGTTACTTTTCATCAATTTAAGAACTATTTTTAGAAAGTTTTCTTAGTTCTTTTTATGAACACAGGAAAAGACATGGATCCATGCTTTATTTATGACAGATTGCAATAGTGTCTATATATCTACATGTCTGTCTGTTACTTATTCTTAACAATGCAAAGAGCATCAATGAACTCACTACTCAATACAAAACCTAGAACACTAACAAGAACTTTAATTATCCATTTTATGGTCTTGCCCCACCCAGATTCCTAACTACTCTGAACTGAATTAAAAGCCATCCACAATTTTGTGATCTTTATTTCCTTGCATCTGTAAAACTTCCTGAAAAATTAATTACTATTTTAATTTTAAAATGATATGATATACAATCTCCATAACTTAGTTTTTAAACTACATATTACATTTCTAAGGTTTATCCATTTTATTGAACATAGTTTCAATTAGTACATGTCCATTTGTTGAGTTTTTCCATTTTGTGATTATTCCAAATTGTGTTTTCCACTCCCCGAACCCACTAGTGGACAATTAGTTGTAACAGAGTTTTCTTCTTATAAACAGTGCTACTATTTCAGTTCTAACTTTCTTATGTGCACATTGTAAGAAATTATTTTTGAAAAGAGATTGAAGGCAAAATTTCTGAATTTAATATGATTGTACTTTTTAAAGTAATAGTACTTTTCCACAAAACAATTAACATATCTTACTGAATCTCATCATCTCCAGATATTAGTATTTAATTGTTGTCAGTCAAATGGATGTAAAATAGCATATCATTTTAATCATGATTTTAATTTATCTGACCACTATGAGACCTAAAGTCAATATTTTATATTTGCTTCTCCTTTATTTATGCACACATTCACAAATTTACAAATAAGTTTATAGTTCAATGAATTTTCACTAACCAAACACATCCATGTAACCACTACCCAGAAAAAAAATAGATTGTTAACAGCAGGATGTTAAACCATTTACCTTCCTGTCTTCCTTCATCACTATTCACCAAAAGATAACCACATTTTAGCACCATGGATTTATCTTTGCTTATCTGAGCATCATAAGGAAACATATTGCAAGCATATTTTATGTCTACATCTTTTGTCCAACATTTTGTGACTTTCACTATTTTTGAATCATTCACATTATTTAATAATTTAATAAATGACTTAATAAATAATAAATTATTAATAATCTAATAAATAATTCACAGTATTTCATGTAACAGTCTTATTTGTGCCAAATATTTCATATGATAACTAATCTTTTGAATACTGAGAGAGATATATTTGAACTTTTCCAATTTTAAACTATTGTTTATGAATTTTTGTTGCATACGTACATAGGAGGTGAATGCTGGGACTTGAGAAATGGTGAATCAGCTTTATAGATAATGTCAAGTTTTCGAAGATGCTTGAGCAGTGTGTACCATTTGGAATTTCCTACAGCAGTTTAAAAAACTCCAATCAATGTCATTTCATGGTTTTTATTGTCGGTCTTTAATTTTAGTCCCACTTATAGATACAGGCTTGTACCTCATTTTATATTTAATGTGCATTTTCCTGATGGTAAGTTGACACATTTTCAGATGTTTAATGGTCAATTCAATATTCTTTTTGGTAAAGCTCCTATTCAACATTTTTTCTCATTTTTCCCTTTTGTGTCCTTTTTTAATTTGGAGAAATTCCTTAAGTTTATTTGGGATATGAGCCCTTTGTCAAACATATACTTTGCAAATGATTGCTCTCTTATTGTTTCTTTAATTTTAACACAGTTCGCCACTTTTGCCACAGATTTTTTTATGTTCTTATGCAAGTCAAAGTTATGTTTTAAAATGTCATTTAAGTGATGTTATACCACATACCCAACTGTGATAGCTTTAGTGCAGCAGGATATTAATTTTGCATTCACCTTTTTGGTAAATGAACAAAATTACTAGGAATTTGTTTGTGCTTTTCCCCAAGATTAATAAAATATTGGAATACTTATTCAATTACAATGTTCATATAACGATATATAAAATGAGATGCATGAAAGAGTTAAACAAAATAAATTTTCACAAGAGTTATTATACAGAATTCTAATAATAAGAAAAGTCAAGTGATTTTTTTCCTTTACATTTCCATCTATTTCAGGTCTAGCTTTTGTAAACATATCCAACACACTCACACAGAAGTACATGCATGCATACATATAATAATAAAATGCAATTTTGTTGTTTGTAGTTACAAGGCTGTTTTATCACTGCTTTTATTTCTCTCTTGTAATTTTGGGATTATATAAAATTATGTCATTACATTCCTTAATTGCCCAACTTAGTATATTTTCTTATTTCTACTCATGTAAATACTATTCATTCTTCAAAAGTTGACTCAAATTCAATTACCACATGAAGCTATTAATGAATGAATGTAGTTCTGGGTTATATTCTGCCTTAGTTTTTAAAAGCTTTCAAATGAATTTTCACAAGACCACATTTTATATCAATATTTTTGTTTGTTTTTCAACTAAATTGTAAGTTTCTCAGACACAATGAGATTTACTTATATTTCTTGTTTCATATAGCACCAAATAATCTTGAGTAGATTGTAGGTGTCCAATAAATTGAATAATGGGTAGTTAATCTATAGAACCTACTCATCAAAATGAACAATATTCAATTAACATATTAGATGATAATAAAGGGAGTATGATAGATGGATAATCATTCACATAGATTTCCCTGACTTAATCTCTGGCCTGTAAAAAAGAGAGAAGTAAATAATATTTAAGGCTTATTTGGTTGTAGTAGCTTGGAAGATACTTTATTATTATTTTTTAGGTAGACAAGCTAATTTATATGCTCATATACACATTATGTTCCATCCATTCTTGTATCTTCGTCTTAATTAGAATTATCAGAGAAGCAGAATGTCTAATTATCTAATCACCATCAAGTCATACTTTTACTCAAATAAGAAATATTTCTCCACGGTGTTTTTCAAACAGCTTATTAAGCTGAATGTGATCATTCAATACAATATTTTTCTCACATTTATCAAATGTGAAAGACTAAAGAAAAAATTTTAAAAGAAATAATATTATATACTAGAATTTCTAAAAACCAACTTTAATAACATTAGATATTATGAAAAGATTCAACAAACTTCATTTTCTTTTGTCAATAAGAATATTAGGAAACCCCATTACAATTTTATTCTGTGATTAGCCAAAACAATATTTTCTGATCTGTGGCAAGGATTGAATCTGAGGTTTGTTACCTTATTTGTATCATTATATGTAAATCCTATTGTAATGTACCAAATAGACTGCTAAGGACCAACATTCAGCAAAATCAACACTTCATCATAGTTTTATTTCCTTTCACATTATTTTAAAGAATCACATATAAGATATATTTAGACCTTGAATCAAAATTCACCCACCTTTCAAACATAACAAAATAATTCTTGCTGAACCAAACTGCTAAAACATTCAGGATCCGGGGACAGTAGATGCTTGTCCTGGATGCTGTGCTTCCGCACTCTCATTTTGGAGCATGTTTAGTTGAATAGAGTCTAAATATTTAGTGCACATCAACTGTTCTGCTCTTGGCAGCAAGGTTTTCAATGTCTCCAGTGATTTGAAAGAGTTATTATGCTTCACTAAGAAGCTACGTTATAATCAAATAGCAAAATGATAGGACCTACTAATTAGGAACTTATGCTGCCATTAAACTGGTCCTTTAAGATATTACAATATAATTTTCCCATTAAAGCCTCTTTGAAACACTTGAAAGAGGTTTTATTTGAAGTCCTCTTTTATACTGAAGATAGAGAACTCTATGCAGGGTAGTCTGTCACAGTGTTTTTGAAATTTGAAGAGACTAACCACAGCTATGGCATTTGTGTTGTTTGCATATGAATTGCTGCACTTCAACTACTATCCTATTTCATGTACAAAGTACCAATTAACCACCAATGCTATTGTCTTCTAAATCAGTGAAAAAGAATTTCAGAGGGTTCATTTGAAACAGTAAATTACATTGCAGATAGAGATCCAGAGCCCAAGTGTCAAAATTAAAAAAAAAAAAAAAAAAATTCTGAGGCTTCTCTTGTTTCCTCTCTCAAAATTCTGGCCTGTCATGAAGGAATGCCAATGAATGAATTATATATGGAAATTCAGATTATGTAATCTATAAATTGTATAGTCCTATAGAAAACAACATTGGAGAAGCAGGTTTTGTTAAGATAATGATATTATATTTAATCAAATTAGAGACTAACCTCATTTTTTTTTTTTTTTGCTAAATGAACAGTTAGTGCTTGATAGTACTTCTAACTGTGTAAGAAATTTGGAATTAGTGTCTGCTTTTGTTAACAAGGATGTCAGATTAAAATCCCAGAATGTAGTCACTTGGATAAAGTTAGTCACTCTAAATCAATACTTTGGATAAAGTTAGTCACTCTAAATCAATACTTTGACACACCACAGTAGGCTTCTTATTGTCTTAGGAAAGACATAAAGAGAATAAGTTCTCACAAATAAAACTTATCTGAAGTCCACAAGCAGGTATAGAATTTTGCTTAATGTAATTGTTTAAACACTAAAAATAATACACAACCAATGAGTTCATTATATTTCTTAGATATTTCCACTTGGGTAGGAAATTTGGACTCATGAAAAAAAATTAATAACCTATTATTAATAATGAGAAATCAACTCATAATTCAATCAACTTATAAATTATAGACTACGAGGTCAACACTTACCTAGATCTGAGTGCCTGGATATACATTAGAATTAAATCACCTGGAGAGATTCATTTCCGTTTCTGATCATTATAAATCAACTAGTGCTGAAGTAATTCTCTTGACAATAACAACAATAAAGTCTAAAAAGAAAAAAAAAGTATTGTTTGGAAGTACTTTACTACAAACAGAAATATATTTCAATATAATTAGAGGAAGAGAGTTTTAAGTTTCCTAATAGAAATAATATTTAAGGAAATGGAAATGCTTATCTTTCTTATTTGATTACTACACATTGTATACACATTATAAAGTTGTACTTCATAAATAAGTACTAATATCATCAGTTGAAAAAAATAAAGCAAATAAACAAGTGAATAAAATAAGAGGGTGCCAAAGGAGGACATTTCAAAATGCAAGTTCAAATTTCCCCATATGTTTCACTTATTGCTACCTGTACAGGTTCAGGGAGAAAATACAGTAAAGATCAGATACTGAAAACACAAGTAGAAGTATTCATTGCTGGAAATCCCACTAATTTAGATAGGGGTTAAAAATTTTTTAAACTATCTTTTGAAACTGTGCAAGTGCCTCAATTTAAGATGCCTTAATTTAAGCCTGAAGAACAAAAGCCTGGATTATGAGCTACAACATAGGAATAAAAGAAATAGAAAAGAGAGAGAGAGAGAGAGAGAGAGAGAGAGAGGGAGGGAGAGAGAGAGAGAGAAAATAAAAGAAAATGAGGAGAAGGAGGAAGAGAGGAAGGAAGCAAGGAAGAATTGATTCATCCTGAAAAGCATATAGCCAAGCTTTCATAGCAGGACTCACAAGCCACATTAGATCTACTGCAGGATTTTCTATAGTCTACAAAGAAAGAATGTATTCTACATTGTTAAATCAATAAAAAATGAAAAACAATGTTTCATGACATGTAAAAATTGTATTAAGTTAAAACTACAGCTGCCATAGTGAGGTTTTATTGGAACATAATAGAATAGCATAGTTAAAATAACCTGTAAAGCCACAAAACATAAATATTGATTTTTCTGGCCATTTTTGGAAAAAGTTCATTGAACTCTGTTCTGTAGCATAAAGGTTTTCCACCAGTAGTATAACAATATGCTAGAAAAAAATCTCAACGTTCTTCAGTGAATCATAACTAAGTCCCTTATACAATGAAAGTGTTGTATATAAAATTAAATAAAAATTACTAAACATAAGGAGGCAAGAAAGTTTGGCACCAAATATATAAGACAAAAAGATGACTAAAATAAGATATTTAAAAATTCATAAGCTTGAGTCAGAACGTTGCAATAAGTTTTATAAGCCTAACACAAAATTTACCAGAAAAGGGATATATAATACATATTTGTGGATTACAAAAAAAAAGACAGAGAAAGAGAAAAAAGAGAAAGAGATAAAGGTGTCATAGAAGTGGGGCAAAAAATCCAAACAAACATGTAATACCAGACATAACAAGTCCTTTAGATGATACATCAGCAGAATGGACTCTATAAAAGAAAGTAAGGACCACTGAGGTTTAAGATGAAGACAACTCATACCAGTTGAAAATTTCCATCTAAACAGAGCATTAAACAGCACAGGGTATGGTAAATAAACAATGTTTTCTTAAATTTTTTAAAAGGGTAATAATTGCTGAAATAAAAATCCACAGAATATGGAATAATTTATAACATACATAGTAATAAAAACATAGTAACAATAACGAAGTGTTGTGTTTAATGGAACTGAATAGCAGCAGAATCCTTCTATTGAATATAAAGAGATATAATAACAGTTCAAAAGTTCCTGTAAGGACAAACCTAAATTAAAATCCCTAGGAAGTTATCATGACTAGTAATAAAATATATAAGCAAAAGCTCCAGTAGAGGGAATAAAATGGCATACTGTAAATATACTTATTCAATTAAGCCAAATAAGACACTAAAGGAACAATAACAATGACATTTCAATATTGCATTAATTTGAATGGACTAAACACTGCTGAAAATAAAAGGCTTTTCTGACCAAAACAAAATACAAAAATAAACAGGCAAAAAACAATTTAAATATAAAACATAGAACAATTATAAATAAGTATCTGAGAAAGGAGGGGCACCAACTTGGACCCCCAACTCTGCAGAAAGGCCTCTCTCTCTGTCTCTCTGTCTCTCTCTCTCTCTCTCTCTCTCTCTCTCTCTCTCTGTGTGCGTGTGTGTGTTCTATTCTTTAAATAAAACTTCTTGCACTTCCCTCGGCATTTCTTCATTGTTCAATCTTCAACACCGGTGGAATAGAACTTAAACCTGACTCTCTACACTGGTGTCATCTCTGGAGATCCCACTGAGATTGTCACCAAGGTAAGTTCCTTCACATACACCTACATCTTTCTGTGGTGCATCTTTATGCCTGTCTTTTTCTTTCTTTCTGGAGGACAATAATGGTCAATAGTCAATTCAAGGACTACAAATTTTCCTAACCTCCTCTGCAGATAAGCTTGATATGTGTTTGCTAGTATAATTATCTAGGCCTAAGTAACAAAATAAGGAGATCTCTACTAAACACAGAGATTATGCGAATAAAAAGATATTTTTCAAAAATCAGATGATGTTAGATATCTCAACTCTATCTCATAGGGGTATCTGTGATATTATAAAAACAAAGTGTTGTGTTTACATTTTTTTAACTCTGGCCATGTAACTAGTATTCTTAAAGATTCACTCCCCAGTACACGCCACATCTTTACCAGCCTTATCATGGGAATAACTAATCAGCTCTTGCACCTCTGGTGAAATTTACTGGATTCTCTTATCATCCCATGGTATTCATTGACATGTTCCAGATGCTATGACATTTATTTTGTATTAATCTTATTCCAGTATTCGTATGTTCTTGTTTCTCTCATAGAAGAACCAATCTCCCTGATGATTTTACAGCCTGTTGCTTCCAAACCAGACTTTTGCTGCGGACCCCTCGACTGACCCAAAATGTTCCTAAAAGGGAATTGCTTACCCCATGTCATCCCCTCTCACCTGGAAGCAGCCAGAGTAATCATGATCCATTTCCCCTCACAGTAGTAAGGGTTCTGTTGTCAAAGGGGGCATTGAGGCTAGAGCAAAAGGACTGTCAGTGTGGTAATGAATGATTGGGTCTGATTCAGGAGGAAAAAAAATGCTGATACCTCCACAGCCCTTCCCCACCTCCTCCACCTGTTGCCAAGATTACCTGCCTCCAGGGGATTGTTCCTCCCAGCAAGGAGTTGTTAATGAGTTTCCTCTGGTTGTAGCCCCTTGGTGGTACCCTTTCTGCTTGTACCCCTGGGTGGCTTTATTCCCAACATTGGATCACTCACCTTTTGGTTCACTGGGCAAGACCAGAGGAGAGGGCATGAGAACAAAGGAAATCTGAAATCTATAAAAAGGGGAGGACACATATCCTCAGGTACCAACTTGGACCTCTTCTCTCTCTCTCTCTCTCTCTGTTCTATGCTTCAAATAAAAAAAATTGTGTTTGAAAAAAAAATTGGGAAGGATGTATGTGCAATACTAAGTATAAAAAGTTAGTGTGATTATAAAGATTTGTCAAAATAGAATCAAAATAAATAAGATTATAAAGAATAATGGGGGACATTTCAGAGTTATGAATGTGTCAGTTCATGAGAAGTTTTTTAAAATCAGGTTTTTAAACATCTATTAACAGACTCTAAAATATGTTTAAAGCCCAAAGCAGAGTAAAATAGATTTGAACACTTCATTCTTAGTAATTTAAACAGGAAGCCAAAGAACCCAATGAAGACTTCAAAGATTTGAACATTATCTTGACATGACATTTAGAGATTGAATAGAGAAACAACTCGAAAATTCATTTTTAAGAGCATATGCTCAATATATATATATATATATATATATATATATATATATATATATATAAACTCTTGATAAATTTTAAATATTTTTATATTTTAGGAACTTAGAAGTTTAAACAAATTTATTTTTGGTTTTCAGAAAAAAAAATGACCTTGAAGCTCCAGGAAGAAAATATTCTAAAGTATGCAAATAGTATTTCATAGAAACAGAATTAAAAAAAATAAAAGCACAGTTAAAATGAGAAGAGAATACCAGACTTAATAAAATGGTTGGTTTGTTGCAAGATTATTCATAATATTAAATGACAAGAAGAGTATTATTGGACATGTGATGGTGTTGTATAGGTTATGGTATTATAGATTACAAGAAAAACATATTTTTCTCAAATGTGATAAGATATGGCATTTCTAAAGACTTTTGTTAGCATAAAAAATAAATAAATCTTCCACTATTAGCAATAGCAGACTGTACCTTGAGAAATGCTAAAGGAAAAAAAAAATGAATTTTCTCAACTTCCCACCATGTGAAAATAATTCATATTATATAGTATATTTATTTTTTGAAAGATATAATAACATTTGAGATTGGAAAAAAATAATTAGAGGAATATTACAATGGGAAAACTATTAGTAATTGGGATAAATTACTTAATAACCAAAGGAAGGTGGCATTTAATTCCACAATATCTCACACACAATGGTGGGGGGGAAATGGTGCTGTCCACTAGAAGGAAAAAAAGTTAGATTATACACTTACCTGTATCTACACATAATATTATGTATACATGCATATACATATATAGTATTATATGTGTATGTTTTAAAGAGAGTTGACCAGTTTTGAAAGAAAAGAGAATTAAAAAAAAAAATCTTTGTAAGCATTTAGTATTGTCTAAAATATCAAAGTAAAAAAAATATTAATCATAATTATAAGTATGAAAATAAGGACTGAATTGATTCCTTTTTTTTGCCTTCACCAAACAGATTATTACACTGAATATATTAAACACAAAGTTATATATCTATGTATATCTATCTATTTTCTATCTATACAACAGATAAAGATGCATATTTATATATATTATGTGTATGTTTTAATCTGAAACAGCCAGGAATTCTAAGGATGAGTTCATATAAAATATAAATCTCTATTCTTCTTTTCCTGCCCATAGAAAGGATATTTTTTGATAAAACTCAAAGATGAAGTATTAACTAACATTAATATGTCATATTCAAAATGTTGAAACAATGCAAAAAACAAAGAATGGAAGAACCAAATTACACTTGAGCATTTCCTGATTAAACTTTGTTACTAATCTGTTGGCAAAAAAATTTCTGTAAACTTAATGTTAGTACACAGACATATTATGTGTCTGTCCTTGCCATAGTCTGAAGTAGGAAACAGATACTTAAGTTAGGCAGAAAGCTCTGTTGAAAGCAAAAGGAATCCAGAGCAATATTTTCCTAAAATTATTTTTAACTGATACATGAAAACAAAAGTTTATAGATATTTACAGGTTGTTCCATGTGTGATATTAGGAAACATATAAATTGTGTCATGTTTAAATCAGGTAAAACGTATATTCTCAAACATTTATCTTTTATGATGAAAACATTCAAATCCTTTCTACTACATTTATAAAAATATGCAATACATTACCACTATCTACACTTACTCTACTATGAAATACATTTTAGAATTTCTGGCACATATCTAACTATAACTTTGTAACCATGGATCAAATTTTCCTCACACCTTCATTTCCCTTATTCTCATCAGCCACTGATAACCACCATCTACTCAGAATTTCTATTAGTTCAACATTTTAGATTCCTCACATGAGTGTGATCAGGCAGTACTAGCCTTTCTGCGCTCACTTATTTCACTCAGCATGATATTCTCCAGTTCTATCCATGTTGTTGCAAATGACAGGATTTCATTATTTGATGACTGAATAGTAATCCATTGTGTATATGTACCACATTTTTTCCCACTCATAAATTGATAGACACTTAGATCATTTCCATTTCTTGGTTTTTGTGAATAATGTAGAAGTGAACATGAGAGTGTAGATGTCTCCTTAGCATGCTGATTTCATCTCTTTTTGGTTACATTGCCAGGAGCAGGATTGCTGGATAAAATGGTAGTTCCACTTTTAAATTTTGGAGGAACTTCCATATTGTTTTCTATTAATGACTGACCTAATTTGTATCCACTAAGGTTACACAACATAGTCTTTATTTACATCCTTACCAGAACTTGTTTCCATTGGACTCTTTAATAAGAGCCATTCTTACAGAGGGAGGTAATATTTCATTGTTGTTGTGATTTACATTTCAATGACGCTTAGTGAAGCTGAGCATTTTTACATACACTTGTTGGCCATTTTTATGTCTTAAGAAATCTCCCTTCAAAAAAAGATGCCAAAAACATATATTGTAGGAAAAATAGCCTCTTTAACAAATGGTGCCAGGAAACTTGGAGATCCATATGCAACAAAATGAACTTAAATCCCTATCTTGCACCATACACAAAACTTAAATCAAAGTGGATCAAGTATCTAGGAATTAAACCATAGACACCATGTCTATTAGAAGAAAAAGTAGGCCCAAATCTTCATCATGTCAGATTAGACCCCAACTTCCTTATTAAGACTACAAAAGCACAAGAATTAATATCAAGAATCAATAAATGGGATGGATTCAAACTAGAAAGCTTCTTATCAGCAAAAGAAACAATCAGTGAGGTGAATAGAGAGCCTACTAATTGGAACAAACTCTTACCACATGCATGTAAGCTATAGCACTAATCTCTAGAATAGATAAAGAACTCAAAAATCTTTTTTTTTCTCCAGATAACTTCCTTTTTTTTTTTTTAATTTTTTTTTATTGGTTGTTAAAAACATTATAAAGCTCTTGACATATCATATTTCATACATTAGATTCAAGTTGGTTATGAACTCCCAATTTTACCCCAAATACAGATTGCAGAATCACATCGGTTACACATCCACATTTTTACATAATGCCCTATTAGTAACTGTTGTATTCTGCTACCTTTCCTATCCTCTACCATCCCCCCTCCCTCCCCTCCCATCTTCTCTCTCTACCCCGTCCACTGTAATTCATATCTCTCCTTGTTTATTTTCCCATTCCCCTCACAACCTCTTATATGTAATTTTGTATAACAATGAGGGTCTCCCTCCATTACCATGCAATTTCCCTTTTCTCTCCCTTTCCATCCCACCTCATCTATCTGTTTAATGTTAATCTTTTCTTCCTGCTCTTCCTCCCTGCTCTGTTCTTAGTTGCTCTCATTATATCAAAGAAGACATTTGGTATTTGTTTTTTAGGGATTGGCTAGCTTCACTAAGCATAATCTGCTCTAGTGCCATCCATTTCCCTGCAAATTCTATGATTTTGTCATTTTTTAGTGCTGTGTAATACTCCATGGTGTATAAATGCCACATTTTTTTTTTATCCATTCATCTATTGAAGGGCATCTGGGTTGGTTCCACAGTCTAGCAATTGTGAATTGTGCTGCTATGAACATCGATGTAGCAGTATCCCTGTAGTACGCTCTTTTAAGGTCTTCAGGGAAAAGTCCAAGAAGGGCAATAGCTGGGTCAAATGGTGGTTCCATTCCCAGCTTTCCCAGGAATCTCCATACTGCTTTGAACTCAAAAATCTTAATACCAAAAAAACAAATAACCCAATCAATAAATTGGCCAAGGAACTGAACAGACACTTCTCAGAAGATATACAATCAATCAAGAAACATGAAAAAATGCTCAACAGATGTAGCAATTAGAGAAATGCAAATCAAAACTACTCCAAGATTTCATTTCACTCTAGTCAGAATGGTGGGGGCCTGGCAGGTAGATGGGAGGATTAAATGAACTGTATGTAGATAGAGCAAAAGGGAAAAGGGGAGGGAGGGAAAGGGAGGAGGCCTAGGTGAATAAAAGATGGTGGAAGGCGATGGTCATCATAACCCTAAGTACATGTATGAAGACATGAATGGTGTGACTCTACTTTGTGTACAACCAGACATATGAAAAATTGTTCTCTATATGTGTAATATGAATTGTAAGGCATTCTGCTGTCATATATAACAAATTAAAATTTTAAAAATTAAAAAAAAATATCCCTTCAATCTATTGCCTATTTTTAATCAGTTTTTTTTTTTTTTTTTGCTATTAAAGTGTTTTTTAATCTATTGAGCATATTAACTCCTTATAGACAGACAGTTTACAAATATCTTCTTCCATCTGTAGATTGTCTTCATTCTTACAATTTTTTTGATGTATAGAAGCTTTATGCTTTGCTGTAACTTCAGTTGTCTAGATTTGCATTGATTCCTTGTTTTTTTGTGGCCTTATTAAAAAAAAAAATTCCTGTTCCAATACCTGAAGAATTTCCTTTTTTTCCCAGTAATTTCCATAAATTCAAGCCTAATAGTTTAATCCACTTTGAGGTGCTTTTTGTATGTGGTGAGAAATAGGGGTCTAGTTGGATTAACCTGCATGCTAATATCCAATATACCCATCACTGTTTATTTAAAAGATTGGTCTTTCTCCAGTGCATGTTCTAAGCACGTTTGCCAAAATCGGTTGGCCATAGTTGTACAGGTTTACTCCTAGATTTTCTATTGTGTTTCATTTGATTATGTGCCTTTTTTCTTACCTCAGAATTAAAGGAGTAGGATTAATTCAAGTGTGAAGTACAGAAACAGAACTCCCACTACTTGCCCCATGTGCATTTTTTTTGCCAGTTTTATGCTGTTTTACTGATTATAGCTTTAATAATATATTTTGAAATCATGTAGTATTGAGTCACCTACTTTTTTCTTTATGCTCAATGTTGCTAAGATTAGGTTTTTGTTTGGTTTGGTTTGGTTTGTGGTTCCACAAAAATTTTAGGATTTTTTCATTTAATTCTGTGAAGAATGCCATTGGTGCTGTTAAAGGGATTGTGTTTAATCTGTAGAGTACTGTGAGTAGTGCTATGATTTAGATGTGGTATCCCTCAAAAGTTCACATGTGAGACAATGCAAGGTTTGAAGGAGAAACAATCTGGTTATATCCTTAACCTAATCAATGGATTAATCCCTGATGGGATTAACAGGGTAGTGATTGGGGTGGGGTGGGGTGTGGGCTGGAGGAAGTGGATCATTAGGGGTGAGGCTATGGGTGATATATTTTTTGTCTGGAGACTGGAGTCTCTCTCTGCTTCCTGATCTCTCTGCCACATTCTTCCACTGTAATGTCCTGCTTCACAACCCCAAGTCATGTATAAGATCTCTGGAACCCTGAGCCCTCAAATAAACTTTTCCTGCTTTAAAATTGTCTGGTCAGAAATTTTAGTCAGTGAAAAAGCTGACAAATACTATGAACATTTTAATATTGATTCTTCCAATCCATCATTATGGATTCTTTTGACTTTTTTTGTCCTCTTGAATTTCTTTCTGGGCTTTATACTCTTCATTGTAGAACTCTCAGTCCTCTTGGCTTTAACTTAATCCAAGGAATTTTATTTTTATTTTACTTTCGTAGTTATTGTAAATGGATTGCTTTCTCAATATATATTTTTGATAATAATGCATACTTTTGAATGCATTAATTCTTCTTTTTGTAGCAATAGCATCAATTTTGTTAAGTTTATTTTATATTCTGAAATTTTGCTGAATTTCTTTCTTATTTCTAATAGTTTTGCGTGACATATTTGAGGTTTCTATATATAAAAAAGATCATGTTATCTGCAATCAGTGACATTGCAATCCTCTTTTCCAATGTGAATTCATTTTAATTCTTTCTCTGAGCCAATATCTCTGGCTAGGATTTCCAGTACTATGGTGAGAATAAATATTGAACTTATTGCATATTTTTTGTTCCAAATAAATTCATTATGATCTTAGCTACTGGCTTATAATATTTGCTCTTTATTATGTTCCTTTCATACCTAATTTGTTCAGAGTTTTTTTTATCACAAAGGGATATTGAGTTTTACCAAATGCCCTTTCTGGATCTACTGAGATGATCATAAGTTTTTGTGTTTTTCTTCTGTTGATGTGTTTTATCACATTTATTGATTTATATATGTAGAACTATTCTTGCATTTCTTGTATGAATGCCACTTGGTCATAGTGAATTATGTTTGAAATATATTATTGGATTCAGTTTACTAGTATTTTGTTAAGGACTTTTGCATCTATGTTCATTAAGAATATTAGCCTGTGACCTTCTGTTTTGTTGTAGCCTTGTATGGATTTGGTATCAGCGTAATGCAGACCTCATGAAATGTATTTGGAATAATTCCATCCTCTGCAATTTTTGGAATAATTTAAGAAGAATTGGTATTAATCTTCTTTAAATGTTGATAAAACTCAGTATTGGAGTCATTTTGTCCTGAACTTTTTCTTTGATGGAGGATTTTTTAAATTACTGATTCAATCTCATTACTCAGAATTGATTAGTTCAGATTTTCAATTTCTTCAGGATTCAGTCTTGATAAAGTGTGTGTGTCTGGGAATTTGTTCATTTTTCCTAGGTTATCAAATTTGCTGGAGTATTATTGCTATTAATAATGTATACTGTTAAGTGTTTGCAGAGAACTCTACTGTTAGGCAAACTGGGACTCATTTATATGTTATTTGTTTCTTTTCTCTGGCAGTCTTGAGAATTTTCTCTCAATATTTCACCTTCAAGAGCTTGATTATAATGTAATGGGGTAGAATTGGTTGAGTTAAATCTTCAGTGTGACATTTTTTTACCTTCTCCTACTTGGATATTTGTACCCTTTTCTACATTTGAAAAACTTTCTGTTTTTTTTTTTTTTTTTTTAATTTTGAATGAGCTTTGTATCCATTTGGTATTCTGAAGTCCTTTTAACACTAACAACCTGAATATTTGTTCTTTTAATATTGTCCCAGTGTTCTCATGGTCATTCTTCTTTCCTCTTCATCCCTTTTTCTTTTTTTTTCCAACTATATATGTTCAAAAAGCCTACTTTTGAATGCATTAATTCTTCTGTTAGATCTATTCTGCTATCAATGCCTCTTATTACGTTTTTAATCTTGTTTAGTGTATTTTTTAGCTTAAGAATATCTGTTTGATTTATTTATTTTTGTAAATGCTTCCATGTATGTGTTAAATTCCTCTGTTATAGCACTAAATTGTTTCTATGTGTTCTCTTAAATCTCACTGAACTCATTTCATACAGCTGTTTTAAATTTTTCTATCTGAGTGTTCACCCATACTAGTTGCTATGTGATTGGTTTCTGGTGCCTTACTTTGACTATTTTCATGAGGTCATGATTTTATGAAAAGTCATTATGCTTGTAGGTATGTTATGCCATCTGTGCATTGGAGAATTGGGTATTTATTTTAGTATTCATAATCTGGCTTTGTGTACATCTAACTTGCTAGAAATTCTAAACATAAGATGGTGACTCAAGTCCAGTTTGTGGCAAGTCTCTTGATGTTTGTCACTACTTGAGCACTGGAGAGTGATCCAAGCACATAGTTGTCCAAAATCTGCAGTTGGTGTGTTGTAGATCATGAAGAAGAAATGTACCTAAAAAGGGTACATCCCCACAAACTTCTCTGGATTAAGCACTGTGGTCTCATTAAAGCACTGGTCTATGGTCAAAGCACTATGGAATTCTGCCCTGCACTAGTCACAATCCTTATGGAAGGGCCTGCCCCAGGTTCCTCTGTCAGATCTCTGACCACCAATATCACATAACCATGCCATAGCCTTAACCCACAGTCTTCTAAGACCAGCAAAGTAGTGATATAGGACATAGTTCTTTGGACTACTTACTATTGAGGTGAACTTGTGACCTAAGACTGCCACAATGAACCAGAGCTGATGCTGGCATGAAAACCAATTACCAGAGTCTGTGCCTTGCCTGGTACTGGGGTTATTCCAGAGGCTCTGTTCATTGGCAAGCCTGGGAATTAAGGACCTTAGGATCTGCTCACTGATAATTTTATTATCCTGGCACTGTTACAAGAAAACTTCCTTTGCTTACTACACTGTTCTGCCTCTAGTAAGTAGAGTCTCTCTCCACACTATGCTACCCCAAGACTGGGGTAATATCAGTGGTAGGTAGTCTCTCGGCAGCCAAGACTGGCAACAATTGGGCTACACTTCAGTCTCATAATTGAAAGGGACTGCCCAATCTCAAGGGCACACCTGTTCAACTGCAGTGCAGGTCTCTACCTGGTGCCAGAGCAATTCTAGAGGCTCTGTCTGTAAGCCTAGCCTGGGTATAGCTGTGGTGTCTGAAGTTGGGGGATATGTGTGAACCAAGTCCCCTGTTTGCCTTGGAGCATTGTTTAATGCTAGATTCGACATGTGGGAGATCCAGGGCACCCTATGCACAGTCTCTTGGCAGGTTGCTTTTGTTCAGTATCTCCTTCCTTTTGGAAAATAGACTTTTAATTTCATACTAAGAACCTACTAAAGAGAAGCCATTAAAGAGCCTTTTCACACACCTAATTATCACTCTGAACATTCCCTCTGACTTCCTAGCAGTTTCCCTGCCTGGCAGAAAAGGGGAAAAAATAAAACAGAGTGAAAAACTGTGTCACAGCAACATACTGCAGTTCTGCCTGACCTTTTCCCACTCAGCAGGCAGTTAGTTCCACAGCTGCTCTTCCCACTAAATTCACTTTTTTCACTAACAGGTCTGTAGAAGTGTGGCTCATAACGGTCCTTATGGTAACCTCTGCAGTTTCCTCAAAATTCATAGTCAAGGATCGTAATTCTTTTTCCCCTAAAGTAGATTAAAAAATTCTTGTTGAAGCAAAGACTAGATTAAAAATATATACATTCAATTTCCATTTTAAAATATCTTTCTTCATCCAAGTTTGAAAAACTCTTCAGTGTCTTGGTATAATGTAATATAGATTCAACTGTATGTAACAGTGACTCAAAATAATATTAATTTAATAAAGAAATTTTGTTTTTCCTCAGAATCCATTCATGGGACATTTGAAAAAGGGAGAAGAATGTTTAGGGCTTTCTATTGTTTCTATGGATGCTTTTTAATACATAGAGGATGTACTAGCATTAAAACAAATAAAATGATTGTCCATGACTTATAAGAAAATCCTGAAGGTGGTGATAAGGCAATTTTTTAAGTCATGACATTAATGTTGAAGTGGCAGATGATGATTCAGTGTGAGAAGGCTGAACCAAAATGATTTCAAATAATTAGACTGATTGATGGCATTTTAAGAATTTCTCAGCTCATTTTATGCACCTACCACTTTTTATGTAGACAAACAGTGATGTGGATAAAATGTATTGTGTAAATTAATCTAAAAATTTAATTAGTATAGAGTTTTTAAACATTTTATTAGAAGGGTTGGGGTTGTGGCTCAGTGGTAGCACACTTGCCTCACATGTGTGAGGCATTGGGTTGGATTCTCAGCACCATATACAAATAAATTAAAAAAAAGGTCCGTCAAAAACTAAACAATATATATTTTTAAAAATCCGATTAGAAAATATCATGTTATAATTCAATTCCCCTTTTATTTCTTAGGGAAATATGAAATGACATGTTCTAATAAATATAGTCTTAGATTCAATAAAGTACAATGTATCTACTGATCTTGAACTCACTATCATTCCTAAACCCCACATATGGTCACTATTGTCTCTTTGCCCTGCTGTCTTATCCTCTGGAAGGCTTTTGTGCCCTCTGCTTTCCTGTGGTGTTTTACCAGTAGGAAGCACATTCAGCACATTCAGGAGTTCTTAGCGTGGGAAGAAATAAGGAATGGTATTTTTTCTAACATCTCCTTTCTACTCTGCTGTAGTCTGACAGTGGCTATATATTTTTAAGAACCAAGAGTTTATCTAGGAACCCATGGCTTTAGTATTCACCGCACTCCATTAACCTTATTCTATACCCTTTGCCTTTAGTATTCAATATAATGTCTGATCTTGAATCTAAGTGATGTTCCATATCACTTCTTGCCACTATTGTTCATCTCTAAGAATTTCACTACCCCTGCTAGTTCACTTACCCTGACCACTCTAGTAAATAGTCCCTTTATCCAAGTATCTTCAATTAACTCCTATTGAGTATAAGATCTTTTTCCTACTAGAATCTGGACTAAGGCGCAACTCCACTCTTTCAGTAGTTTTTCTTTTATTCTCAGCAGGAATCAACCTATTAATGTTAAATAGTGAAAATTTTCTCCTGTGTACATGTGTAAATTCTGAGAAATGAAATTGGTATTTTACACTTAGTAATCTAGATTTTAATATTTAAGTATAAGAATTATGGACTGCCTTTGAAAAAAAGTAGTAAGTATTTTTACTTTCTATGTTCTAAAACCATTTACTTACCATGGGAAGTACATTCTATACCAAAGTTTGGAGATGGCGATGTGTGGTTCCAGAGTACTGGCTAAGAAAGACTTCCTGTTCTCTTGGCCTGACTCTAGACCTGGACCTCCATTTTCTTAGAACATTTACTTTAGAAAATTGGTAACTGTGAATTCTTATCTTTCCCCTTTTAAATGTACATCTTTTAAAAGTCTTTTGTTGATTTTAAAACCCAGAAGTACATGAGGACCTCAGAGCAATCCCTTTGATTTACTATGATTTAGATCTTGAATGTCCCCCAGTCATGCTTGTGTTAAGGACTTGGTCCACAGTGGGTGGTTTGAGAGGTGGGGAACCTTAAGAGGTGTGCCTAGTGGGAGGTCTTTAAGTCATTCAGGGGGATACCCCTGAAGGGCAACAAGGGGATCCTAGCCCCTTCCTTCTCTCTTTTCATTCCTTACCATGAGGTAAGCAGTTTGGCTTCAGTATACACTTCCCAACATTATCATATGGGGGCACCTCCACCAGATGCCCAAGAACAACAAGTTTGCTGGATCATGGACTGGTACCACTAAATCTGTGAGTTAAAATAAAGCTTTTCTCTTCATAAATTGATAAGGTCAGATGCTTGTCACAGTGATTGAAAACTGACTAATATTCTAACTAGCAAGAAAAACAATGCCCTATCTTCTAGTCTCCATGGGAGGGTAAGAACCTAAATTCTTTGGAGACCTGACTCCAAGTTGTAAAACTCCTTTGTCAAGAAGATAAGCAACCACATCATGTACAAACACAAAAATGGGAAGTGATATTCCATCTGTATGATATGTCAAAATACATTCTACCATCATGTATAACTAAAAATAACATAAATTTTTTTTAAAAAAAAGAATACAAAATAAAATAAACAGAAAAAGATAGGCAAAACTTTAATTTTCCTGTGGATAAAACAAATAGGCAAGTAGATCTCTTGAAAAGAAATTAAATCTGTGTTGTATCAGAACTTAGTTCCAGTTGCATCCTATCCTCCCTTTCCCCCTGAAGTGGCCTTTGCAAAGTCTTCTTTGCTTGTTTATCTTTGACTAGAATAATTTCTGCTTGGAAAGAATTTTTTTTTTCTTTCTCTTTATTTTTTTTTTCGGGTTGTATACAAAGCATATTCACACCACTTTAAATCAGCTACAAGTTTATATCTTTCCAAGTATCATCACATTTTTTTTTCTGTTGTGTATCTCTTTTGCATTCCAAAAATGTCTGCTTTTATACTCATATAAAATAATCCTTATTTTTTAAGTGTTGCAATTTTGGGGAGCATCAAGTTGAAGGTGTCTTTTATTTTCAATTTTTCTTTTTGTGAATAATGAAGGGCTTTAGGCAGTTAATTTTCCTTATTGTATACTATCATTATTACAACTAATATTTTCAAATATATAGTAATTATTATTTGGCAATTAAAAATTGATTACTTTGTTTATATATTCATTGTTTAGGGAATAAATGAATACATTTCCACATTCATAGAATATTTTTTATTCCTACATTTGCAATATAATTATAGTTTTGAATGAGATGTGATCAGAGGGTAATTCTCCACAATTTCTATTTTTTGGAATTTTATAATTTTCTTTTTAATCAATGTATGACCGACTACACTCTGTATGTTTTCTGTGGGTACAGTAAATAGGCATATAAAAGTCTGCAGTATTCACTTTATTAATATATATGTTTTTAAATATTCTACATACTTATAGCGTCAATAATTCATTCATATACACACTATAGCCTATTTTTTATTGTGTTTGTATTTAGAATGCTAATGTCAGGGTGAATGTTAATAAATTATTTTATTATGTTGTTTCAGTCAATCTTTTATTTATAGACTAAGAGTGTGATGTTGGGTCCAAATAGCTTTCTGAACAATAAATTTATTGCTTCATTTAATGATTTGTGCTTGTAATTAACTTTTTATTATAATTTTATATAACACTATTATCATTATTATGACCATTACCCTTTCTGCATTGTTCACTTGGGCAATTATTATACTTACCCTTTTGATCCTTCTGAATGACACTGTTTGGGTTTACCTTTGATGATGACTCAGATGTATATTTGGATTTTGACTAATTATTTTTAATCTTCTTTAGTTGAAGATGGACACAATATCTTTATTTATTTATTTTTATGTGGTGGTAAGGATCGAACCCATTGTCTCACATGTGCAAGGCAGGTGCTCTACCACTAAGCTTCAGCCCCAATCCCATGGTTTTGACTAAATTTTAACTGATTATTTTCATGTACATTAACATTTATTTTATTTACACCTAGTTAATTTCATTTACATCTAGTATTTATAAAAGAATTTCCTCCCTCTGTGCAATGATTCTCCAGTATCTTGGGAATTTTTTAACCTGTTTTCAATTTAGTTTAGTTATTTTAATTAATATTCTTAATCTTAAATAATATACCAACTTGATAGGGAAAAAAAGAAAATCTTTTGACATCACTATTACATCTTATAAAAACTGAAGAAACATATGGACTTTTTTTTTTTTTGGTTTTATATTACTTTTCCTGACCCCTTACCTTCCCTTTGTTTGACAGCTATGTTTGCCTCATTATAATCTTATTTTTCAATTTGTCATTCCCTCTTAAAAATTATCAATTTTGTTGATATTTTCATAGTTGTATGCTATTTGAAACATATACTGTGTTTTTTTTTTGCTTTACTTCATATGTAATCATTAAAATATGATTTTGCTATTTGTCCTTGCATGTGTGCAGGTATATACATATGGATGCATGTATCTATCTTTATATGACAAGCTTGATGGGAATAGTATCCATATTCCTCATATCTTCTTCAAATCTCCCATAGTATCTCATACAATATTTTCCTAAATTAGTATTTAGCAAGATATTTTTATCTTATTATTGGATTTGAAAGCTTGAGGGGAATAAGTCAGGCTGGAAGAAATCCTTGGGAATTCTCATCAGTCAGCACTGATAGTTTTCATTTATTTTATCCTTTGCTGAAAACAGGGAAAAATTTCATATTTCACAAAATGTTGCTAACTTCAAAGAGTATTCAATGCCATTTTACTTATCAAAGAAAATGGTGAGATGATCAATTGACACTAGAAATAAAAATGCCCTGATTCTGAAACAAAGGAAGTAATAAATTTTATTTTGATGTATAAGAGACCCTTAAAATTTAGTGTGATATAATAAAGGTGATGTCAATTTAGCAAATTACTTTCTCATTACCCATATTTTTATTTATAGTTAATAATAAATATGCTGACAAGGTAATGGGAAGAAAAAGATATTTGAATACTTAAATTTATTTAAAGCTGTTATAGTCAGGTCTTTGCCACTGTAACCAAAAGACCTGAGCAGAAGTTTATTTGATATTCACAATTGTCACAGAGGTTTCAGTCCATAGACAGCCAACTCTATAACTCTGGGCCTGGAGTGATACAGAACATTATGGTGGAAGAGTGTGGAGGGAGAAAGCAGCTCAGGATTTGACAATCAGGAAGCAATGAGAGAGCTCCACTAATCCGGGACAAAATATAATCCTCAAAGTCACACCCCCAGTGACTCATCTCCTTCAGTCACACCCTACCTGCCTAAATTGCCACCCAGTTAATCCATATCAGTGGAATAATGCAGTCATTTCCCTCTGTACTTTCTTGCATTATCTCACAAATGAGCCTTAGGGGAACACCTCACATCTAAACCATAACAAAACATTATGGAGAATTTTGATAATTTTCCATTACTAATTAAATGTACTATTTGTATAATCTTCATTATGAATGTTCTTACATAATTCTGTGAATCAAAATCAATCTAAAAGGGAAAAAAAGTATAAAGCTTAATATTTTTTTTCCACTGATAATTGTAAATTTAAGCTCCCAAATGTTTCTGCCCAACTTTTCAAACTAAGAGTGTCTTACCAATAGTTACAATATCACAATTTTATTCTTGCTGTGCCTACGTTCTGATCTATGATTTACAATACCTGTTTTCTAAGATCTTCCAGAGATTTGTATAGTGTACAGTTCTTAAAATAAAAGTTTTATTTATATTCCTCAATTAAATAAAATGTTTCAGTTACTTGCCCCTCTCTTTTATAACACTCGAGTTGCTCTTACCTGCAATATTTGTTTCAGCTAAATACTTCGGAGATATATATATATATATATATTTTTTTTTTTTTTTTTTTCCTTCCTGACACTTTTTGATAGTGTCATTCAAATTGGAACTAGTCTTCTTGCTGTGTAGCCTGGAATGCTTCAACTAGGACAGAGCATCATGGAGATCCTTTGATATCTCCCCTTTTCTGGATGTTCATAGCTGGGCATTTAACAGTAGTAGTTTTGCTATGGTCAGAACTCTGTTCTTCTGTGTTACAGGGCTGATGTAATCTATTGTCTTTACTATCATCCTTGGTTGAGACACATACATTTAATTTTATCATTGCTAAACTGCATATACATTTGTTCAGAAATGGTTTTAATATTTTGGGAGATGCTTTTTTGCTTGTTTTTCACTGATAAAAGGCAAAGGTAGCCATCCATTGGTAACATTTCCATCAAGCCAGTTACCATCTGCCTAGTGGTATGAGAATCAAAGGCACAAAATATTTGAATTTCTCAAAGGATTTCAGGGAGGACCAATCTATAATTAAAATGATCATGTTTAAGAATTTTTGACAGAAGATGTTCACATTGTAAGCACCTTACCACAAAAAGGAGATAATCTAGTATTGTTTGCCGCAGTCCGGCTGCAGCAAAATAACCAGGGGGTGACGAACAACTTGTGTGCATTGATACAGCAGGAGTAGGAGCCGTTTATTGCAGGACAGGAGCAGTATTTATACATTCCACAGAGCTTATCTAATTAGCATAAATTAGATACATCAGTCAACCAATAAGGAATCTCTACACTTAATGGCTCGCTTTTGTTACTTCTCAAACCACTCCCTCTGGCATTTTGCCAGGCACCATCCAGACTTGTTTAGGAACTCTAACATTCCCCTGGCTAAATGCCAGGTGTTATTTTTGACTTGTTTACAGACTCTAACATTGTTAGTTAAAAACAAAGTGCACTTAGGAGTTCACTTTCAGAAGACTATAATTTTCTCAGTGTGTGCACATGTGTGTGTGTGTATGTGTGCATATGTATGTGTGTATGTGTCTGTGTGTGTGTACTGAAATAGGTTTCTTGCATCTAATATTATATGCAGAGGGAGAGGAAATAACTTGATAATGATAATTTATTATTTATTTAACTACATTGAGTGTAGCTATCTCCTTAAACTTCATTTTTTTCTCTTACACTTTTATCTCTTTTGTTGAAAATTTTGGAGATTATCTAATCATAACAATGTGCCTTCTAGTCTTAATAGATAGCAATGGTCTTCTACCAAAAAATGAAGAAAAATTATTAAATTGATTTATTGCTTTAAAAACTATGGAATGCACAATGAAGAAGACAGGTTATTTTGGCTTTGGGCAGCGGTCACTCCTTACATCTCAGAGTTTAGTTCCATCTTACTAAATAAACTCTACATGCCCTTTCTAAATGACATAAAAAAAAAAAAAAAAACCCCCGTGGGCCACATTTTGAAAAAAAAAAAAAAAAACCTGAAACTGGAGAATATAACTGAGTCATATGTTTGCTTGCATTATGAGAGAAAAAAATGAGAACTCTTGTTTAACAAAGCAAGTAATAAGGCTTAAATATTATTTAAACAGTCTTTAAAGTTTAATTTTTAGACACATAATCTTTAAATTGCATTAAAAATAATATTCCTGATAATTAAATAAATAAAAGATTAAGAAATGTGTATGTCTTTTCATATTTTCTATGTAAATTAATCTCCAAATATTCTAGTTTATACAAAATATGGCTAAACATTTCATAACTTAAACTTTTCAAATTTACAAGATTGATTTATGAATCAAAGAAACTATCTATTCTGACAATAGTCTAGGATTTCAAATGAAAGAGTTTAAGGAAATTAATTTATAACAATGGAGTATCTTTTAAAATGTATAATCTCATAAAGTTTAATAATGTTATAAATGAGAAGGGATTAATGTATTGACTTTAATTTTCATTTCTGAATTTGTATCCTTGGACTAATATTGAATTTTGTCACTATACAGTCTGTGATTACTTGCATAATTTCAAATTAGAAAAGAATAGACAGTATTACTATGGGCATAGTTTTAGTTTCCATTTATTTTCATACATTATAGAATGATAAAATGCCTTTGGATGATACACGTTTCAATTTTTTTTTCAAAAATAGAATATATAAAATATTTGCTTATGGAGAGGTAGTTTATAAATTTGTCATTCACTTTAGCAGGAAGCATGCTGCGACTGGGGGATCCCAAACATTAGTTACTTTGGTTAAGACAAAAGTTAATGTGAGTGATTGAGGTTGTATTAAGTATAGAAATTATAAAATATCATAATTATTTACATAAAATAAGTATAGGTTTCTTAAGGAAATTTTTGCAGTTTATTTATAAGGGAATTTAATTCAAATTATACATTTTTAAAAATTCTAATAAATTCAAATGTATTTTAGTTAAAAGTAAAATTTAATTTTTATATTAATTTGTATATATCTAAATACACTTATATATAAAAATTATAAAGTCTATGAACAAAAATATGAAATACAAAATACTTTAAAATTTAAGTTGATTTATTCATAAAAAAGAAGTTTCTGTGTGGTGAACACTTGTAATCCCAGCAGCTTGAGAGGCTGAGGCAGAAGGACTGTGAGTTCAAAGCCAGTCTCAGCAATTTAGCAAGGTCTTAAGCAGCTTAGCACTACCCTGTCTCTAAATAAAATATAAACATATCATGAAGACGTGGTTAAGCACCCCTAGGTTCAATCCCCAGTACCAAAAGGAAAAAAAGAAAGAAAGAAAGGAAGGAAGGAAGGAAGGAAGGAAGGAAGGAAGGAAGGAAGGAAGGAAAGAAGTTTCTGAGTCTTTTACACTATAATATCACTGAATAATGTACAAAAAGAGGAAAATTAAACTTTGTTGTCTATAATATGATGAAGAAAATTCTCTGCCCATATAAAAGTTTCTTTAAATTTTAAAAGGTTAAACTTCCTCATAGTAATTGTCTATATTATTGAATGATTTTTACCTTTGAAAATTTATGCTTCTCTTTTATTTTCCACAATTTTTCTTGATTTTTGTTTTTTCCATAATTCAGGCCCAAATATAAAATAATAAAATTGAGATAGAAACTTAGGAATATGGAGAGTAAACTATTATAGTTTGGACATGAAGTATACCCCAAATACTTCATGTGTTGAAAGGCTTGGTCCTCAATGCACCAGTGTCCAGCAGTGGGGCTTTGGGGAGGTGACTCTATCATGAGAGCTCTGACATCATCAGTGGATTAATACATTGTTAGCTGAATGGACTGCTTACTGGGAGGTGGCTAAAACTGTAGGCAGGTGGGGCATGTTCAGAAGAATTAGGTCACTGGCCCTGGAAGGATATTTCTTGACCCTGGCCTCTTCTTCCCCCACTCTCTTTGTGTTCTTTATCTCTCTCTCTGTCTTTCTCTCTTTCCTGGATGCTAGAAGTGAACATCTTTCCTATGCCACCATGATGTTCTGTCTCACTTCAGTCCTAACGAAGTAGAACTATTTGTGGCTGGGGTTGTAGCTCAATGATAGAGCACTTGTCTAGCATGTGTGAGGCACTGGGTTAGATTCTCAGCACTGCATATAAATAAATAAAACAAAGGTTCATTGACAAGTAAAAAGAATATTGAAAAAAAAAGAAGAATTAGAAGTAGTTGATGATGGGCTGAAAGCTCTGAAATTGTGTGTCGAATAAGTCTTTCTTCCATTAAGTTGTTCATGTCATGTATTTTGATCACAGCAATAAAAAGATGGCTAATGTGTGAAAAGTGAGTCTCTAAAGGAGAAATTTCCCTGTTGAAATGTGGAATGAGTGGCCTATGGGTCACTTGTGAGCCAAAGGAATATAAAGGATAGAAAAGGACCAAAATATCTGAGTACACCAAACAACCCATAAATTTTGTAACTCTCCATCTCCCTATAAATTTTCTGGAATACAGCAAAGCAGGATCAAGAGCTCAATGGAGAAAAAGACCATTAACTCTTGAAGTCAAGGCCTAACATTTGATTGGACTATGACATTCTGGCCCAATCACTTGATGAACCATCATTTTACCACCAAGAGATTGACATAAGATGATGCCTGCGAACTGGACCAGACTCCCTAATGGGGCAACATAATCTTGCTCAATATTTTCCAATTCCAGAGGGAAATCCAGCCCTTGCGGATCATACACATTCTACTCAATTATGTAGCTTAACAAAAATCCTGACCTTAAGGCCTAATAGCTTGTCTTCCTCTCAATCTAACCCATATTCTACTCTAAGAGTAGCTTCTTAATAAATCTCTCCTCCTCTTCTCTAAAACCTGATGAATCTATATGTTATTTTTTGTGACATAGTCAAGAGCCTGGACCTCTTTATGGTAATGAAACTATTAATATGTTCTTCATTTATAAAATGCCCTTGGATTTCTTAGACATTATCCAAGTAGCACAAAGATCCAGGTAACAAAAAATGATTAATGAAAGGAACAAGGTTTATTTAACATTCTCCAAATTGTTATTAACTTATAATTATTGAATTTTTTATCAAACAGGAAGTTTTATCATCATAGATTTATTATCCACAGTTAGCTTTTTAAAATTAAAATAAGAACACTTAGTTTCAAGCTCCAAGACTAAGAAGTTTCCTATGTACAATTAATTGTTGTTTCCATATTTTAGTACATTTGTCAATCATGTATTAAAAGTGCCAATTGATGTTATATCAGCTTACGATATGTGTTGTCTGATTTAATTAACTGGTGATATAAGTCTTAGAGATTTGTTACTTTTATATGTTTTCACTCAAGATAATCAATGACTGTGTCCTTATAAATTAATTGTACATCATTTCAAAAATGAGTATTCTTCCTACTGCTTTATGAAATTTAAAGATACTTTTCAAGGTGGGAAAGCACATATTGATATACGGAGAGAAGAAAAGCAGAAGTTATGGTTACTAACAGTTTCAAATGATAAAAGGCTGCCAGGCAGTGTCACCTGGGACATTGCACCTGTGGACAGAAAAAAGCAAAGTGACACTGTAGGAAACAGCTTATGTATGGCACATGAAGTGATATTAACTAGGTTTCTCAGAGCTCCCTATGGATTGTGTAATTTGAATAATTTTCTGGGATACTGGCCATAGAGGCATAGAGAATATTCCTACTTATGTGGTATCTGGTCATAAGGTGACCAGAGTGATAGGCCTGAAGTGAGACAAAAGAAAGTGCTTGGGAGACTAAACAATCATCTTTTACAGGGGAACTGGGCTTCCAAACTGGGTAAAGTCACATTAAAAATAAAAATAGGGGATCATATTACAAGGTGACTCCTTGATGTCTTGACATCAGTTTTGAGCTGAGTAGTAGGTATTTGAATTGAATGATATGAATAATAAGAAGTAATCTTAGAAATGAGGACATAAATTGTTTTAAAGCATGAAGAAAACATTCTGTCATGAGGATGAAAATGAGGAAAACAAGTGGAAATATATATAAGGCATCCTTGTAGGATGACCTGTAACCAAGTATCTCATTTGCACGATTCCATGGGTTTGAATGTGAAGTATCCCCCAAAAGCCCACCTGTGAGACAGTGCATGAAGGTTCAGAAGAGAATTGATTGGGCTGTGAGAGTCTTGACCCAATCAGTGACTTAATCCTTGATGGGATTCAATGAGTGGTAAATGAAGTGGTAGGGTGTGGTTGGAGGTGGGAATAGGGGTGTGGCTTTGGTGTATGTATTTGTATCTGGAGAGTGGAGTCTGTTTTTCTGCTTCTTGAACACCATGATGTGAGCAGCTTTCCTCCACTACACTCTCCCGCCATAATGTTCAGTCTTCTATGGATTAAGACCTCTGAAACCAGGAGTCCTCAAATAAACTTTTCCTCCTCTACAATTGTGCTAGTTGGGTCTTTTAGTCACAGTAGTGAAGAAGGTAACTGAAACACATCACATTGGTCAAGAACAGATCTGAAATGTTCAGAGTCTCTAACAACAATATCTTAGTGGAGTTATGTTTTAAAAGTATTATTTGCCCATTTTTATTACAATATTTTGTCATATTTCTTGGATCAAGATAGAAGTTCTAACAATTAAGATTTACAATATGAAATAACAGATTAGTAAGGCTTTGATAAGGTTAGTGGTACTTATTGTCAAAGAAAAGGAATGATAATGCTCATATTTGGGGGCTCCAGAACTGGAAGTTATTACAGAAAGGGCAGGGATATTACAAGACTGGGGGAAAGGGTGGTTTTCTTCATATAATTTTGCCTCTTGAGAAATATAATTATTTCCATTATTGATTATAATGGCACAATTAGCAGTAAGTTCTGCCATATTTACCTTTAAGTGGGGGAGTATAGGAGTGTACCTTTTGCCAAAGAGCAAGCATACCAAGCTCAAAGACTAAATGTACAGAGAGCTCAAATGTAGTCAAATACCTAATGTCCAAGAAAGAAAAGCAGTGAAAGTCCCAGAACCAATTTGTCAGCATCCGAGAAAGGCATCCCACTTGTGTTACTGAGGTAGTGGTTTCAGTGTCTGGAATAATCTCTGGCACACATCAGTAGTATTCACTGGTAGTGAGCTCCTAGATTACAGTGATATTATAGCAGACATCCAAATGAAGTATCTTTCCCAAGTTAATACCTAGTTGGGTTGATATATTTCATTATTTTTGAGGTTCTGTAGTATTATAACAAGATTGTGTTACTGGTAGAAGTTGAAGACAATGTTCGGCCTGGGTGCTTAACATGCAAATTTGTTATAAATCAAGCTTTGTTTGTTTTTCTGTGCACAGTTATCAAAAGTGATAACGGTATAATTGGACCAAAGGCAAAGAACTCAATCAACATAATAAAGCCTCAATTAAGCACAGATAAATGTAAAATCCCCCAATAGTTCAAGACTTTGTCCATGAGGGAGATGAGTATGGTTCTGTTTTAAATAGATTTTAAATCATATAGGCTGGTTTTGGAGCATGTAGTTAATAAGGTGTTAGGTTGTTTGTCAACTAAAATATCTATGGCTGAGATTTGGCCTCCAGCATTAGCCCATAGGCAGGTTATTCAATTTAGTTAATTATTACAAGCCCTAATGCTCGGTTGTAAGTTTGATTGGTGATAGAGAAGTCACTGATATTGTTGGGTCATGTTTTTGATTTAGCTGAGCTTGATAGAATGCTGGTCTCAGAATTTGGCTGAACCAGTGACTTGATAAGGTGCTTGGGACCTATGGATCACAAACCAATTTAAGCACTCAGAACAGTAGTCACAAAAAACAACAGTTAACATAGTGGCGTACACCATCACTTGACAGGTTTTTATTGCCTATTGATTTTTCTCAAGCACATATTATTACCAAAGAGGGATTGTCTGGTTTCATGGTTATGGGATATGGTATTGATTCCATTACTACATCCAAATTTTATTTTTATTTACTAAGTTGTGTATTCTATATCCCTGTTTGTTCTATCTTAAACAATGTTCATGGGGTACTAATTTTAATTTCCTGATGAGGATCACAGTGTAAACTCAATCATAACTGAATATTGAGAAAAGTTTTTCTGGATGGTAGAATTTTTAAGTGTTCTTGGGTTTATATCAGATGGGCATGTATGCCCATATGTTAGATAATCTGCAATTAATAAGTTTCAGTAGAGAATCCTGACCTCAAACCAGTTTAGGATGGGTCCAGGCCTGGAAACTTATTAAGAGAGTATGAAAAATAATTGAAGAGCCTTATATAAAATGAATCTTCATGTAATTGTAGGTGATACATACTCTTCTTTAAATTTAGTAAAAGACAATAGGGAGTTTTTTTGTTTTTGTTTTTGTTTTTTTTTTTTTTTTAAGTTGGTATGTGTGAGTTTTCCAAGGAATCTTGAATAGGAGAGATTAAGGCATAGGGCAAAATAGATTTATTTAGAGGGCTATAAGCCATATTGTAAAGGATTTTTTGAGTCCACTAAACCTCCCAAACTGTCTGCTGAGAATATACTGGGGAGATACTAGTTTTACTGAATGCCTCTTTAAGGATTATGTATTTTGAGAAATAAAATGCTTATTTGTTATCAGTGATGTCTGCAACTTCAAGGAGGATAAGGAGTATCCTCCTGAAGCTTTCTATTGTAGGCTTAGATGCTGGGAGCCATTAGCCAAGTAGGTATGACAATTTCCTTGCCAGCGTACCCCATGTTACAGTGACATTGAATGTAGGTGACCTTGCTCAAGGACCAAGGCGGATTAGGGCGTTCCCGGTTTAGGTTCCAGGTTTAAGGTTTAAGATTATTCCTGCTGGGAATAGGGCGTATCCTGCTGCCTGAGTTCCCCTTGAATTCTCAGGGGATTCAGACAGTATATTTTTTGGGAGACAGAAGCCCAGTGGAGGTGGATTTGGACAGAGAACGTGGATTTGGGCAGAGAACGTGGATTTCCCCAGAACGTGTTTGTAGACGGCTGGTGTGAGTTCGGGAATAAAGAGTTGCTGTTTGAATCTACAAGCTGTGTGGTGGCTCGTGATTGTGTGCCCAGCCAGAGTGCGGCATTTGTGCCCAGTCAGACTGCGGCATTAATATTCACTGATGGGTCAAATAATGGTACAGCAGCAGTAGTTACCCCAGATCAAACTTTTACATTTTTAGTACCCAAACAATCAGCTCAAAAGGTAGAGCTTAATGCAGTTTTACAAGCTTTTTTGATGTTTAAAGATTCTGTATTTAATTTATTTTCTGATAGTCAGTATGTAGTTAATGCTATAGTATCTCTTGAAGATGCTGGTAGGATTTCCCCTTCTTCTACTGTTTTCTCTTTGTTTTCCACTATACAAAGTCTAATCTGGGACAGAAAAGATCCATTCTTCATAGGACATATTAGGGCACATACAGGATTGCCTGGAGCCCTTAGTTTAGGCAATGATTTAGCAGATAAAACTACACATGACATACATATTTTCTCTACATTTGAAGAAGCTACAAATTTTCATAAAAGGTTTCATGTTAATGCTAATACTTTACAAAAGCGTTTTAAAATAACTAAGGAACAAGCCAGACATATAATAAAACAATGTCAAAATTGTGTGACATTTTTACCACAAGTTAATCTTGGAGTCAATCCTAGAGGACTGATACCTAACCATATTTGGCAGATGGACATCACACACTTGCCAGAATTTGGAAAATTAAAATATTTACATGTTACAGTTGATACTTCTTCTGGATTTTTGATGGGCTCCCTTCATGCCGGAGAAAAAACTAAAGATGTTATAGCTCATTGCTTACAAAATTTTGCCACTGTGGGCGTTCCTAAACAGTTAAAAACCGATAATGGTCCTGGCTATACCTCTACCTCTTTTAAACAATTTTGCTCATCATTTGGTATTACTCATATAACAGGAATCCCATACAATCCACAGGGACAAGGCATAGTTGAAAGAGCTCATCAAACTATTAAAACATACTTATTAAAGCAAAAAGAGGGAATTGGAAAGGGGTATATATCCCCCAAAGATAAACTTAAAATAACGCTTTTTACTCTAAACTTTTTAAATTTGGATTCATCAGGACTTAGTGCTGCGGAAAGGCATATGTATCCAAAAAATGTACATAAGCCTAAAGCACTTTGGAAAGATATTCTAACAGGACAATGGAAAGGTCCTGACCCAGTGATTGTCTGGAGTCGGGGGTCTGTTTGTGTTTTTCCACAGGGAGAACAGCAGCCCATTTGGATTCCAGAGAGATTAACTAAAACAGTTTCTACAGATCGAAAAGAAGATGATTTGACTCAAATCCATAACAGCTGATATCCAGAACTCCAGCTTGGCCATTCTTACATCTGCGACAGTGATTAACCAGGATGCTTTTTTCAATAGCTATTTTATTATTGCATTTTTCTACATCATAAGGTTCTATTTTTATTTTTTGAGCTCATACAAACCTAGGTTAATGTTTTTCTGATCAGTTTTATTTTTTGACTGTGGAGTTTTTAAACATTGCAATGGAGATTTCACCTAGGTAAAGCTACAAGGCCTTTACTATTTTCTTATGTGTTGTACGTTTGTGTACACTCTTGTGTTTTGTGTTGTATGTCTGTATGTGCGTATGTCCATATTTCTTATATGAGGAGCGCTCATGAAAAAATGGATCCGAATTATTATTATTTTTATTCACGTGATTTAAATGGTTTAATTTAAATTAGGTAAACAGCTGTTAAGGATTGTTTTTAAAGGTGGTTAACAGATCTGTTTGTTTACTAGTTTAAATTAGGTAAAAGGCTGTTAAGGATTGTTTTTAAAGTAGGTTAACAGATCTGTTTGTTTACTTTCACCTTTCCTTTTCATTATATTTAATAATTCTTTTCAGGATAATGTCTCTTTAGCATCATTGCCAGAATTCCTATCTCGGTCCCAGTGCCGGTGAAGAACTCAACAAGTAATGCTCAATCAAGGAGTCAACTTACTTTGGGAGGAAACAGATTTTGGGAGGAAATGGACATATTGATAGATTTCTCTGCTTTGAACTGCTTGCAGAACTTGCCTGGACTATGTAACTATCGTTTGGTGCAGCGAATTGTGGTAATGCTGGCATATCTTTGCTGATGGTGTCACTAGTGATGCAATTTTTATTTCCTTGCCAGCACACCCCATGTTAATTGTGGTAGTGGTGACATATCTTTGCTGATGGTGTCACCAGTGATGCAATTTTTCCCAAGGAGCCGTCAATTGGCTTGGTGTCGTGGCATTTCTGTATCCTCCCCCCTTCTGCTAGTGATGGTCTAAAATTTGGGGGCCAATGGCTTATGCTGGACCGGTAGTCAGTGACGGGTATGATCCAATTGCAGTGGTATCAACCTAAGACAGGAGGCTGAAGCCTAAAGGTCAGTTTTCCCATGACGGGTAAGAACCATATGTTGAATTGGACAACCTACCAGGCACGGTCCTTAAGCCACATTGCTTGTTGTTTAATTAATCAGAAGGGGGGAGATGCTGGGAGCCATTAGCCAAGTAGGTATGACAATTTCCTTGCCAGCGTACCCCATGTTGCAGTGACATTGAATGTAGGTGACCTTGCTCAAGGACCAAGGCGGATTAGGGCGTTCCCGGTTTAGGTTCCAGGTTTAAGGTTTAAGATTATTCCTGCTGGGAATAGGGCGTATCCTGCTGCCTGAGTTCCCCTTGAATTCTCAGGGGATTCAGACAGTATATTTTTTGGGAGACAGAAGCCCAGTGGAGGTGGATTTGGGCAGAGAACGTGGATTTGGGCAGAGAACGTGGATTTGGGCAGAGAACGTGGATTTCCCCAGAACGTGTTTGTAGACGGCTGGTGTGAGTTCGGGAATAAAGAGTTGCTGTTTGAATCTACAAGCTGTGTGGTGGCTCGTGATTGTGTGCCCAGCCAGAGTGCGGCATTTGTGCCCAGTCAGACTGCGGCACTTAGTATATACAGAGACATGTGTACCTCCATTTACATTATAAGGACCTATGAGAAAAGAGATTCCTAGAATGTCTTTACCCTTAGCCAACTCTTAGGTGATGGCACAAGAGTTCATAAAAACATGAAATATGACCTTGGATAGTCAGAGCATCCAGTGCTAAGAAGACTGCCTCAAATTTCATCAGTTGTGAATTCTGTCCCACCAATTATTGGATTCTGTCAATTATTAAGGTCATTCCAATTAAGTGATGGAAATAAGACTCCTTCCACCACTGAGCTCCATCACTTTTGTTGGTGGCAGTGTTGTTCATAAGTCCACAAGATCACATTCCTGTTCACTCACTTATCCCCCAGGTAGACAAGGAATCTGGGAGAGATGTATTCTCCTTCAGTACCATGACAGTCTAGTAAGGGACAGAGGATGAGGGAGGCTCTCTGATCCTGCAGATGAAATATGTTAGAAGGCCCAGATTGGACTCCATCCTGTATTGAGGAGGTGTCCATAGCCAGGCTGAGTTCATGAGGCACAGCTTTTATAACCAAGGTATAGTGGTAATCCAGGTGTGGAGAGCCACTGGTTCAGGGTCTGTGCGCGTCTCTATTGAGGACCAGTTCTTATATCTGAAGCTCATAGGACACTCGTTATTATGTCATTGGTTCAAAGACTCAGGAAGCAGGATAAGAGGATACTTACGATAAATTAATCTCTGAAGGCACTAACAAGAGTCCCTGTTGGTTTTATTCTGAACAGATTTTAAAGCCTTTCTTTGGACAAAGTATTATTTAAGATGGGCTGATTTGTAAGTAGTAGCATCAGTAAGATTAATTAGAATTTGTAAATGAGGTATACATTACCTCAAGAACCTAAAAAGTTCCAAAAGATATTAGGCCTGTATGTCCTTCATCACCGTGTTAAAGAATGAGGAGGTCATTCATATCATGTGGTACCTATGCTCCTAGAGAAAGATGGATGTGTTAAAATTTTATCTAAGGTGTTGTTCCCTAACAACCCTGCTATGGTACCCACAAATAGCCTAGAAAAGGTGTACACTGTTGCTTGGAAGGTTATGGCAATTTGCAGCTGGGAGTCCATTGAAATAAACTGAGAAGATATATTAGCTAAATTTATAATAACAAAATGCCACGTGCTGATTGGATGGAGCTAGTAATTTTAGAAATATTGTATATTGGATATAGGGGCCTCAATTGATAGGACTACAATATTAAAGTTGCAATAACCTACCAGAAGGTGACTATTTTTTTTTTTTTTTCATATTAAGGAACAGGCGAAATAGGGCTATTGAGTATGGCAGCAGTGGTTATAATTGTCCATTTATTGGTTAGGTCTTATACTAAGGATTAAAGGCTCTATTTTAACTTATATTGGCCATATTAAGTATTTTAACTGAGGATCTCTGGGTGCTATTCTGTCAAGTCAATTTTTAAGAACCAAAGATAGCTTAAATTTAATTTTTTACTTATTGCATCAGAGTGTCTATTCCCACTACAAGACATTGTAGGGAAATGGGTACTATGCTTATGAAAATTTTGGGCAAAGATGTAGTTAAAATAATGGATAGTATTATTTTCTTCTTTTGATAAAATTAGTTATTGTCCTAAAATTATATGGGGCTCTGTGAATAAATTCAATGGTAATACAGGGTAGAAATCTTTATTCCCTTGCCCTAGAATAAACACACCCTAAAGGCTCTGGGGAACATGAAGAGAGGTGGGGCTAAAGCAAGTTGTGTGGCAGCAGAAGACAGGTTAGTTGATTATGTCCACATAAGCAACCTTGACAGAGATGGTGGTGCCATTTCTCAGCATGGAGGAGCCCAACCATTGCCTTTTTCCACAGAGGATGCCTGAAATACAGAGACAGACCAGGGTTGTTCCCCAAATCAAACAATTCTCAGTGCCAGAGAAGCCACAGGCTCCTGGGATAGACTTCTGTCAAACACAGGCTGTGACAGAAATACTAGACACCCAACCCCAGAAGTGCAGCTGTAAGGGCCTATCACTCCTGTTTCCCTAAGGAAGGTCTCACCTGTGCTAGTCTCTAAGCCCTGGAATTCAGTCAAATTGCACTGTTCATTTTCAATATTCTGACTCCAAGGAGAGATGTGACAGCCATCATCAGACATAGCAGAAGGCAGCAAAGCTAGATACAAACTTGTCAACAGGTGGCAGTGTGAGTCAATGCTGCTTTTGGAGTGGTTTGGAAGCAATTAGTAGTAGACAATCCTAGTCCTTCCTTCAAGAAGCTACCCCAAGCATCAGCTGCAACATCCTGCCCACAGTGCCACTTGTTTTATAATTAAACATTCTTCTGATGGTTGGACACAACATGCTGATACCCAGATAGATCAGAATGAGAAAGACTGTCAGGCAGGGCCATGCAGAGGACTGCACCAGGAGTAGGGTAACAGCAAGCCGGAGCTAAGTGGCAGTTTGTGTATGACACATAGGATGGAATCCACTAGACTTCTTGGGCTAGGCTGTGGATTGGCTATTGGGAATAACTTGGGGGACTCTGGGACAGAGTTACTGCCCTTAGTTGCCTATTATAGGACTCCAGTGCAATCAGGTCTGATTGATCACAGAGACTAATAAGATAAGTGGTAAGTAGTTGGGTGTTTGGACTTAAACAGCTCTTCAGAGAGGGAAATTGACCAATATTTAGTCAGGGACTTAACATTAACATTGGGACATCATGGTATAGAACAACAACGATAACAAACACCCTCTTCCATTCTGATCAACTAATTAATATAATTCCTCACTGGCCAAAATTTCTGGTTTTTCACTGTAACTGAGAAAAGTTGGCAGCAATCTTAAATTAGTCTATAAAAGGCAATTTCACTCAAAGTTTCTGAGAATGTCTCTGATATATGGCCTGTCTGCCAGTCTCATAATCTTGGCAAATATCTAAAAACTGAGACATGTATTTGAACATTGCTAAGTGGATTTTTTACAATTGCATCAGTCAAATGAACATAAATGCATTTTTATTATATTTATCCTTATTTTCTGAATGAATGAAGCTTTCTTTTGAACAAATACAACAATCTTAAATAGTAGCATGAAATCAAAACAAAACTTCAGGACTATACTTCTAAATAAGTTGGTTACTAAGTTTTCTAGTAACAAAGGTGTTCAATTTATATTTTACATTTTGCAAAATCTTTACAAGACAATGTGGGAAGGCAGCTCTTCCTGGATTCCAGCAGGTTCTGGCCTTCTGAGCAATGGAAATTAGCATGCTACAAAGATAAAGACTATCTCCTTTCATTCCCTAGAAGTATCTGCTCTTCATATTTTAAAAATATTGCACACAGAGAGATAAGCACTTATATTTCAAAGAGGAACAAACCCTGAGCCATTCTTTTCTACTCCAAACAATATTTGACTAAGATAGTCTACTTCTTGTCTTAGGGATTTATTTTCACAAGGAAGAGACCGCTTCTACTTCCTGCCTCAAATTGGAGGGGTATACAACTGTATATACATTTCTACAGTAACTCACAAATTTATAATTTTGGATTCCTCTATTATAATATTAAAAAAGACCGTTTGTACATGCATATATAACAGCCTACCTCTCATCATATTATTCTTATAATATGATGTGAGAAGAGTGGGGCATAGTAAACAGACGTGTTTACTACTGTAATTGATAATAGTCAATTTTAATACAGAAATATACTGTTTGTTCTCAGAAAAATATAAATAGATAGAAGTATTAAAATTTTATCTGATCTAAAATCTCTATTGTCCTTATCTTCCTCATTCACCAATGAAAACTGAGGAAACAAATGACTTCCAAAAACTTTCCTATTTACCCCAGAAGGCTTCATAGCTAGTTAATGTGTTATTATAGTTAAATTTATTACTAACTCATACAAAAATGCATTATAGCTAAATTTATTACTAACTTGTACAAAAACAACTTTTTCCCAGTGTAAAATATAGGACTCCTTTTGTGACCTACAGCCAAGAATTAAAAATGACTCTAAAACAAGTGTTAACAGCTAGGTTCAGTGGCTCATGCCTGGAATCCCAGCGACTCAGGAGCCTGAGACAGAGGATCTCAAATTCAAAGCCAGCCTCAGCAAAGGTGAGGTGCTCAGCAACTCAGTGAGATCCTGCCTCTAAATAAAATACAAAATATGGATGGTGATGTGGCTCCGTGGTTGAGTGCCCCTAAGTTCAATCCCCAGTACCCACCCTGCTCCCCCAAAAGAAGATGGTGTTAACATAGACACTGTAGTGAGAGTATCTAAGGAACTGACCGGTAGAGTCAGGCCTCTTAATTAGAAAGACACTTTTAGTGCTTCAATGCTGAAAAGAAATTCTAGTAACAACATTTATAATTGATCAGTGGAATGTTAAATATTTTAGAAGCAGCATTCCAAATACTAGGGACCAATGATTGCAACATATTAAAAAACAACTAAAATCCACTTTATCTTCTCCTCAATTCTGTTTCCCCATTGTACAACTCCATTTTCTTGAGTTATTTTCATATTGCAAAATAAAAATGAATATGGTCTTTTATTGGTTTCACGCCTTCTACATTAGCAAATCCACTACCAAACTAGAAAGATACTTTTGTACACATTTTTGGGTTCAAAATAAATAATTTAGGAAGTCATACTCTATTTTATTTTTTTGGTGCTCCAAATTTTTGTAATGTTTTTTGATTGCATGAGAACTCTACTTTTATATTAATACAGTAAAGATTATAATTAAATACATTGCAAGATAGTTTCCACATCTATGTGAATGCTCTTTTCATGCAGATTGCATGTATTTTGAGCAGGAACTATGAAAATCACCAGAAAATCTGTGATTTTTAAACCATTTTACTTAGCTAACTAAACGTTAGTATGTTAATTTGAAAACATTTTGTACAAGTTTTATTTTACCACAGGGTGATTTAATAGGGGATTATACTGATTAGCATCTGCATCATTTAAAGCAGAGATAGCTTAAAAGGCTGCCTTCCCTTTAGTAGAGAACCATGTGCAAAGGTGTGAAACTCCAAAGGAACAAGCTGCATTACAACAGTTTATTTACTTTCACTTCTATCAATGGAAATACTTTCAAGAACTAACAGAAAATCATCGGTTTTCCAGATTATTCATTTGCTTTCTTTTTTGGAGTTTGAATACAAATAAAATATCATTAATTTAAATTGAGGATCAGAGTTCATTAATAGTATAACTAATTAAGATACTAATGCTTTTGACTAGGGAGATCGAAACCTGATTTATCCTATGTGTTGAACAAAACTAATCAGTGTGACAATGCACAGGAGAGAATCAACTTAAAGGAGGAAAGATTCATTTTGGCTTATGGTTTTGTAGGTTTCAGTGCACAGTAAGCTGGCTCCATTGTGTCTGAACTTGTGTTGAGGAAGGACATCCTGGACAAAGTGGGTGATAGAGGGAAGCTGTGCACCTCCTAGTGTCCAAGGGGGACAGAGGGAGAGAGGGGACAGAAGGAGAGAGGGAGCGAGCTCAAGGGGCCTCTCTAAGTGCATTTCCCAGTGATATACTCCCTCCAAACTAGGACTGTTTCCTAAAGTTTACCCCACCTCTCAACAGCATCACCACTTGGGGACTGTCTTTGACACATGAACATTTGGGGGACATTCAAATTCAGACTATTACAGTCTATACTAATCATAGTTAAATCTCGTTGATCTAGAAGCATTGAAAATATTATTGAAATTCTGTTGGACTGAAACCCTTTGAGATTCTTCAATTTTGTTATTAATTTTAATGAAAACTGCACAGGGACATAGACGTCCACATTGTTAAAATACACATCTTTCTTTCTATTATCTTTATAAAGTATTATTTTCATTATATGTTATGAATACTTCAAACACTATAGATATAATCAGTCTGATTTAATGATTCTTACTTAAATAGACATCTAAAATAGTATGTAGATTTCCTCATAATAAATATAAGTACAGGAATTAATTTTGTTTGTTCACTTATTCAAATAAACTTCATGTTAGACACAAAGATGATAACAAAATGAATAATGTTTAGTTCCTGCCTATTACCAAAAAAAATATGAAACAATAAAATAGATTGAGGATCCAGACTTCATTTGTAAAGTTTTACTGTTGGCAAATATTGATTATTTCAGCCACCTGCAACAAACGAGTTATATCTTAGGTATTTTCAGTGGATAATGTTTTTAATTTGGTTGAAATTGAACTGAAAATTTCTTTGTAGTGCTATAAATATTTGGTTGTTTTACAGGATGGATCTCTAACCAAAATTTGGTTCAGATGTTGAGGCTGATGATTCGGAAGACTCACTTAATGTTATTATGGTTTGGATATGAGGTATCCTCCCCAAATTCTCCTGCGTTATTGCAGGAGGTAGAATGATTAGATTATGGCAGCTGTAACCTAATTAATAGATTAATTCATTGGATGGATTAATAATTTGAATAGAACACTGAGAGGTAACTGTAGGCAAGTTGGGCATGGCTGGAGGAAGTGGGATATTAAGCATTCTATGTTTTGTTCCTTGCTACTTGCACACATTTTCTTCCTGGCTATCATGGGCTGGGTGGCTTTTCCTCACCACCTCCTTCTTTTGTTTATGTTCAGAGCAATGGAATCAGCTGACCATGGACTACATCTCTGAAACCAGGAGCCCAAAATAAACTTTACCTCCTGTAAGCTGTTCCTTTCAGGCATTTTGGTCACAGTGATGCAAACTTGACTAAAACAGACTTGTCAATTCAAGAGCATTTGAAATAAAGCATATTACAAACACAAAGGACTCCTGGGAAGTGCAGGGTCTGTGTAGGCTTGGGGAAAGCAAGAGTGGTTTGGATCTTTATAGAAACTGTGAGAAATGAATGAAAGCATTCTCAGGCTCAGACTAGGTATTCAACTTTTGTATCTGTTCCTAAAGGGGAGGCATCTCATGGATTTTCTTAGCAATTATCAAGATGTGAGACAAATGGGGAAAGGGAGAGTTAAGTATATTTGCAATAACTAAGTGACAGAAATAATGTGTCTACTCACAAGTAAATAGATTAAGAAAATGTGATATGTATATATGTGTACACAAACATCAACACAGGCACATCTAGTGGAATACTCTTCAGTCTTAAGTTGATGGAAATATTGCCTTTTCTGAAAATGTGGGTGATTCTGAAGGACCTTATGCTAGGTGAAATAAGTCAGATACAGAAAGTTAACACTGTGTATTCTTATTTATATGTGGACTCTAAAAAAAAAATAATGTTGAACTCAATGTAACAAAGAGTATAATGGTGGTTACCTGGGATGAGGAGAGTGGACTGTGTATCACAGGGCACCCACATTCAGTTTTGAGTGGAGTAAGTTTTGGAGACCTAATAGCATGGTGACTATAGTTAATAATATTTTATATCTTGAAATTTGCTGAGACAGTATAATTCAAATGTTTTCACCACATGCACTAAAAAAAAAAAAAAACAACTAGGTGAAGTGATCAACTACTCAACTTCTTAATTAGCTTGATTGTGGTAATCATTTAACAATGCATGTGGATATTAAAGCATCATTGTGTACACCTTAAATATACATTTTTGTTTCAATTTACTTCAGTAAAACTAGAAAAATGAAGTTAGTGCTAAATCTCAAAACCAGTCTTAATCAACCAGAATTCACTTTTGGGTTTTGATACTGACTCAGTCAATATTTTATTTAATTTAAGCTGATTTATATTTATATAAATTCTAAGAATCATAAACCTATGCATCCAAGCGAAATGAACACAAGCCATGCTTTGAAGAGGGTACATTCCTAATCACTACAGATAATTAAAAAGAAATAAAAGCATATTTCTGTGGACATTTGTTCAGTTATTCAACTGATATGCCTAATGAATTTGGCCTGTGGTTCATTTGTTGGTTCATGTGAGTGACTTTGCTGATGCTGTTCCCAGAGCAGCAGGAAGTAGCCACAGGGGAACAGTCATCCTCTTTGGATGTCTAGTAAACAATTTAAAGCTAGATGACTGTCAGCAACCATAGCTGTCAGAGAGTTTTACCCCTCATCTAGGACTTTGTGAACTGTAGCAATCTGAAGCATACATTTGGATATCAGTTTGGACATACACAGATTGACATCAACTGTTTCATTTTCATTTTTAAAACATGAAGTTTGCTCAGTGGGAATTATTTGGCAATAGCCTCTTAAGTGGTAATGCACATTAGGGAATGGGACTAGAAAAGTTAATATATTGGGATCAAAAAACACATTATTAAAAGAGAAAGGAGTCATGTGGCAGACACACTGAATTAGGCAAGAAGAGAGATGAGGCCAGGAAGAGGGTGCATAGAGGATGGCAAAGTAGTTTAATAAGGCCTACAATGAATGTTTGAGGTCACAGAAGATTTTAATAGGAATTAATTCACTGTCTGGAATGAGGCTAGCTACAGGTATGACATTATTATGAGGCATGAGTCCAACTATAACCTAGAGTAAGCTAATGGTCCTCAGGATGTTACAGAGTTGGGCGAGGATGAGATAATGAACCTCCCTTGGTTTGTAATAATTTTATACCAAATTTAGGGCCTTATTTATCAGGGAATCCTAGTATATGTGAATTTAGTTGGATAAGGAGGACACAATGGGCAGGAAAAGAGGTCCCTATCCTGGAATTATATTGGGTACATAATAGTTCCTGAGGAGCCCATGCTTAAATCCTCTCATGAGGCTTCCCATTGCCCTTTCAATAATGGACCGGCATGTATTGTAATTAGTGAGATCAGGCTGAGGGGCATTAATTCAAGCTCAATAAAGGGACTGACTTGTAGCAAGTGTATGTGTTTCTTCCTCTGTGGTGTGATACCCTAGTGACTGTAGAATAGCCAATAAACACTGCCAAAAATTTTGCCAACAAGGTGGGAATGAAATTATATTGGCATTTAGTGTTTGGTTATAACAGTTGTTTTGAGGAGCCCAAATAAGCACGGTTGGCAGGTAGGTCAAAATCAAACCTTCTACCTATGACATTGCCAGGTGGGATTCTCCATGTGGCCTGTGGTATTCCAGTTTCAGTATTATCCAAAATGGCCAGTACCAAGTTACAAAAAGTTAGAAGACCAAAAAATAACATTTGTTCATTGTGGGTGCTCTAACTAGAGGCACTAGAGGGAAGAGGACTGCTGAATGCTTCAGGCACAGTGTGGACCAATTGATGTCCTGTTCCAGGCCTATATGGTTGGAAGACGTCTTCATTCTTAGCAGATCTTCCCATCTGTGACCAATTTTAATCTTTCTTGGTCTGCCTTGCTATCCACACTGTTGTCCCAGACCTAGAATAATATTTTCTATTTCCTAAATGATATTATAATTGACATAATTAAGCAAATATCCTTTACAGCTACATTCTGGCATCAGAATTCCAGAATAGCTTTGGCAGATAGCCAGAAGGACTTTTAATAGTGATTGGATAATGATTTATAAACCCTTCACTGACTGGCTTTCATCCCAAGCTAAATGATTTCAAGACAACAAAAGGGAGAATAGTCAGGGAGAAATGCCTGCCTCGAAGTGGTTTTTCATAAACCCTAATATGCAAAGTCTCACTACATAGAGTAAGGAAAGTCACTTGAAGTTTTTGGTGCACTTCATATGGACTAGAAGATCCCAAAGACCAGGAATTTAAAATGAGAGCCAGTACCAGGAAAGGACTCTTTTAGAAGACCATGTTATTTTATAATTTTTGTAAGTTTTGTTAAAGCAAGCCTTGTGGAGTTCTAAAGGTTTGAAGCCTGGAGCGAATAGAGGAGGAGAAAGTTTAACTGAATGCTTTGTTTAGGAGTCCAATGTAGGGGCTTGTGTGTAACTTAGCGTTAAAAAGTGTGTTTACCATGTTGTAGGCCCTAGATCTGATTCTTATAAACAAACAAAAAAGTGTCCAAGTTAGTATATTTTTATAAGTAAAGTGAGTGTTTTGTTAATTTCAATAATTCCTAAGTGTCGGCTTCAGTGGTAGTAAGTTTGGTGGAGAGGATGAGATAAATTTCAGCGTAGGAATGCACACTAGTCTGGGCATAATGAATGGAACTAACAGCGGAGGTCAGTGGCTGAATAAAATCTGTTTGAGACTATAGGCTGAATCCTGTAGGATGGTAACGCAAAGATTGTACATTAAGTTTGTCCTCAGACACTTGGGCCTTGAGGAGGACAGAGACATGTATGATCTTATTTCTTATCTTTGTTATCTAAGAGGAAAGAAAATTCCAAAGGTCTGCATTCCAAAAGATTTATTGGAATTAGTATTCTTGCCTTTGGACTAAACAAGCAAATAATTGGCAATGGCTAAAAATCTTGGAGATGTGTAATTGCAGCCAATTGTTGACCAGGGCATCCTCTAATGCCACTAAGATTCCCTGGAGTTTGGACAATTGTGCTGATTTGGGGGTCCAATACTTTATCAGGGATGTTCTGTTTAACAGATGAAAAGTGAAACCCTTCACCAAGTAATTAATAATTATAAAATCCTTTCTTAGTGCTCCATCAACTTATCCCATAGAATTCCCTGGGTGACTGAGGCATCAGAGAGAGGAATAACTTGTCACACAGTGACCTAATAGATTCCTATGTGTCTGCTTGAGACTTGGGACTGACAAAACTAGAAATTACCTTTTTAACATTAGGAATGAAATGGTATTCAATGGACAGAATGATGCTTAAGAATTTAATTGAGGTGGCAGACCCCTGAAATTTATATTGGTAAGTACAATGGTGTTTATATGTTCTGTGTCAAACTATCTAGTGAATTTCCTAGAAAAAAAAATGATATCATTAAGGTAGTGCCATATTTGGGACCTGGAAATAATTAGATCTGTTTAATATCTGGTTGAAGATGACAGTTGGGTTACCAAGTTATCCCATGGGCAATAGTTAGGTGCATTATGTCCCTTAGAAGTTGAATGTAAACTGAGGCTAAGGGGAATCAAAATTATCACTGAATAGAAATTATTAGTCAAAGGTATAAGAGTAAAATATTTGCAGTATAAGGCTGAATGGCTTGTCATTTCAATTATGTTAGATATAGATGAGCCCTTAAAAAAGGAAGAGATGTGATGTTCTGTATTGCTTATTGTAAGAGTCTTGAAGTTGTATTCCCAAATCTTATCACTAGAAAAGCACAGATGATGCAATCATTAGTATAAGTGCCTTAGTAAAAGTTTTGCATGATGGGGATGACTCCAGGAATTCTTAAATTGGACATAGGGTCTGTTATTCTGGAAGGTGAAGTGTAGAGTCTCAGGTTCTCATGACCCAAGACTCTAAGTAATATATGACCTTTTAATAAATAGTAAATGATTGACTAAAGAGGCAAGAAAAATCTATAATTTGTGGAGAGTAAGGCTAAGAAATAAGTTCCAAATATAATGTCAAAAACAAAACTACTTAGAAAGTTAGTGTAGGTGGTGCATACCTATAATCCCAGCAACTTGGCAGGATGAGGCAGGAGGATTGCAAACTTGAGATCAGCCTGGAAAACTTGGACCTTGTCTCAAAATAAAAGTAAAAGGGGCTGTGAATACAGCTCAGTGGTATAATGACCCTGTGTTCAAACCCCAGTAATGAAAGTTTTACAAAAATGAACCTTTTCAGGACATATGAGGACTTTCCATTCATTGGCATGCTTGAAAAAGTAATATAAATTTTGAACCATGCAAAAATATTTCTTAACAAATTGACCTTTGTCCTCTTAAGTATTTCAATATATGAAGGCATATGTATTAATGACAGCAACAGTGTGGTGCATTATTTTCCATACTATTAACTCCCAACGGAGTAAGGAAAACCTGGGAGCTGTGCCCATGCAGAATTGTGTGTACACTCTGTAATTTAATGGATCTCTAATAGGCTATTAATTTGATGACCATGAGATATACCAGAAAATTGATATGTCTTGGCAGAAGTTAAAGGTAATTTAAAGCCAGCATTATATAAGCACAAGAAATAATACCATTTTCTGCTAATTGCATAAAATCTTTTAATAAATTTGGAATTTACAATTGAGTCAATTTCAGACCTCTGTTTCAGTTTTATTTTCCCTCTTCATACTATTATTTTTTTTATTGTTATTGATACACTTCAGGGGAGTCTTCTCTACCCAACTCATGTTGTTAAGCTTCTTCCTCCCAATCAAATTATTGAAATTTAGCACTAGGAGAACTCCCTGTGGTTGTCATATAAGGTTTTGGGATCCCAGGTCTTTGAGTTGAACACCCTTTATTATGTTCCTATGCCACATCACTTAAGTGGGCCCATGCTCACTTTCAGTAATTTTTATAGTTAACCAATAAAGATGTAGTGATCTATGGTCAGTTAGAAGAGGGTCACTTTCAATATGCATTTGTGCCATTGGATATCAGAGATATTTTATCTTATATTTCAGTCAGCTTTTGTGTCACTATGACCAAAACACCTGACAAGAATAACTTGGAGGAGAAAAAGTTTGTTTGGGCACAGACTTCGGAAATTCAGCCCATGGTTGGTTGACTGCATAGCTCTTGGAGTAAAGTGAGGCAGAATTTCAGGGATGAAAGTCATAGCAGAGTAACTGAACACAAAGCAACCATAAAGAGGGAAAGAACTCCAGTCGCCAGGGACAAATATAAACCCCAAAGTCATACTCCCAGGAACCTACTTCCCCCAACCACACCCTATGTGCCTACAGTTACCCTCCATCAATCTATTCAAGCACATCAGTGAACTTATTAATTTACAGTTTGATAATCTAATCATTCCACCTCTGAACATTCTTGCTTTGTCTCACACATGTTTTTTGGAGGACGCCTCATATCTAAACCATAATATCCTACACCTGACTCCCAAAAGGTCATGCCCATGTCACAACACAAAATTCCATTTCATCTCCAAGAGTTCCCATAGTTTCAACAGTTCCCAACTTGACAAATGTCAAGGAACAAAAATGTCATTTGAGGTTTCAGGCAAACTTTTGATGGTGAGTCCCTGTTAGGAACAAAAATAAGTCACACATATCCAATATGATGGAAAAGAATAAACATTTCTATTCCAAAAGTGAGAATTTGGGACATAGAAAGAAGGGACAAGAGACCAAAGCAAGACCTAAATCAAGTCAGGCAAGCAAGTTCTGTAGCTCCACATCCTATGTCTGTGGCACAGGGCATTATGATATTCTCTGCAATGAACTTGTGTAGTTCCACACCTATGGTCTTGCTGGTTGCAGTCAGCATGGCCTCTCTTAGCTTGTTTCTGCTTGATTACTATGGCTTTTCTCAGCAGGCCTTCCACATTGCAGGCATCTCTTAATATCAGGCATCTCCACTACAGCTTTGGCTTACTTCTCATATTTTTGTGCATCACCCTTTCAGAGTTTGCTGCAGAGATGCCGACCCTGCTACACTTTGTCTGGCCTCCAACACCTTCCTTCAAACTTTTGGTGGAAACCTACATAATGCCCTAATTCCAGCGCTCTGCATTCCTGCAGAATCAGCACCATGTGGATGATACCAAGTCTACTGTCCGCAGTAGCTGGGCCCCTAATACCATAGCTGCAGAGTCCTCTGTTTGCCTGGGTGATTGAATCAGTGAAACAACTTTGTAGCCTTCTTTGTGAAAGTAGGGTGTCCCCAGGTTTTCTTCTCAAAGGAATTTTTACTTGTACACCCTTTACTTTGTGATGGGCATGGTCTTGTCAATTCCTGAGATGCCCTCAAGTCATCCTTTCTACTATCTTTCTGGAAAGTACTTAGTATCTCTTCAGTGACTGTAATGTCTTCAACAACCACAACTTTCTTCACCCCAGTTTTCCATGCATTTTTCTGGCCAAACTGCAAGTTTTTCAAATTTTTCTCCTCTGCTTTCTGCCCATGATTATCAACATTAATAACTTGGTTAAAATTTTCCAGCAATACACATGCCACTGCCTGAATGTTGCTCTGCATTGAAATTTCTTTCACTGTACTAATTAATCCATCACCTTTAAATTCAGCCTCAGGAAAAAAAAATCTGAGGACATGGGCAAAACCTAGACAACTTCTTTGCCAGAATGTAGTATGAATGGCCTCTAGTTTAATTTCCAATGGAGTCCTCCTTCCCCTCTGAAGCTTCATGAATCCACTCTTTACTGTCCCCAGTCCAATGGGCATTCTGGTCTTCTGAACTCCCACCAGATTGGCCCATTAAGCTCTGTTTACAACATTTTAGAGCTTCACAAGCCTGTATCTCCAAAGTTTTCTAAATTTCTCCTGCAAACCAGCTGCAAATATTTCCAAACAACACGGTCAGGTTAGTCACTGCAACAACCCCATTTCTGTTTTAGTCACCTTTGGCACCACAGTGACCAATATATCTTACAAGAACAACACAGAGGAAGGAAAAGTTATTTTGGCCCAGCTTTCAGAGATTCAGTCTATGGTCAACTGACTCCATACCTCTGAGCCCAAGATAAGAGACAATTTCCAAACAAGAGGGTGTAACAGACAGATGAACAGTTGAGGACGTGGCAATCAGGAGGCAGACATTCTAATCATCAGGGACAAAATATAAATCCCAAAGGTATGCCCCCAGTGACCTATTTCTTACCATATCTGCCTCTATTGACCCCTCATTAATTCATTCCTGTGGATTAGTTCTCTGATTATGTTATAATTTTTATGATAAGCATTTCACCTCTGAACTTTCTTGCATTATTTTACACATGATCTTTTGAAGTCACCTCATATCCAAAACATAACATCTCTGTAATCCTAAAGACCAGGATCTTTACTAAAATCAAGGTACAGATAGCAGAGAAAAGAGGTTTCTGTTAACCATCTGCTGCTTCTCCTCTCTCTCTCCCTCTCTCCCTCTCTCCCTCTCTCCCACTCCCTCTTCCTTTCTCTTTCTCCTTCTCTCCATTTGTTCTTGAGTGTTGATCTGCTGGAACTGTAGATCACAAAGATTGTCTTTCCCTTGAACATTCTATATAATGGTTTCCAAGTTCTGGTTGAGAAACACAGTTGACCACAGGATAAGAGTTGCCCACTTGATCCTAGCATCAATCACAGCTTATACTGAAATCATAATAAATGATTCATTCTAACAAATTCAAAGACAAAACCCAGGGCCTCTTTATTAGTGAGATTTCTATCTTACATAGGCTAAATCTGTCCATCTCAATAAAATATACAAAGCAGTGTGATGTAGAACAACTCAAAGCTTAAACTCACTGTGAAACAGTGATACCATCTCATATGCTATGTAAAAAAGCATCTGCCCAATTTGTAAACCAAAGACATAAGAATGATCTTAAATCAGAAGTAGTCATAGCCTAAAACAACCTGTTTATGGTACCAATTTTTTGTGAACACCCTTCCTCCTGCCACAGAAATAGGATGGACACCCACCTAACATTTGGTGCAGATAGTGAGGTTAATGACTCTCCAAAAAACAAGAGACTGTTTACTACTCACACAAGAAATGCCTAAGTAAATCCATTCATTCAAACATGTGGGAGATGGTTTGGGCATAGGGACTGTGCTTGTAGTTGCTATGAGTGTAACTAGGGAAAAGTTGTTATTCACAAGCTAGATATTTGTAAGGTTTAATTTTTTTCCTGACTCCAAAGTAGGAATTATGTGTAGCCTTTCTTAACAGTCTCTGCAGAGTAAGCACAGAAGGTGAGAAAGTTTGGGGATTAAAAGGCAAATATCAAAAATTTTATTGTCATATAAAATGCATGTGCTATATCAAGTCTTTAGGTAAACAATCAGACTCATATTTAGAAGACAGCATAGTATCTCAAAAAGAATAAATGTTTTGAAATTACACTAACCTAGGATTTAAATTAATTGTCTGCATCAAGGTAGTCAAGTGATTTTGAATGATTCATTCATAGTTGTTAGATTCAAGTTTCTTTTTCCTTTCTGTAAAATAAAGTAAATACATAACTCATATTTTCAAAAATATAAGTCAATACATATCAAGTTTTCGACAAAGGAAATATTTTATTTTATTTTGTAAATAAATACTAGTGGTTATGATTCTTTCTATTGATTTCCAAAGTGGATCCTTCATAAGCATTCAACAAAGCTAAAGATCTTGTGAGATATGTTAGGTGGGCCTCCAGTTTAGAAGTCCAGTCAACCTCCGCAATGAAACAGAATTCAGTATGGCAGATGAAGCAGGAACTGTACCCTGTCTCATTAGATATGACTAAATAGGAATAAAAGAAAGTTTGAGAAATACAACAGAAAAGTAAATATAAAAAATTTAATAATCAGTTCTTGGACCTTAGAAATGTGGTGAACAGTTTTAAAAAATGGTCAAGAAATATTATAGCTTACATGTTGCAAAAATAACTTTCTCATGATTAATATAGGAATTTTCTCAATTAGAGAGTTATTATATAACTTTTCAATGATATTTAATGACACATTCTATATTTTATTTTGGGGAAGGTATATTATGTTCTCATTATATAAATTTAAACATTTATTAACATTTAACTCCAGGTAAGAAAATATTATATAGTAGTCACAATAGTCTGAGGTGGGGAGGATTCAAGTGAAATGGTACTAACTAGTAAAGGTAAAATTTTTCATTTCAAAATTTATTCAAAATTTTTTTTACATAAACTGTTCTAAACTTTATTTTTAAAGTTATTTTAAAGATTTCTTTTAAGAATTTGTTGTACACTTGGATTCAGTGTGCAACAATATAGTCATGTAAAAGCACAATTATGTAACATCAGAGAGACCATAGCTCAAAATGCATGTACAGTTTCAGTGCATATTCAGATAATTTATCACTATATTCAGAATAGGATTTATAATTATATTACTTATGATGTGGAAAACTGAATGTAGAGGGTAAAAAAACTTTCTTTTTTTAGTGACTTACTACGAGGATACTGTATAAGCATTTCTTGAAGATATTGAAGACTATTTTTTTATTCTAGTTATGGAATTCCCCATTCTATATAAAAAATTAACTTCAGTGTGTTAAATATATTAGTGAGTCAAATAAGCATATAAATTAAATAAAATTGTACAGCCTGTATGTGTAAGGTAATTAATAATTGCTAATATTTGAGTTATAATGATTTTTTAAATGATTGGCATACTTTCGGTATAATTAGCTGAAATCATTTAATAAAAATAGCAATTGGTTTGTAACAAGGGTAATATGTTAAAAATTTACATGATATTCAATGTCTGCATCCTCATTTCATTAAAATCAAGACCACAGAATAGGAGAAAAGCAACGAGAACAATATGCACTTAACAAATAAGATACTAAAAGTGGCCTATATATAAGAACATTTTAATTTTCTTTCAGGATGGGAAGCTCTTATTTTCAACTAATAATTGTACATATACTTTTTGAGCAACCAAAATTCCAAATAAAAATGTATTTTCATTTGTATGATGTAGCATCCAAAAATATTATACCACCCATGTTTACTCAAGCCTCAATAATATAGAACAGACTACCTATGTCCAACACATGTCAGCAACTAAATTCCATTTCTATGTTATCTTTTTGTACCTAAATTTCAGCCAGGTTCAGGGTGGGACAGTTCTTATCACACAAAATGAAGGATTCTTCACTCAGCCCACACCTCAGAATTATGAAAACAAGTTTTGTTTTGACACTATGGGAAAAAAAATGTCAGGAAGTTATTTTACTTCCAACAGTTGATCTTGATGTTTTATAGAAATGGGAGCCCAAATGGAATTATGGGTGACTTTCACTTTTTACTTTTCCATTGTTGAAAATCTTAATATTTATTATAATTATAATTATGCAAAACAGTATTCTCATTCTTCAAAAACAAAAGAAAATATAAAAAAATTAAAAATCTTAATTTACTCCTAAGAATAATTCCAATAAAATGTTATATGAGACCCCTCAAAACTCTCTAATATAATTTGTAAATCAAATATATTGAAGTTATTGAGCATCTCTGGTAAACAGGCACAAGGCTAGACACTGAAAATGCTGGAAAAGACCCTGTTTCTGGAAAATTTGTTTTGCAAAACAGATAATTCACCAAAAAGAGATTTTTTTCATGGGTTTCTGAGTATTGAGAAAAATTAAGACTATTCATATTAGATCTTAAAGACATATGAATAATTAAAATGTAAGAGGATAAATTATGGATAGAAAATTATATCCTTGTAGATACAAACCACGGGAGAATGCAGAATTACTGGAATATATAAAGGAGCTATTAAAATAAACCAGAAGAATGAAATGAAAGTAATAGAAGAATAAAGAAAAACAATAACAGATTAAATATATTATACTTAAAAGAAATACACTGAGATTTGTGGAAATATTTTCCTATGATCCTTCTGGTCATAGGGAAATAATTATCTGTATGCATCTATTTTTGCTGCTATAGATAAAAATCTCTGTATATTTCACAGTAAAGTATGTATTATAATCAAATATTGTACTAAATATATAAATATTATAAAGTGAAAATAACTAGAAATTATCTAATTTGTAAACACAGCAGGGAGGTATCTTATCTTGTTGTGTAGCCTCTAAAATTATGGTGAAATCCTAAAATATAAACATGTGCTTTATTGCACTGTGTATAAAATTATGAAGTATAAAAGAACCAAATGTTAAATGAAGCATTGGTAAAAAAAAAAAAAAAGTCACCTTGTCAGATCATCATTAACAAAAAAGAAAACAGCATGTCACTCAAAAACGAACATAAGCAAAAGCTTTCAGCATGTTTATTTTTAATTTAAGTGAAAATTTTAAAGAAAATTTGTGATCTTTTAAAACTTGAGCTTGCTTAGTTTTTGAAGAATGGACAAGTTGAAGCTGGCACCCAGCCAAGCCTCAAGTAAGTATTTGTGTTAAAATTTAACATTAAGATGAGAGTATTGAATAAAATATCTCATTTGCAGTTACGTGATAATATATATCCTTCTTAAAAACGGTATCACTTAGAGAATAGAGGTGAGCATATAGCTGCTCGGTGAGCAAAAGAAAACGTGCTACAAATTTAAAAATGCACATTTTTAGCAGAAAAATATCAGGGAGTATCAACTTGTCTTTTCCCACAAAACTCTACAATAGTTATTTTCATGAGTGCACAGGCTATTCTACATTCTAATAGCAATACAATTTATCATGTTATTTTCAGTTCTCTTCCTTTAATAAAATATACAAGTACTGATTTTATTAGTGTTTAATTGTTACAAATTTTACATTTTCTGTTTTATTATCTAAGTTGGTAATTCAACAATGTTTACAGAGTCTACAACATACCAGATACTGTGGTATTAACAGCAGTTAATGGCTTTAGATGTTCCTGGCTTTCACTGTTTTCTTATTTCATCTACAACAAAGCTCATTAGATTCTAGATCATTGTGAATGGTATGTACTTGTAATGTCATATTATTTATTTTTAGGTTAAAATCTCATAATTTGTACATTTTTGACATGGAAGAATATAAAAATGAAATTATAAAAATGTTAAATATTCCATGATAACTTGTCTAAGATGCTTTTGAGGTAATACTAATAGATAACACTATATAGATTTCATTCCATTTTCATATATATATATATATATATATATATACATATATATATATATATATATGCTAGAGAATGTAAACATTATTTAAGTACATTTGCGTTCATGATAAGCCTTTTATTAGAAGAAAATTTAAGAGGTTGCTTTTATAAAATAGATATGACTAGAACAATACCATAAGTTAACATATATACATTTGTTGAAAACTGAATAGAAGAATTTATCATTATGACCACTCCTTCCCCCAAATCTCTGAGCAATAATCCCAGACCTGGATAATATCTTATCAACTTTGATGACCATAGATTAAGAAGGCTTTGGAAGGCAAGTCGTTTTATTTAAGAATGATGAATTCATTGAATCAGGTTTATTCTGGCGATTCTAATAATTACACTTAACAATACTACCACAAACATCTCCTGCTATGGTTCAAAAAGTGTCCCTTGCTTTCAGACTCAGACCACAGAATCTATAAAACACAGCCTGTTTTTTGGGGATTGGCTAACTTCACTTAGCATAATTTTCTTTAATGCCATCCATTTCCCTGCAAATGCCATGAACTTATTCTTTTGTAGTATTGAGTAAGATAGGGAATACGGGTGGGAGGGAAAGGGAGGGAGAAGGGGAATAGCTAGGATGGTGGAAGGAGAGGGTCATCATTATACAAAATACATGTATAAAGATGTGAATTTGGTGTCAACATACCTTATATACAGAGATATGATAAATGGTGTATAAAGATGTATTAAGAATTGTATGCAAAAAAAGAGACCTCATATATAATGGCATAATTTGGTGTGAACATACTTTATATACAGAGTTACAAAAAATTGTGCTGTGAATGGATAATTATGAATGTAATGCACTCCACTATTGTCATGTATGTAAGAAATAATTTTTTTTAAAAAAGAAAGAAAAAAACACAGCCTGCCTTGGGCAAATATTAGAATCTATTGTGCTTGGAGACCTATGAAATGTTGTGATGTTTCATGTGCTACATATTGGCATCTACTGCTCCCTCTACATTTATGGTCACTCACTCTCTTTACCTGGATCCCTCTTATTTGTTTTTCACAAATGACCACCAAGAGAGTCTCTAATGGGAAGCTTTTTCTGAAATACTAGCATGACTTAGTTTTATGTGCTTTACTTCACCTGCCAATAGAAACTCAGGCATCCTTGTATTGTACCATTTAATAGACTGTATTACAATAATTTGTTCCTTTGTCTGTCTACCCAACTTAATTTGTGATAGCCTCAAAGTTAGAGACTAACTTATTGTCTTTTAAGGGTAGAAAAATATCTAATAGCTAAATATAGCTATTTTTATGTTAAAATGGCAGTCAATTTTTAAAATCTGTTTATCATTAAGCTATAGGAAAAGTTTCCTCAATGTAAAATATTAAATAATGGAAAATTATACAGATGAAAAGGGTGTGCCAAAGGACCTACTTAATTTTAGAAACCTGGGCATTTCATTGACTGTTAATTCTTAACCTGCTGAGCTTTTCTGTCTGCTAATTTTAAAGCTAAAAAATTTACTTACTCCCTCATGGCACAAAATAATTGATATTTACCCCAGTCTCAAAAATAATACAGATTTGTAATAATTCTCCATAATGAAAAAAATGTGAATAAGGCTGTGCTCATCATGATTATTTACAGTTTATTTTCTCTCCAGAATTATAAATCTAGCAATTTGCTAAGTCTTTTCTTATTACACTGTGAATTTTTATTGCAAAGCTCCAAATTTTGATCTCTTAATTTAGTATCTTGAATAACTCAGCTGAATAATTTAGCTAAGTTTTATCTACTATTTTACCTAATGCAAGAACAAGTTCCTTAGGATTTTGTGCTCCAGAGTTAAACATAGGTGTTGTGATCATAATGTGCAATGGGGCAATGACTTGTTAGTTTGCTTGTTTGGTATAAATTCACATTTGAAAAAGCTTTCAGATATAATGGATATACATCCAATAAGATAACAATATTTGCTGGTGACATCATCTTGGTATCACATTTCAGGAGTACTTTAAAAGCATCTGCCACTGTTGGAAAGAATAATATCTTATTAACAATAATCAGATCAAGTCTTTATTTCCACAAAGTACTAATCAATATTAAGATGGGCTAACAAAAAAAAATTCAGCTTATAATGTGTTTTCTATCAGAACACACCTCCCTTCCTACCTCTGTTATATTTTCTCCTTCTACCACTTATTTCAGTCTTAGTTGTGGTGAAAACTTTCATGTCAGTTAGATTCAGTTTGATCATCTGTTGTCCATGCTTAAGCTTTTTGAATCTTCCTGTATTATATCCTAGCAAAATCTAATTTGATTTGACCAATGGGCAGCCAGAAGTCCTATGGTGATAATGCCCCAAAGGAACAATCCTCAAACACTGGCAGACAGAGGTTGTAAGTTAGATTGCAGCTTCTCTTATTTTAGATGAACCATTCTGTGTAGTTTTACAGCTGCCCAAAAGTGCAGGTGGAATTTGGAGTTAAGATCTACAGCAATGACCTTGATAATTCACCCTGACATTGGACTTTTCCCCTCCCTCTCATCTCTTGCTTTCTTACTTTGGCACCTAAGTCTTTGTTTTAGGATCCATTTTAGGAGAAATCCAACTAAGATACATTTTCTAGTGGTGTAGAACGATTTAGTCTGGCTCAAAATCAATCTTTAAGTAGTAATCCTAAGCAATCAATAGGAGGCTACATCCTTTACAATCTTCCTGAACAGATTAATCTCATCCTTGCTTTGTAATTCACAATTTGGAGAGTTCAGCTACATATGTGTTGGAGCACTGGAGCTGAACTAAAGCTGTTTAGGAAAGAAGGTCTTGGCATTCCTGACAAAATTAGGAGCCAAACATTTAAATACTTCAAATAAATTATAAGTGATTGTCAGGCTATTACCAAATATGCCAAATCTTTTCATAAACTGATCCTATGAAAGATTCACCCAGTAAACTAATATATTAATATTTAAGTCCAAAACTATGCTAATAGTCTACAATTTTAATTGTCAGACAACTTTACTCTGGAAATGAAAGACTAGAAAATACATGGCTCAAAATACATTTTTGTACATCTTAGAAATGTATTCCATAAGCCATGAGTTGACATGATTAACTTTATTCTTACCATTCATCAAATAAATAAATAAATAACACATGAAACCCATAACTCAATTTTTACAAAACAATGAAAGAATATGTTTCAAATTATTCAAAACTCCTTATATGAAGATGTACAAAACAAATTAGCCAACAATTTACTGCTGATAAAATTTAGGCAAAAACAAATCTCAATAAGTTGGCAACTTTTCATTCACGAATAAAATTTAAGGTTACTTTTTTTTTCTTCTTTTGTATGTTCTGTCAGACTGCTCAGAAGTAAGTTTTATCCTCAGGGATAATTCTTTTAGAGTATTCTTTAGTTTATATGACTTGCCTCATAATGTCTTAGTGTTTTATTTGTTTTACTGATTTTTTAAACTCAAGTTCGCTAATTACGGGAATAATAGGATATGAATTAAAATAAAATAAGTTTATTATTACATTATGTTAACAAAACGTGTATTTTTTTCCTCACATTTCTCTTTAGCAAACAAGATTCTCTAATAATATAATAAATTTAGACCTTCTGATTTGATATTTAATTTTTTAAAAAAAGTCAAAATCGATGTTTTTTCTCTTCCCTACCCTACCATTTTGCACATTATTGGAAAGAAAAAAAGGAATAAAGATTCTAGGCAGTGATTTCAAAAGTTAATTTTACAGTTTCCTAAAATTACTTTATTTAAATCAAATGACAAAATGGTGATCTACTGTTATGACTCCTTTCTGCTAATTATTTAGTGATTTCTTGTATTCTTATTTTATTCATCTTATTTTATTTTATTATATTCTTAGGTAGAAATTAAAATATAAAGCAACAAGGTCTATCATGTTATCTTTCATCTTGTGATCCTATTTTTAGGTTTCTGTCATGCTGATAGAATACAAAATTACTGTCCACAGTAGTACTATTCATGATGGTAATATTGAATGTGGCTTTTGTTATGTTTGGGGAGAAGGAAACTTTTTAATTTTAAATAAAAACATCAAAAATATAGTAGCCATATTGAAGATGAAATAACTCATAAAATACAAGAATGCCTTTGTTAATCTCCAGCATCAGGCAGTCAAATGATGAGCTTTTTACTTTTATACACATTATTTCTGCTGCTACATTGGATATAATGTGGGAGTTCATAGACCTCCATTTTCTATATGTGTGAACACTTCTATTGTGGATTTAAGCATATAACAGCACATTTGTGTTATTAGCTCAAATTTTATGATGTTTTGCAAATGAGAATTTGGTAAAGGAAAGAATATGAATATATATATCTGTATCTATATTTATTTATTAGGTACACCTATAGAAGTGAAAAATTTAAATTATTTAAATAAATATTTCTTACATTGTAACATCAAGAAGTAAAGCAAGAATACAATAAGTTTTTTTTTACATCTTTTCGCTTTTTTAAAAAAATTATTATTAGTTTGTTCTAATTAGTTATACATGACAGCAGAATGCATTTCAATTAATACTACACAAATGGAGCATAATTTTAATTTTTCTGTTTGTACACAATGTAGAGTCGCAACATATATGTAGTCACATATGTGTCCAGGATACTGATAGCATTACCACCATCATTACTGCCCCTTTCCCATGTCCTATCCCTCATTATGAACCACCATCTACTCATGAGAGAAAACATTCAGCCTTTGGTTTTTGGGGATTGGCTTATTTTACTTAGCATAATATTCTCTAGTTCCACCCATTTACCTGCAAATGTCATAATTTCACTCTCTTTTAATGCTGAGTAATAATCCATTGTGTATATGTACCGAAGTTTCTTTATGCAGTTTCTTCATCTATTGAAGGGCATTTCGGTTGGTTCCACAGTTTAGCTATTGTGAATCGGGCTGCTATACACATGTATGTGGTATGTAGTATGCTGGTTTTAAGTCCATTGGGTGTAGACCAAAGAGTGGGATAGCTGGGTCAAATGATGGTTCCATTCCAAGTTTTCTAAGGAATCTCCAACTACTTTCCAGAGTGGTTGCACCAATTTACAGTCCCACTAGCAATGTATGAATGTGCCTTTTTCCCGACATCCTCACCAACACTGAAATTAAATCTCAGACTTGGTTTGATTTGCATTTCTCTAATTACTAGTGAGGTTGAGCATTTTTTTATATATTTGTTGATTGATTGTACATTATCTTTTGAGAAGTTTCTGTTCAGTTCCTTATCCCAGTTATTGATTGGATTATGTATTTTTTTGGTGTTACGTTTTTTGAGTTCTTTAAATTTCCTGGAGATTAGTGCTTTATCTGATGTATGCATGGTAAAAATATGCTCCCATTTGTAGGCTCTCTCTTTACCTCATTGATTGTGCCTTTTGCTGAGAAGAATCTTTTTAGTTTGAATACATCCCATTTACTAATTCTTGATTTCTTTTCTTGAGCTTTAGAAGTTTGGTTAAGGAAGTAAGAATGGAATCCAACATGATGAAGATTTTGGACATCATTTTTCTTCAATTTTGTGCAGGGTCTCTGCTATAATTCCTAGATCCTTGATCCACTTCCAGTTTTGTGCATGGTAAGAGATAAGGGCTTACTTTCATTTTGCTGCTTATGAATTTCCAGTTTTCCCAGCATCATTTGTTGAAGAAACTATCTTTTCTCCATTATGTTTTTGGCACTTTTGTCTAGTATGAGGTAAGTGTATTTATGAGAGGTTATCTCTGTGTCCTCTATTCTGTATCATTGGTCTACAAGTCTATTTTGGTGTCAATACCATGCTTTTTGTTACTATTCCTCTGTAGTATAGTGTAAGGTCTGGTATTTGATGCCACGTGTTAAGTATTGCTTTGACTATTCTGGGTCTGTTATTTTTCCAAATGAATTTCATGATTGCTTTTTCTACTTCTATGAGGAATGTCATTGGGATTTTTATTGTAATTCCATTAAATCAGTATAATGCTTTTTGGTAATATGGTCATTTTGACAACATTATTTCTGCCTGTCCAAAAACAAGTGACAACTTTTAATCTTCTAAGGTCTCCTTTAATTGTTTTCTTTAGCACACTGTAGTTTTCATTGTAGAGGTCTTTCACCTCTTTTGTTAATTCCCAAGGTTTTTTTTTTTTTTTTTTTTTTTAATGTTAAGGCTATTGTAATTGGTGTAATTTTCCTAATTTCTCTTTCAGAGGATTCATCACTGATGTGCAAAAATGCATTTGATTTATGGGTGTTGATTTAATATCCTGCTATGTTGCTGAATTAATTAGTTCTAGAAGTTTTCTGGTGGAAATTTTCAGATACTTTAAGTATGTTGTTGGCAATTAGTGATTGTGTTCTTCTCTTCCTATTTGTATCTCCTTAATTTCTTTTGTCTGTCTAATTGCCCTGGCTAGAGTTTCAAAGTCTATGTTAAACAGCAGTGTAAAAGAGGACATCCCTGTCTTTTTCCACTTTTTAGAGGAAAGGCTTTTAATTTTTCTCCATTTAGAATGATGTTGGCCTTGGGCTTAGCATAGATAGCTTTTGCAATGTTGAGATATGTTCCTATTATCCCTAGTTTTGAACATGAAGGGGTGCTGTACTTTTTCAAATGCTTTTTGTACATCTATTGAGATGATCATATGATTCTTATCTTTAAACCTATTGATGTGATGAATTACAATTATTGATTTCCATATGTTGAACCAACCTTGCATCCCTGAGATGAACCCCTTTCTTTTCTTATGTCATTAAAAATTTACATTGAAGTTTACTTCACAAACTAGATGATCATAAAATTAAACAGAAAGTCTAGCAGAAAGAATTCATCTATGTATGTATCAGAGTCTTTGTACTATTGTGTTAGATTAGGTGATTTCTGGCAACATTCTTTCTTAAATACTGAGTGCTAAGGGAGAATTTGTATATCTTATTCAATACTTAATTCTCCAAAGTCTAGGACAATGCTTGATACAGGCTATATGCAAAAGCAATATGAGCTGTATAAATCAATAGCAGTTTTGTAATGGGTCTCTATTGATACAATTATCTGTGATATTGTTCTCAACCTTGGCATAATTGACATTTTGAGTTAGTTTTTTTTTTTTTTAATTGTAGGAGGATGGCCTGGGCACTGTAGCATAGTCAGTAGCATTCTAGCTCGTTGCTCAATTACAAAATGCCCCCAGGAGACAAAATTAATTGAGAAATGCAAACCCATACAAAAATCAGCATCAATATCTTTATTTCTTGGTACAGAATCCATTTACACAGCCAGTAATTCGTATCTGCTATGTGTTTTGCTAGTCATGATAATGCTTCAGCCTTCATAAGAAGATATGAAGATATGTTGAGATATGTTCCTATTATCCCTAGTTTTATCCCTAGTTCCTATTATCACTATTTTTAAAAGTAATATTTTTACATACTACCTAGATAATTTTTTGGATATTTTTTGCTAAATGCACATGGAACAGCCTTTTTGTTTAACATGCCCACATATTTGAGGAAGAATTTATGATACTTTTCTGTGGAACAAGAGAATTAAATTATTCACTTCTTAAACACTTATATTCTATCAGTGGAATTAAAGTGAATACAGCCATTGCAGAAAACAATATGGTGTTTCCTCAATTTTTTTTAAAAAAATCTTCCATGTAATCCAGCAATCCCACCGCTGGAGATATTATATATATGTGTATAAATATCTCCAGAGGTGATATTACGTGAGACATCTGCATTTGCATGTTCATCACAACATTATTCACAACAGCTCGAGTATGGAAGCAACATAGGTGTGGACACCATCAGAAGAATGAATAAATGTTTGTATATATACAAACACAATGAAAAAACATTCAACCTTTAAAAACAAAAATGAAACTGTCATTTTCAACAAAATAAGTGAGCTGAAGGACATTAAACTATGTGTAAAACCAGAAGTAGAAAGACAAATATCATATTATTTCACCGATATGTGAAATCTGAAATGGTTGAACTAAAAAAAATAGAGAATAGAATTATGGAATGGTGGCACCAGAGCTAGAGGAGACACCGGGCTGCTGGGAAAAGGGACAGTGTTGATACAAGTGTACTAAACTACATTTAGACAAAATAAGCTCTAATACCCTTTTGCACAGAATGGTGACTATAATAATTACAATAAATAATGATGCATAGTATATTTCAAAATTGCTAATAGATTTAAATGTCTTACAACACAAATACACAAATATTATAAAAATGTGATAATGTGCAATTAATTTTTTAATCAGCTTAATTTAATCATTTCACAATGTAGATATATGTTGAAATACCATATGATTAAATAAATATATGATAGGTACAATTGTTATTTATTAGTTAAAATAATGAAAAATTACTTCCTTCTTATAAAACAAAACAAAAAAAAAAACAGCAATCATGAAATAATAATGGAACTAGGAAAGAATATTGTGTGGAGGAATCAGTGTATTCATGATCAGATTATTTCCTGTTTTAGTCAGATATTTCATGCCTGTGACTAAAAGATCTGACCAGAACAATTTCAGAGAAGGAAATGTTTATTTGAGGGTTCACAATTTCAGAGGTCTCAGTCCATGGACAGCCAGCTCCATTCTTCAGGGCTCCAAGTGAGGTAGAACATCATGGTGGAAGAGTGTGGACAAGGGAAACAGCTCACATGACGAACAGAAGAAAAGAGACTGAAAAATTCCACTCTCCGAATACAAAATATATACCCCATAGCCACACTCCCTGATGAACCACTTCCTCCAGCCATACCTCACCTGCCTCCAGTTACCACTCAGTTAATCCCATCAGGGATTAATTCACCAATTAAGGCTATACCCAATCATTTCTGGTTCAAACCTACCTGCATTGTTTCATTTGTGAGCTTTTAGGGGACACTTCACATCCAAACCAAAACATATCCCTATTAAACCTTAAAATATTTAGTCTATATTAAGAATATGTCTATATTTAGTCTATATTAAGAATATGCTTCTGTCAGCACTCAAATGAGGAATCTTGATTTCAATAAACATAAAACCTTCCCTTAAACATATATATATATATATATATATATATATATATATATATACATATACATATATATATATATATATACATATACATATGTATATATATACATTTATATGCATTTGCTAAAAGCACATATATATAATTTAAATTAGATTATCTGTTTTAAATGATTTTAAATTAAGAAAAACATATAGGGAAGAAGGGGGAAATTGGAGGATTAATTGATTGAAGTATAATTCTTGTTATTTCAGTAGTTTTAAATTTAAACAATTTAATAGGCCTTAACCTAAGAAATAACACATATTGATTAGGTAATTTATGGGGTATAATTCTCTTTGAACAATTAATTTGTATGAGCTGGTGTTTACTTCTGGATGGAAATATGAGGTGCTCTATGTATGCCACTTCAGTGAAACAAACATTCTTAGCAAAAATATAATAATTCAAAATGATAAGATGATTGAGTTGTAGAGACCTCATGTACAGCATGAGGACTACAGCTAATAATAATGTCCACTTGAAATTCTGTAAGAGAGTTCTTGAGTGTTCTCAACATATACACATATATAAAAGTAGCTAAGATGGCTATGCTAATTAGCATGATGGTAATATTTCAGAATGTATATCGAAACATCATGTCATACACCATACATATATACATCTTTTTAATATTTTCATCCATTAAAGATAGAAAAAATGCCTTTGTAAAGAGACCAAATTTGTTTATAGAGTGGTGTAGTAAATAATACTGTATTCATGATATAGCTCAGAATATACAGAGCAGTCATCTGGCAATTCATAGAGCCTGACTCCTGCTGGGGCCACTGCCATCAGGCACATTGTGTGCATGCCAAAGGATGTGCCTACTGAGGAGCCACTTCAGAGACTTCTTACCCCTGTGGCAGTGGACTGTGGTAGACAGAACTCACTGAAAGTGTTCAACCAGTCCCTTAAAAATGAAAAAGTGGGGGATAGGAAGGACAGCAGAATAAAATAGACATTATTATTGCTGTCATACGTGACTGTATGACCAATGTGATTCTGCAACCTGTACACTCAGAAAAATGAGAAATTATACCCTATCTGATTCAAATGTAAGATATGTCAGGATCATTGCACTGTCATCTGTAACTAATTAAAACAAAAAAAAGTGTAACAATATATTAATCTCTAAGGAGAGGGGTCAGGACTCAGAGTTTCTGTATTTTTTATAATTTATGCTTTCAACAAAAATTATGAGATATGTTGTGAGAAAGAGATGTGTGACACAGAAAACCAAAATAGGAGGCAACAAAAGTGGCCTCCCTGAGGGTGCATATGTCAGACTTAACAGACCTCAAAAGAGCCATTACAAATACACCAAAGTACCAAAGGCAACCCTGCTGAAAGAAGTAAGGAAGTTATGAGGTTATCACTTAGTTAAAGAGAAGATATCAATCAAGATGCAGACCTGATAAAAAGAACCAAATGGAAGCTCTGGAGTTGAAAAGGGCAAGTACTAAAATGCAAAATTCTTGAGATGAGCTGAAGAAAGACTTAGAAACTAACAAAGAATAAGATAAAGATTGGATAATAGGAATCCCTATTAATTCAGGCTGTAAAATCCCTATTATGCAATCTGAAGAGCAGAGGGGAAAATACAGAAAAAAATGAACAGTGACTGAAAGAAAAGTGGGACACCATAAGTGCACAAACGGATGCTTCATTAGTTAATAGTAATGCATAAATAGTGGTGCAACATTTTGGATTATATTATAACAAATACACCATACTAATGTCAGATGTTAATAATAAGGGGAATTGTGGAGAAGAGTGAGAGAATACTGTATTTTCTCTTAATTATTCTAAGAATTGGCATCATGTAAAAATGTAGATGTGTAACCGTTGTGCTGCAATCTGTAATTGGGGTAAAAATGGGAGTTCATAACCCACTTGAATTTAATGTATGAAATATGATATGTCAAGAGCTTTGTAATGATTTGAATAACCAATAAAAAAAAGAAAACTGCTTAATAAATAGTATTTATAATTTTGAAAATTTTTATTATTAAAATGAACTAAAATACCTTCAGATTGGAATGTGGAACTTATTTGCAACTCTGATGAAAATTTGATTGACAGTCAATTCAAGCACACAGACTTCCTAAACTTAAGAGGAAAAAGGCAAGTTTCTTAAAATGGTATTACTTTCTAAAGCAAATGAATGTAAATAATTTTAAAATCATTAGCATAGTTTCTAAGTCAGACATAATAGGGATTATTAATTTAATTTTACTTTTTAGTTTGGTTTTCAGCTCTATCTAGAGTCAAGTTTGATGTGCAGACAGACTTTCTGTGTTCATGTTAAAATGGACAGCAGCATTTTCAGTATCATAACACAAAACAGATGTGGCTGGTTTCTGCTACTATAGATTAACATACATAATAAAACCTAATCTATGATAATATAGATTTGAATCATTATTAAATTCAAATATAGACTCATTGTGTTTTTCTTATAAAGTTGAAAATACTGAAAAGTAAGCACAAATAGGTCATAAATTTCTAGTAAGTTTTTCTTTGGAAGTAGAGATTGGTGATTATTACATTCTGACCACTGAACTGTGTACAAAGCAAGAAAATAATACATAACCTACTGAAAGATGCTGTAAATATTTCATAGAAGGAAATACCACTAACAGACAAACTGAAAGGAACTTCAAAATACTCTTTTTTGAGCCCATAGGTATTATTTTTTTCACAAGAAAATAGCAGTATGTGTTCCTCAACAGTTGAAAATTAGAAGGTAAGCACTTCAGCATTTTCATACTTAACATTTTAGATTGAAAACCCATATTAATATTAGAAAGTAGAGAAAACTCTTTTAGTACATTAAAAGAAATTCCAAGAAAATTATACAGCATCAAAAATTTGCTATATATTATGAATGCAATATTTATAACTAAGTGGCTTTTGATAAAACTAGGATTTAAGAAAACTAGAATTTTATATTCATGTCCACTATTTATTTTATTTTCTTTTTGATGAAATGGTACCTCTCATTTCTTTAACTTTTTCTTCACTTTCATCCTTCATCCATTTACTTTCCACATACACATTCAGTGTTACCCCCTTTTTCTTCTTGCCTCAATTGTACTAAAAATGTGTATAAAACTATCTAATGTACTTAATGAGTTTTGTATGTACTTACTGTTATTTATGGAGACATTAGGAAGGGTAAGAGAGGGGTTCATTGTGTTAGAACTTCATGATTATACTATGATGCAAACATCTTTATTTCTCTGCAACTTTCTATGATTGAAAAAAATTCATTTTGCTTCCAAGATCTCTACCACTAAGCACTTTGGGGCATTGTTTGCACAATAACAATATTTCTAAACATTGGGTACACATAAGGAAGAGTTATGATAGCAAATATTCTGTGAAAGAAAGAAGCTTTATTTGCTATAAAAAAGAAGGCTGAAACTGGAAAACATTTCACAGAATGCAGTGTCTTGCGTGGACATCTTATTTCAGTTTGTTTCAGGCTACCTTGCTGCCCCATAAAACATAGACAAAATCCCTCTCAATTCAGTATTCCCTTGGAGTTTAATTTCCCTTATTTTCATGAATACTTGGGGACATGGACATGGAATTTTTTTTATTAAGTTCACAAGTTTACTTGTGGTTATTATTGATAAAGATATTAAAATGTTATTTTGAGATGTTATTCAGCAAGTGGTACCAAAACATATAAAATAGATTACATGAGCCGATTAGACTTTAATGAAGGCCAGCTAAAGCTGAATAAGTTGTAATATCATTTCCCAATAGTCACATTTTGAAGGGTTGGGGAAAGGAGCAACAATAAAAACAAAGCGAAACCACAGATTCAGAGTCACAGTAAATGCCTTAGGAGTATTTCCCTTAGGAAAAATAATGTTGGCTACCAGGCTAATTTCAACATCTCTTTTCTCCTCTTCTCCATAATAGTGTGATTAGAATCTGACTTTAAATACTGTATTTTCTATTTCATTCCTAATTTAATCTCAATATTTACTATCATTTGTCAAATTTGATCTCATCCCAATAATAATATTCCACATTCAGGTAATCTAAAGAAAATCATTCTTATTCCATTAAAATTCTGCTATTTAACTTAAAAAAAATAACTATTTTCTAATTTGAGTTTACATGTGGGGTAAAAATGAAAACAATAGAAACAACTAAAACACCACCAATATAAACACAATTCCATGAAAACAGAATCTGAGGTCATACAGGGTTTAACAAAATATAAAAAAGTACAAGCTGAAGTTCAGATGTACCTGAGGTTTGAATTTCTATTTTATTGTTTATCTACTGCAAAAGCTTGGAACTTCTACTTAACAGCTCCCAGTCAGGCGTTGCTCAATTTAAAATGTGCCAATAATACCTACATTGCTGGGTTGTGAGGATTTATTCATTCTATACCTATTTATTAAGACTCGATTACATGCCTATTTGAGTTCTAGCTAATGGATGTGTAAAATACAAATGAATGTGACCTTCAAAGAGTTTACAGTCTAGCACAGCAGGAAAGACAAATGTGAGCAAAACCACAGATTAATGTATTAACCACAGTGAAAGATAACGCACACAGGATTCGGTAGATACACAAAGTATCTCCAAACTGGCTTTGCACAAATGACCTACCTTCCACCAAAGAATAAAGGCCTAGATTCAGCCATAGAACAGGTAATTTCAGGCTGCCATTCGCCTGTGTCTCGCAGACAAATTACTCAGCAGGAAGTGTGAATCAGGCGGTATAGCGATACCAGACTTCAAACTATACTACAGAGCAATAGTAACAAAAACAGCATGGTACTGGTACCAAAACAGGCGGGTGGACCAATGGTACAGAATAGAGGACACAGAAACGAATCCACAAAACTACAACTATCTTATATTTGATAAAGGGGCTAAAAGCATGCAATGGAGGAAGGATAGCATCTTCAACAAATGGTGCTGGGAAAACTGGAAATCCATATGCAACAAAATGAAACTGAATCCCTTTCTCTCGCCATGCACAAAAGTCAACTCAAAATGGATCAAGGATCTTGATATCAAATCAGAGACACGGCGTCTGATAGAAGAAAAAGTTGGCTACGATCTACATACTGTGGGGTCGGGCTCCAAATTCCTCAATAGGACACCCATAGCACAAAAGTTAATAACTAGAATCAACAAATGGGACTTACTCAAACTAAAAAGTTTTTTCTCAGCAAAAGAAACAATAAGAGAGGTAAATAGGGAGCCTACATCCTGGGAACAAATCTTACTCCTCACACTTCAGATAGAGCCCTAATATCCAGAGTATACAAAGAACTCAAAAAATTAGACAATAAGATAACAAATAACCCAATCAACAAATGGGCCAAGGACCTGAACAGCCACTTCTCAGAGGAGGACATACAATCAATCAACAAGTACATGAAAAAATGCTCACCATTTCTAGCAGTCAGAGAAATGCAAATCAAAACCACCCTAAGATACCATCTCACTCCAGTAAGATTGGCAGCCATTATGAAGTCAAACAACAACAAGTGCTTGCGAGGATGTGAGGAAAAGGGTACACTTGCACATTGCTGGTGGGACTGCAAATTGGTGTAGCCAATTTGGAAAGCAGTATGGAGATTTCTTGGAAAGCTGGGAATGGAGCCACCATTTGACCCAGCTATTCCCCTTCTCGGTCTATTCCCTAAAGACCTAAAAAGAGCATGCTACAGGGACACTGCTACATCGATGTTCATAGCAGCACAATTCACAATAGCAAGACTGTGGAACCAACCTAGATGCCCTTCAATAGATGAATGGATAAAAAAAATGTGGCATTTATACACAATGGAGTATTACTCTGCATTAAAAAATGACAAAATCATAGAATTTGCAGGGAAATGGATGGCATTAGAGCAGATTATGCTAAGTGAAGCTAGCCAATCCCTAAAAAACAAATGCCAAATGTCTTCTTTGATATAAGGAGAGTAACTAAGAACAGAGTAGGGTTGAAGAGCATGAGAAGAAGATTAATATTAAACAGGGATGAGAGGTGGGAGGGAAAGGGAGAGAGAAGGGAAACTGCATGGAAATGGAAGGAGACCCTCAGGGTTATACAAAATTACATACAAGAGGAAGTGAGGGGAAAGGGAAAAATAATACAAGGGGGAGAAATGAATGACAGTAGAGGGGGTAGAGAGAGGAGAGGGGAGGGGAGGGGAGGGGAGGGGGGATAGTAGAGGATAGAAAAGGCAGCAGAATACAACAGACACTAGTATGGCAATATGTAAATCAATGGATGTGTGTAACTGATGTGATTCTGCAAACTGTATACGGGGTAAAAATGGGAGTTCATAACCCACTTGAATCAAAGTGTGAAGTATGATATATCAAGAACTATGTAATGTTTTGAACAACCAACAATAAAAATTTAAAAAAAAGAAGAAGAAAGGCCTAAACTTCGGAATCTGCTGAATCATCGCTGTATACGCAAATGGTAGTCAGTGTTATTATGGCTAAAGTTTGCTCCACAGTTTGGCAAAGGGATGAAGATAGATCTTCTAACAATGGTAATCCAGTCATGGCATTCATTCAGTGGAACATGGAACAAAGAGGACTTGATGCCAATATTTATGTAAAGACTGGCCAGAAGAAAGATGTCTGCAGAAGGTGGCCCAAGTTCCAATTCAAAGATAATAGGAAAGAAAGACCAAAGTGAAGGGCTGGCAACTGAGAGCAAGTAACAAGATTCAGAGTAAAGATCACCTCACTCCTAGATACACACACACACACACACACACACACACACACACACACACACCACAGATGTGCAACAGTGAGGCCTCTGAGGAAGAGATTTTGAGATACATTTTTGAAAAACCAAAACTATAAATTGCCTTACCATGAAGTGTCAATAATTTGTAATATAAAGTTCTTTCATTTAGGCCTGTCTTTTGGATCATGGGAGACGCTTTGCTAAGAGTCCCTTGAGTTTGCAGGGACCTTATTCATTTAGCAATTTTATGTTTCAGGCCAACAAATCTGGATCATTTCTCTTTGTAAAGAGAAGTAAACAGACTTGTTTTAAAAATAACCTAGCAAAAGCATTTTGATGTAAATGAGTAATTATCTTTCTAAAGCCTAAAAGCAAAGTAAGAGGTCAAGTGAGAAACCTGCTGTAATTTAGAGACCCACCTTAGTTTTCAAAAGCCAAATATGTAATTGATGATTTGTATAAGAAAGGACAAAAAGATCAAGCCAATTACTCACTGGTCCAAAGCCAAGACTTTCTAAACGACCACTTAACTTTTTTTTTTCATGCTTTAAAGAAAATTATGTTGTGCAGCTTGGAATTCAATATCATGCCAAAAGTTCTTAAGACTGGATTTTAACTCTCATGTTAAATAGGTAAATCAAAGGTGTAGTGGTACACATCTTTAATCCTAGCCTCTTGGGAAGCTGAGGCAGGAGGATCACAAGTTTCAGGACAGTCTCTGCCACTTAGTGAGACCTTTTAAAATAAGAAGAATAATTTTTAATAAGTGGGGCTGGGAATGTAGCTCAGTGGTTGAGTGCCCAAGTCCAGTGCCCATTACTATTCCTATTACTACTACTTCTACTACTACTACTACTACTGATACTATAGTTACTACTACTAATAATAATAATTTAAAATTAGTTTTAAGTAGTTCAAAGTTAGAAGCAAAATGTTGTCTAGCATCCTAAATTATTTAAATAGGTTTGAATAAAAATAATATTAAACAGCCACAGATTAAACAAAGAATATACATATAGATTATGTACATATATGTTTTTTTTTTCCTAAACAACACTGTGTCCACAGGATTTAAGCATTGTGGTGCAATCATCTCAATCATCTCTGAGCAATGGATTGATGGTTTGCTCAGGAGAAGCTATAACATCTTAGTGAGAATATTTAAACAGTCTTTTTCCCTCAATAATACTCCAAATATTATTAGTTGTATTAATAATGCTACTAGTGGCATTCTTGCTCCTTTACAGGGACATGGGAAAGTTGTCTGGTGTCTGTCACCCTTCAGCTACTTTTCCCCTCTTGTTTGTTTCCTTTGGTTTTAATTCTGCCATAATTCATACACATATAGCATTCAAATGCAATGTTTTAGGCTCCATTCACTGTCTGTGGTTAGCATGTGTGGGTAAATTATTAGGAAGTTGTAATGAGCCTCCAATACCTCCTCTACTCCCCTCCTAAAGAAATTCACCCACAAATAGTGCATATGCAGGTTCATTTAACAACCATATGCAGATGTTAGCTGCATGGTGATCTTATTGGATTAATAAAGATTCTGTTATGTAAATTTATGCTCTCATTATTATTGTAATATTTTAAAACATCTATTTTTCCTTGACTGCCAGTGCCAAATAAAAATTTAAAAAATCAATCTGTGAATCCTTCATTAACTTATACAGGAGTTTCAAATCATTTTATGAGAGATTCTTCCCTTAGTCCTGTTGTAATAGAAAATAAGTGGCTGTTATTTACTTGTTTGTTCATAGGAATCTCTTCTATTTATAACAATCTTTGAGGAATTTTGCCTCCATTGTTAATTTCTGGATCTTAAATTACTTTCAGACATTTGACTAAAATAAATTTCCAGCCTGAACATAAACAAAATTGAAGCATTTTAAAACAGATGTTCCTAGACATACAATGTGAGAGTTGAGGATCCTACTAAAGGGAAAATGAGCAAAAATAAGAATGAACAAAAAAGACAGTCCATCAGATTTACTTTGTTGTGCTTCATTTGCATTTGAAATTATTTCCTTGCCATTAGTATATATCTTATAATTAAATGTGGTACTCAACTTAAAATTGATGAAAAGGATCTGTTCACATAAATATCTATAGTTAGAATATTTTTTACAATCATAAATCTTTGATTTTACTTATATGAGTAATAATTTGCCTTTCATTAATGCTCTTTACGATAAATCAGTATCTATGATTGGAGATATGAAAACATAACATGAGATGTAATTTTAATTTCTGTCTTTTTATTTGATGTCAACTTTACCCCCCACATTAATTTGGACAAGACAGATCTATTTTGTTCTTTAACAAATACTGAACATTGAGTTTAATTTTTCTTCCTTTTTCTTTCTTTCCACATTTTTTGATTGGTTCATCATAGTTTTACAAACTGCTAGGATTTGTTGTTACCTAGTCATACATTTACATGATGCAATGTGGCCAAAATCACTTTCCAGTGTTTCACCCCTTAATTTTTCTTTCTTTATTCTTTTAGTGTTACTGGGGATGGAAGCCAAGGTGCTTTACCACTGAGGACATTCCTAATACTTTTAGTTTTCCTTTGAGACATTCTCACTAAGTTGCTCAGTTAGGCCTAGAATTCTCCCCTCCTGCCTCATCCTCAGAGTATCTGGAATTACAGATGTACAGTATCACACCTAGTTTTTTTTTTTTTTTTAAGAAAACTGTGCTTCTTGCCCAAACCAACTTCCAACTTTGCCAACCAATGTCCTCTTATTGGAGTTAAATATTTTAAATATATATTTTAGTACCTTTCCTTTATTTTTGCCTACTAGTATAACCTATTAGTATAAATTACCTCTAACCAGCAATTAAAGGTGCATGCCAAGGAAATAATTCTAGATCTTAAACACAAAATTAGTTATACTCAGCAGGGATGCGTGAGTGAGCAGAAACTACTTCCTGAAAAGGCAATCATATCTAGTCTGTCTTCAGGAACTTCAAGAACCCAGATTAAGTATATTATCTGTGGGACCTGCAGTGCCAGACACCTAAAAATAATCTTTCCTAGTCTCCTGATTTAGAAGTCACTCTTTGAACCTGTTTGAAATTGTTTACTGCCCCCAAGAAAATTATGAATGTGGATTGCTTTGAGGTTTCATTTCAAGAACTCTACTCTTCTAAGGAGACAAAATATTTTAAAATTGTCACAATTATCTAGGAATTCCATCGCCTTGCTTCTTTTATTCCTTGTCCTTTCTAGGACCACTCATTGTGACTTTTTTCCTGTCCTATGGTAACTACCCCTATCCTAGTCAAGGTCTGGTCCTATTTGTGTAGAACCATCAAAGCAAAGCAACAGGGCTGGTAAAAGAAAATGAGAAGAACTATTAGGCCAATGAATTTCTAGATGTGTTTCTTTTTGTGTCACATAAGTAACTTATTTTACTGTGTTCTTCAAGTCTAGATGGTTTGCCAAATGCCATAGTTGCACAAATGTGAGAAACTGAATCATCTCCACCTCTCTATTGCTAATTGGTTCCTTCTCCACTGTCCTCTTCCAGAACAAGGTCGATGCCACCAGCCTACCTTTTAAAAGGTAGAGGGCTCCCTCCTGTGGGCAAGTAGCTAAAATAGTCCCCATGACAACAGACAACTCCAAACCCTGACATCAAACACTGAGAAACCCCCAAGATTGTATTCTCAGAAGAAAATAGGAAATGGAAGAAAGCCTTAGAAAGAGAAAAGTAGCACTGAAAAAGAATGGTGATAAAGGCTTTTTAAAGAATCAATAGAATAAATGCTAGAGGAAAGAAAGAAACAGAAGGGACAAAGCATGCATATAACAATTAGATAATGGAAAGAATGAAAGGGGAGAAAGGAAGAGTATAGTAACATACACAAAAATATATAACTAGGACACACTCTTTGATCCAAACACATGATGACAATCTTTTTTAAAAGTCGAAAAAAAAAATGACTACTAGTGCAACTATTACTTTAAACCTTTAAATAATTATCAGAATTTTTCTAATGTTTTCCAGGTAATTGACCACTGTAACATGGTGGTCTCTAATATTATCCTTACACAAAATCCAAAGGAAAACGTGTATTCATTATACTGAGATGCTAAGTCTGAGATATGAGCAATAATATGTTTTCTATTTTAAAAATGCTATCACATAATGCTATAATTGTGTTTTACTCTGTGTCAAGCACTATGCAAAAAAAATAGTGCATCATCTATTTAATGAACTAGTAGATGAAAGAGCTATAAAAGAAGAGCATGGGGGCTGGGGTTGTGGCTCAGTGGTAGCACGCTTGCCTAGCAAGTGTGACGCACTGGGTTCAATTCTCAGCACCACATACAAATAAGTAAAATAGATGTCTTTTAAAATAGATGTCTTTTAAAGGTCCATCAACAACTAAAAATATTTTTTTTTAAAAAAAGAAGAAGAGCATGTTTGACATGTCTTTAATGATGTCTGCAACTGGAAGTGAAGACAGGGTATGTAGCAGGGAAAAGAGGTTAGAGAAATAAGAAGGTTTACAATAAGTAGGTCCTTGCTGTAAGATATTGTAAGATCTTTGCTTCACTATGAGCAAGTGTGAAGTCTTTGAAGGGTTGTATAAAGAGTAGTGACATATTATAACCTGTCTTTTAAAAGGATCTTTCTTCTGTTGCCGGAAAATTAGAATGTGGTTACTAATAATAGAAACAAGTAGATCAAACAGAAGGATACTGAAAAAAAAATCTCAATGAGTCTTGATGGTGGTTTGAATGTCGAAAACTGTGGTATTGACAGAGATTTTTTTTTTTTCAAAATGTATTTCAAAGGTACACAGAACTTGCTAATGCATTAAGTAGAGTATGAATTGAAAAGAAAAGGTAAGGATTACTTCAAAATCATGGACTTTGGGCCCTTGAAAAATAAAATTGATTTTTAGTAACAAGGGAAAGGTACTGGAAAAATTAGCTTTGGGGGAATTAATAGTTTTTTGTATGTTAATGAGATTTTATTAGATATTTATCTCAGTAAATATCTAGTAAAAAAACTCCCTAAGTCAGAGTCCAAAACAAAATATGTGTGAATGTGATGCTAGGGAATGCCTTCATTGAGAAAGAAATGTGAAAGAAAGAGGAATAAAGTAAAAAAGGAGCAAGAAGTGGTGTCTGGTGCATCACTGAGCTGGCCAGCTCTTGGATCAAGCACTCCCAACAGGTCTTGTAGAATAAAGCATCACAGATGAGAAGGAAGAAGGGAAAAGCATTTATCCACCAATTCCAAGTGTCTGATTGACCTCAAGGGCAATATTACTCTACACATCCAAAGTTTGCATTTATTGACATCAAGACCATGTCAGTTTAGTTTATGTTCAGTGAAAGAAGGGACTCTGTGGGGTGGAAGACCACTCTCTAGTCAAACCCTTGTACAATTTGTGCCTCAGCCATTGGCTGGGCTAAGATCAAACTCACTTGTTAAACAGCATGAAAGTAGACAATTTACCAAGGTAAGGCTGATGTGATATGAGATGACACACTAGAAGAATCTGTGTCATATCCAATTGTAGATATCAAATAGGCAGTTAATTACCTGTGAACCTGGGAGAAATGGCTAGATAGACAAATTTAAGCCAGACCCCTTAAATGAAAATGTTGATAAATTTAACTATAAAAAAATGAGCTATTTCTTTATGGTTAATACCGTCAGAGGAAAAAAAGAAAAAGAGGAGACTTGAAATAAATAATGAAATTTTCAATTTCCTACATTTATAGCAAAGTCACACGAAATAATTGAAAATAACAAAAAAAAAAACCAGTAGAATAAACAAAGAAGAAAATGAAAAAAAAAGAAAACATACATCCAGAAAAGTTTTTTTTTTTTTTTTTTTTTATGCTCACTTTTTGCACACAGCTATTTACAGTCTCCTCATCAGAAACAAATATGGGTGTGTGAGAGTCTTTTATCTTCTGGAGAATGACCCACCATATTCATTAAAGTCTTCTATTTCTGTGTTGATCTTCTGCGTACTTATTCCATCTACTATTGAAAATGAGTATTGAGGCCTCCAGATAGTTTTATCCAATTGTCTCTCTTTCCATCAGTTCTATCAGGTTTTGCTGACAGAGTTTTGGGACTTTGATGAATAATTTACAATTGTTCTATCTTCCAAATATATTGATCCATTTATCATTTCAGAATTATGGACCTCGTCAATAGTAACATTTTTTATTTACATCAATTTTGACTGATGTTAGTATAGACACTATAGCTCTATAGTTTAGTAATTGTGTGATGTACTTTCTTCCCCATTTTACTTTTAACCCTTTCTTATTTGAATAACAAGAATGTCTTGTAGCCATCATAAAGTGTAATTATAATTTTTTTAAATGTATTCTTTTTGATTGGACATGGTGGAGTTTAGATCTATTTTTCTGTTTACCATATTTATTATGCTTTTTATCTTTTTTTTCCTCTAGTACCACTTTCTTTCCTGTTAAATAGATGTTTTTCTATATATCATTTTAGTTACTTCATGGGCTTTGGGCCCATGAAAAATTCATTCACATTTTTACTATTTTCTTAGTGTTTCTTAAGAAAAAGCATTGTAATTTCAGAAAATCTAAAATAGTCTAACACCAAAGTTAGGTAGTACACAAAATCGTGTTGCCCTATATCTGTTTTCCTTTGTTTTATACTACTTATGTACAAACTATATGTTCTTTACATTATAATCCTTTCAGTACAGTTTCATACTTATTGCTTTTGCTGTTGTTTTTTTCAAATAGGATAATTAAAAAATACAAATAAAAATGTATTACACTGACTTTGATATTTGCCTATGTTATTACTTTAATGGTATAATTTCTGTATTTTTAAAATTGCAATAATTTTAAATTCTGACATGAGATCCCTCTTTCTCATGCAAAAACATGTTAGGGCTCCCCAAACAGAACAGTTCCATTTTATGTATTTGGGGTTTTGGGGTTTTTTTTGCCCATGGATGTGATTTATTTCTTGTTATGAATTTGAGTTATTATGCAGTTTTTTTCTTGTTTGTTTGTTATTTATTTCAGCCTGAAAAACTACCTTTTACCTTTCCTGCAAAGCAGGTCTGCAAACAAGGAATTCTTTCAGTTTTTTTTCCCTTAATCATTGAAGGCGAGTTTAGCTGGATATAGAATTCTCAGTTTACAGTATTCTAAAACTTCAACTGTGTTATCCCATCATCTTCTAGTCTCCATGGTTTTTGATGGAAATTCAGTTTTTAATCGTTCCAAAAAACTTAAATGAAAGTTCTTTTCTCCGACTTAAATAATTTTGCGGGGCTTATTGAATATGAAGATTGATATTGTTCATCTAATTTGGAAGAGTTGATGATTATGTTTCAGTTATTTCCCCATCCTTTTCTCTGACATTCTGTGTGTATACAGGTGCACTTGATATGAAGCCACAATTCTCTGGGACTCTGCTCATATTTTGTTCTGCTTCTCAAACTTGATAATTTCTATTGACTTAGTTTCAAATTACACATTTTAATTCATCTGTGATCTCAAAACTGTTGTTTTGTCAATCTGTCATGATTTTAACCTCCTAAAGGCAAAATAAAAACTGATCAGCATGCCTGTTTTAGTAGGATAGTTGAAATATTTCCAAGAAAAGGAATACCATAATAGCAATCTGCTTTGGGATATTTTCTATTAGCTGCTTTTCACCCCTCTGTGTTTTTAGAATATTTTACTATGTCTTTACACTTCTTATAATTTGTTTTTAAAAACTGAACATTGTAGGTACCATATTGTAGCATATCTGATAACAATGTCATCTTACTGAAAATCTGTCTTTGTTTTCTTCTTTTTAAATTAGTCATTGATCTTGTTTGTCTTGTTTCTAGTGATTTGTTCAGCAGCTTTCCTGGGCTAATTTTCTAGATTCTTTATTCCCATACTATGTGTGCATTGAATTATTTGCTAGCATTTTATTATTATTTTTTTAAGTTTGTGTTTATTTTTAAGCCTGAGTCCCTCATTGTCACCTCTGCATCAGCAGAGAGATTGTCAGAAGATTTTTCTAAATTCCTCACCTGTTTGTCCTATGCTTTTAGTCAAGAGGATCTTCATATTTAGACTTCAGGAAGCTTGCAAAACAGCCTTAGCTTTAATTTCCTCTGCTTAGGGCTTCAGGATCAGCCATGGTGATTGAATAGGGCCCTCTCCTTTTCCAAGGCTTTCTTAGGCATGTGGCATTTTGTTAGATCTCCAGGAAAAGGTCATAGTTTTTTGGAGTCCCTAAGGGTGGTCTAGTTCTCCAGGTTCTTGTTTGCTGAAACTGAAATCACAATCATAGGCAACATCAATGCTGCCAGCATGTTGTTATTGTTTCAATGATGTCCTAGGGCAGGGCTGTTTCTGTTGAACTGAATCTGAATCAAAGCATATATCCATATATTGTTAGACTGGAGATTATACATGAAACCTCAAGACTGGACAAAACAAACAAACAAAAAAAACACACACACACAAAAAAACCAGAATATTAACTCAGCAGGGTGCTTTTACCTCAGCTAAGTCCATCCTCTTAGTATGATTCAAGGTTTCAGGTTTTTGACTATGTCACCACTAAGCTGCAGAGGGAGGAGGCATGATATTAGTCACATGTCAAAGCATTTCAGATCTTGCTAACTTTACTGAGGCTTCACAGCTTATTATGGATTTTTAGTATGTTCCGTTTCCTTAATTAATTTCCAGAATTCTGGGATGTGAGACTTTAATGATTTTGCTCATAATTTTGTTGAGGGAGTATGTTTTTATTGAACTCATGATATGACATTCCAGAAATAAAATTAACCCATTGTGAAAATCTACATTAAATGTGGAATTTTATTTTCTCATGGCAATGATTCGTAAGTACACATTTAAGTAAATAGAAATTAATAAGAGCAGCTTTTGAAATGGACATTTTTTTGGTCTAAGATTACTACCACTGTGATTTTGTAAATGTGGAAAATAAATTAAACTTTAGAATTTAATTTTAAGGAGTTGAAAACAAAAAGTAAAATTATAATTGAAAGGAATTAGATTTTTATCTGGCTACTATTATTACAAAATCTTAATATTTTGTATATCTTGGAAACAGCCAATAATTCCAGCACTTAAATTTTAGATTTAAATTGAAGAGAACTATGTTTTTATGTTTTCTGTAGCTTATAAAGTCACATAAAAACATAATATAATTTCTAAGTGCATAAGAAATTATTTTTTTAAACAAATGAAAAAACTGAAAATGGAAACACCTTCTTAGTTCTTTCTGAAATATACTTTTAAATAATTGCATGAGCAGCTTAATAGGTTTTTGGTTTCTAAATTCTCTTAAAGATTTTTAATTCGAGAAGAGGAGCAGCAGCCTGCTGAGAGGCAGAGCCCCCCCCCCCTTGCGCAGGCAAGGTAGACGGAACTGTGACCACCCACAGAGCAGGCCCAGCGGCCTGCTGAGGGGCAGAGCCGCCCCTCACCCCCCGTGCCTGCCAGGTAGGCGGAACTGTGACCACCAACAGAAAAGGCCCAGTGGCCCGCGGAGGGGCAGAGCTTCCAATCACTCCTGCAAGGTAGGTGGGCCTGCGACCCACCAGCAGAAGAGAAGCAGCGGCCTGCTGAGAGGCAGAGCCGCCCCCTCCCCCTGCGCCTGCAAGGTAGACGGAACTGTGACTACCCACAGAGCAGGCCCAGCGGCCTGTCGGCGTGGTAGGCACATTGCCCCAATTGGAGGAGGGGCAGAGCCGCCGCCCGTGCCTGCGAGGGAGACTTTGGGTAAGCCAATCAGGATAACAGCTGATCTTTCAACACAGACTCTGAAAGCTAGAAGATCCTGGAATAACATATTTCAAACACTGAAAGAAAATGGGTTCCAACCAAGAATTGTGTTTCCAGCGAAATTAAGCTTCAGGATGGAAGATGAAATTAAAACCTTCCACGATAAACAAAAGTTAAAAGAATTTGCAGCTAGAAAACCATCTCTTCAAAACATCCTTGGCAAAACATTACAGGAAGAGGAAATGGAAAATAACAATGAAAACCAACAGGGGGAGGTAGGACAGTAAAGGGGGGAAAAATAATCAAAGAGGAAAACAAACCATGTTTAGTAACATAAATAAACAAATATGCCTGGAAGAACAACCCATATCTCAATAATAACCCTAAATGTTAATGGCTTAAACTCACCAATGAAGAGACACAGGCTAGTAGAATGGATCACAAAACAAGACCCAACAATATGCTGCCTACAGGAGACGCATTTGATAGGAAAAGACATACATAGGCTGAAGGTGAAAGGTTGGGAAAAATCATATCACTCATATGGACTTCGGAAACAAGCAGGAGTGTCCATACTCATATCAAATAAAATAGATTTCAAGCCAAAATTAATCAAAAGGGATAAAGAGGGACACTACATACTGCTTAAGGGAACCATACAACAACAAGACATAACAATCATAAATATATATGCCCCAAACAATGGTGCAGCTATGTTCATCAAACAAACTCTTCTCAAGTTCAAGAGTCTAATAGACCACCATACAATAATCATGGGAGACTTCAACACACCTCTCTCGCCACTGGACAGATCTTCCAAATAAAAGTTGAATAAGGAAACTATAGAACTCAATAACACAATTAATAACCTAGATTTAGTTGACATATATAGAATATACCACCCAACATCAAGCAGTTACACTTTTTTCTCAGCAGCACATGGATCCTTCTCAAAAATAGATCATATATTATGTCACAGGGCAACTCTTAGACAATATAAAGGAGTAGAGATAATACCATGCATCCTATCTGATCATAATGGAATGAAACTGAAAATCAACGATAAAAGAAGGAAGGAAAAAGCATACATCACTTGGAGAATGAACAATAGGTTACTGAATGATCAATGGGTTATAGAAGACATCAAGGAGGAAATTAAAAAATTCTTAGAGATTAATGAAAACACAGACACAACATATCGGAATCTATGGGACACATTGAAAGCAGTTCTAAGAGGAAAATTCATTGCTTGGAGTTCATTCCTTAAAAAAAGAAAAAACCAACAAATAAATGATCTCATACTTCATCTCAAAACCCTAGAAAAAGAAGAGCAAAACAACAGCAAAAGAAGTAGAAGGCAAGACATAATTAAAATCAGAGCTGAAATTAATGAAATCGAAACAAAAGAAACAATTGAAAAAATTGACAAAACTAAAAGTTGGTTCTTTGAAAAAATAAACAAAATCGACAGACCCTTAGCCATGCTAGCGAAGAGAAGAAGAGAGAGAACTCAAATTACTAGCATACGGGATGAAAAAGGCAATATCACAACAGACACTTCAGATATACAGAAGATAATCAAAAATTATTTTGAATCCTTATACTCCAATAAATTAGAAGATAGTGAAGGCATCGATAAATTTCTTAAGTCATATGATCTGCCCAGATTGAGTCAGGAGGATATAGACAACCAAAACAGACCAATATCAATTGAGGAAATAGAAGAAACCATAAAAAGACTACCAACTAAGAAAAGCCTAGGACCGGATGGGTATACAGCAGAGTTTTACAAAACCATTAAAGAGGAACTAATACCAATACTTTTCAAGCTACTTCAGGAAATAGAAAAAGAGGGAGAACTTCCAAATTCATTCTATGAGGCCAACATCACCCTGATACCTAAACCAGACAAAGACACTTCAAAGAAAGAAAACTACAGACCAATATCTCTAATGAACCTAGATGCAAAAATCCTCAATAAAATTCTGGCGAATCGGATACAAAAACATATCAAAAAAATTGTGCACCATGATCAAGTAGGATTCATCCCTGGGATGCAAGGATGGTTCAATATACGGAAATCAATAAATGTTATTCACCACATCAATAGACTTAAAAATAAGAACCATATGATCATCTCGATAGATGCGGAAAAAGCATTCGACAAAGTACAGCATCCCTTTATGCTCAAAACTCTAGAAAAACTAGGGATAACAGGAACATACCTCAATATTGTAAAAGCAATCTATGCTAAGCCTCAGGCTAGCATCATTCTGAATGGAGAAAAATTGAAGGCATTCCCTCTAAAATCTGGAACAAGACAAGGATGCCCTCTCTCACCACTTCTGTTCAACATAGTTCTCGAAACACTGGCCAGAGCAATTAGACAGACGAAAGAAATTAAAGGCATCAAAATAGGAAAAGAAGAACTTAAATTATCACTATTTGCAGATGACATGATTCTATACCTAGCAGACCCAAAAGGGTCTACAAAGAAACTATTAGAGCTAATAAATGAATTCAGCAAAGTGGCAGGATACAAAATCAACACGCATAAATCAAAGGCATTCCTGTATATCAGCGACAAATCCTCTGAAATGGAAATGAGGACAACCACTCCATTCACAATATCTTCAAAAAAAAATAAAATACTTGGGAATCAACCTAACAAAAGAGGTAAAAGACTTATACAATGAAAACTACAGAACCCTAAACAGAGAAAGAGAAGAAGATCTTAGAAGATGGAAAAATATACCCTGTTCATGGATAGGCAGAACATCATCAAAATGGTGATATTACCAAAAGCTCTCTATAGGTTTAATGCAATGCCAATCAAAATCCCAACAGCATTTCTTGTAGAAATAGAGAAAGCAATCATGAAATTCATATAGAAAAATAAAAGACCCAGAATAGCAAAAACAATGCTAAGCAGGAAGTGTGAATCAGGCGGTATAGCGATACCAGACTTCAAACTATACTACAGAGCAATAGTAACAAAAACAGCATGGTACTGGTACCAAAACAGGCGGGTGGACCAATGGTACAGAATAGAGGACACAGAAACCAATCCACAAAACTACAACTATCTTATATTTGATAAAGGGGCTAAAAGCATGCAATGGAGGAAGGATAGCATCTTCAACAAATGGTGCTGGGAAAACTGGAAATCCATATGCAACAAAATGAAACTGAATCCCTTTCTCTCGCCATGCACAAAAGTCAACTCAAAATGGATCAAGGATCTTGATATCAAATCAGAGACACGGCGTCTGATAGAAGAAAAAGTTGGCTACGATCTACATACTGTGGGGTCGGGCTCCAAATTCCTCAATAGGACACCCATAGCACAAAAGTTAATAACTAGAATCAACAAATGGGACTTACTCAAACTAAAAAGTTTTTTCTCAGCAAAAGAAACAATAAGAGAGGTAAATAGGGAGCCTACATCCTGGGAACAAATCTTACTCCTCACACTTCAGATAGAGCCCTAATATCCAGAGTATACAAAGAACTCAAAAAATTAGACAATAAGATAACAAATAACCCAATCAACAAATGGGCCAAGGACCTGAACAGACACTTCTCAGAGGAGGACATACAATCAATCAACAAGTACATGAAAAAATGCTCACCATTTCTAGCAGTCAGAGAAATGCAAATCAAAACCACCCTAAGATACCATCTCACTCAAGTTAGATTGGCAGCCATTATGAAGTTAAACAACAACAAGTGCTGGCGAGGATGTGGGGAAAAGGGTACACTTGTACATTGCTGGTGGGACTGCAAATTGGTGCAGCCAATTTGGAAAGCAGTATGGAGATTTCTTGGAAAGCTGGGAATGGAGCCACCATTTGACCCAGCTATTCCCCTTCTCGGTCTATTCCCTAAAGACCTAAAAAGAGCATGCTACAGGGACACTGCTACATCGATGTTCATAGCAGCACAATTCACAATAGCAAGACTGTGGAACCAACCTAGATGCACTTCAATAGATGAATGGATAAAAAAAATGTGGCATTTATACACAATGGAGTATTACTCTGCATTAAAAAATGACAAAATCATAGAATTTACAGGGAAATGGATGGCATTAGAGCAGATTATGCTCAGTGAAGCTAGCCAATCCCTACAAAACAAATGCCAAATGTCTTCTTTGATATAAGGAGAGTAACTAAGAACAGAGTAGGGTCGAAGAGCATGAGAAGAAGATTAACATTAAACAGGGATGAGAGGTGGGAGGGAAAGGGAGAGAGAAGGGAAATTGCATGGAAATGGAAGGAGACCCTCAGAGTTATACAAAAGTACATACAAGAGGAAGTGAGGGGAAAGGGAAAAATAATACAAGGGGGACAAATGAATGTCAGTAGAGGGGGCAGAGAGAGAAGAGGGAGGGGAGGGGAGGGGAGGGGGGATAGTAGAGGATAGGAAAGGCAGCAGAACACAACAGACACTAGTATGGCAACATGTAAATCAATGGATGTGTAACTGATGTGATTCTGCAATCTGTATATGGGGTAAAAATGGGAGCTAATAACCCACTTGAATCAAAGTGTGAAATATGATATATCAAGAACTATGTAATGTTTTGAACAGCCAACAATAAAAAATTTAAAAGAAAAAGATTTTTAATTCCCATTCTCAGCAATTTGGTCTTGAAATATTTTGCTAAATAATGGAATTTTACTTTGCAGTTCATTTTTCTCTATGATTCAACTAAAATATATGTAAGAGTCAAAACCAAAATTTAACATTGTAAACATAGTGAATTAAATTCAATTTAGTGCAATATTTATTAAGGATAAATATTGTTTTAAGATAGTTTAGAAAATGTGGCTGCCAAGAAATTCATTTAATTTTGATCTGTTTTTTCTACCTTAAAAAGTCATTAATAAATCTCTTCTTTGTACTTCAGTTTCCTTATAAATAAACTTGAAGTAATAATATTACCTGCCTCAAATCTGGTTTGAAGTAATAATATATTAGTTTACATCTTTGGATTTCTAGAACATTTAGGGTAATATATATACTATATACCTGCTACTGCATAATAGATTCTTAATAAAGATTGATATTAATTTCTGGATTGAGAATGGACCCTCTACCATGTACATCACAAATATTTTATAAATTCACTAAGTAGAATGAATTTGAGTTTCTGTCCTTGGAAGAGTTATTACAAAACCTTATCTTCACCCCTGATATTGAACTGATATGTGTGGCAACAGAAATTATCTTGTTAAAAGTCACTCTAACATTTAATAGGTGTTTTATACTTATATAAACTAATGTCTTTTTCTTTCCTATGAAAATGTACTCTTTTGACACTGAAGGTTTTAGTAACATCCCTTATAAAACATTTTCAAATTTTGACATGATTATCTACCAGCTTCTAGCAGACCAATCATTGTCTGCTCATTTTATTTATGTGGTGATAACACAGAAGATGACTGAGACAATGGAGTTGTGTACACATTATGATTGAAAATTTATTACATAATGATGACTTGATACATTGATCCACTTCACTGATTTTATATATATATATATATATATATATATATATATATATATATATACACACACATACACACATATCATGTGTGTGTATATATATATATATATATGTATGTGTGTGTATGTATGTATATATATTTATGTATGTGTGTGTGTGTGTATATATATATATTTATATATATATATATATATATATATATATATATATATATATATCTGTATCGAACTAAAAAGCCTCTAAACAGCAAGAAACAATAAACAAAAAGTATAAGATAAAATATTTATAAACCATATATTTGGTAAGAAGTAAATAACCAAAATTTGTAGAGAACTCAAACCAATATCCAAAAAAGGAAAAACAAAAAAAGAAGAAGATAAAGAAAGGGGGGGAGAGAAATTGCTTTTTAGTATGTATGGTTTTTTAATATGGTTTAAGAATACCATATGAATTTGAACACTCTTTCTTGTAAACCCCACTTGTGAGTCAGACTAATTAGTCAAATAAGTGTTTAGAAAGTTTACAAAGTTTTGATTCCAGACCTACTGTAATGAGTCACTCTGCATCACAGACAGATTGACCAGATGCTTAGAGAATACAATACAGTGTCCAATACCTTGAGCTCATTCATCAAAGACATTTACCCAAAGGCTGCAGAGCCCTTTATCTATTAAGAAAGAAAGAAAGAAAGAAAGAAAGAAAGGAAGGAAGGAAGGAAGGAAGGAAGGAAGGAAGGAAGGAAGGAAGGAAAGAAAGAAAGAAAGAAAGAAAGAAAGAAAGAAAGAAAGAAAGAAAGAAAGAAAGAAAGAAAGAAAGAAAGAAAGAAAGAACACTTTAAAATGTGCTGCTGCTCTTTCATGGTGAGGCATAAATTGTTGTCCCAAGTTAGAAGAATTTCAAAATGCAATTGCTTGATGAAATATCTATTGTCTAGTATCACAATGACATGCTTTTATGAATGGTCACATTTAGAAACATTATTTAATACATGCTTCCTATTTTTTATTAGTACCAAGAAGTACATCATCTTGGATCTCAGAGCTGAATCATAAAGTGACTAGGGAAGTGATGAACAGCATTTCTTTACATAATATGTTCAAAGGAATCTTACATCTTATAAATTTAAGAAAAGGATAGATTTGAGAAATAAGAGTAGGAAAGTATATTGCAGCAGACAGAATTCTCCAGAGAAACAGAACAAATAAGTTGTTGATTAAATAGATAGATAGATAGATATAGATAGATAGATAGATTGATTGATTGATTTTAAGAAATTGGCTCACATGATAGTGGAGATTGGCAAATCAAATATTTACAGGATAGAACAGAAGACTAGAGATCTAGGAAAGAATTGTGATTTAAATTCAGAGGAAAGTTAGGTGTGGTGGTGCACAGCTACTTGGGGTCGAGGAGCTGAGAAATGATCATGAGTTCAAGGCCAGCCTGGGCAATTTAGTGAGACACTGTCTCAAAACAAATTTTAAAAGGGTTGGGGGAGTAACTCAAGGGTTTGATATTCATTTTGCATACTTGCTGCACTGAATAAATTCCCAGTGCCATAAAAATGAATTAATGACAGAGACATAGCCACATCAATGTTTATAGCAGTACAGTTCACAATAACTAAACTGTGGAACCAACCTTGATGCCCCTCAATAGATGAATGGATAAAGAAACAGTGGTATATATACACAGTGGAATATTAGTCAGCAATAAAAGAGAATAAAATCATGGCATTTTCAGGTAAATGAATGGAGCTAGAGAAGATAATGCAAAGTGAAGTTAGCCAATCCCAAAAAGCCAAAGGCCAAATGTTTTCTCTGATATAAGGAGGCTGATTCATAGTGGGCTTGGGACAGGGAGTATGAGAGGATTAGATAAACTCTAGATGGGGCAAAGAGGTGGGAGGGGAAGGGAGTGGGCAGGGGGTAAAAAAAAAATGGTGGAACAAGATGGACATCATTACCCTAAATATATGTATGAAGACACGAATGGTGTGAATATTCTTTATATATATTATATACAACCAGATATGAAAAATTGTGCTCTATATGTGTAATATGAATTATAATGCATTCTGCTATCATATATAACAAATTATATATCATATATAACAAATTAGAATAAATAAAAAAGATATACAAAAATGAATGAATCAATCAATCAATAAATAATTGCAGATATAAGCCAGGTACAAACCTGTAATTCTAGCTATTTAAGGAGTTGAGTCTGGATGATCATAAATTCCAGGCAAGCGGGGCAACCTGGTGAAACCCAGTCTATCTATCAATCTATCTAATATATATATATATATATATATATATATATATATATATATATATATATATATAATCCAGAGCTAATTGGCAGAATTCCCTCTTTAGGCAAAATCAGTCCTTTTCTATTGAGGCTTTCAACTGATTATATGAGGAGACTTTTATACATCATGAATAGTAAACTAGTTTACTGTAAGTCTACTGATTTAAAGCAGATGCTCTGTTATAAGTTTATAGCACCTGTCATCCCAGCTAATTGGTAGGTGGAGGCAGAAGGATTGCAAAGTTTGAGGCTCCTCTGGACAATTTAGAGAGACCCTTATCAAAATAAAATTTTAAAAGGATTGCATTTGTAGCTCAATGGTATTGTACTTACTTAGAGCACTTGAAACCCTCAGTTCAATACCCAGCACTGTGAAACAAACAAACAAAAAGTCCACTCACTTAAATTCCATAGTATTACCCTCAAATATCCTCAAAGCGAAATCCAGATGTCTTTGGCCAAATATCAGAGTAAAGTAGCCCAGACCAGTTGGTCTATCACCCTACCACCTCTTTCTTACTAACCTCTCTCAGTGGATACCAAGAAATACACTGATCATAGTTTCTAAAGCAATTTCTTTCCTAGGACGCAGATATTTCAGAATTATTTCTTTTATGAAAATAATGCTTGCCAGGCACAGTGGTGCATGCCTATAATCACAGAGGCTCAGGAGGCTGAGGCAGGAGGTTCTCAAGTTTAAAGTCAGCCTGAGCAACTTAGCAAGACCCTCAGCAACTTAATGAAAGCCTGTCTCAAATTTAAAAATTAAATAGATAGATAGATAGATAGATAGATAGATAAAAAAGGGAGTGTGGCTCAGCAGTTCCTGGGTTCAATCTCCATACCTAAAAATAAAAAAGATAATTTTTAAGGTTGAGAATCAATATGACTTAAGCACATTTTTAGTCTAGCTTTGTAGCCAATAAGTCGAAAGTGGATTTTCAGCAACTATTCTTTTCATTAAATTTAATAAAATACTTTTCATAAATAAAAGTAAAAGTCTACAGTGATGGCATTGAAGAAAAGGATATTGTAGACATTGTAGCATTATGAAAAACTTCAACATGGATATTTCCCTTATAATTATCTTGGTTTTATTTTTCTCAGTTTACTGGGATATATAGCAATGCTCCTTAAAGAACATTCCATTAACTTCTATACTTAAAGGGTATTAATAGAAATTAAGTGAATACAAAAGATGTTCTGTATTCAAATAAGTTTGAGAAACACTGATCAGACCTTGCCTCAGTCATCTTTTACTGCCTTACTCCTCTAGAAATTATAAGTGTGCACAGTGAATGTTCTTCTAGAACATGAGATATAGTATACTAATTTTACTGTACTGGTTTAACTACTGTACATCATTTTTTTATGCCATGTTGAACCACTGCTGCAAATATGTATTTTGAAATATTCTTCTTGGTTTGAAACTTTATTCTTTGTTTTCAAAATTTCATTGAATTCTCAAGCACTCACAAATATATATTTTTACGTAACTAATTAATTTATTTTAATTAGGTATATAGGCAGCTGAATGCATTTTGATTCACTGTGCACAAATGCAATAAAACTTTTCATTTCTCTGGTTGTACCCAATGTAATGTCTCACCGCATGTGCACTCATACATGTACCTATAGTAATGATGTCCATCTCATTCCACCATCTTTCCTGTACCCATCCTCCCCTTCCCCTGCCCCATAAAAATTTCTACGCTTTTCCCATGCCTCACCCCCTCTATTATGGATTAGCATCCACTTATCAGAGAGAACATCGGGCCTTTGCTTTTTTGGGATTGGCTTAATTTGCCATAATGTTATTCTCTTTTAATGCTGAGTAATATTCCATTGTGTATACATACCACAGTTTGTTTATCTGTTCATCTGTTGAAGGGCATCTAGGTTGCTACCACAGTTTAACTATTGTGAATTGAGCTGCTATAAACATTGATGTGGGGGACTGCAAACACATATTTTTTAGGGTCGTTTTTTTCTTCAAGAAAGCCTACTTTAGGCTGGACATGGACGCCATATCTATTTTGAAATAAACAAATTTTTTTAAACAACTGGAATCTTCAGTACCAAAAAGAAAGCAAACAAGCAAATAAAAAACAACAACAACAACAACAAATAAAAAACATGTACCTCTGTCTTTATTGAGATTATGTGCAATTAATATATCAGTTTGGGGAATTGGCAACTTAATATTGTTTTCTGCTACACATGCATGTCTCTCAAACTATGTAGGTATTGTTACTGGGGGCCCCAGCTACAGGCTTGACTTCAGTAGTCCTAACAAAACACATTTGATCTCCTGGCACATGAAAAATTTAAGAGAGAAATAGTGAAATTTCAAAAAAAAGTGAATTTATTTTTTGTTTGACCCAAACAAGGAAAACAGCTAGACTAGAAATATGTCTTCCATGTATTGACAACAGCTCAAGATTATATAGAGGAAGAACAAAAGCTGAGAGCTATGCATATGTGTTTGCAGTCTGGTCAGGTTATGTGGGTTACACATCTGGTTTTATGGATGGGTTCAGTTGGCCAGGGGTTGGAAGAAGTCTCTATCTTCTGTTCTCATCATGAGATCATTGCTTACAAGATACTAAGATAGAGAAATACCTTTAATAACAGGTTAAAGGAACAAAAAGAAGTTAGGACTGAATGTCTGAATTTTTAAAAGTTTTTGTTGTTGTTTTATAGGAGATAGGGTATTTTTAAATTTCCCTCATCAATGTATGATGGTTGTGTTTGTTATTCTAGTATCAGAATACTATGCTTATTAATACTACTAGAATTAAAATAACTTTTCTAGATCCCTTCAGAATTTGCTTTAAGAAACTGAGTTGCCTGTGATTAGAACATTCTTTGTCATTTTATATAAGGACACACATACACTCACAAAATTCTAAGTACATATGTGTGTATGTGTTTATGTAAATTATATAAGTAATGGACTTCTCTCCTAGGTAGAGAATCTTAGCACTCAGGCTTCAAAGGTTGTAAAACATTTATCTGATTTCATCTTATCCCCAATAATGCTGGCTTTTTTCTTTCTTACTGTTCTGCCAAAGAAAAGAGCAACAGCTCTACTCTTCCCTTCTAGAAGGGCATCATTTCTGGGCTTTAAATTCATTTAACTTTGCATAAATTCTTAGAGCTCTTATACATTTATATCAAACTAATATTTTCATTAGAATGGAGAAACATTTCTTTGCTACTTGCTACATTCAAAATAGAAGCATCCTTATTTAAGTATGTTTAATTTCTCCATTAAAGGCCTTTACTATTATAACCTTGTTTATTTTACACAATAAATTCATTCTCCTTAATTAGTTACAGTGGTTTTATTCATATATTTCATAATTAACAATAAAGCAAATATATTTATATTAAAATAAAATAAGAGAATTTGCATACAGTCTTGATTTCATATATCATTTATTATTTTTATCAAACTGTGAGCTATTGAAACCTATATCACTTTATTATTGATAAAGGAAAAGCATATATCAGGAGATCATAATAGAGAATTTAGAAATAGCACCCACTGCATATCAAAATAAATTTATAATAAAGTTTTTAAATATAAATATACCATGTGTTTGTGCATATACTATCATCACTTGGTCCCCATGGAGGACTGGTTGCAGAATCTCCATGGATACCAATATCTGAAGATGCTCAAATCCTTTATAGAAAATGGCCTGGTATTTACATGTAACCTACTTACCTCCTCCTATACACTTTAAATCATCTCTAGATTACTTATATTACCTACTTCAATGTAATGATATGTAAATATCTGTTTTACTATGTAGTTTAGGGAATAATGACAAGAAAAAAAAATAATGTGTAAGCATTTAGTGAGGATTTATTTTTCCAGATACTTTTGATCCAAAGCTGGTTGAATTTATAGATGTAGAACCCACTGATATGAAAGGCCAACAGTACTAATTTACAAAACATTCCATGAAATGTTTAAGGGGCTGGAAATAAAGGTGCAAGGACAATAAACAGGAATGGTGTTGCAGAAAGTAGAGAAATTCAGTTCACACGGGAGCACACACAGGGCTTACATGTGTAAGAAGTTAAGACAGTTAAAAGAAAAAACAAATACCTGGATTCAAAACAGGATTCTATGATTTGAAACTTCCTTCTGTTTCTATTGCCTTCTACCACTGGATTGAAATTGAGGAACAGAAATAGAATGTGCTTAGAAAGCTGTTTCTGTTAGGACAGTGACCAATTATACCTGGAGGTCTAGGTAGGAAGCTCATCACTGTAATGCTGATTTTTTACAGTTTCTTGTCAGTTGGCTCCTTCCCTTCACAGACCTTCAACTGTCTCTCTCAGAATCAAATCTCTCTTTATGGATGCCCTTAAGCTCAGAACTTTTAGTAAACCTGGCAGGGAAAAAAGGAAGGAAATTCAATAATACCAAAATTTTTCTAGGTGATTGAACAAAAAGCTCAGAGAATAATGTTTGTGTATTTGGCAAGGACATGTAGGAGGTGATATTATTTGTATGGTCAGGAATATCCAGGAATATCAGATACTATTTCTTCATTGGCAGGGCAGTGAGACTGAGAAATCTTTTTATGAACTCCTGAGAAAAATACTATGTGTTATAAAAAATTGAAGTAGAAAGAAGAAAAGACTGAAAGAGATGCAATTCTTATCCACTCAGGTAAAGAATACTTTAAAAAAGATTATTCTCAGATGGAGGAAAGTGATTCTGTAGAATTATTAATGATAAAGCAAGAAATCTCTGAGCTGGAAAAGTCCAAAACCTCATTCTATGTGGAAACAGTTGTCTATTCATATAATGTGTGCTCTTATACTCTCTCTCATTCAATTCAGTATACCTTATTGCACCCCACAAAAGCAAGCATGTTGCTATAGATTCATTACATGTAAGGGACGTGATAGAAAAGCTTCCTTTCTGAATTATGAGATGCCCCTCCAAACAGGTAGGCCCTCTGGGAGAGGCAAAAGATGAGGTTTTCTTAATTTCATCTTTGTTGGTTTTGTTTGTTGTTGTTTTAATCTACTTCGAAAAGGAAGTGCAAAAAAGATTGAGGAGGGAGTCTAGATGTCATCCATCCTGATTTAACTTCTGCTTCTCAGGACAACAGAACCTGACATAATGCTTCTGACTTTGTATATGTTTGTGCTAATGTGTCGTGGGGATTTAAACCACCTTTTTGCCATCGTATTTTTAATGCAATGCTGTGTCAATTTAGTTGGTACTAAAAGGCTGTTAGTAAAAAAGATAGTTTTAATTAAAATATAAAAGTATTAGTAAGACAACATGTATGCTTCCATTGTGTTGATTTAAAATATACTGTTTTAAAAAATGTTAATGCAAACATTTAATGAATAAATTTACATTTAGAATTGGTGTAAAAAAAAAAGTAACTGGCAATAGCCATCCAAAATAACACACATTGTATGTGGAGGTATACCTTCCAACAAAACAATTCTTTTGCAAGTAAAGGAAAATGATACTCAAGGCAAACAAAACATTGAAATGCAGTGCACTTTTAAGTCAGCAGCAATTCAAAAGGGTGATGTCTGGGCTTTGTTCATAAGCATGCTACAAAGTCAGCCTGAACAGATGGAACCCCATCTGCAGGGTGTCTATATCTGTAGTAATGTTCTATAATGTGCTGATATATAAAATCTATAAATAGAAAGCTCAGTAAATTAGTGCCCCTTTTACACATTGTAACAAGTTGAAAATCTTAAAAATCTCAGCTAATTGGTTAAAGAAAAAGAGTGTCTGTTCACCTTATGGTTTATAGTCTTGTTTGATAGCAATATCAGCATGCTTACTATGATTGCCATCCTAGACTATTCTGTGAAAACAGAAAGGGAAAAAAGAAAAGAAAGAGGAAGACAGCCAGATAACACATACCAGTTAGGATCACAAAGTTCAAAAGTGTTTTTTAACCTGAAAAGAATTCAAGTATAAAGATTGATTTATTTAGATGGTAAAATGATGTTGACTATTAGTTTTAAAGAACAAAATATTCTACCAGTTTGTGTTTAAGTTTGGATTGAAAAGCTGTTTACTGTCACTACATTATGAATTCATCTGTCAATGTAATTATTTAAAAATTTAATAATCAGAGATATTTCCATTTTCTCATAGAGATAATCTTTCATGATTTTATTGTTTTTTCCCCATAAGGGAACTAAAATGAAACAACCCAGAATGCTTTAGAAAAGTTCACAATGCAAAAAAAATGTTATTTTATATTCAATTATTGTATTATTTTATTCAAATGCTCAGTATCTGTACACAGGGTATGTAATCTTGGACAATTTGGTGTATCTTTCTTTTTGTCAGATTTCTCATCTGAAGAATGGATATTTCAAGTATATAATCTCATTAGGCTTTTATGAGAATTAAAAGAGTTTAGATATACAAATAACCTAGAGCTTTATCTCACATGAAATGTGTTTAGTGAATACCAAATATTACACTATGGAGTATACTTTCTGTCAGCTCCATCCTCCCTCCACGTGGCCTCCCCAGGATGAGACTGGGTACATGTTTGTTACCTCCTCCACTGAAAAAAAAAATGTTCATTTAAATCTTTTTTCTCTAATATAATGTTGTACTGTAAGACAGATGTACCTGGGTACCTGCTGAAATTAGAAATTTACAGGACAATTTTCAGAATGTTCTTAGAATTTACCTGGTTAGATTCCTGCTTTGGTTTTGGCTGTTCTCATTATTCTGGTTAATGGAAAAAAAAATTCATGATTTCATGATTCTCCCTGGATTTTTCTCTGAGTGTTTGCTATCTTTCTTATGAAGGTTCTTTTTTCCATAAACTACTTTTTTCTCTTCCATAATCTTGTTTCCCTTCCCATTTCTCCTGAATTTATAGATTAACATGATCTATTTCTTCTAGTGATTCTTTATGCCTTTCCCTTCTTCTTATACAAGTAATTCCTGCTGTGATCAACTCTTTGCACCTAAACAGAACAAGTGATCCTACTAATGAAAATATAAGACTCTGAGACAGCAAGTATATTTGTAAATAAGAACGTGGGCTTATTAGGATTTTGTGCTTTTCATGACTTCCAAAGTTGTCTATACATGGTTACAAAAGGCTCTGCTGTTCTCACTCCAGAGAAAACAGGTAGAGGGATGTACCATCTCTGTGCATGCCAGACAGCTCATAAGCTGGACCAGTATGTCTCCAAAGACCTCATCCTTGAAGCCTTTCCTAGAGTCAACTCCTTCTCAGACAATCATATCGCAAACAAGGTTGATAAACATTTGTCCTCCTCTTTGCTTGTGAATAATGGGAAGGGTAGTTGATGTAAATTGTTCAGATGGACATAGGTTTATAAAAGTAGTTTGTGTTTTAATAAAAAGGTAAAACTAGACTCAGTTTAATTAAAGTTTTTTTTTATTAATGAGGAAAGTCAGGTATAATTTTCAAGTGGTCCCTCACAAAATATATGGGAATGGAATAAAAATACTTTAATTATTGTCCTTGAATCAATAAAGAAAAATACAGTACCTCAGTTTCTGGGTTTTTTTAATTTGTTTTGTTTTTGGTCCTGGGCTACATCCCTAGCCATTTTTATTATTTTATTTTATTTTGAGCAGGATCTCACTAAGTTACTGAAGTTTTGACTAAATTGCCAATGCTGATCTAGAACTTGCAATCCTGTCTCAGTCTCTCAAGTCACTGGTATGACAGGCATGTATCACCATGCTTGGCTCAGTTTCTGTATTATTATAAGAAGTTGGGAAAAAAGAAGTTGGAATTATCCTACACATTAAGAAATAGGGACAAGTTTTATAAGAGTGGAATTATTTCATTTTGGAGACAATTACAAACACTTCTCAGAGGAGAAAATGATGGTAATAAATTGGAATTTCCTAACTTTTCTTTCCTAACTCTTCTGCGTATCAAAAAAAAATTTTTCATAGACCTTTTCCAAAACAGATATTTGGGCGACACTCTCAACCTACTAAATCAGAATTTCCATCTCCCTTGTGTGTGTGTTATTGAAGATTGTTGGTGTTCTACCTGGGTGTTCTACCACTGAGCTTCATTTCTAACCGTTTTATTTTCTGTTTCTGTTTTGAGACAGGGTCTTGCTAAATTATCTATGTTGGCTTAGAATTTATAATCCTCCTGCTTCGGCCTCCAAAATAGCTCGGGATTATAGGCATGTACTACTGTGCCTGGCTCATCATCTTCTATTAATTATCATGTGCGAATGCTCTACAAAACTACTACTCTAAGCTTTGAAGTACAGCCTTTTTACTTGTAATACAAAATATATCATCTTAATGCATTCATTTTACAACAATTAGAAGAATAGGAATACAAAATAGATGAAAATAATCAGAAATGATTTTGCCATGATATTCAGATTATTGTCATAGTTTGAAAGAAGAGTAAGTTTTAAAATATATGTTGGGGAGGTTTTGGAGGAGCAATGAAATCAAATGAAGCTAAAAATATTAAATTTTACAAAATGAGTGATAAGATGAATAAGAAGTTGTTTTGAAGAGTCGCCATTCACTTATTTTCACCTTTTAGCACTGAATCAAAACTAATGCTTACACTATTTATTTAAATTACTTCATTCTCTTTGGAAAAAAATTGATTTTTTCTGACTTTAAATGTTCTAGAGTTTTTATATTATGCACTCCTTTGGCAGTTTTAACCTTGATTTCTATAACATTAGTTAATTTCCCAGACCCTGGCTTAAGTGAAAATGAGATCACATTCCTTTGTAATAATAGAAAAATTTGCACTTCTAAAATCCTATTTATTTGGACTCTGCTTTCTAATGATTCATTTACATTTTATAAGGAGCTTAAGTGAAGCCTAATTCAGCTTTGCCAAAGAATTACTTATATACTTATCAAATAAATCGGGAAGATAATATTCTGAAACAAATCCTCTCCCTTACACAAGAACTGATTCAGTTGTTTTCAAAAGCAAACTTAATGTGAAAAGACATGATGGACTCTATCAGTATTGATTAAAAGAAAGTTGAAAGGCAAAAGTTTTTATTACTAAAATATAGTAATTCTGATTCTTTTGGATAGCAAAATATAGATTGAATATAGAAATGTGCATTAAGTAAACATTTAACAAAATAATCCCACAGTATGTGCACTCATGTGGCAACCATCTGAGACAACAAAAGGAACATTTGTCAGTATTTTGGGTTCTCTAACTGCCTCATCACAGTAATAATGTTCTCATTCTCCTCTAAAGATAATCAATATTATGAATTTTATGATAACCATGTCTGTTCTGTTAAACCAAAATGATTGATAATGAGATATATCTGACATAAAAGTGTTTATTGAGCCACTATAGATGCTAGCCCCCAAATGGACCAGGTTGTGGGGCAAGTTTCAACAACTACCAGCAGTAAGGCTAGGTAGCAATTGGAGGGATATTGGTTAGAACCAGAACTGAGAATATTTTTATAATGAAAATTTGGAAAAGGAAAGCAAGAATCCTTTATGCTAACAATAAGTGAGGTGGGATAATGGGGGAACAGGAGGAGTTCTGAAACAGGAGGGCAGTCCATAAGGAGAAGTATTTGCTGTTTCTGCCCTGGTTTGGGTTAACAGTTGGAAAGTTTCTATGTAAACAGGGCACTGGGGGTCAGCAGGGAGGGGATTTAGGTCAAGGTTTCAACACACATTCTGAAATATGAAAAAGATTTTTGTTGGGTTTGTCCACAGTTCTTAATGGATTAACTTCTCTTATCTCTTTCCCCCTTCCATCCTCCTGTAATTAAATTTAGGGTATCTCAGAATTTTTATTTTATCAGTGCCTTATTTTCTGCATATTTTAATTACTTTTCTAAGCTTTCATAAACAATCTGGTTTAGGTTCACTTATAATTGTATTATACATAAAGGGAATTACAATACTAGATTCTTTTGTGATAAGCTGCTGTCATTCAAAACTATGTTTTTAAACTGACATGTTTGTATGTAGTTGTTCATTAATTTTTATTGCCTGATGTTCCTTTTATTAATATAAAGCATTTTATTCCTTGCACAGCTCCAAGGCATTTGGATTACTTTCTGCATGCTTTAACTTATGAATAATCATGCTAAAATTACCTCTTGTACATGTCTTCTGGTGCACGTATGAATACATTTCTCTAGGGAATACCCCTAGGAGAATAATTGCTAGGTTATCGTATGCATCTCATAATACAATGAAATTTTACTTCTAATTACCCAGAGTTAATGGTGTGATCCACAGTAAGAGTATTACCACTTTAGATATCAGTCATAAATTCAGGTGTCCCTCATTCTTTCACATTTCTAATCATTGAGCTACAAATTCAGAGGGATCCCCATGACCCCACTCAGGTTTGAAAATTCCCTAGAACGACTCACAGAACTCAGGAAACTTCTATCCTTATATTTATAGTTTTATTAATTTATCCTAAGAAATATCTAGCAAGGTATAGGAGGTTTACAAATGTAGACTTTCTGTGCCTTCTCCAGGTGCAATTCTCAAGATGCATCACTTGGTAGCACACTGATATGTTCACCAGCTAGAAAGCCCACCAATCCTTCGTACCTCAGAAACATGATTGATGTAATCATTAGCCATGTGTTTGAAGTCAATCTCAAATTCCTATCCCCTTGTAGAAGTCCTTGTTGGACTGGCTCAAAGCCCCAATCCACTAATCTTCTTTTTGGTCTTTCAAGAGACCAGTACACATCCTAAATTGTCTAGTTTCCATAAACACAGGCATAATTCAGGGGCTCAAGTATAGTAAAGGTGCTCCTAACACTTGAGAGATTCTAAGAAACTTAGAAGCTCTGTGCCAGGAATTAAGAACAAAGGACAGCTCTGCATTATGCAACATCTACTATACATATCATAAACAGTATGAAGCTGGTATTCAAAGTGACTAACCAGCCAGGCAAGGTGATAGATGCACATCTGTATTCCCAGCTACTCGGGAGACTGAGTCAGGAGGATAGCAAATTCAAGTCAGCCTCAGCAATTTAACAGAACTCAGTATCAAAATAAAAATAAATAAGTGAGTAAAACATAAAAAGTGCTGAGGATGTGGCTAAATGGTACAGCACCACCCCTGGCTTCAATCCTCAGTACTGCCACAACAACAGCAGCAACAACAACAACAAAACAACCCAATCACCCTCCCACAATATGTTCATGAGTCTGTCATTTCACATATCCAATTTTGATTTTTATCTCTCTTTTTTTATTTTTTGACTATTAATTTTTTTTTTTATTCTGGTTAATTCATGGAGGTATCATGCTGTGGAGACAATTTATATTTTCCTATGAAGTCAAACAACATTTTGCCTATTTAATTACTACTTGGATATTCTCGTTTCTGACTTTGTGGAAGTTTAAGTTTTTTTTTCAGAAATTTTATCTTTTTTAAAATTGATCTGTAGACCTTAATTGGATATTCTGGACATAAATTCTCTATTAGTTTTACATATTTCAAATACATTTGCCAATTCTCAAGGTTGAATTTGCCTGTTATATCTTTACTTGAATGTAATTTATGATCTCAGTATAGTCATATTTATGAATGTTCTTCTTGTGATCGGTGTATTTTTTAATCTGCTTTTTTTTAAAGACTCTCCTTATCTATGTTCAGGTTTGTTTTCATTTAACAACACACATTTCTTTCTACACTTTGCTCAGAAATATTTTTTCCTAGAAACTATTTTTTTCCTAGAAACTATTCTAATGTAATTTTAAAAGGATAGATATATTCTCATGGAATATTTAATTTGGAAAAAGTCAATCACTCACCATCTCTCATTCACTTCTCCACATTTGTGTAGTTCCAGTTTTTGTGATGAATCCCACAAATATGTGTGTTTCATCCTACTTACTCTTTTCTGTTCCATTGATCAATTTTTCAACTCTTGGTCCAATACATTATGTCTTATTAATTGTCACTTTATGCTAAGTTTTCATAGGCAATAGAGGAAATTATCTTTTTTTATTCATTTTGAAGAGTGTCTGGGTATTCTTGAAATCTTACATTTAAATTCAAATTTTAGAATCAGCTTATCAAAATATATATTCACACCCTCACAACCTTTGAGATCTTTATAAAGTGGGGAAAATCAACAGCTTTACCTTATTAAGTCCTCCTGAATAGAAAAATGGGATATCTATCTATTTCTAATTTTAAAAAAATTCTCACAAAAAATGTCATCATTGGAAATTTTAGGAGTTTAGATTTCTCTTTCAACTTTTGTGAATGTTTGTAGCAAGAAGATTGGTCTAAATTATCTAGTCTCCCATTACATGTAACCAACTCCCAAATCTGGTTTTATAAAATTTTACTTTCAAAATAAGTACTTATTTTATGATATTATTTGAATTTTTTGAAAAATTTGTGTTGTTAAATTAAAAAAAAACTCTGAACATAGATAAGGATAGTCTTTTTTTTTTTTTTTTAAGTGAAACTATTGTGCTGTATACTGGTACATACCTGTAATCCTAGCTACTCCAGAAGCTTAGGCAGAATGATGAAAAGTTCAAGGCCAGCTGAGCAATTTATAGAGATAGTGCCTCAAAGTAAAATAATTTCCAAAAAAGGATTGGGGATGTAGCTCAGTGGTAGAATGCATGCAAGTGCAAGGCCCTGGATTTAATCCCCAGTAATGCAAAAATCAAAGTAAGACTATTGAAACCCAACAGTTTGATATCAGAAATCTGCAAGTATTTTAAAAATAAACAGAAAAGACTTACTTTATAGATAAAGAAACTTTTCTGAGCAAGTAAGCTGAACAAAGGAAAAGGATGGGAGAGACTTCAAAAAGAAAGAGTTGCTATAGTTAGCTGATTCTTAGAATAAACTGATGAAATGACACATTCTACTTTATTGGTGGTTTGTTTAGTGTGGTACAAGGGAATGAATAAATCCAGGGCCCTGTGCTTGCATGTACACTATCATGTATCTGCATCCTGATATTTAAAAAAAAAAAAAAATTGAGACAGGATCTAGATAAATTGCTAAGGATGGCTTTAAATTTTTGATCCTTCTGTCTCAGCTTCCTGAGTAGCTGTTAATATAGGCATGCACCACCATGCTTGGCTTACATTCTTCTTTTTAGTGCTTACTTGGGCTTGTCAGCAAGCAGAGCTCAGGCAACTACAGCCAGTAGAAAATTCCAAGTAAGGTTTGTGTCCAGAAAAGAAGGAAAGAAAAGGGCAATTGTAAACCCAGGTTCATCTATTTTTTTTTTTTTTTTTTTAGTTTTCCTTGGAGTAAAATTTTTATAACCATACTTTCCTATGGCATATGAATTAGGACAATTAGAAAATTAGGACAATTAGAAAAGAGCCTGGGTGCAATGAAAGGTAAGAAGGTAAGAGTAGACAAAATCTTCTATTGCAAAGGGCATCTTGTATCTTATGGGGACAATACATCTGAGTATAGGCAGATTGGAAAACAGGATAAGAGGCATAAAAAGAAATTAGACTAGTGGCCCTAGGGAGAAGCCTGAGAGCAAAGGGTCTGACCAAGTTATATGTTTTAACATTTGCACATACTTATTAAAAACTGCTGTATATGTTTCAACAATATTATACTTATCAGTATAATCTAACATATCAAGTCATCAAGCAAATATAACAATTGAGTTCATTATCCCTGATAATTCCCAGCAATTGGAGTATGCATAAATGTGTTTTACATGTTTGATTAAAATATTATATTTTTAGCTAACTTAGTTTTTTAACTGGTATATAATAACATAAAAATTGTACTTATTAATGGAGTGACATGAGATTTTGATGCAAGTATACATGTGTAATGTTAAAAGCAGGCTAAACATATCTATCTTCTCAAATATTTCTTTTCTTTATGGTAAGAACTTCCAAGAGCCTTCTGATAGCTTTTGAAATGTACAAAGCATTATCATTTTTTGTGAAATAGCATACCTATGCTACTTATGCCTGTTTCTGCAGAGCAAGGCCATCTGCATAACAAAATCAACTATAGACAGCACTAGCTCAGTAATTCTTACAACCTTGCTGGAAAGTTTCATAGGAGTCAGTGGGAGTAGCAGGCATGAGTTTATTAGAAGGGATAGGAAAATGGAAAAGGGAAGAGTCTCAAGGAAGAGAATGTTTTCTCTCACAGAGGGAGAGGGGCAGCACACCTCTTTCCTGGGATCCCAGGAAAGTTTCCAGAGTCTCACCAAGGTCCTCCTCTTTTCAGACTGACAGCCAGATTGCATCAGACTTTCAATTCCCCACTCTGCGCTCATCCAGGGGAGATTTTACTTTTATTTGACATGCTAAAGAGTCAAGGTAACTCTGAGTCACCTTGGATCATGGTGACCAGTTCTAATTGCAACTTGTTCTTAGAGATTTTATGATTAGGGGCTTTGCTTGTCATTATCCAGTATACCCTAACTCCTGGAATCTGATCTGCATAAATGTCACAAAAGTCCTCCTTCAGGTTAACTTGTGTTCTTATCTGCAGGAAGGATCCTTTTGGGCCTGCATGTCTGTTTCAGATAACAAGTTGTAAAGAATGTAACATATCCTATTGACTCAAGCCAGGGCAGAGCCATTAATATATACCAAACATGTTTGTGTCCTTCTACAATGTTAGAATTTATTGGATAACAATGAATTCACAGACTACATTACTTTCATTGGTCACAATTCATCAAAGGGGTCACTTGGTACTCATAAGCTAGGCAGTCACAGATTCTTTTATTCCAACTCAATTACTAATATTTAAAATACTCTTAGCACACATCACAGTCTATACAAGGAAGGTTAAAAAATGGCTAAAGTGGCCACAGGATTCAGGAGGCTAAACTAAGCAAAGGCAGAGAGCAGATATAACTGAAAAAGGGTAGTTATAGGTGGTCAGGTAAGATTATAAATCAATCAAAAAACCTGTTCAGGATGCAGAGCTGTCAGAGATCAGGCTTATTCTAAGGTAAGGTCCAGGTGCCAGGCAGTTTCAAAATGGGCCATGCCAAGCTGGGAAATGGAGCTGAGCTAAAGCCTGGGACAGTCAGATGTTTGTTAGCTGTCAACAAGTTCTCATAACAAGTTCACCAGATGGTCTTATGAAATGTTGGTGTGTTAGATTGCAACAAGTATTAGGGTGCTCCGTCTCTTACGTATCTCAGGTGAGAGGGTTTCTTCATTCAATGATGTGGTGTATTTAATAAGCACATGGGTCTGATTTTTCTGACATGGATTTGACATGCATATGCACCCATGTGCTTCTGATTTAATTTGCTGAGTTCACAGATAGTCATTTTTATTAGCACAATTTATTTATCAGTGTGTGCCTTATGTTTGTGCTATGGAGATGGTACTTATTTAGTTTCACCAAAAAGATGCAGAGTCATTCTGTCTTGGTTAATGTACTCCAAATAAACTAACTGCTGGCAAACTACTGATTTAAAAAATGGAGTAACTCAGGACTAGGCAAAGCCTAAAAGCTGCTGTTCTATATATTATGGAATGACTCAGAGCAGGGTATAGTCTGTTCTCCTTAAAATACAGCAAAAAAAAAAAATAATAAGTGAAGTAAGAGTCATGACAGTAAAATCAAATGATGTCATGATTCTAAACAAAGGAGGTATATGTTCACCACATGTGGTCAGACATTAGTGTGAAAGGGGCTGCCTTGAAATTGTCCTTTGTCCCCACTCCATTTTTCCCATCATTCCACCCTAATCTTTTGAATGAAGAGAAACTCCACCTAGATGCTTCTATAGTAAATAGCATTTATTGAGTCATCAACTAACACAAAGCATATGAATTAACTTACAGAAGAGTAATATGTCTTCTTGAAAAGAAAATGCATGAGCTGTCTCTAGAAGCTCAAGGTTCAGAATGAGGTCCCAGAGAAAACACAAGGACTCACCCATGATATAGCCTCACTGCTTCATTTTGCTCCACCATAAAAACTCTCCCTACCCTTAGACCTGGGAGACAGAGTTCTAAAGAACTAGCCTCTCTGTCATTTCCAGGTCCAGCATTCAATAAGCCTATTTCCTTCCCTTCAAATCTCATTTTCTAAGTATTTGTACTAAGTCATATATGACCCAGACATTTGATTCAGGTAGCATTATTAAGATGATTTGAATTAAAAAAAATATTTTCTTGTGCAGGGTGAGAGATAGAGGTTTAATTTCATTTTGCTGTATATGGATTTTCATGTCCTTTCATAGATGAATGGATAAACTGTGGTATATATACTCAGTGAAATATTACTCAGCTTTAAAGAAGAGTGAAGTTATAGCATTTGCCAGTAAATGGATGGAGTTGGAGAATATCATGCTAAGCGAAATAAGCCAATCCCCCCCAAATCAAAGGCTGAATGTTTTCTCTAATATGTGAATGCTAATCACAATAAGGCAGGAGGGGAAACTAGAGAAGAATAGAGTTACCTTAGATTAGGTAGAGGGAAGTAATGGGAGGGGAAGGTAGGGGATGCGGGGATAGGAAAGATAGTAGAGTGAAACAGACATTATTACTGTATGTATATATTTGAATACATGACCAATATGATTCTGCAACATGTACACTCAGAAAAATGAGAAATTATATCCCATCTATGTATGATATACCAAAGTGTATAAATGTATTCTACTGTCATGTATAACTAATTTAAACAAATTAAAAATATTTTTAAAAATTTAAAAAAAAAAGATTTCTTAGTTATTTCTGTTATAACACTAAGCTAATATGATGTTAATATGAAAGTATTTAAAGAAAATGACTAGGAACAAATGAGTGTGTTTTGTTGTATGAAAATGTTTTGACCTAATTTTGGTATATGTGAGCATCTGAATTAGTCTAATATATAAATTGTCTTGATAATTCACTAAGTTATTTAGTAATATATCCTCAGCCTTGTATGTGATTATTCATATTCACGGATTTTCCTTGATTCTGAAGGAAGGCCCAGTCACTGACCTAACCACTCCATTTTGTCCCCCTTTTTCACTCCATTTACCTTTTATCTCTTTTCTAAGATACTTTCTTGTGAAATTGCCCTGGATTCCAGGGATAGCAGGCCTGGTTGATAAGCATCTTTATGATAAAGAACCAAAACTAATCTCATACAAACCTTACAGAACAGATTACCCCATGATGGGACTGCCCCTAAGCAGGTGCAATTACCCCAAGTCAGACCTGTGGCTACTCTCCTGCCATCTCACAATGGGACCAATTGCCTCCTCAAGTGATGATGACCTTAGTGCTTCATAGAACCAATCCAGATATAATGATCAACCAGACCATGGCCTGACTAGAATGATTTAATCTGCCAGTTCTGCAAGCTTCTGAGCCTTTTCTTTACTACGAATTCTCAAAGCTTCTGTCAGCCACATGAAGACAGATCTTTGGTCACGGAAACCCTGCATCTATTCTTCCTGGTGTGGCCATGCTGATTAAATGTTATTCTTACCTTTAACCAGTGCCTGTCTCTTTGATTGACATGTTGTGACAGTTGGCTGAGCCTGGTATGCTGGGATGAGGGTTTTTGCTGAAGGACTCCAATAATACTTCTGTGTATTTCCTTAAGCACAAATTGTCCAAGATATAACAGTAATAGTGCTTTTTCTAAGACATTTATTAATCAACTCTATTTTTTCTTACTGAAATAACAAAAGACAGAAGAATTTGAGAGAAAACACTTTTCCAGTTAAAAAACCATGAATTTCACACTCTGTTATGTGTAGTGAGTAGGGGGAAAAAAAACAACTTTTAAGGTCAAGTATTCACTTTCTAAAATATGACTAGCTAGTTCTAATCATCAATGCCCTATGACTATAATTAATATCTTTCTGATGATCTTAAGAAATGTAGGAAATAGAGGAATTCAGGAAGTAAGTCATCGTTTAAAAATGGACTACTCCCACTGAGTTTATATTTTTCAGTGCTCCTTTTCAAAGAGACAGCTATTTTTCCTGGAGTCACCTACAGTGACTAGAGTGAATAGAGATCCTGTGTGTGTAGCTCAGTAATTAACATTTCATCTTTAATTTCAGATGTCTGGAACAGAGGTCAAAGAGCCATTGCGTGTGAGGTCAGAGAGCTTTATGACAAAAGCTAGTCCAAAATAGATTTTGGTCAGAAATCTTATCATAAATTTTGAATGGCGTTTTCTAACCGGAACACAGAGAAGTCACATTGATTCACTTGTTGAGGCTTCTTTTGACTCATTCTCTGTCAGGAAGCTCTGGTATACACTGGGGCATGTTTGAAAGCCCCTTCATCTCTGCTACGATATATTATTTAAAAATGTCAAATCCGTTTTGCTGTTCCTGGAATCTAAATGATTCAAGATGAACTGCTTATATACACACAAGATCACGCCTTAATAATTTTTTAAAAAATTATTCATCATGTCTCTGCCAGTAAGTAAAAGGATTGTTTTTATGTAGAGTGTCCTTGTATTCTTTCCACCTTCTCTCAATCATATTCTCAGAGCTATCTCATTGCAGTTTTTTACTCCCACCTTGCAATTAGAGAGAAAATGAAATGACTTACTAAATAATAATATGAAAAATAATGTTAATTCAAAATAGTTTTGATTTTAAAGGAAATCAGTCTTGTATTCCTTTATTTATTGTGGTGCTGAGGTTGAACCCAGGGCCTCAAGCATGCTAGGCAAGTGCTGTACCACTTTTACATCCCCAGCACTTTTTGGCTTTTATTTATTTATGTTAGTGCATTACAGTCATACAATAATGGTGTTGTTCATTTTGACATATTAAAAATGCACATATCATAATTTGGTCCATTTCAATTCCCTGTACTTCCCATTTTCCTGTCTTCTTTCTTCTCCTTGATCCCATTCCTCCACTCTACTGGTCTTCCGCCTATTTACTTATTTTTTCAATATGTGCATTTTAGTTATATATAAAAGTGGAATTTGTTGAGACATATTTATGCTTGCACATAGCATAATTTGGTAAATTTCATTCCATGATTCCTCCTCTTTTCTATCTACTACCTCGATCCCCTTCCTCCATTCTATTGTTCTTCCTTCCGTTTTCAGGAGATCCCCAGTTCTATTCCTTATTTCTTTCTAGCTTACACATATGACACATATCATTTGACCCTTGACTCTCTGAGTCTGGTTTCACTTAGTATAATGTACTCTAGTTTCATGCATTGGCCAGCAATTGACATAATTTCATTCTGCTTTATGGCTGAGTGAAACTCGATTGTGTCTATATACCAAATTTTCTTTACCTATCACTCTGTTGACAAGTACCTAGGCTATTTCCAAGACTTAACTATTGTGAATTGTGCTGCTATAAAAGTTGGCTTACATGTATCAGAATAGTATGCTATTTTAGTTCTTTTGTCATATGGTGATTTAATTCCTAGTCTTTTGAAGAACCTCCATATTCCGACTCTTTTGCATGTTTTGAATTTTAAGACAGAGTTTTGCTATTGTCTAGGCTGGCTTCCAACTTGTATTCCTCCTGCCTCATCCTTCTGAGTAATTGGGGTTACAGGCATATGTCACCATACCTGGCTTTAGTTTTTCTTTTCAGTCATTTTAAGATTTAAAATTCACAATATATTGTTGGCTTATTAAGAAGGAGATACATCTTCAGTTGCTATATTTGTTTGACCTTAGAGTCCTCTCCATTAATTTTGCTCATCTCTTGTAAGATATTGAGATTTGTCATATTTGTGATCAATTTATTTGTTCTAAGAATATATCAGTATTCCAAAGACCCCAATTATCTTCATGATCCTCTCCTGTGTCTAAATATTATGAACATCATATAAATATGTAACTTCCTAACTCAGAAATTTAACAAAATACTTATAATAAAAAGGATACTAAGAATATTTTGTATTAAGACTAATGGATTATCACCAGAGGGCTCTGTTCTAAATAACAATATCACACTTAATCCAGGATAATAGGAACTGCTCCCATAGAATTCTGCTTCAAGTGTCCCCTGACTATTCCACACACAAAACACTTGCGTATAGCCTTGGCTAAGTTTCCTCTGGGAGACCTTGTTTCAGCAGATGCACTTTGGAGAATAAAACAAATAGTAAATATAAAGATTGAGCTGAAGAAAATGAAATTGAACAAGAAATAAAAGACTACCCAAGAAGTCATCACTTAAGTTTTTGAAAACTGAATAACAAAGAAAGTGGCCAAATTCAAACATACACACACTCACACACACACATAATTACTAGAAATGTAGAATAAAAAATAATGAAAAATTCAACAAACATAAGTTAGAACTGATACAGAAATTGACACGATGTTCATAAAAAATTAGTTTTCAGCATTTAGACAATAATAACATTTCCTTAGACACCAAGAACACATTTGTAGAAATTTTACACAAATAGACATTATAAAACATTCTAATCTAAGTACAGGTGACTGAAATTTGATTCTGCAATGACCAATTAGGTAAAATATCTATAAAACTCATTAATTAATAAAAATATAAACATATGATTACAACATATATAAAGATTAAAAATAAGTTTTACAAACTTAAATAGAAAATAAAGTGAAACAAGTATCACAAATGAAACTTAAAAATGACTCTTAGTACATGTAATAAATTATACTTGTTACAGAGGTCATATTGAACACCTCATATTTATTATGTAGGCTTTTGATATGCCAATAACAAGAAAAAAGTAAATTGAAATACTCTTTTTTAAAATACATTATCAAATTATTTTTTTATTTTTTTAATGTCTTGAACAAGGTTCTTCTACTTTTATTCATTGTTTTAATATTGTTAAGGCAAGCTTATAACTGCCATGTTAATATGGTTAGTAAAGATAATGCTCTACAAAACAAACTTTGCTCAAAAACTCCAGAAGCATTTTTGTGTTTTGCACATCATATAGTTGGAGTGAGTTATTGAAAGACATGTTTAGAATAATATAAGCATCAATGACATTCTTTGGAATTCAAAGATTATAAAAGATACTCTTTTATACATTTCTGTAAACCAATTGTTATCAAAGAAATTACCCCACCATAATTTTATCTCTTAAAAATGTATTCCAAATTACTCTTCCTCCAATTATGGTTCATCTTGGTAACACTTCTTGTGCTGTTGACAGTCATTTTGGGTCATATAATTTTATACATGTCTAATAACTCAAGTTGACCAATAGAATTTTTTATACTGTTTATGATTATTTTGTCTATTTCTAAGATTAGATGATAAAATCTTCAGCAACTGTTTATTATTTATTATTTTGTGTGTACTAAAATATGAATTATTAATTTAGTAGACTAAAGTTAATTTTCTACTCACACTTCATAGCCAACATTTATTTACCACTTCTTATTCCACATTTCTCACTTCATACTTGGTAGAAACCTTACAACAGTATAATTTTAATTACCTGCTACTGATCCTTTGTGTTATTATTATTAAATTTCTACCTGTATTAAAACTTTACTTCAACTCCATTTCTGAAAAATGACATACAAATGGCTAATATTAAAAGATGCTTAATATCATGAGTCATTAGGGAATTGCAAATCAGAATCACACAGGGATTCTACAGCATGTTCACTAGATTCTTAAAATTTACAAAATGAAAAATAATGTTGGGCTCTAGGTAGAGAAAGTGAAATCTCCCTGCATCATTAATGGGATTATCAAAATGGTGTAGTCATGGTGGAAAAAAAAACACAATTACTCAAAAAGCTAACTATGTAATTATCACATGACCCATCAATTTCAATCCTAGATATCATATATTAAAATAATTAAATTCAAGAACTCAAAATATATATTTATATAACAATGTTCATTGTGGCATTATTCCAGTAGACCAAAAGATGGAAAAAAATATTCAAGTGTTCTTTAATAGATGAATGAGTAAATTCAATGTAGAATAAACACAGAATGAAATATGATTCAGTTATAAAATGGAATGAAGTTGTGATGCATGCTTCATACTGATGAACCATGAAAACATTATGCTAATTGAATATACCACAGGAAAAAAATGTATGAGTCCACTTACATGAAATATTCAGAATAGGTAAATTCTGGTAAGCAAACAGTTAATCAGAGTTTGCTAGGACCTGTGGGGTGGGAGTAAAGAAGAGTTATTGCTTAATGCTTTCAGAGTTCATTTGGGGTAGTGAATAAAATGGTAAAAGTAGAAAGTAGTGATAATGCATAAAACTGTAGATTTTTTTTTTAAAAACTGAAAAACAACAAAAAAATGAAAACATTTAGGATATTATTATATTTTTCTTTAACCAGACATTTTCTTTTAAGAAAATTATGAAATGAACAAATTGGTCTTGTTATGCAAATGATTATCATTTGTGGATATTTGGAAACTTTCCTCTACATTTGAGTTTTCATCTGTTATCCTTACCTTTCAGCCCCAAAAGTATTGTTTAACCATTGCTTGTATGGCAATCAACTGAGAATAAATTTTCTCAACTTTAGTTTATCAAAAAATGTAATTTTCAACCATCATTCTGTTTTAAGTAGACAGGCTTTTATTTTGTTTTGTTTTCTTTAGTCATGTATTTCAATGTTTGTAGGTCTCCCTTGCTTATGATGATAGATCAGAATTGTATGTTTGTTTTTCTCTATGCAAAAAATACATGTTTGTAAACACACATTTTCAAAATGGCTAAATGAAGATTTGCCATTTTATTTGATTCCCGGGAATGCAACCATGATTAGCTATATGTGAATATTTTTGTATTTGTTTTATTGTTTTGAGACATGGTGTCCCTAAATTGCCCAGATCAGCCTCAAACTTGTGATCCTCCTTCCTCTGCCTCCTGAGTAGCTGGCATTACAGGTATGCACCACCACATGCCTGGCAATTTCCAAACCATTTCTGAAATACTTTCTTTCCATTTTTTTATAATTTTTATTCCAATTTGTTATATATGACAACAGAATGCATTACAATTCATAGTATACATATACATATATATATATATATATATATATATATATATATATATATATATATAACAATTTTTCATATCTCTGGTTGGACACTAAAATTAGAGTCACACCATCTGCATCTTCATACATATACTTAGGGTAATATTGTCCATTTCATTCCACCATATTGCCTACCCCAATGCCACCTCCCTACCCCTCCCTCCACTTTGCCCATCTGGAGTTCCTCTAATTTTCCATGCTCCCCCACAAACCCCATTATGAATCAGCATCCTTATATCAGAGAAAACATTTGGCATTTGCTTTTTTGAAATTGGCTAATTTCACTTAGCATCATATTCTCCAACTCCATCCACTTACCTGTAAATGCCATGATTTTATTCTTTTTTGATGCTGAATACTATTCCACTGTGCATATATCCCACAGTTTCTTTATCCATTTATCACCTGAAGGGCATCAAGTTGGTTCCACATTTAGCTATTGTGAATTGTCCTGCTACAAACACTGATGTGTCTATGTCCCTATAGTATGCTGTTTTTAAGTCCTTTGGGTATAGACCAAAAAGTCAGATAGCTGGATCAAAAGGCAATTTCATTCCCAGGTTTCCAAGGAATCCCCCTACTGCTTTCCATATCATCTGCACCAATTTGCAATCCCACCAGCAATGTACGAGTGTGCCTTTTCCCCTCCATCCCTGCCAACATTTATTGTTGTTTGTAATCATAATTGCTGCCATTCTGATTGGAGTGAGATGAAATCTTAGAGTAGTTTTGATTTGCATTTCTCTAATTGATAAAGATGTTGAACATTTTTTCATATATTGATTGATTGATTGTATATCATCTTCTAAGAAGTCTCTGTTCAGTTCCTTCGTCCCTTTATTAATTGGGTTATTTGGGTTTTTGGTGTTAAGATTTTTGAGTGCTTTATATATCCTAGAGATTAGTGCTGGACCTTATGTGCAATTGGTACAAATTTTATCCCATTCTATAGGTTCTCTATTCACCTTACTGATTGCTGCTTTTTCTGAGAAGAATCTCTTTAGTTTGAAACCATTCCACTTATTGACTTATGATTTTAATTCTTGCACGATAGGAGTCTTATTAAGGAAGTCAGGGCCATATCCAACATGATGGAGATTTGGGCCTGCTTTTTCTTCTAATAGGTGCAGTGTCTCTGGTTTAATTCCTAGGTCCTTGATGCACTTTGAGTTGAGTTTTGTGCATGGTGAGAGATAGGGGTTTAATTTCATTTTGTTGCATGTGCATTTCCAGTTTTCCCAGCACCATTTATTAAAAAGGCTATCAATCACCAGTGTTATGTTTTTGGTGCCTTTGTCTAATATAAGATAACTGTAGTTTAGTGGGTTTGTCTCTTTGTCCTCTATTTAGTAACATTGGTCTATAAGTCTATTTTGGTGCTAATACCATGCTGTTTTTGTTACTACTGCTCTGTATAATAGTTTAAGTTCTGGTATAGTGATGTCACACACTTCACTCTTCTTCCTAAGGATTCCTTTAGCTATTTGGGTCCCTTATTTTACTAGATGAATTCCATTATAAAAAAATATAAAAAAAGTTAAAAGAATTTACAACTAGAAAGCCTACACTACAGAACATCTTCAGCAAAATATTCCATGAGAAAATGGAAATCATTAGAGGGAGGTGTTACACTAAAGGAAAAACTAATCAAAGGAGAAACCAAGCCAAGTTAAATACCAAAAATGCCTGGGAATACAAATCATATCTCAACAATAACCCTGCATGTTAATGAAATAAACTCGCCACTCAAAAGACATAGAATAGCAAATTGATTAAAATAAAAGACCAACAATATTCTGCTTCCAAGATATTCATCTTGTAGGAAAAGACATCCACAGACTGAAGGTGAAACTTTGGGAAAAATCATACCACTCACATGAACTATGGAAAAAAGTAGGGTTTTCCATCCTCTCATCAAATAAAATAGACTTGAAGCTAAAGTTAACCAAAATGGAAAAAGAAGGATATTTCATACTGCTTAAGGGAACCATTCTTCAACAAGACATAACAATAATAAATAGGTATGCCACAAACAATGAAGTGTCTATATTTACAAAACAAACTCTTCTCAAGTTAGAGAGTCAAATACACCACAACACAATAATTCTGGGTGACTTTAAAACACCACTTTCACCACTTGATAGATCTTCCAAACAAAAGCTAAAAAATAAACTGTAAAACTCAATAACAGAATCAATAACTTAGACTTAACTTTCATATATAGAATATTTCATCCTTCAATCAGTGAATACACTTTCTTCTCAGCAGCACATGGATCCTTCTCTACAATAGACCATGTATTATGCCACAAAGCATCTCTTAGTAAATACAAAAAAGTAGAGATACTACCCTATATTCTACCAGATCATAATGAAATAAAATTAGAAATGAATGATAAAATAAAAAATAAAACTACTCCAATACCTAGAGACTAAATAATATCTACTGAATGAACAATGGGTTACAAAATATCAAGGATGAGATTAAAAAATTCTTAGAGGTGAATGAGAACACTGATACCACATACAGAAATCTCTGGGATACTATGAAGGTAATACTAAGAGGAAAGTTCATTGCATGGAGTTCATTCCTTAAAAGAAGAAAAAGTCAACAAATAAATGACCTAACATTACATCTCAAAGCCCTAGAAAAAGAAGAACAAATCAACACCAAAAGCAGTAGAAGGCAGGAAATAATTAAAATCAGAGCTGAAATCAATAAAATTGAAACAAAAGAAACAATTGAACATTTTTTCAAAGAGTTAGTTATTTAAAAAATAAATAAAATTGACAAAACCTTAGCCATGCTAATGAAGAGAAGGACAGAGAAAACTCAAATTACTAACATATGTGATGAAAAAGGAAATATCAAGACAGACACTACAAAAATACAGAAGATAATTAGAACTTAATTTGAAAACTTGTACTCCAATAAAATAGAAAATATCAAAGGCATCAACAAATTTCTATTGTCATATGATTTGCCCAAATTGAATTGGGATGATATACATAATTTAAATAGATCAGTTTCAAGCAATGAAATAGAAGATGCCTTCAGAAGGTTACCAACAAAGAAAAGCCCAAGACCAAATGGATACACAGCTAAATTCTTCAAGACCTTAAATGAAGAACTTAATACTAATACTCTTCAAATTATCTTGTGAAACAGAAAAAGAGGGAGAACTTCCAAACTCATTCTATGAGGCCAGTATCACCCTGATTCCAAAACCAGGAAAAGACATCAAAAAAAAGAAAACTTCTGACCAATATCTCTAATGAATATAGATGCAACAATTTTCAATAACATTCTGGCAAATTGAATACAAAAACATATCAAAAAGATTATGCACCAGGATCAAGTGGGGTTCATCCCAGGGATGCAAGGTTGGTTCAACATCCGAAAATCAATAGATGTAATTCATCACACCAATAGATTTAAGATAAGAACCATATGATCATCTCAATAGATGCAGAAAAGACATTTGACAAAATACAGCACCTCTTTATGTTCAAAACACTAGAAAAACTAGGGACAATAGGAACCTATCTAGATATCATAAAGGCTATCTATGCTAAGCCCCAGGCCAACATCATTCTAAATGGAGAAAAATTGAAGGCATTCCCTCTAAAAATTGAAACAAGACAGGGATGCTCTCTTTTACCACTTCCATTTAACACAGATCTTGAAACACTGGCCAGAGCCATTAGACAGATGAATGAAATTAACAGGATACAGATAGGAAAAAAAATGACTCAAATTAGCACTATTTGCCGATGATATGATTCCATACCTAGAAGACCCAAAAAATTCCACCTGGAAACTTCTCCATATTTTTATAATATGTTTTCCCCCCTGAATCTTCAGTATAAGAGTTTCTCTGGCCATCCATGTCACATAAAGAGCAGCAAAATTGGCTACTAATGTTGACAAACTATAGTGGAAAAATCAACTCTATTTTGTTACTGTCTAGGCCCCTAAGCAACTCAATATTCACATGTTAATGATACATCTATCCTCACTATTCGTATGGATATAGATTGGGAATTCTTCTCTCATTACCACCAGAGCACTCTCACATACTGGGGAGCACTCCAGTAATTACTTAAACGCAAGTTAGAGTTTTCTGTAAATCATTGCTTAGATTCTTAATATAGGTACAGCATAAATGTATTCTATGAATATACTTTCATTTCAAATTTTTGCATCACTAGTGATATTAAATAGAAAATATTTCTAAAAAAGAACCAAATACTGAAGCTATATCAGCTTGCAGTAAGGAGAAGAGCTATTCTACCTGTCTACTTAAGTTTCCAGGGCTGGAAACTTTGTTTTTTGAGAAAACTAATTTTTGTGGAGCACTTTAAATTAAAACAGATTATGATAGATGGAATCAACAGCATCTTTCTTCTCTTTTTCTTCCTGTGTTCAGTCTGTCCCAGGTTCTCTAATTTGTCCTTTAAAATATACCTAAAATGCACATACCATCTCCTTTTCTTGTTTATCCTCCTAGATAGGATCATCTTCTACTTTTTAATTTGAGACAGAATGTGCACAAAGATGTACAAATTTAATTATTTTAGTGGACTTTCACAAAGCATGTTCCCATTTTTATTTTTTAATTTTGAAACAGGGCCTCATGAAGTTGCTTAAGGCCTCACTAAGTTTTGAGGCTGACCTTAAAGATGAGATCCTCCTGCCTCAGCCTCCAGAGTTGCTGGGATTATAGGTCTGTGCTACCATGCCTGGTTACATTTATTTGCTAATCTGTTATTTATGATCATTTTTGTTTTGTTTATCTGGATTAAAGTAATAATGCTTCTCTATTAATCTCACTTTTCCATTTACCTACATTTAGCACTTCATCAGATATTAAATGTTTGCTTACTATATCTCAAGTTTCCACAATGCAAAGATAGTTATTAATATACTAGGAAAAAGCACACTTCTTTGCTCACTGTAGACTTATGCATGCTTCTAGATTTTATTATATTCACTTAATTCCCTGCCTGCCTGTACATTTATTGGGTAAATATAACTTTAGGAAAATAAGTAAATCACAAAATGTAAATAAATAAAAACCTAGAAATCATACCATAAGGGAATGTTAACTTATCTCCTTAGAAATTCTTTCAAAACTGATTATCATCAATTGGATATATGTTATAAAGATATGTAATGGCCATTGCCACACAACCAGCGCTGGTTTCATGAAAGAAGGTTCGGTTCATAAGAAATTACTAGTGAGTTTTAAATTAAAAAGACAAGACTCTCATTACCTTTAACACCAGCTCCAAGATGGCTTCTCCTAGCTCCCACCTCCAGCCACCTAATGCGGTGGCGAGGTTTACAGAAGAGACTTTAGCGAGAGAGGGAGAACACGCCAGGGAGTGAGCTTTTATTGGGGAACAAAAAATTCCAGGGAAAATTCCATCCAATGAAGGTTAAGGGGGGCAGCATCCCAAGGTCAAGGGCCACGATTGGGTCTTCAGGGCAGTGGCCAGACACGCCTCTGCGCGGACAAGCCCTCAGACCTGGGAAAGGATGGGGAATGGCTCTGACACAGCTGTGTCTAAGCGCCTCTCACCCAGCCAGGGAGGTAACTCAAATCACTTGAGAGGATGGCCTCTCACAGGCCATTTAAATAAAAATATTTAAACTCTGTTTTTCTTTTCCTTATTTCAATTATTTTTGGTAAAGTCAAACTTCTTTGCTTTTTGTTTTCTACCAAAACACTGAGTAGTGTTAGTGTGCCCTTCCCATTTCCATTACTAGTTTGTTCTTGTCTTTTTTTTTTTTTTTTTACAAAATTACATATGCCAATCTCCAAGATACTTCAATTTTTAAGAACTGGTAAATTGAATTTTTAATGATTTTATTACTTGGTTTGGTGTGGTATTATTATAAATACTATTACTTTGTTACTTGTTCAAAATAACTGCTTTACATAACCTATTCTCAAGTCTTAACCTACATGTACCCACAGAAGCTCACTATGGAAAAACAATAGTTTGAACCAGAAAAAGATGTTTTAGTTTTACTTTGGAACTGGCTGGTATGTAGAGTATTTCACTATCACTCAACTTAGGGATCAACTTGATATTTAGCTGTCTACTAATGACTCCATATGTATGTTTATTTTTCAAAGAAGTATATATTTTTAAAGACTATATATTTAAAGAAATTATAAGCTGGTGAAAATATTGCAATTGATGTTTTACCTCTGATTAATTTTTGTAACATTAAGATAATTTAGGTAATGCTAATTGTTCTTATGCATTAGAATCATCTTGGGAATGTTTCTTGTATCAAAATATGCATTCTCAGGCCCTTCCTAATGTCACAAAAAAATTGTTTTGCTAAGTTACATTCTAGATAGTGTTTTAAACATTGATGACCCTAATTTCATAAGATAGTAATCTTTATAGATTAGAATCAATTGCTCAAATATTTTCCTAAGTATTTAAAAATATTATTTACCTTAGTTTACTTTCAATCAAGGAATATTGATGTGACTAAAAGCAATTTTATAATCTTGGCTTCTGAATAGCTTCACTTTTTGGAAGCATTAATTTGTTTTGACCCTCAAAATTTTTTTATTATTTTGAGCTCAGAACACTTGACTATTTCTATTACCTACCTCTTCTCATCTTTTATTGTTAAGTAGTCAGTAAGTTCTGCCAAGTATTGTTTCAAAATGTCTCCTAAGTATTTTTTATATATTCATAATACCTCAGGTTCTCATAATCACAGGTAGAGTTCCTCTAACTCCTCAATTCCAAATACCTCTCCATCGTCATTTTTGCTATCTTCCCAGAGAAGGCAAATCTTTGATAATGCTGTTTTCATGCTGCATTCATTCTCTACATATCAGAGGTTTAATGGCTTCCCTCAAGACTAGTATGTGAGAGGCACTAGGTTTAATCCTCAGAACCACATGAAAATAAATATGTAAAATAAAGCTATTGTGTCCATCTACAGCAACAACAACAAAAATTACATAATAAAGAAAAAGATTGTCCATCTCTACAACCCATGCTTAACCAAACTTTCAAAAATATTCTCTGCTTTTCCAAAGTCCAGCTATTTTAGTCCACTTTCTGAACATTTCTGCATTACATTTGTTAGGTATTTCTTTCACATATTTTGTTTATTTTTCTCTGAATTCTACTCTCAAAGTTCTTAATTTTCCTACTGACTACAGTCACAATTACCTTATGTTGTACATAATTGTCCAAATTAAGAAGAGCAATAATATCTTCCTTGCAGAGAAAGATTTATGATGAAGGTTCTATTTATTTATTGTTTTTTTTTAATTACACAAAACTCTTAGCCTCCTTCTTAATAGGTTGGGTGGAAATTCAACATTTATCCTTACAGAAGTGGTGGTAGAAGGTGAGGAAGTCCTTTCTCTGTAGTGCTTCACAAAATGCTGCAAGGGCACATTCTCCAAACTATGTAAAGTCATTCTAAAGTTATCCTTTCATCATGTCTTCTGATATCTTCTTGAACTGGGTAGAACTGCTACTAAGTGCCATTCTCAGAAAATGAGAGTGATAGTAGAGGCTGAGATGCAATCTCCAGGGCTAAGTTCCTCCAATGCCATCCCCTCTGAGGCTGTTCCTCATCTCTAAGACATTGCCATACTATAGTATGTGTGGCTTACTCCTTAATGACCTATGTTTCAATGTGCTTTGCTAATCTCAGAGGAAATTGTCTCTCTTTTTTTTTTCTTTTTGTCTCAAAGATTCTCTTTTGCTGCTTTTGTTTGTGATTCACTTAGCTTGATATATTCAATGACAATAGTTTTCCACAAAGACTAAAAGAAAGAGGTTCCAAATAATTTCTGTTTCTGAAAATAGACATCAGAAACTCTGGATATTCTCTTGAGTAGAAGAGGGGAATTATGAAGAGGAATTTCTGATACTGCGAATATCATGTTAATAAGTTATTTGAGTCCTTTCACATCCACTACATAGTTGCTTTTAAATTTTCCTAGGTTAATTATAGAGTTACCATTAGTTTAGGGCTAATTTAGTCCTACTATTTGGTAAAACCCCTTTGAGGAATCTACCATTTAGTCCATGTAATGTATCCACTCTGGCTGATGGCAACACAAACTGATCCTTTCTCTTAATGAATCTAGGAATTGTTTAGCCTACTGAATTTCAGCCTCATGCAATCTTTTATTTTCCTATCCAAAGCAGTTTTTAGTCAAATATTTGTAATCACTTTTGTAGATTTCTGAAACTCTGTACATATAGTTCTCTTCTTTTGATATTCTGCCCCACATGTTCTTGCCTTCTGGGCCTCCACAATTTCTTATTTTCAGACTTTAAATTAGTGGGATCCTTCGTTAGTCTTTTGAGTTTCCCCTTATGCAGTTGAAGTATAAAACTGCCTTTAAGTCTGAAAATTATAGGATTCATCCCACTTCAGTTTTGTTATTGTTTTATAGATTTTGTTTTAAAATATATGGGATGATAGCCCAGTTGATGCCTTTTGTATTATTTAAAAATATAGTTTAACATATATGTTTAATATGCAAAGTTTCTGATAGAATGTACCAAAATGAGCTATCAATGGCTCATTCAAGTAAATAAGAAACCAAACAGATATTTTCTCTATGGCTGTTTTTCTCATTCCAAAGAATAAAATCATTTTTTATATAATTTGTTCCAATTAGTTATACATGACAGCAAAATGCATTTCGACTCATTATACACAAATGGAGCAAAACTTTTCATTTCTCTGGTTGCACACAATGTAGTTACACCATTTGTGCAATCATACATGTACATAGGGTAATAATTACCATCTCATCTCACATCCTTCTCATGCCCACACCCTCTTTTCTCCCTCTCTCCCCTCTGCCCATTCCAAAGTTCCTTCATTCTTTGCTTGCTCCCTCCATTATGAATCAATATCCACATATCAGAGAAAACAGTTGGCTTTTGGTTTTTGGGAACTGGCTTGTTTCACTTAGCATGATATTCTCCAGCTCCATCCATTTACCTGAAAATGCCATAATTTCATTCTTCTTTAAAGCTGAGTAATATTCCATTGTTTGTATATATCACACTATTTTATCTATTCATCCATTGAGGGGCATTCAACAGTTTAGCTATTGTGTATTGAGCTGCTATAAATATTGATGTGGCTGCATCATTATAGTCTGCAGATTTTAAATCCTTTGCATATAGACCAAGGAGTGGGATACCTGAGTCAAATGGTGGTTCCATTTCAAGCTTTCTAAGGTATCTACATACTACTTTCTAGAGTGGTTGCACCATGTGAAGTCCCACCAGTGATATATGAGTGTACCATTTCCCCCACTTCCTCACCAAAACTTATTGTTGCTAGTATTCTTGATAATTGCCATTCTGACTGGAGTGAGTTGAAATCTTAGAGTAATTTTGATTTGCATTTCCAAAAAAATGACACCTTAACATAAATCATATTATAAGATTTTCTTTATTAAAGTTAAGAAATGTGTAGTTGGGTGGGATGGAGCACACCTGTAATCCCAGTGGCTCAGGAGGCTGAGGCAGGAAGATCACAAGTTCAAAGCCAGCCTTAGCAACAATGAGGTGCTAAACAATTCAGTAAGACCCTGTTTCTAAATAAAATACAAAATCGGGTTGGAAACATGACTCAGTGGTTGAGTGATTCTGAATTCAATCCTCAGTACCAATAAATAAATAAATAAATAAAAATTAAAAAGTCAAGAAATGTGTTGTATTTGTACAACATAATTTTGTGACCATTACCTGATTTTAGTGAGATGGGGTTGGAAGTAGTAGAATATTACCTATCTGCAAGTGTAGTAAGCATGAGTAATGTTAGTTAAGAGAAAGGAGAGAAAATGGTAGCCAGCGTCCAGAATTATTTAGGGATAATTAGGTGAGAGTAAAAACCATTTGACATTGTCTTTTCTTCTACTATTTAAAATAAATTCTGCAAGAATAAACAAACAAATAAATAAATTGTGGTTTGTTGTACCTTTCTTTCAAAATGCAATCTTAGAATTCTTGTTAAACTCAAGGAGATATAGATGATTAGAATGTAAAATGGAAATGTACATGATTAGTTACTACATATATAGTTACTACATATACCTTACAAATGGTAAAAGATATGATCTTTGTCTTATGGTCTATATAAAAATTGTAGTTTATTGATAAATGTTCTAGAAAACCCTAAGGTCATTATTTATATGTATAAGTCTTCTATATAGTTATTTTAGATACAATCAATCACAAAAAGTAGCTATCATGCAACAAAAAGTGAATGGTTAGATTTGGTTCTCTCCTAGTTTTCAATAACCCCTTGACTTACAATTTGTGCAAATTAATCTTTTGTCCAGAGATTCAGGAGGCTGAGGCAAGAAGATTGGAAGTTCAAGACCAGAATCAAGAACCAAATGAGGTCCTAATCAATTTAGTGAGACCCTATCTCAAAATGAACACTAGAAAAGGACTGGGAATGTAGCTGATGGTAAACTGCCACTGGTTGCAATATCTAGTACAAAAATACTCAAATATTGTACGTGTTATTGTAACAGTGTATGTGGATCTACAACTATGTTAAAATGTAAACATGAAAATGAAGTTTTGGAAAGCTGTATGAACAAAAATATATTCAGAATCTTATGTTCTCATGTAAGGAAACTAACCACGACTTTAATTTCATTTCAACTCTAAATTCATTAAAACTATACACATACAGTTAAACTATATGCAAAAATATGTAAATTTAACATATGAATACATTTATTGTATTAAAGAGACTATTGGAATAAATAAATAAAAACATTGTTGTTGATTGTCTTTTACATTGTCTTTTCATTGGCTTTATGTGATGTTTGTTAATACAAGGACATGAGGATGCTTTATTTTATATCAACAGGATAGTAAATAAGATAATAATGTATGCCACAAAATGTTTTTTGTGAATAAACTTGACTTAAATTAGGGAGCACAATAAATATAAAATTCAACATGAAAGCAAAGCAGATAGGATTTATGGCTAGCTTTTCTATATATAAGAATAAATTGGCCTGGTTCTAACTGTACAGAATATCTTTCATATAAATGATATAAGAGTAAGTAAGTAATGGGTTTCTAGATAACTTATGCTTTGTACTGAAAATAGCCCATATTTATAGTGATTATGTATCAAGAGAAATGAAACAGTACATTCATGTTTTGTAAATGTATGCAATTTATTAGTTTGAGCATGAATTCAATTTATTTGTCATATCGACTTACCGGAGTATGCTTGCTTTATGCAAAGACTTTATTAGTCTGGAAGAGAAGCAGAGCAGCTATATTTTTCAATATTTAAGTTTGGCATTAAAATCTGTTCTGATTATTTGTGATGAACACTGAAATATAAAGCTATCTTATATAAAATATTTATGTAAAACATCAGAATTTTTCTATGAACAATGTTAGTAGACTTGTATAACCTATATAAAATGCTTATCAATAACTAATTACTATTAAAATGCTATGCTTCTTTTCCTACTTTACTTTCTTCTTGTATATGTGACTCTTTTTATTAATACTTTTTAAATGTCATTTTAAAATATAACTTCTTAAGAAAGGAGGTATATAAAAAATGTCACAAAAGAATTCAATGCCTATAAAAGAATACTTTGAAGGATTTATTTTTTTTTGTACTCTGTAGACTACAAATGGAATTGATCATAAATCATTTAAAGTACAACTATGAATATTATCTTTTAATTAATGCTCTGGAAATTAGTTTATAAAGAGTATTTTGTTTAAAATAATCTTTGAAAGTCAATCAATGGAGTGTGAGAAGAGTGAATAATGAGGAAAATATATTCAATATGATTAAAAATAGTCTTTTGATTCAATTATGGGTATTAATTGTAGATAACAAACCTGCATCTGCATTACAAACATAATCGAAAAATTTTGCTCTGGTTTGGCTGAGTAGCTTCTATCAAAACAAACTTACTGAAGATAGCAATTATAAATTGGGGGACAGCAGGCCTATTTGAAGCAACTAGAGACAAATATAAAAGAAAAGAAAAAGAAAAGCAGACAGAAGCCAGAGTTGGTTAATTCTTAGATGAAGAGAATGAAACTATGTGTTTCTCATTTTTCATGGCTTTCAGACTAAGAGCAGACCCAAGTGTTCAAAATTCAGGAAAGCATGACCCATTTTCAAGATCAAAAACAATCAACAGAAACCAAATTTTAAGTAACCTTCATGTTAGAAAGACTGGCAAGTATTTTAAAACAGCTACTCTATTTTTAATTTCATAAAGGGAAAAGTGCCTATAATAAGTGAAAATCTGGGAAATATAAGCAAAATATTAAAACTAGCAAATTCTAGAAAAAAAGTAATATCTGAAATATTGGCTAAATCATAAAAAATAAATTCTAGATTCATTAAAATAGGAAACAATAGTGTTGTTCTTTTTTGAAATCTGGAAGACAGTTCATATGGTCCTAGTCAACATTGGTTGATTTCATAAATATCCTAAAACTTCCTTAGGAAAGTAATGATATAGTTGACATAATAGATATTTATTCAATTCCCTTCTGCTTTTAATATTATGAAGGACAAACCCTCATTATGTTTCTGCTTACCTCTTCTGCATTCAAGTTAAGTCCGTGCAGCAAATAGCTCATTCAAGTTATTAAATTGTCTGAGGAAATTTTTTGAACAAATATTGTGTATGTCATTTGCTGGTAGAGTTTTCCAGGCCATAGCTCTTCTCCTTATGTACTCTCATTTTAGTACTCAGTCTAAATACAAATAAACAGTTAAAAAAAATGAAAATAAAGCAGGGGGCTGTGGCACATGCCTGTAATCCCAATGACTTTGGAGGATTGCAATTTCAAGGCTAATCTTGACAATTTATTGAGGCTCTCAGCAACTTAGCAAGACCCTGTATCAAAAACAAATAAATAAATGAAAATTAAAAATACCTGGGAATATGGATTAGTGTACATTTCTCCTGGGTTTAATCCCCAGTATAAAACAATAACAACAAATAATGAATAACAACAAAGTGTGGGAGAGAAATCCTAGTACCACTAAATATATCCAAAGGACATGGTGTCAGTATTACAATAAACAACCGAACATATAGGAATTTGGGAAACAGTATTCATTATCTAACTCACAATATTACAAAAAAAATTGACAGTATGTAGAAATGCTGTTTGTCACAATGGTTTGACCTTCAAGGTTATTATGATAATGAGATTGCCATCATGAAATGAATGGTAATAGTGTTGTTTCTTGGGCTGATGTTCAAGCAAACTTGTGTCACATGGTAAATGGAACAGTCTAAAATTTAGCTGAGCAAACAAGACCTTTGCCTCCAATACTTCTCCAACAACCACTAAGCAATAACTAGGGCTGTGGTAGGTAATGTGTTGTTTGCAAAGATCGTATAAACCCCCCAACTCAAAAATGTATATGCCACAGCTAATACCATTAAGGCAGTGTCTATTTTAACTTCTGCTCTAGTAGATGAAGGGCTTTTCTACATGAAAGTACAAATACATGGTCTGTGTAGTTCTAGAAGAAATTTTCTACATATTTGTACTATCTGCCACTAAGAATTAGAGTAAATCATACTTACATATTTGACTAAAAGAACCTTTTCTGTACATGTTCAGTATAAAAATGAGGATGTGTGAGACACTGGGTTCAATTCTCAGCACCACATATAAAAATAAATAAAATAAAGGTCTATCAACAATTAAATTTTTTAAAAGATTGCCTATGGTATTTGACTTATGCATTATACATCAAATCTCTCTCTCTCTCTCTCTCTCTCTCTCTCTCTCTCTCTCTTTCTCTCTTTCTTTGTTTCTTTTTTTGGCAGTACTAGGGATTGAATTTAGGACTTCTGTATCACTGAACTACATCACCAGCCCCTTTAATTTTTTTTATTATTATGAAATTAATGAGACTAGACTAGAACTTACAATCCTCCTGCCTTAACCTTCCAAGTTGCTGGGATGGCAAGTGTGCACCACCACACCTGGCATATATCATATGTATGTATTTGATTTTTTTTTAACAATTTCTTCTGCAAAACTAGGAGCTAAACTACTATCAGCTTTTTTACAACTGTGAGTAAAAGATCTGACCAGAGCAATTGGAGGGGAGGAAGAGTTTATTTGAGGGCTCATGGTTTCTTAGTCCATAGAAAGCTGGCTTCATTCCTTGGGGCTCAGGTTGAGGCAGAACATTGTGGCAGACAAGTGTAGCAGAGGGAAGCAGCTCACATGATTATCAGGAAGCAGAGAGAGAATCCACTTGTCAGATACATAATATGTATCCCAAGGGCATGCCCCCAATGCCCACCTCCTCCAGCCATACCCTAACTATCTTTAGTTACCCCTCAGTTAATCCATATCAGGGGATTAATTCAGTCATTGGGTTAAGACTCTCACAATGCAATCATTTCTCCTGTGGACCTTCTTGTATTGTCTTGCACATGAGCTTTTGTGAGGGGACACCTCACATACAAACCATAACAGCTACTAACCTGTTTTTATAACCCTATTAATTCTAAACAATAGGGTTCTCTTTCAGTAATAATTGGTAGATGAACAGATTATTTGATATATACTTATTTTTGTTTTCATTTTATGTGGCAAAGATGGAACTCACAGCCTCCAGCATTCTAGGCAAACACTCCAATACACCCTTTCCCCTTGCACTTACTTTTTAATGTTTACATATTTTTTTTAACCTGTCTTGGTATAAATCTAGGAGTCTATTCATATTTACAGAACAACACACTGATGTGTTTTGAATATGAGCTGTGTCCCCATATCTCCTTTGCCAATGCAGGAATGTTCAGAGATAAAATGATTTGATTATGATAGCTATAACCTAATCAGTCCATCCTAATTTGAAAGGCCTACTGTTGTGTGGTAACACTGGGCAGGTGGGGCATCGCTGCAGGATGTGGCAGGAGGTGGTTTGCTAGCAGGGCATGACCTTGGGGATTGTATTTTGAGCCTTGCTCCCGTGCCCCCCGCCCACTTCACTCTCTATTTGCTTCCTGGCTGCCTAAGTGCACCAGTTTTCTTCTACCATATCTCCTGCTGTGATGTTCTAACTCACCCCAGGGCCAGAGCAATGGAGTTGTCCAACCATGGACTGAACCTCTGAAATCATGTGCCAAAACACCCCCACCCCTAATTTTGGCCCTGGTGATGGAAAGCCAACTAACATACACATTAAGAACTATATGTGTATATTAAAAATACATTTGCAGGAAAGTCTTAAAAAATAACAAAAATATCCCAAATATGTTTGTATGATTTAAGCAGTGACTTTAATAATAGTTATCCTCATAAAATTTATGCTTCTATAGTAATACAAGCCAAGGTAGAGACTAACAATTTTTGTTTTATGTATTTAAAGCAATAAGTTCTCTTTACATACCAGGAGACTATGAAGAACAAAAAAAGTGAACATTGTATGACACTGTTTTACTGTGGTCTTTCCTTTCTTTTGACAAAGAACAATTAATAAAGAATTTCTTACACTTAAGCCCATTTTGATTATTTCCATGTGGGTCAGAAATTGGATTAAGTATTGGTGAATTCAAATAAATGTCAGTTCTTACAATAATGAAAATTAATTCTATACTAAACATTTTTAAGATAAACAGAAAATAAGATAGGTAAACCTCCAAAAATATGCCACAATTTGATACTTAACTCAGATTCATTTCTATGTTTTTAATACTTTTTTTTCTTATAAGGATGATTGGGTAATTTTAAAATATCACAGAAAATATCTGACATTTTCTCCATGAAGAAGTGGGGTCTACATTTGTTACCCTTGGCAATAATTAGGCTTGTGACTGAACAATAAAGTTAGTTGAACATTACTCTTCTGACATAAAAGTTCATCTGGTCCTTTAGGATGCTGAAGAAGCTATATATTGACCCACTGAGGCCCTATTGTTTTAATATAATATTTGGTCTAAGTTCTTACCATAATATTGTTTCATTTGTGTTTCCCATAAAATTGATCTACTCCTCAGTTGTAGAAATAACTGGATTCTAATATGGCAAGAAATGTCCTTTTAATATTAATTTAAGCCTAGCTCTGGGTATTTATTTATATGGGATAAGAATCATTGCTATTTCCATGCCAAGGTCAGGAAACTTTCCTGCATCTAGTTCATCTGTTTGGGATATGCATACATATCCCCATATTCAGCACTGGTAGCACAGGGTAGCTCACCTACTTTCCCACCTTACCCCAGCAAACTTCATTGTAGTATACCTTGGCTTATTTCTTAACCCTTGTTTTTATGTTTCATCTCTGTTTTTTTCCCTCCCTCTCTTCTCCTTCTCCCTCTCTCTCTCCCCCTCCATCTCCCTCTCTGTATCTTCACTGTGGTGTAACTTACTACAATAAACTTTTCATATGAAATATGTAATTCAATGAGTTCGCTTAAAAAGACCACTACAGTCAAAGATAAAAGGACATTTCTATCACCTCAAAAGTTTTCTGATGCCTCCTTTGGGGTTTGCTTCCCCTGTGGAGGAAACAGGCAACCATAGATCTATTTTTTAACCACCATGTCACCATAGTTACTTTTGAGAATTTTATATACATGGAATCACGGAGTATATGCTCTTTTGTACCTGAGATATTCACTTTACATTATGATTTTAGGTTCATTCATATCATTGAACACTTCATTATGATAGGGAAGAGAATAGATTTTTATAGAAGATGTACAGCCAGTTGGTAACAACCATGTAGTTTACTGCATTGAAAAGTCTACTTTTCAAAGTTTATTTTTTAGATTGATAGGAAAAATTATGTGTATTTACTGTGTACAACACATTATTTTGAAGTATATACAAAGTAAAATGATTAAATCTTGCTAATTAACACATACATCACATAATTATAACTTTTTAGGTAAAAACAAATTGCATTCACTCTCAGGATTCTTTGAAGCTACTATGTATTGTTAGCTATTGTCACCATGTACCACAATAAATATCTTAAACTCTTTTTTTTGTTTGTTTTGCAGTACTAGGAATGGAACCAAGCTACACTCTACCACTGAGATACATCCCCAGTTCTTTTTTATTTTTATTTTTTATTTTCAGACAGAAACTTGCTAAATTTCTCAGGCTGGACATGAACTTGGAATAAAGCAATTCACTGGAATTGGAGGCATAAACCACTGTGCCTAGCTGTACATTTTAAACTTATTCCTCCTATGTAACTGAATTTTTTTTTATCTCTTGATCAACATCTGCCCAATACCACATCTCCAACCATCTCTATCCCTGGTAACCTCTATTTTACTCTCTACCTCCAAGCCATCAGTTATTTTGGGATCCACATATAAGTGAGACCCTGTGTTATTTGTCTTTCTGGGTCTGGTTTATTACACATACTGTAGTGTCCTTCTAGTTCATCCATGTTGTTGTGAATGACAGGACTTCTTTATTTATGGCTGAATAGTATTTCATGTGTGTGTGTTTGTGTGTGTGTGTTTGTGTGTGTGTTTGTATGTGTGTGTGTTTGTATATGTGTGTATGTGTATCATTTTTTTTAGTAATAATTCATTTTTATTCTGACTACCCCAAATTTAGATGAATTCATCTAAGTGAATCATGATTAAATTTATTTCAGCTACTGAAATAGGAAAATAAGGATTTATGAGAATTTACTACATAATCTAGATCATCAATTAGGAAGATTATAGCTTTGAATAGATATTTCATTTTAAGTATGATCAAGAGGAACTATCTGATAGATAAAAACATATAGAGTAAAAAATCTAAGAATAAAATTAGAGAAAATTTGGGAATCTCACTACAATATTAATGTTCTTAAACAACAATGAAAATTAGTTGCCATCAGTCTTCATTATGCTAATAAGGAGATCATTTAAACTTTGTGATCTTTTTCTATAAGTTTATATTAACTTCACAAGTTAGTGCCACATGTATCTCTACCAATTTCCAACTTACATGATTATACTATTTAATGTTTTTTTTTATTTTTAAGACATTATTACATAATTTCAGATTCTTAGGGAAGAATTTTATACAGTACATAGTCTCTCAAAATATGTGCTGCAATCATGCAAAGATTTTCCTTGTCAATGAATATAATTTGAGATTTTTGTTGGAAATACATATTCATCAGTCTATAGAACTGCTGTAGCATGACACTATTTTTTGTTCTTAGGCAATAGGTTTTAAGGAATATCTTTAGCAATGAATGGTTTTTCTTATTTGTTTCTTTCTATTAGCATAATGTTGATATAGAGATTTCTTGTGACATGGAAAGTAAATAGAGCAACCAAAAGTTAAAGGAAAAAATTAAGAAGTATTTTTGTGTTATTTGATTAATTTTTCTTTGTGTATGGTTGTTAGCCATTAAACAGATATAATTTTTAAAAAACTACATATAAACTCATTATTTTAAAGAAAAATAATTTTAGGCCCAGAAAATTTAAGAAAGTTGCCCTAAATGACACAGTATGATGACTCTAAATTAGTTTGAAGAAGAAATAAAAATTTTACTTATAAATTTCTGCCCACATACTAATTAAAAATAAATGATTTGAAATCAATGTATATGATTAGGACTACATAATATTTGCATGTGATATCCAAAGTATTTTTCATTCAAATAGTCACAAAATGTGTAAGCTAATTTATGGCTGTCATTTTAAGATAACCTATTATTTTCTAAATATAACTCATATTCCAATAATTAATCTTCAACTGATCAAACTAATTAATCATGTTAACTTGAATTACATGAAAATCTTTGAGATACTTTATTAATGCAACCAAGTGTAGCAGAATCACAGTCTAAAAAAATTAGCATTCAGGGCTGGGGTTGTGGCTCAGTGGTAGAGCACTTACCTAGCACATGTAAGGCACTGGGTTAGAGTCTCAGCACCACATAAAAAATAAACAAAAAAATTTTAAAAAGTATTGTGTCCATTTATAAATGTTTTTTTTTAAATGAGCATGCAATTTTCCAGGAAATTTAATTAGGTAATTTGACACTATATATCATATATGATTTTTATTTCTATCTCAGATCTGATTGCCCTTTGGTAAAAACACCTATTTCCTCATAAGTGAGCTAATCTTGAACAAATTTATTAGACACATTTGCATTAGTTTTTCTTTCTTACTGCTATTTTTGCTGCTAAATTAATTCACTCAATATGTTGCAAAAATTCTATTGAGATTATTATCCATAGTTGTTTGAATTTATTCCTTTGCTTCCTCAGCTTTTATGTTTCTTTCCCACACAATGTAGCTGCTATCTATTATTGCTTTAGAAATATTGATGCCACAGTAATCATAGTAACTGATAACAGTTTTAGGAATTTCCTTGATTTTTAAAGCTTAGTTTTCTCTGTTTAAGAGCACTTATATATTAGAAACATCAAAATAGCTTTATCATCTTCATTTTCCAAGAGCATAAATAAAATATATAAAGGTGACTGGTGTGAATATTCGAACATCATGACCAAAAATTTGAATACTAAATAATGACTTATATGGCAGATCATTCATTTAAATGAAGTTAAAACATAGTAGGTAATCAGAAAATTATAAAATAAGTAATATTATTAATGTCATGTTGACATTATGAAAAGAACAGCAAAATTGGAGAAGGACAGTTGGATTGACATCCTAGAAGAAATTTCATATATAACGTCTCTAGAATTAATGTGACTAGGAAGGACAGGAAAAATTAGTGGTATTACCTTCTGTGTTGTGTGTCATAAATGTGCACTTATACTGGAGGGTTTTTCCATCAACTGGATAAAGGGAAAAACATGAGTTGTAGAGGAAACATGGTCTGGATTGAAAAATGGCTTCACCAACAAACTAAATGTATGTCTATGGGCATTTATTTTATTATATGAGACTTGATTGTATATTAGGTTGTATGTCATATTGGGATAAAATTTCCTGTATCTTGGAGTTTTTGCCAGGGTTGATATGTCTCACTCCTGTAGAATTTAGTTTTTACAGAATGGTTTGAAGTGGATTTATTTAACCTTCACAACTGAAATTGTATCAATTTTGAAAGCAAATTATACTGTAGCCATAATTTAAATATTTTCTGAGTACTTAGGAACTTTGAAAGTACTAATTTTCCCCTTTCAACTACCTCTTCCTGTTTAACTTGTCCTGTTTCCTTAGTTTCATCCCATTTACCATATACTTAGCAAAACATTACAAGCCATTTAAGACACCAATGTCATTCACACTTTCATGTGATTCTTTTTAAAAATTCTCTAAAATAAATATGAAGCGATGTGAAATTTATGTATAAACTTTTATGAACAGAGGCTCCAAGAACATAAATAACATGAAAAGACATAAAAAATATTCTGGTTGGTAAATTAAAATGAAATACCATAGAAATATAATTTTTAAAGAAGAAATAGTTTCTGTTTTATTCTACAAATAAAATTGTAATTATTTAGAATTGTTTATGTGGAGTAAGGGTGGTGGTGATAATCTTTCTCTACTTATTAGCTTCTAGTTATTGGAGAACAGCTCTGAACCTCACAAAAAAAGAGACTAAAATATGTCTAGAAGAGAGTGAACAGAATGATGAGGGCTCATGAATGTATATTATGGTGAGAAATTTATCTTTTGGTGATTATTATGGCTTGAATTTTAGGTGTCTCCTGGAAAACTTCTGTGTTAATACAAGAACATTGAGAGGTAAAGTGATAAGATTGTGAACGTTGTAACCCAATCAGTTCAACCCAGTTTCAATGGATGGCATGGTAACTATAGGCAGGTAGCATATGGCTGGGGGAGGTGGGTCATTTGGGGCATGCCCTGGAAGGCTGCATCTTCCAGGTGGCCCCTTCCTCTCTCTCATGAGCTGAGCAATTTTTCCTTCACTGTGTTGTTTCTGTATCATGTCACTGTGGACCCAGAGCAATGGAGTCAGCCATTTATGGACTGAGACGTCTGAAACTATGAGCTCCAAATAAACTTTACATTCTCTAAGCTGTTCTTTTTCTTTTTTAAAAAAAAGTTGTAGATGGACATCTTGCCTTTGTTTATTTTTTATGTGGTGCTGAGACTCTAACCCAGTGCCTTACATGTGCTAGGCAAGTGCTCTACCACTGAGCCACAACCCTAGTCCTGAATGCTAAGTAAGGGGTTTTAGTCACAGAAATGAAAAAGCTGACTAAAAAAGTGACAAATACCAAACATTACTGATTAAATTATATCACATCTCCAATTTGCTTCATAAAAATTAAACTTGGTGGGGATGACATTAAAGGAGCAAAGCAGTCAACCACTGTTAATTGTTGAATCCAGCTGTATGAGTTTCAATATATCATTCCCTTTTCTTTTCCATGATTTCAAATAGTTTTATAAAGAAGGAAATTAAAAAGTAAAGATATGATTTTAAAAAGATAATGAAGAATTAGAAAAGATCAGCATAGAAAATCATGATTTTCAGTTAAGGTTGATATATGAAGGAATGTCCTTAAACTATTGGAAAGTTATCAAGAATAAAAAAAAAAAGCACTAGAGTTTATATATTTTTCATTTGTTTACCTGTCATTTATTGAATATCTCTTATATTTTGGAGCATTTTAATGCAGATAAGGCAATGGTAGGCCTACTTGTGACTAACAGTAGAAAATGTGCCCATAAAGAGGTGAGAACCTGACACATTTTCTGAAAAATGGCAGATATTCAAAACACAAATAAATCTGGGTTTTATCTCATGAGCAGAGATTTTTGACTTATTATCAAATTAAATGAAGAAAGATATAAGATCAGAGTCACATTTTATTTTGTTTTAATTAGACATTGCAATGAAAGTGTTGGAGAACTTTAGGATTGGAGAAAAAACAAATTTAAAGATGCCATTTCTAGTGTTCCAGTAAAATGTAATGTGATCCTATCTTTTAGTAGGAGCAGATAGGATGAAGTACTAAATAATACTTACAAAACATGTTGAAAAGCAATCATCAAAGAGGACTCTGTTATTGAACTAATTAAAAATGAAATTAATCTGTTTCTGTTTTAGATGATTGCATAAGTGATGTTGTCATTCACCAAGACAATAACTAAGGAATAAGAAACAAATTTAAAAAAAATGAGTTAGTATGGAATATATACTTATTTTGAAATCTCTAAAAGACTAATTAAACAAAAATAAATAAAACTTTGAAAGTAAATTTCCTATAGTCACAATTATAGAACATAGAATGAAGAGGGTATGTCAACTTTCATTCATTAATTCATTCAAGATTCCATTCATTAATTCATTCAAGTTTCCATTCATAAGGTGTTTCATTTGGTGAGTAAGTGTATTCACTAAAGCCTGTCAGGAGAAAATTTCCAAGTCTGACCTGGTTTTGGTCTGGAATTAGGTACACCTAGAACTTGCTTTCAACATAGAAGTTTAATTTGGAGAGTCACAAATAAAACTCATATGACCTTCCTTATACCATATTTTGTTTGAAAAACCTCACCAGGGCTGAAGATGTAATGCAGTGGTAGAGCACTTGCCTAGCATGTACAAAGCCCTATGTTTGATCCCTAGCATTTCTGGGGGCCAGGCGGTACTGAAGATTAGTCTATTCTGTTTTCTTAAGTTAGAAATAATGGTCATATCTCATGTCAATCTGCACTTAAGAAGTTTGGTGTGCTTCTGGTCAATATCCTGTTTGTCCAAAGACAGCAGGAATGTGGCTGGGTCCTGAAGCTAGAGGCAGAAGGAGACTTGCAGTGTTCAGATTAGATATGACACTCATGGACTTTGACCACTATATACCTTGATGGTAACTTCCTGTGTTTGCTACTCTCACCTCTGTTATGTCAAATACAGAAATGTTTTGAGAGAATAAGAGAAAATATTGCACTAGCCCAGGGCACTACTAGAATATATAGCACTTTGTATTTCCTTCAACTATTCCTCTGAGAGTAATTTAATAATACATTTTGGTGCACATCAAATGTCTTCTTTCCCCCAGGGAGAGATTTTACACAAGATGGAGAGTTTCTTCACCTAAAATTCAGAAACAAAGTTGCCTTCAAAAGATATACTTCAGCAAACCAGTGGCCTGAATCTTTATTAAAAGAAAAATGAGTCCGAAAGTAAGCACCCTTATGAAAAAGCATACTGCATAAGTTATAAAGGTTTTGATTAAAAATCATGTATTTATTTTATCTTAAATAAATTCCTGAGATCCTAGGATTTCTACTACGAATTTCAAGTACCTAAGTAATAAGTAGCTGCCAACAAGTCAAACATGACAGACTGAGAAAAAATGTTTTAATAGTGTAATTGAAAGATTATCTATATTATATTACTATATGTTCAATGAATGTCAAATAAAATCCAAACTGAAGGAACTTATTCTTTAAGGTGAAAAGTTAAATGACAAAGAGTTCTGCTTAAAAAGAAAATATTTCTTGGCCATTTGTACTTCTTTGAGAAATGATTGTTTAGTTCTTTTGCCCATTTATTGATTGGGTTATTTGTGGAAAGAGAGAGAGAGAGAGAGAGAGAGAGAGAGAGACTGTGTGTTAAGTTTTTTGAGCTCTTTATATATTCTGGATATAATTTCCCTATCAGAAGAGCAGCTGATGAAGACTTTTTCCCATTCGGCAGGTTCTTTTTTCATTTTCCTAATTGTTTCCTTTGCTGTGCCGAACCTTTTTAATTTGATGCCATGCCACTTATTGATTCTTGGTTTTCTTTCTTCAGCTTTACAGGTCTTATAAAGGGGGTCAATGCCTATGCCAATATGTTGCGATGTTGACAGTATGTTGTCTTGTAACAGTTGCAAAGTTTCTGGTCTACATCTTGGGATTTTGATACCCTTTGGGTTCACTTTTCTTTAGGGCAAAAGATAGAAATCTAATTTTATTCTTCTATGGACATCCAGTTTTCCCATGATCATTTGTTAAAGAGGCTATTTTTTTCTCCAACATACGTTTTGCGGCACTTTTGCCAAGTATCATGTGGCTGTATACATGTGGATTTGTCTCGGTGTCTTGTATTTTATTTCATTGGTATTCATGTGTGTTTTGATGCCAATAACATACCGTTTTTGTTACTAAAACTCTCTAATATATTTCAGATTAGGTATTGTGATATTTCTAGCATTCCTTTTCCTGCCAAAGATTGATTTGGCTATTCTGGAAAGTTAATTTTTCCAAATAAATTTTAGCATTGTTTTGATATTATGAAGAATATCATCAATATTTTAATGGGGATTGCATTGAATATGTGTAATATTTTTAGTAGTATGGCCACTTTGACAATATTAATTCTGCCTATCCAAAAGCCTCTTCCATTTTTTAAGGTCTTCTTCAATTTCTTTCTTCAGTGTTCTATAGTTTTCTCTGTAGAGATCTTTCACTTCCTTGGTTAGATTAATTCTCAAGTGTTTTATTTTATTTTATTAGGTTATTGTGAACGGAATGGAGTTGTTTTCCTAATCTCTTTCTCAGCAGGTTTATTATTGGAATAGAGGAAAGCTATTGATTTTTGTCTGTTGATCTTGTATCCTACCAGTATGCTAAATTTATGAGCTCTATGTCTTCTGGGGGAGTTTTTTTTAAGGGGGTTACATATAAGATTACGTCATTAGCAAGCAGATAATTTGACTTCTTTTCATATCTGTTTTCTCTTAATTCCCTTCTCTTTCCTGATTGCTTTGGCCAGGGTATCCATTAACAGATGAATGGATAAAGAAACTGTGGGTTTTGAACTCCCAATTTTACCCCAAATACAGATTGCAGAATCACGTCTGTTGCGGTGCTGGGGCTGTGGCTCAGTGGTAGACCTAACATGTGTGAGGCACTGGGTTCGATCCTCAGCACCACATAAAAATAAATAAATAAAATAAAGGGATTGTGTTTATCTATAACTGAAAATAATAATAATAATAAAGAACTGCATAAAAAAAAGAAACTGTGGTATCTATACAAAATGGAGAATGAAATTTCGACATTTTGAGATATATGGATGCCAGTGGAGAACAATATGGTATGCAAAATAAACCAGATTCAGAAAACTAAGGGTCAAATGTGATTTCTCATATATAGAAACAGAAACAAAATAAGGAAAACAAAGGGGGGAATATCATGAAAATAAAAGGTAGATCAATGGAGTTGAGGAAAGGGACTGAAGGGGAGGGAAGAGGGATTAGAAAGGGAGGAACTGTGAAATCAAATTGACCAAATTGTGCTATGTGCATACATAAATTGCCACAATGAATTCCACCTTTATGTATACCTATAAAACATCAATCAAATGAAACAACATGTAAGTAAATAGAAAGAAGACCAATAGAGTATAAGAGGGAAAATAGGAGGAGTCAAATAGGAAGTACTGGGGACTGATATGGAGTAAATTTTAGTTCATGTATGTATGATTATGTCAAAATGAACCCCACTAAATATATAGCTATAATGCACTAATAAAAGTGCAAATTAATAAATCAGTTAAAATAATATTTTGTCTCTAAAATACCATAGCAATATCCCTCTAAATTTGAACAGCTATTCATAAAATATATCCTCTGTATATATGGGACAATTAGAAAAGTAAAGAAGATGAATGTGGAAAAAAGGAAGATAAATAATTGTAGCTTCAATCTTGGTTGGGTTTTTTTTGTCTAAAGATTTGCAACTAGATAATAGAACAAAAATGATCACTTCATTCTGGGTCACCATTGCTGCATTTGTATTACATAATATTTATATATATGTAAATATTATATATTAGTAATCTTTACCTAGTATATCATTTGAAAAATTGAGACATTAAAGTAGAAGGGAAAAGTTCTCTTGTTAGATCAGACTTCAGCTTGGTAGAATAAAGCACAATTGTTTTATTCCTTATCCCTTTCTCATGAAGAGGCAGCTTGAATATAATGTTAGTGTTGTTGGATGGAATATGTCAAAATGAAAACTTTTGAGTATAAAAAAATTAATTAGGCTATGCAATCATACAGTGTGATTGGAGGACAAGGTGGACATTGGAATGCTTTTAAATTTATTTAGTTGCATCAAAATATGTTTGAGATTTAAAATATATCTGTGCTCAACAGGTACATTATGCACTGAGGAGTATCTGAGAAATTGGTTTAGCAAGCTTGAGACAATTCCATTTATCTTGTCAAAGGAGTATGTTTCTTATCCTACTGTCATTACCTCATTTATTTTATGTAATCTAAGTGATGTTTCCTAATGCAATTTATGGACAGGGTCGTGATGAGTTTTCCAAATGTTTAAGGAAAATGAAGTCTCATTGTTTCTAGAATTAGTACCTGGTTCTTAAACAACTTAAATCCATCAAACTTGTAGGTAAGAGTGCCATATGCATTGTCTTTCCTCAAATTTATAATTGAAGCTGGTGAGTGGTACAGTGTGAAAGGATTAAATTTGAGGATATGGTAGTATACTTTAGCTACTATAGTGCACATTTTTAAGACTCTCTATTAAAACCTCATGTATAAACCAAAAATTGTCTTATCTACTTACAGCTCCTATAGGAAGAAAAATGTTAACAAATTTTCTAAAGTCATTACTTTCTACCTTGTTAACAGAAATGTCTCAAAATCAAAGTTGGATGTTCATCTGTTATTCAAAGTATTTCTCAAAGGAATAAAATTTGGTTATTCTAGACTACCTTTTAGTCTTCACAACCTTATCTCAACTCCTTAATATTGCAATTCCATGAGATACTGCTCTTTTCTTGAGTAATACCCTTTTCCTGGAGGGTGTGGCTTCTTTGTTCTTGTCATTTAATTTATTAGTCATGCACACTTAATGCTAAAAATATATATTTTATTCAAAAAACGTCTTCCCAAACTCAGTTCCAAATATATCAAATTCCAAATGTACATCTCCATCTGATTGTCTTTCAAATTCAACCAAGTCGAAACAAAGATACCAACCTAAATTTCTTCCATTCCTTCTTTTCTCAGCAGCGTAAGTCCACCTGGCCATTTAATTACTTATTAAATTCTATTTAATAGTACAGCTACTCATTTGATAAAACTCAATTTAAATCCATGTTTTGTTTGTTTTGTTCATTAACTTACTTGTTTTTCCTGTGGAGCATTCATGACCCCAGGCAACTTGTTTGATGTACTTTTCCTTGTTTTACTAACTTGGTGGGTATACTTCTATCATAATATTCATTGTGTAATTTTATAGTAGCCAGCTTTAATTGGTCCACATGTCTCTCTACTCTGAGAGTCTATGGATTTTTTTAAGACAACAGTTGATTTTAATCAAATTAAAATACCAGAACACAGCATATTTTTCCAGACTATAAGAAGAAATTCAAGACATAGTTGGTAAATAAAAATAAAGAAATGAATAAATTAATAAACCCCTCTTTTTCATTCATTTATGTCTTAGCTTATTTTATTACATGTTAAAATATTGTACTTTAATGCATGAAATTATTATTTTGAATTGGATCTGAAATGTCTCCTGTTGAGAGCCACAGCCGAAGGGGCCCCAGCAAACTTCCAGCTGCCACCAAACTTCCAGCTGCCACCAAACTTCCAGCTGCCAGCTGATGATTGGCTCACAGTGGCCCCAGCAAACTTCTAGCTGCCAACTGATTGGCTCCTCTGCGGTGATGCTCATTGGGCTGTTTCCCCGCCCTTTCAGACCACGGAGCTGCTCATTGGGGGACTCTTTTTTGGTTCCGCCCACGCGACCCAGCCAATTGGCCTCAAGAGCAGGAGGAGTGGGGGAGGTTGAGAGGCTTGTGGGAAGCCGGTGGTGGCAGTTGGGCTCTGAGGGTTTTTCCTGAGGAGCTGTGTGGTGTGGTGTGTGTGTTCTAAAAATAAAGTTCGTTTCTTTTGACAAGTGGCTCCTGAATTGTGACCAGCCAGACTGCGGCATTTGGTGGCCCATATGGGGAATCAAACCCATGACCTTGGCGTTATCCCAGCCAGACTGCAGCAGTCTCCTAAATGCTCATGTTTTAAAGTCTTGGTCCGCAATTTAGCATAGTTCAGAAGTGAGGCTTTTGGCAAGTGTTTGGATCATGAGGGCTCCAACTTCACCTGTGGATTAGTGCATTCATAGCTGAATGGACTACTGGGAGGTGATAGAGAATATAGGTGGGGACAGGCATGGATGGAGGAAGTAGGTCACTTGGTACATGCCTTCAGAGACTCCCATCAATTGACATGTTAGATTCATAACTTCTGGTTTGACTGTATTTGGAGATGGGTACTCTAAGAGAATAATTAAGGTTAAATGAGGTCATAAGATCTGAAGGAATCAGTATTTATGTATAAAGAGACACCAGAGAGCTCCCCTTAGTCCCTCCAACACATTCACACCCTGGAAAGGACATGTAAGAATGTGGCAAGAAAGTGGCCTTAACAAGCCAGAAAGATAGCACTCTCCAGTAACCAAACTAGCTGAAACCTTGATCTTGGGCTTCTAGCCTCCAAAACTCAAAGTTTTTTTTTTGTTGTTGTTGTTTAAGCCATTCATTTTGTGTATATTTTGTGGCAACCTGGTATATCTAATATATTCTCTTGCCAGGATTTCTTTTTAAAAACAAAAAGTCATCTACAAACAATTCCGTGGTAAATGCTGTGATTATTTACCACACAATCATTTCCAAATAAATTTTCTCTGTTGTCCACCACCTCCTACAGCAAAGATAAAAGATGCCAGCTTTCTAAGGCTCTTTCTTAACTAAGACCAGCTATGATGCTGACCTGTAGTTGAAATTATCTAGGGCTGAACAAGGAAGATCTTTACCAGAGGTTCCAAGCCCATCTTTCTTCCCTCTTTGTTACACAGCCCCACAAACAGGATGTTTGAAGACACATCATCATCAACAGATTATGCTTAAGTAAAAGTATCAGAAAAGCTCAAGTCCTTGCTGGTGTTCTCAAGTCGCTGAACAAACATTTGAACCATGTGTCTTGTAATGTCCAAAGTCATAAAAATCCTTATGGTTTAATCAATTTTCACTCAGGTTTTCTATCACTAGCCACTAAAAGCATCCTGAGAAAATCAAGTGGTAAGTGAATGACTAAAGGGAGCTATCATGTATGATCTAATTGTGTCTAATGTTATATTTGTGGGTTTAAGAGTAGGTTGGGATTTTTGATTTATCATCTTGGGCCTATTGTTGAATTACATCTCATATTTTTTTTTTTTAACTTTGGGGACTTTTGCCTTTCCTTCCCCCTTTTCAGGAGGATGGTCTTTGTGTGAGACTTTTAAAATCATTTTGTCAGAAAAGTCAGCAAGCAAGTGGAAGCTAATCACCTTGTCACTTGGTACTTGGAAAGATAAATAAAAAATACCTTACTTTTATGTGTTCTGTCTCTAATATGCTGATTTTTACAGAACATAATTTAGTTCCTCAATTCCTATTGGTCCTCCAGTTCTTTACTAGTGGAAAAATAAAATGAGAACAACTGTTAATCTACATTATAGAAAAAATGCTGGAGGAAAGAGGGTAAATTCTGCCTTTCCTTTATAGATCAGACTCACAACCCATGTATGCATCTGTTTACAGTTTAGTAAGAGAGAAACTACATAAGAAGAAAGAACAAAAGAATTACTTAAAAATAACCCAATTCTTCTTAGAATTACTGAGTTTATCAGCCGCTCCTTTTCACTTCTAGTTAGTTGAGAAATCATAAGAAAGTTAATAACAGTTTTAAATTTCTCTTAAATTATTCAATCCTCTCATGTTCACTTGTCAATACAGTAAATTTAAACTAGAGGTTACCATGGAGGTATAGAATACAAATCTGTTTAGTTATATAGTTTGTTGGCTACATATCCATAGGCAAATATTTGTCAGTAGATAGGTCATCTTGACTGTTTGAACAGATTTAATTTGGGTTAGTCTTAATGCTAACTGCAATAGTTTATTGAAATCTCCCAACTACTTTCTGCAGTACCATATTCACCACTTTAGAGATTAAAAACAAATTCCTGAAATGTAAAGAGGTATATTCTCCTAACTTCTTAAGTCCCAAGTTTTCAATTCTGTGAATATTTTACCAAAATTGACACAGGTAGAAAGCATGATCTAGAGCTTATATGTATCCTTAATTTAATATTGTTATGTTATAGTTGTCATATTTTAATGCAATTATATTCTTAGTATTATTATGTAATTATATAATATATAGTATATTCAACTTTTGATATGTTTTCTACTTGCTGGAACAATATGACAAAATGTGTTAAAATTATACAACCATAAAATGATAGGGTGAGGAATGGATCCTATTCAGCCAGATTTGGCCAATCCACCCTGTTAATTAGGCATTGTACACACCAAAGAACTAAGGATGATAATTCTTAATATCAGTTGTAGCACCTTCTTTGTCGGGAGCTATTATCAACCTCCAATCAGTAGATAAGAAAATAAGTTGGTTTTTGTCATATTTGGAAGGAAGTATTTAAGTTAAAACTTATTTTAAAGATTTGTACAAATTTTTGTAATAAGTGAAGAAGCAAGATACTGATTCTAAGTCCTTAATTTCTAGATTTTATTCTTTTCGTTATAATCCATCATCTTCATATTTATTTCAGATTAAAACCACACAGAACAGAAGATTTGTTCACTTTAAATTGGCGTATGCAAATTAAATTATATATTTGCATGCACCATAATTAAATCATCGCATGTAATATGATATTTGTGTGATAACATTTAAATAAAGTGCCAATTATATATATATATATATATATATAACTGTTTGTTAATAGCCTTACAGAGTATTTTTAGCTTTTATGTATCCTGAGTATTGTATATACACTAATAGCCCTAAAAGAAATAATGATTTCCCCAATATTTAAAAGGAGTATTCACTGAGAGCTATTAGGAACTGTGTTGAAAATTCAAAAATTTTGCAAACGTACCCAGGATTTCATTGGCTATCTATTGCCTTTGTCTAATCAGTATTTCTTCCTTCCACACCCCTGTAACCAATGCCCATATCACACTGCTTTTCCACTTCACATGTTCTCCATGTGATTATAAATCAAGTTTTCACATACCATCACCAACACCTAATCATGATGAGGGTCAGTGACACAAACTAATCAAAGTTTACCAAGATGTGTGAATTCAAAGACATGTTGTCCATGAATGAAAAAGAGATTTATAAAATGTTAATGTCCTTATAGTAAATAGAATACCAATTAGTTCTTTCTACCTAAATTCTAAAAGCCTCCCAAACATTGGTTCCTCTGAAGCCCATTTGTTTAATTTTCAATTATTAAAGTTTAAGTTATCCAAGATAAATATATCCGGAGAAAGTACCCAGAGTACTGGCACAACAATTCTCAATGGATTTCAGTCAACAGAACCACAATGAAATGTAGAGTATTTATAATGAGTTATGGCATTGAAATGCAAGAAATGACATTGAGATTCCCATTGATATTCCAGAACTGGATAGTTAGTACCCCGAAGTATCAGTGAAATAGCTAATTAAGTATCTCTCTGTGGTCCCCTAGAACTATGTATCCAAAAAAAAAAAAAAAAAAAAAAAAAAAGAATGCAATGATTTGGGTAACAAAGAGCTGCCATAGAAAATTTTAGAAAGGTCAAGTAATTTTACAACCAAGGGGGAGGAAAGTTATTTCTGACAATGTTAGATATTTTTTTTTTTTTTTTTTTTTTTGCACCTCAACCCTGTTATATTTTTATTTTATTTTTTTTAATTTTTATTGTGGGTTGTTCAAAACATTACAAATTTCTTGACATATCATATTCCACACTTTGATTCAAGTGGGTTATGAACTTCCACCTTCACCCCATACACAGATTGCAGAATCACATCAGTTACACATCCATTGATTCACAAATTGCCATACTAGTGTCTGTTGTGCTCCACTGCCTTTCCCATCCTCCACCCGCCCCCCTCCCCACCTCTCCCCTCCCCTCCCCTCCTCTCTCTCTACCTCCTCCACTGTATAACCCTGAGGGTCTCCTTCCATTACCATGCAATTTCCCTTCTCTCTCCCTTTCCCTCCCACCTCTCATCCCTATTAAATGTTAATCTTCTTCTCCTGTTCTTCGTCCCTACACTGTTCTTAGTTACTCTCCTTATATCAAAGAAGACATTTGGCATTTGTTTTTTAGGGATTGGCTAGCTTCACTTAGAATAATCTGCTCTAATGCCATCCATTTCCCTGTAAATTCTATGATTTTGTCATTTTTTAATGCAGAGTAATACTCCATTGTGTATAAATGCCACATTTTTTTTATCCATTCGTCTATTGAAGGGCATCTAGGTTGGTTCCACAGTCTTGCTATTGTGAACTGTGCTGCTATGAACATCGATGTAACAGTGTCCCTGTAGCATGCTCTTTTTAGGTCTTTAGGGAATAGACCAAGAAGGGGAATAGCTGGGTCAAATGGTGGCTCCATTCCCAGCTTTCCAAGAAATCTCCATACTGCTTTCCAAATTGGCTGCACCAATCTGCAGTCCCACCAGCAATGTACAAGTGTACCCTTTTCCCCATGTTAGATATTTTAAAAGCAAAAGAATGACAAGCTCAAATCTTAAAATTCTTGCCTCAAGGCATGGACTAAAATTCAGGGTCTTTCTGTGATGTGCTGAAAGTTCTTCTGTTTTACAGCCCTAGGGCTGAGATTGCCAAAACTGGACCTCAGAGATTAATTCTGGAGGTTGCTGTGTTAAAAGTCAAATTTACAAATTTTCATTTATCTTGTTTAAGCGAAGAACTAGAACTAACATAGATTCAACAGTTGGTGCAATTAAAGTATATGGGAGTATAAAAATGTTTAAGAACTCTGATTGTTTAAACTCAATTAAACACCCTTTTATGGAAAGAATCCATGTTTCTTATGTAGGAGAAATCAAACAACTCCTTGTTTGATTTAGAACTTAGTCACCAAAATCATGAAAAAATATGAAGAGAGTAAAATGCAGAATTTGAATACTGAAGCTAAGTGTTGGTCCCAGAGGGATTTACGAAAATTTACTAATTTGTGTGGTCAAAATCTAGAAATTATTTATAAGATTGGATTTTGACAACATTTAGCCAATGGGGGCATTGAGAAACATCATTCTGGATCAGGCTGGATTTATCAAAAGAGTTACTCTCTACATAGTTTTTTTCATTCATCAGGTTCAAGAAGTGAGCTACTATTATAGTTTAGATAAAGCAAACTTGGGTTCAATTTGCTAATTGACATTGAAAGAACTAAAATCTCTGTCACTATCTATTGCAAATGTGGGGTGGGATCTGTGCATCTTTTCATTTGTTGAGGTTATCATATGAGAGTATGGATTGAAAGAGAAGCCCATCACATGAAAAGTCAAATTCTTTATACATATCTGACAATGGGCCAAAAGCTACTGGAAATGAAAGACAAATGTGATTTGTTGAAGAAAAAGGAAACTATACACTTTCACAACCACAAATTAAAACTGTGAACCTCTTACTAACCTTCTACCGGAGACTGGATCAATATCTAGAACAACTTAACATGTAGATAATGAAAAACACCTTCAACCTTTGGAGAGTCTGGAAGTTATAAAAGTGTAGAATACCACTGTGGATTGCAGGTAAAATTGGGGCCCTGTGGAGTTCTGATGACAAAGGATGTCTCATTTTGAACCAAAATTCCATCCTATATTTTGTTTTGTTTTTCTCACATTCCTGAGAGTGAAAATTTTATTTTCATAGGAAATGGCAGAATCCTCCACTGACTACTCTGTAAGGTTTATTTTTGAAGAAATGATCAAGCAGAAACCATCAGAGACATTTTTTCCTATGAAAAACAATGACTCATCCTTGAGAAATTCAGATATTAGTGCCCAATAAAAGACCTAAAATGTAAGTGAGGGATAGAAATTCCCAAACTATCCCCATTCAGATCTTTAATTTGACTTGTAACATCCCTGATGAGTCTTAGAAAGTTATGGAATTATTAAATTTAATGAAGCCTGACTATATGCACTATTCCTGATATTATTGCCTTACTACAATAAAGTAATATAGTTTCTGGTTATTCATTTCAGCTATTGAAGTGTTTTTTTTTCCCCCAATACAACCCCAAATATCCCCTTAGTCCTTGTAAGAGTGTTGTTAGTTTTTTTACTGCCACTGCAACAAATTACCAGAAAACTTGGTGCTTAGACCAACAAAAATGTATTATCTAAAAGACTTGGATGTTTAAGTCTAAAATGGTTAAGTGAAGCTGTATTCTTTCTGAGGAGAATCTATGTCCTTGCCTTTTATCTTAAAGTTATGTGAATTCTTTATCTTATGACTACAAATCACTGTGATCTCTGCTTTCCTCTTCACACTTCTTGTCCTGCCTTGATATTCCAATATCAGTTTCTTAAGGACATTTGTGATGACCTTGGGCCCACCTGGATAATCCAGGATAATCTGCCCCACTCAAGATCCTTTATTTAATCACCTCTTACCATGTAAATAAATTTATTTGAAGGTCCTAGGGATTATGTAAAATATCTACCTACCACAATTGTCTTTTTCTTTTTTCTTTCTTTCTTTTTTTTTTTTTAATCACAATTCAGTTCATGATTATACATTCTTCCAAGGGGCCATCCAATAACAATGAGAATATCATGATGCTAATGTTCAGATAGTAAGAGTTTGCTTGTGTGATATGTAGGTGTTTAAAGGAAACTTTCATAGGATGGAAAATAACCCAACAAAACGGAAGATTTATCAAATTTTACTTCATGAAAATTTCTGGAGTTTGAATAGTCTGGAGGAATATCAGGACATAACCTGTATGATAAATGAAATGCTGTTCAGCTTTGTTTTGCTACAACTAATTAGGTAAAACAATATTTGAAAAGCTACTTAGAGTTCTGAAAATGTTAAGGTGTCCTGTTATGATACATTTATCAAATGAAATTAAAACTGGTGAAATTTGGATGAGTCCCATACCAAGACTAAGCAATACCAGGGTACATTGTTAATGACTCTTAAAACTAGTTTGAAGACACAGCAGTGGCAGTGATTCCCAAGTCTGTGAGAAATTGGATAGAGCATTTGGGAAGCATTATCCTCACAATTGGAGAGTAATATCCTGCATGGGGGATTAAAGTCCTGGCTTTGGTAGTCAATCTCAGAGGAGTACTTGTTTACATGCTGCTAGACTCTTAGGAAAATTTAACCTGTGTGACATTAAGATACTGCTCTTAGCACCTTTTGTTTTAAGGCACTGTTATGGAGGATGCATTGTATTTCTGAACCATTTGCCATATGGTACTGTTTCTCTTAGAGCTAGAATGCAGAAGTCCAGGAACCAAGAAATGATGACTGTAAAATACATGATCTGCTCTTCTCTACAATAAATCCTGTTTTTTTTTTTCCCTCTCGGTTCAGTTTTCACTCTGATGTACAAAAAAATGGTCATATAATATTGCAATGGCAATAATTGTGATAGACAATTTACACTAGCAGATTGACAGACAAAAATATGCAAATCATTGGTAAGTAGACTTTATCAAATAAATATTGTACAGAGGAATATAGTCTCTTTGGAGGACACTACTTTCACTAATGTGTCATGGTAAATTTTATACAAAGACTACTACTACTTAGGAGTTATTTAAGAAGAATCACAGGAAATCAGATGCTTTAAATTAAGGTTTAGGGAAAGTGCTCCAAGTAGCTAAGTTTTTAGACACAGGAAGGGAAAATAGTCACAAGAAGGAGCACCATAATTATAAATTATAGACCTGAATAATTGCAGAAGCAAGTATTATGGTCTTTGGTGACTGGATTACATTTAAAAAGTCATATCTTTCTTCTTTTTTTTCATCTAATAAAGGTCATATTGCTTGTGGTCATACACAGCAAAGATTATAAGATATCCAGAAGAAAGGTAACAACACTAACAACAATGAACAGGAGAAGAATGAAACTCACAGATTCTATAGTTGCTTCTGGAACCAGAGTTTAGGAAAGGCTTCCTTTTGGGGAGACAGAGAGGCTTATGCATGTCATAGATTTAGATATTAATCTAAATAAGATCTGTACATATCACATGATAGAATAAAAGCATCTGATAGTGTGAAGTATATATAGCAAAGGATGCTGGGTTTGTTAAATTGTTAATATCAAATAAAATGATTTTGTGTGTATGAGGAGAAGCCAAGGGATGCAATGAATGAGCGGCTGTTGTTTTACCAAGCCTACTTTCACTTCCAATCTTTTTTTGTTAATAATCCGCATTAGAAAAGTATCCTGCAGACCTAGCACAGTGGTGAGTTCAAAGCTTGGTTTAAGTAATTCAGTGAGGCCCTAAGCAACTCAGTGAGACCTGTCTAAAAAAATATTTTAAAAAGGGCTGGGAATGTGGCTCAGTGGTAAAGTGCCCCTAGATCAATCCCCAGTACCAAAAAAAGAAAAAAAAAAGTATTCTGCCCAGTTTATGTGTGTTGCCTTTTTTTCTACCATGTAAAACTGTAGACCCATGGCCCAAACTAATTAAATAGACTCTCCTAAAAGTTAAACTTTATGAGAAAGGCAAAAAGTATAAAATGCTACAAAGTAAACTATTCTAATAAAAGCAGACTGAAAAGTGCACATGAGTTTCTTCTATTAAGTCCTCAGCCTGCTCTGCTTTCTGCCTTTTCCTATATTTTTTCATAATTTTCCTCAGTTACCAGTTGTCTTCAAATATGATCATCTTATATTCAGAAATATCTTATTTTGTTTATTAGAAAAAAACACCTGTAATTTAACGTATGAATTACATTTCCCAAATATGAAAATAAATAATGTATGTATAAAATAAAGTTTATAAAACATCTTAACATAAATGATGTTTGAGACATTTTTAACATTTGCACAAAAATTCTAAAAAAACCCAAAACTGTCTATTCATTCTTTCTTATAACATAAGGAAGAAACAAGCCCCCCTCCCTTTTTTTTTTTTTTTGGTAGTAGGTATTGAACCCAAAGGCGTTCAACCTGAACCACTGAACCACATCCTCAAGCTTTTAAAAATTCTTTTATTTTGTGACAGAGTCTCACCAAATTGCTCAGGGCCTCCCTAAATTGCTGAAGCTGGCTTTGAACTTGTGACCCTCCTTCCTCAGCCTCCCAAACCACTGGAATTATAGGCATGTGCCACCACACCAGGAAGAAACAAGCATTTTTTTATTTTTTAGACTCTCGTTTTTTTTTTTTTTTTGTTGTTGTTCTTTTGTTTTTGTTTTTCCTTCTGTTTTATATTCTTTCTATAAAATTCTGCTCTTTCTGGCTGATAATTATTCACCCTTCAAGGCCAAATTCCACTCTCTGTTCTTTAGGCAAAATTAATTATTTCTTTTTTGTAATTCTTACAACAAGATAATTATATCAAATTTTATTAGTATTATATGGTTGTGCTTTTGTCTTGCTTGCTAGACTGAGTTTCATTAAGGTTTTTGGACCATATTTTTTTTTTTACTCTGGTCACTACCATATGCTATTCACACTGTAGGCGGTCAGTAGTAGTTGATAATGTAATTGACATTTGAGAATTTGCTTATGTCTCATCAAAGAAAAAGAGACAAAATTATTTAGGAAATATGTAGTATTATAGGGGTTCATACAAGCTATGAGGCAAAAAAAGAATAAATATGAGGAAAGATTTAGCCTCTATTCACCAATGTTATCTATCTCCTAGTGAAAATGGAAGAAAATGAAATATTTGCCTACACAGTTTATTAATAATGGACAAAAAAAGAGCCAAAGTGACTACTTTCTATTATCAGCGGCAACATTTCAAAGCAAGTGGGCATATTTTGATCATTTAGTTTTTTCTTGCTTCTTACTTGGGCGGGAACTTTCTCAAAGTCAGTGACAAGGAAGAAATTACACAGAAACAACATTTTCTTTACTGCCCTTTGGTTTAGTCTTTGCAAGATGCAAAGTTTTCCCAACTAGTAAACTCCTTGCTGGTAGAGAGAGGTCAGCACAAGCAGAAGATCAAAGATGTCACCTTTCACATCTTTGACTATGGGACAAGATCAAGAGTTTTGTAGTGCAGCAGTGAACTCCAAGTGGAGCCAGCGCATTTTAGAGTCTGTGTGAGAACATCCACTGAAATGTGGAAAGAAAATAAAATGTAAACATCTATATGTCTATTTATATGTACTGAAGAAGTGACGATTCATCTACAATTAAAAGAAGGCTTGACACCTAATGCCCCCTCAGTTGACTAGAGGAATTCTCAGTAGAGTAAGAAAAATATAGAACTCAGAGCTTCAGTAGATATTTACATTTAGTTTCTTTCAGTTTCCTGGCACATCACAAGTCATAAAACCCAAATAAAAAGACAGATTATCTTGTCTTATTTTGACCACATTTACCCTTTCCTTCACAAAATGGAATGCAAATGTAAGCAAATAATAATACAGATAAAGAAGAAGATAAAGATAAAATGCTTTAATGAAGACACATCCAGAGGTTAGCCAGTGGGATGGGAGAGAAGAAATGGAAAGGACTCTGTCAATTAACCCCTTGAAGCAAACAGATAAATCACCTCAATATGGCAAAATATAGAAGACAAATGATGAGACATAGTGAGAGAGAAATGGAAAGTAAATAGGTAATCCAGTCTCTAGTTAAAAAGAAACACTGTATCAAGAGCAGGATTAAATCAATGTTTTTTTTTATATATATTTAATATTGGAAAGACCTCAAAATAAGATGTATTGTAAACTGAGAGTGTTTTCCCCTCAAGGGTCTACAAAAAGTCACACATGGGCAAAACTGAAAACAAGGAGGCTCAAGACTTAAGTTTGAGATATTGACATCATTTTATTATTGGTGTGGTTTTAGCAATACACTAATGAAGGATTAGTGTTACAGGACCAGAATCAAACAACTTTATTTTCCGTTCTTATTTTGAAATTTTTGCTTTATTTAGTGGATACCTAGTTTGTAATGGTTTGGATGTGAGGTGTCCCCTAAAAGCTAAGGTGAGACCATGCAGGGATATTCAAATGTGATAGTTGGGTTGTAGGAACCTTGTCTGGATCAGTGCACTAATCTACTGATATGGATTAACTGGATTGGTAATTTTAGGTGAGTGAGTATGGCTGGAGGAGGTGGGTCACTGGGGAAATACTTTGGGAGCTTGTATTTTGTCCCTGGTCACAGAATCCTCTCCTTCCTTGTTACCATGTTCTGAACTGCTTTCCGCTTCCAAGCCCTTCTGCCATGATGTGTTACCTCACCTGGGGCCCGGCTAACTATGGACTGAACGTCTGAAACAATGAGCAGAAATAAACCTTTCTTCCTCTACATTGTTTTTTTCAGGTCTTCTGATCACAGTGTCAATAAAGCTGACGAAAACGTAATTATACATAACCAGTAATGTGATTTGTTCATTTTCAGGTAGTATATTGATTGGAAAGATCAATTAAAAGAGCCCAAATTTGAAAGCATAAGCATATTCTTTCCCTGTAGGAAACTGACTTGAACTGCATAAGCTGCAGTAAGTGACATCTTACACAGTGCCCAAGGACAGAGCCCATCATTTTTTTCACTTCTTTATTTGAGTAGAAATTTCAGTTATAAGTAAAATAGATTACCAAAAATTTCCATTATGTGTGTCTTTCTAGAATATGGATGTCTTAGAAGTCAAATTGATATGGAATAACCTAGTGGAAACTAATATATACATTTAATTTTAAAAGATATTGCTATTCATATTTTAATATATTTAAAATTGGGCTGTTTCATCCAATGCAATGGCATACTTTACTCTTAGTGTGGAGACAGGTGTGATGTAGTTATTCTCTACACATGCAAAAACTTTGTTATTTTTTTCTGGTTATTTTAGCAGACTACATCCTCCACTCACAAATTTGAGGAAGCTATGAATTCTATTTGTCATCTGATAACCTTCTGCTGACATGCTTTAGTGAGAAGAAAGCAACAGTACCAACATATTAAGAATTGCCAGCAGCTTAGGAGACAATAGAAAACACTTAAAAAAATGCTGTATTATCAATTCTCTTGATATCCCAGAGGACAATATTGTGCAGAAAATATAAATATTATTTAAGTCAAGTCAAATAATACTTCAGAAAACTTGAATAGCAAAAAATATAGGAATTATTAGTTCAATTAGTTTTTTATATTTTAATTTTTATATATGATCAATAACAATACACAATACCTTTGTCAAAATATGATAAAACTGCTATTTTGATAATTATTAAAGAAAATTTCCAAATGATGAGAAACTTTACATCAGTAAAATAGGTCATGATAGCTCTGAAATGGACAGTCTCTTAGATTAGAAGATGCACAAAATTTGTTCTTACAATTGGGATGATGCTGAAACATCTCTTAAAAATGCATCAGCATTGTTTTCCTACAGTGATACTTATTAGCATCTTAGATTTTTTATTATTTTTTTATCCATACTATATTGCTAAACAGGATTTTCAATTTCCACCTTTTTGGATGCTGGACTGCTGGACTGATTTTACTATGTTCCTTCTTTTCATTGTAGTTTCCTTTCTGTGTTTTGTTCACAGGAGCTCTTAATATAAATGTGAAGGTGCTGTACAAACACAATTGGGCAAGTACATTAGAAAATGGAAATACAAGTGAAATAAGAATCATACACAGTCAGGTAACAAATTACAAACACATGCTCTTAAAGCAGGAAATTCCCTAGAAAACATCTTCTCTATGTTTTGTAAAGAGAGCATAGAGCAACTTAATTTATATTAAGACAATTCAGCAACATCAGAAATGACTTCTACATATCATAGTATCTGTATACCTTTCATTAAATGCTGGTATTTTAAATTTAATCTCCTTCCATTCTATAAGAACCTATACTATGCAAAAAATAAGAATGCACTAAGATTTAATGCATCTTAGTGCATCTTATCAAAATTTTCATTTCATTATGCTTCATGGTGATAATAATAATTATAAAATTGGAAAGCATGCATGCTCAGTGTACCCAAAGCCACTTCATACCAATTACAATAGAAATATGTGCTGAATATTTCATGCTTCTCTTCTCTCTTGAGGATAACACCTTTTGTAATTTCCATATGTCATCCAGTTAACATGACAAACAAAGAAGTTGAGGATTTCAAGCACAGTAACAGAAGTGAAAGATTTTGATTGACTGGTACATTATAACTTTTATTACATACTGTGGACCCAGGATGTTATAATAATTAGCCTGTCAAGTCAATTGTTACTCTTCATTAAAAATGAATATAAGAGAACAATTAATCTCACGACTTTAGCTTCATTAGGACGTTCTGTTTTTATAGTCAGATGCAGTTCAGTGTCTCAATTTAAAGAATATATCATTTTCTAATAGAAGGTTTCACCTTCATTATTTTGATTATGTACTCAAATGGAAAAATGTAAGCTTATGTAATAAGTGCATAAAATTCTTTCTTTTTTATCATATGCCTTTTGAAATTCATTATAGATACAAGAGATCTTTCCTTACTCATTTTCTTCACCTTAACATTATGAGGCTGTGGACTCAGAATGTCATACTCTTTGAAAGTGAGTCATTTTTCTGAAAATGCTGACACCCACAAAAGTAGACTCAGCTCCAGGACTTTTCTACAAGCCCAAGAAATATTGCAAAAGAAAAAAAGATATTAGAGCTGAGTTTTTCTTACATAGTAAAGGTTAGATGAGCGGTAATAAAAAAAAAATCTCCTATTGGTAATTGCTTCTCAACTTAGACTATGGACAGAGTGACTGCTTTTGGGGATTGAAAACTAGCAGGTAAAAATTGTGGTCCAGATCATAGAGAAGATATGGGCTATGCTTCTGCATTTTAATGAAATAAAGCCAGATATAATAATGGTTAAAAACTAGTTGTTCCTTTTATTCACTGACAAGAAATCCCATAATATAAAATAAAGCGAAAAAGGAGTCTGCATGGCCAAGAGACATTAGAGGAAAGGCTGAACCTCAGACCCACAATACAGAATGGATCTTGGATGGCAGGATATTTTGTCAATTCCTTCACCATTACTCAACTTCAACAGATTAAATTCTATACAGAAAATGTCATGATCTCCTTTGAGAATATCTCAAACCTTTCACTGTTAGCAAAATGTTACTTATAATAACCTGATGATATTACTACCACTATATATGGAAGCCTGCATGATGCAATATAAAATAAAATTATTTAAACAGATCTAAATTTGAGTCATGTTCCCCCTTCTACCTGAGTTGGTTGACCTAAGATAGAGGACATACACTCTGAGCTTTAGTTTTATCTGCTATTATTTAAAAATGATTTGTCATCCCCTAACTGAAGCAGAAATTTAATCCCCAAAGTGATATGTTAATGATATTAACAGGGACAAAACTTAATCTACTATGGCATTTTTAGGTGAGGCCTTTGGAAAGTAATTAAAATAGGTTAGGTGAATAAGGTGGAGCCCACATGACTGAATCCTGGTGGTTTTGAAAGGAGAGAGAGAGAGACCACATAGACATGGAGACAAATGAAAGTTCCTGCCATGTTAGGATGTAGCCTCATGGTCTTTCACTAGAGCCTTTATAGTGCTGTTTTTACTTGCAGCCTATAAATGTGTGAGCTAAATGGATAATTATTCATTATAAAGTGACCAATTCGTTTATATTGATGAATTCATGAAAATGGACCATTACAATTGGCATTAGCTTTCTTGGACCTTCATAACAAAATCACACAGACAGTTTGGTTTTAACAACAGAATAATATTTCCCCATGGGTCTGGAGATTATATGCCTTGGCCATCAAGATGTTCATAGGTTTAGCTTTTTCTGAGGTCTGATTCCTTAACTTCCAAATGGCAGCCTTTTCCCTGTGTCCTAACATGGTCTCTTCTCAGTGAGTGTGCCTCCTTGTCTCTCTGTATGTCAAAATTTCCTTGCTTGTTAAGAACACCAGTCATATTGGATTAAGGTTAACCCTAACATCTTCATTTTATGTTAATCAAAGGTTTAAAGGCTCAACCTCCCAATGTAGTCCCATTCTGAAGTACTGGGGGTAAGGGCTTCAACAGTGGAATATTAGGGGAATTCAATCCAGCCCATGGTGCCATATCTACATGATTATAATAACAGTATGAAAACTCTCAGAGTTATTGTAAAAATTTAATTAACCAAAATGTATGAAGTATCAGCTAAAATGTATCTTACACATGGTAGACATTCAATATAACTTTCTTCAATTACTTCCTAAACCATAAATCATCTAGCCTTAGAATATCTCAGGTTGTGGTTTGTTCTCTAATGAGAGTATGGTCAAAGAATTAAAATCTAGTAAAGGGTGGCATTTTGGATATCTTCAATGCATATGTACCATAGATACTCAAATTAAATATAAACAAAGCTATCTTGTCAAAACAAAAACACTGTATTCACTAGTTCACAGTGAAAATCAAATGTATTTCATAAAGTCAAAGAAGTTTGTTTTCCATTTTTTTTTTCTTTTTCACTGCTTCTAGACATGATCGAGTTCAGTCTGAACTTCAGTTTATCTTCTGTATCTGCACTGTCATAATGATGAAAATGTTATAACTCATTACTGTTCCAAATAGTGACCCCCACCCACCTTGGCACTTGAAATATGGCTAGTACAATTAAGGAACAGAAGAATTTATTTATTTCAATTTATTTTTTTAAATTTAAGTTTACTTTAGTTAATTCTAACTTACATAGCCACATGGCTATTAGCTGTCATATTGAACAATATAGTTCTATATCATATTCCTCAGATTTGGTTTAATTAGTGAATAAAATAAATTATATTTTCTGTAGATTCCATGGCTAAAAAATTTGCAATAGAACTGGAGTTGTTCCTTCAGAAATATTGCTTATGGCACTATAGAGGCCAGAATTTTAATGCTAATAATTCTTTAAATGTTAACTATTAACCATTATACAGTTGATGTTTGCCAAGTAAAACAGAATCAATAAGCTCCCTGAAGTTAACATTTATGACAACTGTGTTAGCAAAGTTGATTTTCTGAACTTGCCAAGTACATAGACTTTGTATCAAGTGAGCAGATATTTACTTTGCTTCTGAAGGAATCTATTTAGTCCTTGCCCCAAATAAATTTGCTGATACATTCACTAAGTTGGTAATGGTCCAATTTTTTAACATAGTTTGAGTAACAGAGTTCCTTAGTTCAGACCTTCAGGGATAAATTACAGATCATGCTTACTTGGAACACCTGGATCAACTACTTGTAATTAACTCTACTGTTGAGAACAGTTGGAAATCTTGTTAAACATGAGTTTTGATATTTTTTTTTCCTCTTAATTGACCAAACTCATGCACACTTTATCATTCTGTAGACCAGAGTTTGGCAAAATTTTCTCTAGAGTCAGATTGTAAATATTTGCAATTTGTAGGCTAAGAGGCAACAATTGAAAATACTATAGAGGCACCAATATAGTCATTTATAAATGTAAAGTCATTCGCAGCTTGTGGACCACACGAAATCAGGAAGCTGAAAAGATAGTGCCCATCAAACATAGACTCTCAATCCCTAGTATTATTTCTGGATTGTTAATAGTAACATAGGATTGTTTCTTAATGTGTGGGACAAAATTTGTAGCCATTATCAACCAAGGTTTAAGTGACAATTAATCTCTCATTTTACATATGTAATTTTTGTTAACTTTTTAAATATTAAGTAATCTGACAAAAATTCAGGTTAAACAGTATTTTTTCTAATGAGTTGTGTCATATGCTCAGTGCTACTCAAATTTTAGATATCAAAATGTATATTGACATTTCTAAATGACATTTATAGGAAATTAAATGTCATTTAAAAATCCAAATAGACAACAGAGCCTCTTTCTTAACTTATTAATTTAATATTCATATTCAAAAAATATGTATATAGTCTGAACATTCAAATTATAAAAAAAATAAAAATCACATAAAGTGCTAATTATCAAATGCTTCTAATGTCTCCCACAACCACAATGGAATTCCCTTGTTTGATTCTTATTGAAAGATTGGTTTCCCATGAAGACACTCACAGAAACTTCAAATAAAAAAAGAGATTGTTTCTTCTTTTCCAGTTTACACATCTCACTACAATGCTGACTACAACACTATGCCATCAGTTGACTGAATTCCTTCTCATCCCTATTTCCACAATCAAAACCAAATATTTTTACTTTTGCAAAATTGTTTGATTTTAGCCATGTTTACTTTTTTAAAAAATGTTTTTATTTGTTCATTATAGTGATACATAATAGTGGATTTTGTTTTTACATAATTATGCATGTATGGAATATAACTTGCTCCATTTCAGTCCCCAGTGCTTCTTACATTTTCCTCCTCCCTCTTTTCTACATGACCTGTCTTCCTTCTATGTATTTATTGTTTTTTTTTTTTAATTGATTCTGTAGAGCTATACATAAAGATGAAATTTGCTATGGTACATTCCTATATGTGCATAGCATAATTTGGTCAATTCTGTTCCTTAGTTCCTTTCTTTTGCCAACCTTACTCCCTCTCAATCCCGCTCCTCTACTCCATTGATCTTGTTTCCATTTTCATGGGATTTTCCTACTTTTTCCCCTTACATTTGTCTAGCTTCAAGATGTGAGAGAAAATATTTGAACCTTGACTTTCTGAGTCTAGCCATATTTCACTTATCATGATATTCTTTAGTTATATCCATTTACCTCTAAATGCCATAATTTCACTCTTCCTTATGATTGAGTAAAACTCCATTGTGTATATACCCCACATTTTCTTTATTCATTCATCTCTTAATTGGCAAGTGGGGTGGGTCCCCCTCCTTAGTATTTATCCAAAAGAACTAAAATCAGAACACTATAATGATACAGGCACATCAGGGTTTACAGCAGTGCATTTCACAACAGCCAAGTTATGAAACTTTTACGTTTTACTATGGCAAATGTTATCACCTCCTATGCCCCACTCACACATTTCTGTTTCTTCACTCTGAATACAAGAAAAGACAGTTGCTCTGTCACAATTTGAATAACAGCCCATTCTTCCTCCCTGTCTTTGGATAACTCTTCTATCACATGCCATGGTACTGTCTCTGCTTCCTGCAAGCTCAGCTGTAATACTTTTTATTAATCTATTCCCATTGATAAAATTAAACTTGCTGCATTGTGTTCCTTAATATGGGTGTATAATATTTAATAACACATAAAGTCTTGGGTTTTTCACAATTAACTTAGCTTTTCAAATACTTTTAATGGTTTTCTGACCATTAAAAATGATATTTTTACTATACTGAGTCTTCTTATCCCCAAATGCAGTAGTTCTCTCCATTTATTCAGGTCAATTTTTATATCCTTGAAAAAAATTAAGGTATTAAACATCTGTTAGATTTTAAGGTTCTGTAAGGAATTTGGGGTAGGTGTGAAGGCAATGCATTTTATTATACTATCCAATTTGTTATAGCTGGCATCTCATAAAGTACTAATTATCAAATTCTTCTAATGTCTCCCACAATCATAATGGAATTCCCATGTTTGATTATTATTAAAAGATTAGTTTCCCATGAAGATGCTCACATTAACTTCAAATAAAAAAAGAGATTGTTTCTTCTTTTCCAGTTTATATATCTCACTACAATGCTGACTACAACACTATGCCATATAGTTGACTTTAGTGGTAAACTTTTTATAGTAGATACTTATTCATCATAATAAGAAATTAAGGTTTTCTTTTCTTGTATTCTATTATGGCTAAGAAGATTTGTTCAGTTTTGTTTACCTTAATCATGAATGAATGTTAAATTGCGTTGGATTTTTAATGTATTTGCTGAAAAGTACATGTTATACCTTTTAAGGTGATACGATAGATTGTATTGATAGGAATTTTAGTATAATTCTATACTTTTCATTCTTAGAATGATTTTTAATTGTTCACGACTAATATATTTAATATATATCTAGTATAAGTAGTTTAATCTATAAATAATTATTTGATGTAGATTTTTAAAAAAATTGTTGTCATAGATGGAAATTATCTATAATTTTCTTTTGTTGGGCCAGAACTATCTGATTTTCCTTGGCATTTACCAATCAAAATGTGCATTTAAAGTCATTTGGGCCTGTTGCTGTTTCAGGGTATTAGTGGTACAGTCAATAGCATAAAAAGAAATGTAATTAGTATAATTATATCAATATAGAATAATATATCAATATAGAATTAATTACAGTTGTCAACACCTTTTCATCTTGGTAGCATCAATATTACTTTAAGATTAGTGAGAAACAGAAATTTATTAAGAGCTATCTTTGTGATCTCAGAAAAGAGAAATGACAGAGAAGAGCAGGGCCAGGGGACATCTCTCAGGTAAAACGGTCTCTATTGTTTCATCCAGGAGGGTCAATGTGGCCCCTTGGTCCCTGGGCAGCTCTAATGCATTCCTGTGGAGAAGTCCAAAGCAGTTCACAGACCCAGTCCAGCAGCTGTTCCACATAAGTGAGGTATGGTGTGATCTGTCATTCTTCTTGATTTTGTCTGTGTCTCAGCTGACCACTTTCGTTGGAACAACTTTTTTTTTTCAAAGTCTAGGTTGTGTCTGCCTTTCTTTCATTGGAGTCACTTTGTTTCTCTATCTTTAGCATAAGCAGAAATCAACATGGCACACAGCAAGAAAATTTCAGAATTCAGGCAGCAATCCTCCCAGTCACTTGCTTCTAGCCCTTGCTGTTTTCACAAAGTACAGACTCATGTCCCACCATGGGGTGGCTCAGTAGAGAAATGAGATACACTAGGAGGACTTGCTTTACTCTCACTACACATCCTAAGTAGCAACACCAACTAAGAATGCCATTATAAACAATAAACAAACAAAACAAAAACAAAATAATCAATATTTAAAATAGTCCCCCACCCCAAAAAAAAGTCAAATACCCAATATCTAAAGACCAAAACCAGAACCAGCAAACAACCAATTAAGCTAATAATCTGTGAGCCTCACAGATTACAACCATGATCTCCCTGTGCTTACATACAAAAGCCCAGTCACTGCCATGGTCTTACAGAGGTGTTGTTAGAACACCAACAAATTGGTTTCTTGTGAGGTCACAGCTTGGCCCAGTCATGGTTAAGTATAACCCACAATTGTCTCATTTTTGGCCTCCAGGACTATTTCCAGCTTAATAATAAGAAAGGACTCCAGAAACTTGCTTCAGTGGGCTATAAAGAATGATATTTACTTGTGCAGAAATAAAAATCCATAGGACACTTCAATGGCCTTTTAAAATCTGAAAACTGGTAATAACTTTGGCTCTTAAAGATTTCAGCATCTATATGTGGATGCTAACTCACAGCAAGGGAGGGTCTGGAGGGTAAAAATAGAAGTCCATTGGATTAGACAGAGGGAAGCCAAGGGAAGGAAGGGGAGGAGAATGGTAAGGACAGAGAATTAATCAAACATAACTTTCCTAACCTTGTATTTGAATACAAAAACAGGGTAACTCTGTATCATATACAACCACAAGAATAGCATCCTAATTAGAAAAAGTCATACTCCATATATATATATAATATGCCAAAATGCATTCTATAGTCATGTATAACTAAAAAGAACAATAACATAAAAATAAATAAAAACTTAAAAATTAAAGATCGTGGGGAATAAAAGATTTCATCATATATACACTCAAAGTATTCAATTCCTTTATCTTTCCACTCAGAAGGGTTGGTGTCAAAAAGATGATAACATTTTAGTCACATTGTGATACTATAACAAAATGCTCTGTTACTAAGACACTGTAGGACATTTTTTAACATGCATGGAGCTAAGAGGAATGAGGCTTTTATCAAAATTTCCCCATAAGGTTTTCATCAAATTTCTCATCAGAAATGTTGGAACCCAAAAGGCAATTGGTTGATATATTCAAAGTGATGAAGGACAGCCTGTCATCCATGAATCCTATGGCCAGCAAAAGTGTCCTTCCCATAGGAGAGAGAAATGGAGGCATTCCTAGATAACTCAGTTCCTTAATGCTGTTGTTTTAAAACACCTTAGGCTGGGCAATTTTTCACAACAGGAATTGACTTCTCATAGTTCTGGAGTAGGACAATATGCAAGGAGATTCAGAGTGTGAAGAAGGCTTGCCTACTCTTTCTTCTTCTATCATGGCAATTTATCGCTGTGTCCTCACATGTTGAAAATAGCAGAAGAATCTAGAATCTAACTCCTTCAAATTCTGTTCTGTTCTTTTCTCCCTCCCTCCCTCCTTCCTTCTCTCCCTTCCTTCCTTTCTCTCTTTCTATTTCTCTTTCATCTTGTACTGGCTGTTGAAGCCAGCACCTCACATGTGATAGGTAAGCACATTACCACTGAGCTACATCTCTAGCCCTTTTGACTTTATTTCGACACAGATCTTACTAAGTTGTCCAGGCTGGCCTCAAACATTGGTCCTCTTGCTTCTGTGTGTGTGTTTGTTTGTTTGTGTGTGTGTGTACTGAATCAGTGCCTTGTGCATGCTAGAAAAGCCATCTTGTTAAAGACACACATCCTTCCAGGAGGTTGAAGTCTCATGACTTAAGAGGCTACCTCATGACCTATCTCCTAAAGACCTCATCTCTTAATACTGCTGCATTAGGGTTCAAGTTTTAAGAGGAATTTTGGAGGGACACACATATTCAAACCATAGTAGCAGGTAAATAAGTGTTGAGGGAGTTGGTCACTACTAGATGTGTCTTGTGTGAAGGGAGTTCTTCAGGTTAAGCTTCAGAACACTGGGAAAAAATTCAGAGTTGGATAAAGACAGAAAGATCTCTGGAAAGAGAAATTCATGAAAATTTTTAAAACTAGTATTCATGATAGTCTATATTATTTAAGAAACTAATTTAGAAAAATAATATCTAATTAGTCCATATTATTAAACAAACAATGCATACACATGTAAATATGTGACCTCAGTAACTAAGGAGGGATAGAATTGGAGCTGTATATAATAAGTATTTTGTACATTATTAAAATTATACTACTCTAGATTCATATCAGAGTGGTATCACTTTCACATGTTACATGTAACACCCATGAAAACTATTAAGTAATAGCTATAATACATACCCCCAAAGAAAGCAATGGGAATTCAAATGTTTTACCAAAAATAAATAAATAGGAAAGGACTTAATGATGCAGGAATTGAGGTTCAAAAAAGCTGACAGACCTATAGGAAACAAGCAACAAAATGACAGAAGGCACTCCTCCCTTATTAAGAATTGCTTTAAGTGACAATACATTAAACACTCCAATATAAAGACAGGCAGTAGTAGAAGGAAGAGAAAATATGACCCAATTTTATTTGTATAAAAACTAACTGAAGAAGAGCATCCAGCCCTTGTAGGATCTTGGAAAGAATTTTCTAGGCAGAGGGTTGGAAGGATAAGAAGGCCTATATGTGTGATCCCAGTGATGAAGCAGAAGCAAATGGATAGCCCCCTATGGACTACATCAAGATCAGACTGAGAGCTGAGTATTCTGATTTCCATTTTGCAGATGAGGATACTGAAGGTAGGAGAGGTTGAGTCACTCTGCTAAGTTTCTTTCCTCATAACCTAGTTTCAAAGTCTTCACTCCCTCCAAACATGGTACGTGTGTCACACTGACATGTGTGTTGAGTTACTTACCACCTAGGTATGTACTTGTGGTTTCAATGAACATGCATATGGAGACAGGTTGATTAGATATATTTAGTAATTTAGTCCATTTCTCCAACAAGTACATCAGCTTCTGGCTCCCCTAAATATCACTGGTTCAAATACTAAACAGTCAACAGAGGATTTTTTTCCTAAAGCACCCAGTCAGTTGGATGTTTTTGTCCTCTTGAACATGACTTGGTTCTGACCCAGAAAAGCTTTTTCTACTTCCTATGTAAGGAAAGGACAAAGGATACTCCAGAATCAGGCTGAATAAACACTAAGCGAAATCTTAAGAGCATAAGGGACCACAGAGTAGACTGGATAAAGCCAAAGGGAGTATTAGTGAACTGGAAGATCATCCTGAGAAAACTGCTCAGGATTCACCACAGATTAAATAAGAAGATGTGAAAATGGAAGACAGGCTCTGAAAGTCAAAAATGCCCTAGAAGCCCTTCAGAGTTTGAGAGGTAGAGAAGTAATCATGCAAGAGAGCCAAAATAGAATTAGCATTTCCTGTTCAAGACAACAGGAGAAGCTTCCTCAGAGCATCTCTTGGCATTCGAGGAGCTGAGTCTCCAGAGACTGTGGTGGGGAGAAAGAAAGGAAAGGAGAATAAAGTGAATTAATAATTGAATGTCACTCTGTCACATACTGATCCATGATATGACTCACTTAATTAATTCATTGGTTTCAAGGCTGAAATCTTTCTCTGTTTTGTCATAGAGAAGAAATTCACTACATTTCATTGGTTTGTGTGCTCTTCATGGTTAACACAAGGACACACAGTAGGTGTTCAAGGAAGGGTAACTGGAGGAGAAGGGATTTGAATTTACAAGCTTTTCACCTTAGTGCCTGCACCAATTCAACAGTAAGGAACAATGCCTGCATGCCTCTTGTTATGATTGGGATCTTAAGTGTTCCTTAAAAGCTTTTGTGTTGAAGACTTGGTTCCAAATGCACCAGTGTTCATGGGTGTTGTCATTGTTAGCTTGTTGAGAGCCACAACCAAGTCAACATGGCGCCTGGCATTTTGCCAGAAGAAGTGGTTGAGAAGTAATGCCAGCGAGCCATTAAGATGATGATAATTAAGCTGTGTATAATTATTAAGATAATGACTGATTGCTTTAACTAGATGATGCTAAATTGAAACAAGCTGTGTATTCAGTTGTGTATATAAACCTCTGCTGTCTGGCAATAAGGCGGCTCCTGCTACCTCGGGTGCCCGCTAATTTTGAGTTCCGTTGAGTTCCCGTTGGTTCTTGCGGAGTTTCGGTTGAGTTCCGGGTGAGTTCCTGTGGGGTTCAGGCAATAAAGTAGTTCGTGTTTGAACCTATAAGTGACTCGTAACCTGCCGGTTATTTGGAGCCCAGCCAGACTGAGGCATTTGGTGGCCTGTACGGGGAACGCCTGAAGCTTGGGGGTAAGTGAAACTGCTTGCCCCTGAGAGCAGGGCAAGAGAATGGGTGACCATTTCAAAAAACAATGTGTTCTTGTTTTGATTTGTTTTGTTTTTGTTTCAAGCTGCCTGTCCCTAGAACTTTCTCAGGCAAACTGGGGAAAGTGGTTGGCTCAAGGTTTGAAGTTGTTCGCCCCTGAGGAAGAGATAGACCATGGATACACATGTCAAGAATGTTTCATTTGATAACCACTTACCATCTAATCCTTTGTTTAGTCTTTTTGGTTTTTGCATCCTGTAGTTTTTCCAAAAATGACAAGAAAAACACCTATCCTGAATGCTCCAAATATATTCACTGATGGGTCAAATAATGATACAGCAGCAGTAGTTAACCCTGATCAAACTTTTACATTTAAAAAGACATTAAAAATCATTGAAACATATATGGAAAATATGCATTTGGATAGAATTGATATAAGTTTGCCTTTATTATTTATTGTACTACCAACAAAAAATATTCCTACAGGATTATTTTGGCAAGAAGGTCCATTATTATGGATACAATTATCTTATTCTCCTAACACTATTCTTACTAGGTATCCTGAAGCTGTGGGACAATTAATATTCAAAGGAATAAAGCAGCAAAGGGAGTGTTTGGAATTTCTCCCAATAAAATTATTACTCCATATATTATGGATCAAATTGATGAGTTAGCTAATGAGTTAAATACTTGGGCAATAATCATGTGCAAATCTAATGTTTCATTTGATAACCACTTACCATCTAATCCTTTGTTGTCTTTTTTGTCTTTGAATCCTGTAGTTTTTCCAAAAATGACAAGAAAAACACCTATCATGAATGCTCCAAATATATTCACTGATGGGTCAAATAATGGTACAGCAGCAGTAGTTACCCCTGATCAAACTTTTACATTTTTAGTACCCAAACAATCAGCTCAAAAGGTAGAGCTTAATGCAGTATTACAAGCTTTTGTGATGTTTAAAGATTCTGTATTTAATTTATTTGGTAGTACCAGGGTATCTTTGCTGATGGTGTCATCTGTGGTACAGTTTTTCCAGGGGTTTCTCACTTGGAGCAATCAATGGCTTGATATCATGGCATTTTGTATCCTCCCCTTTCTGCTTGTAGCAGGTTGGTTATGGTGTTTGTGTAAAAACCACTATCCACAAGTATGGCTAAATGCTGGGCTGGTAACCAATTATGGGTAAGATCCAATTGCAATGGTACCAACCTAAGACAGGAGGCTGATGCCTTGAGGTCCGCTCATCAGATGATGGGTAAGGACCACATGTAGTATTGGACAACCTAAAACAGGCACGGTCCCTAAGCCACATACTTGTTGTTTAATTAAACAGAAGGGGGGAGATGTTGAGAGCCACAACCAAGTCAAGATGGCACGTGGCATTTTGCCAGAAGGAGTGGTTGCGAAGTAACACCAGCAAGCCATTAAGATGATGATAATTAAGTTAAGCTGTGTATAATTATTAAGATAATGACTGATTGTTGTAACTGGATAATGCTAAATTGAAACAAGCTGTGTATTCAGTTGTGTATATAAATCTCTGCTGTCTGGCAATAAGGCGGCTCCTGCTACCTCAGGTGCCCGCTACTTTTGAGTTCCCGTTGAGTTCCTGTTGAGTTCTCGTAGAATTCCCGTTGAGTTCCCGTTGGTTTTTGAGGAGTTTTGGTTGAGTTCCGGGTGAGTTCCCATGGGGTTCGGGCAATAAAGTAGTTCGTGTTTGAACCTACAAGTGGCTCGTGACCTGCCGGTTATTTGGTGCCCAGCCAGACTGTGGCAGTAACTGATGGGATCATGAGGACTGTAAGCTCATAAATAGATTCATCCATTGATGGATTCATAGCTTGATGGTTCATTGGAAGATGGTGGAAACTTCAGAAGATAGGGTCGAGTTAGAGGAAACAGGTCATTAGAGCCATGTCCTTAAAGAGTGTATTTTTTATTTGGCACATATTCATATTCATTCATATTCATTATCTCTCTCTCTCTCTCTCTCTCTCTCTCTCTCTGACAACCCTAAGGTGAGCTTCTTTCTACTACCACACAGTACCCACCATGATGTTCTGCCTTTTCAGAGGCACCAATTGATAGGGCCAAGTGATCATAGACTGAAGACTCTGAAATTCTGAGCCAAATAATTTATTCCTTTAAAATAATTTTCCTCAGGTATTTTGTCACAACAACAGAAAACTGACAGAAAATTGATACCAAGAAATAGCATTATTTCTTTGATAATGATAGGAATGCAAGAGTAAAGACTGTGCTGAAGTGATTTCTAATGGAAATGAGGACTCTATTGGGAATTGGACTAGAATGCAATCATGTTACATTCTGGCAAGGAAATTTCAAATGTTTTTTCCATTCCCTGAAACTTTGAGGCTGAGTTTAAAGGTGACAGAATAATTAATCTGGTGGAGGTGAAATTTCAAAATAGTACAGTGTGCACAGTTTGCTGTAGGCATTGTTGCTTGTGTTAGCCAGACTGATAAGGAGAACAGAGAAAAAATCAAAGCACAAAGATTTTTAAAACTTGCAGTTTGGTAAGGAAAGCAGAAAGTATAAATTTGGAAGCGAAGAAGGTGTAGCTGCTGAAGAGATCAGGGTCAATATTTTAAAAGGCAAGTAATTAGTGTGGGGATAATAAGAAAGATGTTTTGGGGACTTCTAAGGAACTGCCCATATTCCACCCATTCCAGGATCAAGAGTGTAAAAGTGTAAACTCATTCATAAGAGAGTTTTGAGAAAAGTCCCTGAGCAAACTGCTGGCCCAGATTTACCTAGGGAATTATTTCCCAAGGGTTTCTTTCCTGTCATTCCAGCTCTCAAAGGTTGCCACACCTATGTCTTAAGTGAGCCCACCTTCTGCTTCCACTGGTGGCGAACCCTGGCCTCTTCCACGTGGTGCTTATTTTGTAGGCATATAGAAAGCAAGAGTTACAGGGTCTTGAGGTGTCCATTAAGATCGTAAAGTAAAGCCTGGGAGGCCAGGCAATGCATAACAGTGACAAAATCCTTTGGGCATCCACTAGGATGGGCATTCAGTTTTGAATATTCTGTAATTTTCCTGTTTAATCCACAAATATTAAATATTTTTTTAAATATTAAAATATATTGTTGTTGTAATAAAAAAAATCTATCCCAACTCCTTGTAATCAGAACAACATCCCATGTGACCCAGTTTGTATTCATCTGTTTTGCATGTTCTACCCAGACTCATGTTAAAAAAAAAAAAAAGTATGGTGTCTATTGAACTCAGCACTGCAAACAGATGTCTGTGCATTTCTCATGTATAGATATTTATTTTATATCTTATTTTGTTCCCATGCCTATTATTTCTTCATTTTAGAGTTTAAGTGTTTAATTTATTTTTGTCATTTTGAATTAAGTCTAGTATATCATAATTGCTGATAAATTTCGGTATCTGTTTTAGTATTTTGGGGAGCAGTGGGGAGGCTTGAATTTAAAGGATAGGGTCTAATTTTGTGGGAATATTTTCTTAGAAAATCTTCTACTCTGTCATCTTCACCTACTCATTCTCATCAGAGACTTTGTGAGCATTCCCAGCGGACTCCCAATCTACACTCAGATATTTTGCCAATGGCTAAATGCTTCTATTTCAGTAAAATTGGTGATAATCCAATTCTAGTTATTCAACCAAAGAGGGACTTGACCCAAGTCTTGTCTGCAATGATTTCCCCTGTAACCAGTGGCATGATGATTTTTATATACTGTAGCCCCAGGCAGAAGTCTCACCTTATTTCGGCCTCCTTGGTTGAAGTTGTCATGCCTGCTGTGGACCTCTGTCACTCGCCAGTTCTTTTGATCCCTGCTCCCTTAAAGGATCTACCTCCTAAGTGCCTCACCATTGCATCCCCAGATTATTTCTGTGCTTTTAAACTTCATGGAGACTGTCTCCTTTTATTGGGACTGTACTATTTTACTTCATGTTACTCTAATTTATTTGAACATTGTTAATAATGTAGTTATTATTATTTATGTTGTACGCAGGAAGAAATTTCCAGATAATTTTTTTTGTGATGACCTCAATCCAAAATGTTTATTTTCTCAAAATCTATCTGAAACAGGCACAACAATATGTGTATGACTTCAGTATGGCATAAGTATAAAATTTTTATTTGAATCACATTTTCTTACAGAACTTTTTCTTTTCTTTAACAAATTAATGTTCATTTTTTTAACTTGTTCTTTTCAGATGTACATAACAGTAGAGTATATTTTGACATATTATACATAATGAAGTAAAACTTTCCATTTATGTGGTTATACATGATGGAGAGTTACATTGGTTGTTTATTCACATATGAACATAGAAAAGTTATGTCCTATTCATTCTACTGTCTTTTCTATTCCCATCCTCCTTCCCTTCCCTTCATTCCCTTTTGTCCAATTCAATGAACTGCTATTCCCCTTCCCCATTGCCCCCTTATTATGTGTTAGCACCCACTTATCAGAAAGAACATTCAGCCTTTGGTTTTTCAGGATTGGCTTATTTCACGTAGCATAATAGTCTCAAGTTTCATTCTTTATGACCAAATGCCATCATTTCATTCTTCTTTAAGGATGAGTGATATTCCATTATGTATATATACCACATTTTGTTTATCCATTCATCTGTTGAAGGGCATCTAGGTTGGTTCCATATCTTGGCTATTGTGAATTGTGCTCCTATAAACATTGATGTGGCTGTGTCACTACAGTATGCTGATTGTAAGTACTTCAAATATGCCCAGGAGTAGAATATCTAGGTCAAATGGAAGTTCCATTCCAAGTTTTCTGAGGTATATTCATACTGCTTTCTAGAGTTGTTATATCAATTTGCAGTCCCACCAGCAATGTATGAGTGTACCTTTCCCCCACATCCTCGCCAACATTTATCATTACTTGTGTTCTTGATAATTGCCATTCTGACTGGAGTGAGATGAAATATCAGTTTTGTTTTAGTTTGCATTTCTCTACTTGCTAGAGATGTAGAACATTGTTTTATATATTTATTAATCAATTATATTCCTTCTTCTGTGAAGTGCCTATTCAGTTCCTTTGCCCATTTATTGGTTGGGTTGTTTGTTTATTTGTTTGTTTGTTTTGGGGGATGGTAGGTTTGTTTGATCATCTGTTTTATTTCTCCCTTCCCATAGCCAGCAAAAAATTTAAGAAAAAAATGCCATCAATTCAGGCACAAGCATTCCATTTTTAAAAATCAGAGTGCATTGACAGCCATGGACACTGCGCAGGTTTAACTTGTATGTTTACAGTGTGTAAGGTGGTGGGGCCATGGAGCCATGGTTGAAGGCAGTATTACAAAATATAAAAAGGTGGTCTTTTGTGCTTTATGTTTCCTAGAACCCTGCCGCATTTCCAAATGAGACACTATAAAAGAAATCAGAGACTATTTACTATATGACTTATGGAAAATGTTCTATAGGTGAGTGACTATAAATATAAAGCATAAATGGCTCTCTTTATCTACATGCAGGGGAGGAATATCAGAGAGGGCTCATCTTGGTATCCCTAACTGCTAAGACAGAGATGCTGAGATGGGGGAGGACAAGGTCTTGGAGCACAGCTAAACTGACTCCTCAGTCCCAGAAAAGGCTGAAGCTCACCTGCCAGGGGATAATTGTGATTGTCGTCGTGAGCACAAGTGGTTTAGATAAAACAGGGGGCTCTGGAAGGCCAAAAGAAGGCACGTGGGACGTGGAGTTCACACTTCTTTCCCCTCAGTCACACAGTCGTGGTTCCTGGGGAAGTCTAGCTGCACTCAGGTTTCCTCCTTCTAAAAAAGTTTGGAGCTTGGCAGGCATGGAGAGGGTGGGAAATCAAATGTTATCTGTGGGAAATGTTTGGAAAGAGACTACAGTGGATCCATGTGTGGGTGAGAGGATGGATAGATGGAATTTGAGCACTGCCAAGAAAGTCATCATTCTGGAAGCAGAGGGAACAGGCCTGTCCCAAGAGCAGGGGATTCCTGGCATTGGAGGTGGCAGCAGTGACAGTGGTGAGCTTAGAGGACTTGCATATGCTAATTTCCAACAAGAACTAATTTCTATCTGGCCAAGAATGTAGTATCAATGCTTGTCAATTTGACTTCTAATTAGCCTGAGGTCCCCTGGCAGATCAAAATCTCCCCAAATGCTAACCATTCCCTGCTCTGACCCCCTCTCCATCAGCACAGGTCTTCAGGAACAGAATCAAAGTCAATCTCTCTCTCTCTCTCTCTCTCTCTCTCTCTCTCTCTCTCTCTCTCTGTCTCCCATCCCTGATTTCTTTAAGTGAGCCAAATGTATCCTGACCCTTTCTCTGTAACTCAGGTGTGGCTCCCTATAAACTTGAGGATGAAGACACTGCAGGTAAACTGCTTGAACCATCCACACCTTCCCAAGTAAGGAACTTCTGACAGGGGGTAGGGGAGTACTGAGAAATGGGAATCCACTACCCATAGTCTTTTCCAAGTCTCCAACAATGGGTATTTGCCCTCAATAGGGCTGTTCTGGGGCAGGGATGCCTGTGGGGACAAGGGAAGTCAGTCTTTGCTAAGAAAGAGGCACCTGGGCTTTATCACAACTGAGTACAGTTTTGTACATGTGTATATGCACACTGTTACTTAGGTACCTTCGCGAACCTTCCATAAACCCTCCTGGGGGCCTTTTCCTTCTGAAGAGTGGGTTCAATCTGAAAGTAGATCCTATTGCACCTGTGTGCAGGAGTGGATGTGATTACCTGTCTAGTCAGCTCCATTTCCCACTTGACCTTCAGTGTTGCCCTGTGCCTTCTGGGAGGGGGAACCAAGGGCACAGGGGCTGACATAAAACTGCTCTGCAAGCTTACATCCTATGTAAAGGGAAGGAGAGCTAGGACTGAAGCCAACTATTTCCCATTGAGGAACAAATCCCTGTGAGGCAGTAGAAGGTGTGGAGAAGCAGGAAGGGTGAACCATGCAGGATCTGAGGTCCTCCCCAAACTCGGGGCAGTCGCCAGAAGGCCATGCTATTGGAAATGGCTTTAGTGCTTGGGGACATTGGCTTGGCCTCAAACTCATCCTGGCCTCTTTGCTCATGGCTGTGTTATCGAAGGTCTTGGGGGCCTTGATGGGGATGCCCTGCCCATCCTAGTCCAGGTCATCCAGAACTCGCTGCAGCCCTGCATATTTGGCAGCACACCTGGCAGCACTCACCTCAATATCAACAGCAATATCTCTGTTGGCAGCTGATGGCCAGGGAGATGAGGTGTTCCCAAGGCTTCAGGGAATGCATCCACAAGGACAGGGAATTCCAATTGCGGAGCCTCATGGGCAGTACAAGTAGGGAGTGGGACTGTAGCAGCCAGAGGCAGACCACTCATAGTAGGAGTATGATGGGCATCCCCACACTCACCAGAACCAGCCAACCAGCCAGTGAGAGGCTATAGACTATTAGCGGGGTCAGGAAGAGGAAGAAAATCAGGTAGACCACAGCAAACCAGCAGTATTTGGTGGAGATGTTGCCCAGCCCCTTGGCCAGTTGGATTGGCAGGTGGGTGAACTATATTGGGTACCAAAGCAAGATCATGCTGATGCTGAAGAAAAAGTGTCACAGTGTGATCTGGATGGAACTCTTGAGAGTGTTGTCTGGGCTGACTAAGGTGGCCAGGGATGGCTGTGTTGGTCAGTTGTGGAGGCCAGAGTCCTCTAAATAGTTATCACACCAATACTGATCAATGGGGTCAAGACAGACAAGAACCCAGAGCTGCTCTGCATAATGAAGATCATGCCTGCCCCGAGGAGGATGGCCAGGTAGCCTGTTACCCAGGCAAAGGGAAAGGGGGAAATCGGTGTTGAGGGTTTTCTTGATGACAACTGCAATATGCCCCTTCAGCATGAAGCTCAGGAGCTTGACACTCATGATCAGGCAGCCACAGAGAACCAGTAGGATGAGGCCCACAGCAAGATATGGGAGGTTGAAATTCACAAAGATGTGTTGGCAGTGTTTTCTTTGTAGGTCCCATTTTCGATGGTCCAGGTATAGATGTCATCCCTCCAACAAAGGAAAGGGGAAGTGCAGTTATCAGCCCAGAGGACAGAGACATTCATCTGAATCTTGTTTTTAAAAGTTTTGCACCAAATCTTGATCAGATTCTTGTTTTTGGCTAGTTTACCATTAATTCAATTTGCTGGAGGAGGTTTAGTCCAGCTGAACAATGAGCTTAGTGTAAGTATCTGGGAAGACTTTGAGAAGTGCTGGGGCATCTTCTCCATTTCATAAGTGTAAGGTGTCCACCACCAAGTTGGTCAAAATCTTTAGGCAGTGGGTGACAGCCTCTAGGTGCAAAATCACCAGTATAGACAGCAAATTGAAGGAGTCATAGATGGTGGCTTGTGAAAGCCCTTCTGAACTCACTCTGGAACCCTACAGGCATGACTGCCTTGATGGTATTGGTGATGGAGATCCCAATGTTGATCCCCATGACAATAAGAATGGCAGCCCACACAGTCAACAGTGAGGAGGCTACTATCCTGACAGTGATATGCTGACATGATGCTGCAGCCAGTACCCAGATTACCAGTTCCACCACAGGGTTGGACATGATGGAGTTGTTTCTGAAGAATTGCCTGGCCATCTTTCTTCCAACCAGCTAGAAGGCACTCTGAGGACCTCCAAGGAGCACACAAACAAATAGAGGAATCCCAAGAGCAGAGTGAATTTCCCAATTTCTTGGAAGACACAGGGGATTTTCCATTTGGTGCCTCTCTCTAACCACTTGATTATAGTATCCTGGAGTGAAGGCCACTCCCAGGGGTCTTCCACTTGGGTGGTCTTCTCTATCAATGTCACAGTGGAGTAGTAGGGCAGAAGTTCAATCTTGGGTGCAGGAACTCTGATGTCATTTTTGTTGACTTCCTTATGTTTGGTTGGTGTGTACTCATGACTTGTGGCACCTTTGATGTATTTATTGAGGTTACACTAGTCATTTTCCAACTCAGGCCGATAACCTATGGTCTGGGAAGGAATCACTCCAGAGGAAAGTAGTCAGGAACAGCTGGAAAGTACTGTTGTCCAGGGTTATTTGTTTTTGTTTTTGTTTCTTTTGTTTTGTTTATTGATTTCATTTTTTTAATACATGACAGTGGAACTCATTACAATTCTTATTACACATATAGAGCATTTTTTCATATCTCTGTTTGTATATAAAGTATGTTCACACTAATTCATGTCTTCATATATGTGCTTTGGATTATGATGTCTATCACATTCCACCATCATTGCTAACCCCTTTCACCCTCCCTTCCCCTCCCACCCCTCTGCCCTATCTAGAGTTCATCTATTCCTCCCATGCTCCCCTCCCTACCCCATTATGGGTCAGTCACCTTATATCAGAGATAATATTTGGCATTTGTTTTTTGGGGACTAACTTCACTTAGCATTATTTTCTCCAATGCCATTCATTTACCTGCAAATGCCATGATTTTATTCTCTTTGTTTGTTTGTTGTTTTCTTGTTTTGTTTTTTTTTATTAAATTGATTTTATTTTTTAAAATACATCACAGCAGAATGCATTACAATTCTTATTACACATATGGAGCACAATTTTTCATGTCTTTGTATATAAAGTATGTTCACACCAATTCATGTCTTTTTATATGTACTTTGTTTTTTTTACATTATAATTCTTATTACACATATATACCACAGTTTTTCATATCTTTGTATATAAAGTAGGTTGACACCCAATTCATGTCATCATACATGTATTTTGGATAATGATGTCCATCACATTCCACCATCCTTGCTAATCCCCTGCCTCCTCCCTTTCCCTCACACCCCTCTTCCCTATCTAGAATTTTGTTTTGCTTTGGTGTTAACTTTTTTGAGTTATTTATATATTTTGGAGATTAATACTCTATTTGAGATGCAGGTAGCGACAATTTTTTCCCATTCTGTAGGCTCTCTCTTCATGTTTTTAATTGTTTCTTTTGCTCCAAAGATGATTTTTTTGTTTGATATCACCACAGTTGTTGATTGTTGATTTTACTTCTTGAACTTTAGGTATCTTGTTGAGGAGTTCAGTTCCTAAGCTGACATGATGGAGAGTTGGGCCTAAGTTTTCTTCTAGTAGACACAAGGTCTCTGTTCTAATGCCTAGATCCTTGATCCACTTTAAGCTGATTTTTGTTCAGGGTAAGAAATAGGTGTATAACTTCATTTTGCTACATATGGATTTCCAGTTTTTCTAGCACCATTTGTTAAAGAGGCTATCTTTTCTCCAATGTATATATGGTTCTTTGTCTAATATGAGATAACTGTGTTTATGTGGGTTTGTCTCTGTGTCTTCTACTTGGTACTATTGGTCTACATGTCTTATAGACATTTTTCTGACTTTCCTGTAATTTCTTTGCATGAGTTAAAGCCTTCTTTCTTCACAACCTATTCAGTAGCTTGAACTCTCCCGTTATATGTTGTAGTGTTGTCTTGGCATACACTGTCATTGAGGAAGTTTCTGACCTTCAAGGTAAGTTTTATATAAAGAAAATAACAGCCTACCTTGTTTTCTTAAAACTTTTGAAATAATGACAAATTGCTAGAGAGTTGCACAGAAATGTACAGAGTGATCAGCTCTCCTTATAAATATAATGTAGAACTGAATTTCTTGCAAATTTGTTTCCATCTTCCATACTCCTTTCTAAATATTTGGTATATATCTGTACATCAACATAGTTAGGTTCTCAACATATCTGCTTTTAAACTTATTCCTTTAAAGTTTTCCTTCAGCGGTTCACATTGTTTTCTCAGTTGTACAAATTAAAGTTAACAAAGTTCTGAAATATTCACTCTATAATGAAGTTTCTTGTATTGATAGGCAAAATAAAACTGTATTTCACTCATACATTTACAAGGGGATGTCATAATTTGCACTGGCCAGGCTGGGGTTGTGGTTCACTACTACAGTGCTTCTCTAGCACATGTGAAGCCCTGGGTTCGGTCCTCAGCACCACATAAAGATAAATAAAATAAAGGTATGGTGACTAGCTACAATGAAATACACACACACACACGTGTGTGTGTGTGTGTGTGTGTGTATTAGAATTTGCACTGGCCAAAAACTATATTATATCTTAGTGTTTTTCACAATAGGAATTGTTCTTTTACAAAACACCTAGACACTGAGAATAACCCTCTTCTTTTGAACATCTGAATTAAAAGCAGCAGGATCCCGAGCTTCTTTTTATTGTACTGTGACCAATTTCTCTGATATCTCTTCTCCTGTACCTCATCATATATTTTTCTATTTTTTCCCTACCATCACTACTGTCTCCAACTTCTTCCCCAGTATTCATTTTAAGTTAATTAATATACCATTCTCTCTTGTTGGTGTAATTCTCATCTTACATATGACTCTAAATTAGAATTAGTATAATTCTCTTCTTCCTTCTATAATAAGCTAACATCTAAAATATCATTTGCTTAGTCATTTATTAGAAAATATGGCTTTGGTCCTTCTCTCAATTAATAGATACTGTGAATCTCACTAAGTTCCACACTGAGCTAAGAACAAATAGGCTCAAAAGAGAAATGAAACAAATAGAGAATGAAATCTGTTTCTTCTCCAAATGTATGACTACAAAACATCAAACAAACTGAGACCATTTTCCATGGTGTCATTTATAGTCAATTATAAAAATTATGATTTCTTCCTTGTGGTAACTGATCTTGACAATGGTTTTTCTAAGAGATCCTTTAGCTTGTCATTCACTGAATTTTCTGCCAATCTAAGTAATGAAAAAAAAAGTGGAAAATAAACTAAAATAAAGAACAGAAAGAGAAAATGACATTTGATTATTTCAAAAATAATTAAAAATTGGTATAATTTTGCTCAGAATTATCAGTATAGATATCAAATTATCTGATTTGTTTCTGAAACGTGGCTAATGACAGATTCTGTTGTAGGTAGTTCTTAGACTTACAAACACCTAGGAACTTTTTTAGGAGTTTGTCAAGTAAAAGTTTAAAGTGATATACAATTGACACAATATTTGCAAATGTGGTTCAAAAGTTACTATAACAAAAATTTTCTTTAAGATAAAAATTCTCTTAAGGTGTTTCCTAAATTTTTAGTACACCTGAAATCCTTTTTTCCTTTCCGATCTTTGGTGTCTGTTTTATTAATAAAGAAAGATTTGGCCTGAAGATTTATCTCCAAAAGAACAAAAATAAAACTTTTAATCACACAGAAATAATAGATGTTGCTTTCCTTTTGTGCAATGCCTAAGTTGCCAAATGATTTGTTAATTCTAAAGAAGATTTTGCTGTGGTCATATTTATTTATTTGCTTGTTTGTTTTTTTATTTATCTTATGAAATCATCTGCCCATATTTCTTCTGAACCCATCTAAAATTTGGTCAGAGAATTTGTAGAAAGAAAGTGTATTGGCTGTAGACTTACTTATAAAAATTTGTTTTTTGATTTTTGAAAATAATGCTGCCTAGAAAATAAATATAAGTATGTTTGCAAGTTTTTGCAGTGGTCTTAAGAGTTTATAAAAAACATACATACATGGGATTAAATGAATCAATAGATTAACCAGTTCCTGGGGAACATAGAGACATGTTAAAGAAGGTAGATGTATTTATGTAGGGCATAGTTGTTACACCTGTGCAAACTCAGAAATTTTTCTCTTTTCAGAGGCCAGCATTCCTGACATTCATACCCACTAATAATATTTTGTACTTTAAAGAAATTTAAGAAAAAGAAGAAGAAGAAAGGAAAAGAAAAAAGGACACAGAAGAAAATAGACCATCGAGTCAGGATTTTTATGAAAGTACATTTTTTTGCACCTTAGACGAACAGCAATCCACATTCTGTGACATTCTACTCACATTTTATTAGTTATTCATTTTTATTGATATGCTAAGACAATAAAAAATGAACAATAAAGCATTCAATTTTTCTATGAATGTAGGTCTATGCAAATTTTTGCTAAAATAAACACCTCATACTTGAAGCCCTTTCTGCCAATCAATCACTTTGGAGTCCCTAATAAAAAGGGTAAACTATCTGGTAACTATTATGAGAGAAATGAAGAAGGGTAGCGAAGTCCAATTGAGAAAAGATAAGAGAAATAACTTATTCACCCAAAGCCCATGCTTTAATCCTTCTGATTAGCTAATAAGTTATCTTTGAAAATTTCTTTATCACAATATTCCCTAAACCCTTCCCAGTTGTGGTAATTCATTACTCCAAGGGTTTAAAAATACTGCTTCTTTCTTAAGTCACTAATCATTGATCTTGAAGTAGTGCTAGAATTCCAAGTCTGAAGAGCTTTAATAGACTTTGAGTTATTTTATTTTACCATACTGCCAAAAAATGTTTTAGGTAGGAGTGCTTCAAATTTGTTTTCATCTTACTACTGGGATATTAGAATATACCTCTCACTTCATAAAAAAAAAAAAAAATGCCTGCTGTGTTTCCAAAACAGGATGTAAAAAATCATTTTCAGAAGAAAAGTATCAAAACAGAGAAGAGTTTAGATTACCTGACTCTTGGAGGTGTCAATAAAGCATACATTTTTAGCTATGAAAAGTTATATCAGGAAGAAATCTTAAAATTTGATGTTATCCCAAAGGATGTCTTTAGATATGACTGGTCAGAAATCTAAATGGACAAAGATGTCCATCTTCTTCCACCATGTATTGGACATATAGGGATCTCCAGAGATCAGAGAAGCAATAGCTGAAACTTAGAGGAATCCATGGATGGATATGGCACAGATATCATAGACAATGTTCTGAATTTAGAGGAGAAAAGGGGTTTTATTTAATAAGAAAGCGATTGTGGTGGTAGAAAGGCCATTGAAAGAGCAGCTTAGTTCTGACAATGAATTTGGACACATTCTGGGACCTGGAGTTCAAGAGGCATGTTAGACCTCAGCTTTGCAGACAAATCTATGTTACTAAGGACTGGCTACTAAAACTTAAATTAGACTGTTGAACATGGTTGAAATACAATGCTAATTTTAAATCCTTTGTGATGCAGCAACATCAATGTCTATAGCATATCAACTCAGAATAGCAAAACTATGGAACCAACCTAGGGGTCCTTCAACTGATGAATGGACAAAGAAAATGTTATACATATATATTGGAGATATCTATCTATCTATTCATATATATATATATATATTACTCAGCCTTAAATAAGAATGAATTTATGGTATTTTTCAGTAAATGAATGTACCTGGAGAATATGCTAAGTGAAATAAGCCAACACTCCAAAATCAAAGGCTGAAGGTTTTCTTTGACATGCAGATGCTAATTCACAATGCAGGGAGGAGGTTCAGAAAGAATACAGTTACTTTAGATTAGATAGAGCGGAGTGAAGTGAGGGGAGGGGGTATGGAGGTAGGAAGGATAGTAGAATGAATCAGACATTATTACTCTATATACATATATAATTATGTGACCAGTGGGATTCTACATCATGTACAACCAGAAGAATGAGAAATTATACTGCATCTATGTATGATGTATCAAAGTGCATTCTACTGTCATGTACAACTAATTAGAACAAATAAAAAGAAATGCAATGCTAAATACCAGACATATAGATGTGGTCAAGAGTAAGAGATAAATATATATATATATTTTTTTTTAAATCCGAGAACAATGTAAGAACCAGCAGTTACCTGCACACTTATGCTATGCTAACCCTTTATCAGAATAGTTTAACATTCCTGCCAATTTTGGGGTTGATTAAGGCTGCCTTTGTTTCTGCTTTTGCAATTCCTGTTTGGCCTGGGAAACCAAGTTGTGTCAAACCAGAAGGAAAGATTCATGGGATTGACATACTGGAGCAGGCACAGAACGGAGCTATAAATCTGGCAAAGGCTTATTCAAAGCAAGGACATTTTCAGGAATGTACAGGCCTCTATGGCACCTACTACCCATGTAAATACAGCTCATGCATTTCGTGTGTGTGTGTGTGTGTGTGTGTGTGAAATTGCAAGTCATTAGTTGTATATATAATATTCTATAAACATTTTAATAATGTATTTTTAAACTTCTCATGTTTTTTAACATTTTGTACTTTGAAGTTTATACTTTTTAAAGTCTTTTTAAAAATTATTCCAGGCCTTTGGAATTTAAAGGACTACACACTATGCTGACAATGCCTAGGGAAAATGAAACTTGAGTGAATGATTAAGAAACCATACCACCTTCAACGTATGAATGTATTTCCTCTCCTTACTAGAATAATCCTATGATATGAAGTTCACATGTGTTCAACTCCTTTTTCTATAGCTGAGATTTCTCACAGGTTATGGCAATAAATGGCCTACCATATCTAATTTTTAAAATGCTGCTGTGTATTTTCACACTTTTTTGTGCCTGCTGATAATTTAATGTAAAGTTGGCAGGGGCTTATAATGAGTTGCTTGTCCAACACCTCTTAAAAATAGTTTTTCTTGCTGATTTGTCATTGCTGGGGAAAGGAGGTAGTAGTAATAGAGCAAGCTCTATTCCCAGCTTTTAGTTTTCTTTTTCTCTCTCACCTTGGTTGCAGAATCCTTAACCAAGGATTAGAGGTAACTGGAAATGTGTGGTTGATTATAGCAATTTAAAAACCTGATGTTACGAAGCAAGCTGTCTAGACTGACATTCCAGTACACTTCTTTACTAGATGGTCAACAGCGGGGACCAGGGGCATGTTTCTTACATTATCTGAGCCTTAGTTTCTTCATCTGTCTAACGACACCATTGAGAAGAAGAAATGAAGTTAGGAGGCACTTGCCAGACATCTGACCCAGAATGACACTGTAGGACTAATATTAGTATTATTGAAGTACTGCATATTAGTATTATTGAAGATCAGGAATAAAATATTAAACAAATTTCTTTGAAATCCACATTTAGCATTTTTTAATTTCACTTTGATTAACTCCTGGCAAAGAAATTAAATATACATCTCTCAAGAAGTTTTCATATGACACTGGTAGTTGTAAAACAGATCAGTTATAAATACTGGAATTTATTAATATAGCATTGCTTTAAACTTTCCTAGCACTGGGTGATAAAATAATTTTGAATCCAGTAACTCAATATAGGGTTTAAGTGAACACTTTGTTCATGCTCAGTCAAGATATCATGTCTTTCAATTGTATAATATTAGAAGATTGAAACCAGTATACAATTGTTAGAGGCTTTGTTGTCAATTTACCAAACCTCATCTCCCAATATAATCAGACTTGCATTTATAACTATAATAATTAACTGGTATTGAGTGGTCTGAAGCAAAGCAAGAGTAAATTTTTAAATTCTTTCTGTGACTTTTCTTTATTTACTTGACATATATTTCTCTTCATTCATTGTCGTCATGTGTGACAGTTTCCCTTTGTGTCTGAAATTTATTGCTCTTGGTGGCTCTGGGCTAAAAATGAAAAGAAATTCAGAACAAGATCTCTAAAACTCTGAAGCTGCAAGATAGAATGTAGTGTTTTGGAGATCTAGCAACCACTGGGAGAAACAAAAATATAATCACAGCTGTCTCACCACTGATAGAAAACTGGAAGCAGTGGCATGGGGAAGGAAATCCCAAAGTCTACATACAGACTTCTATGCATCTCTTATTTATAACAATACATCTATGTTAGGCAAATCACACCCATTTTTTATGACTTAATTGCTTTCCTCTCTTTGCATTTATAACACCAATCTACTTCCTGTCTTTCAACATACATCCCAGAGAAAGGAAATGGAAAGTAAAGCACATTATTCAGTAGGATTTCATTGTGCACTAAGGGCAAAAAAACAGGCATGTATAAATGGAAATACATTTGAAAGCCTTCTCCACTGAAATCTGGCAGGAGGTAAAGCACTTCATTAGGATTTGTAACATCGATGGCAAACTGCTTCACACAAAGTGCTACATTTGCGAATAAGGCACAAAATTGACTGTCAAGGAGATGTAAGACCATAGCAGATTCCAATCCATTTTCTACAAAGTACTCTATGGAAATGCTATACCTGTGCAACTCCAAGATTTAGATTTCATAAACTGTTGGTAGAGAGTCACCATTGAATCTTCATTAGGTACTGAAATGGAGCCTCTTGATAACGACCTCATGTGAAGGGCACAGCTGTATCCAGCAGTCAACAGGTGTCGTACTGCCAGACTCCCACGATTAATGGTAAAGAGAATCCATACTCCCTAAGTCTTAAATGGAGACAGTGACATATGGCAATCTTGTAATGATTATAATTACATGTCATGTGGCAAATTGTATGGTTAAAGATGATGTCAAAGATGCTTTTCAGTGTTCAAGGTCACACACTTGAAAATAAAGACTCTGATCATATTGACTTCCATTATTGACAAGCTTATTAGCATGTAATAAGTGTGCATGCTTGCTGAGTCACAGACACAGCAGTTTTTAGCACCTTTTAAATAAATCCCACAGCACAGTATTGATTTTCCTTTTCTTCCACTTCTCCAAACAACTATCCCCTCTCCTGTCTTACCTGTTGTTCTGGGTAAGAGTCAAAATCATCAGCAATGAATGTACAATCCATTACATTGATAAATATTTAATATTCCTCCTCTAAGGAAAGCTAAGTAATTAATTCCTGGTAGTGCTGAGTTGCCTCCATATATCTGTTTCCTCCATTTCCCATTGACAGAAGCATATGAATTGATGTGTTTTCTTTTAGCCTGGTAATTTAAGAGTGATTTAATTACCATGTTTACATGTGGTATGGAATTCATTCTCTGGCATGAGAGCCTTGGTATTTCTAATTCTATTTTTTGGAAGGGTTTATCTCCCTTTTAACCTGTGTTTCACTATACTATCAGAACATGAGCTTCTCAAGGATAGGAAAGAGGTCTGATTGTTCTATATTCCAAAGTGCAAAGTGTTCTTAGCATAGATGTTTTAAATTTTATGTAAGAAAATATTAAAATAAAATATTATTTTTAGGTAAAGGTACAATAATAGTTGTAAAATATGTGAAATTAAAGCCATTAAATAACTTAGGGTAAATGGTTATTTGTAGCCAGTATTTACCACTGGTCTCATGTAAGTTGTCTTCCTATGATTTTTAAATAACCCCACGGATGAGTATCACCTTGGACACTGGTCAAACACACAGATTTTGCATAATCAGAATATTAACAGAAAGATTTGGTAATATCAGATTTGAACATAGCCAAGGTGATTCTTATCACAGAAGTTAGCAGAAATTGTAGAGTAGTGCTAGAGAGAAGTATTAAATTGTGCAATGAAATAAAATCTGAAGTGAAAACGTCCAGGAATTAAGGAAGAAGTAGGAGATTATGAGAAATGTCTGTGAGCACTGCCTCAAGCAACACAATCATAGAATTCTTGGCAGTATTCATTAGAAGAATAAGCTGATGGATCTCCTGAAATCTACCAGAGACCAGTTCTACTGGAAGCAGAAGGGGATGCACCCTGTGGCAATCAAGTTGCTTGAAGATCCCCTCCTCCTCTTTGTCACTATTAATCACTTCTAAAATCTAATGTGTAAATGAATGAAAGAGGATGGAAATGAGGTGATTGTGAAGATAGTAACAACAGGTCCTTAAAGGTTCGCCTCCCTGAGAAGAGAATAATCCGAATCCCACCAGAATATCAGGGATATAAAAAGCCAGGTGTTCAACAAGTACTTTACTCAAATCCAAGAGCATTATAAGAGTAGTTGTCTTAAACAACCACCCCCCCAAATAAAAACTCCAGAAATCTTAATATTAGTAAAATTCATATGGTTTAACTTGCTTTTCTCACTTTTTTCTTTAGAGAATTAATAAATTAGACACTCTCTCTTTTTTTTCCTGACTGAATTTTTCTCAGTCTCTTCTGTGAGAGACATTCTCTTTACCATCTTTTTCCTTAATCTTCAAAATATGTAACAATAGAAAATCTTTCTCTTTGTACACTGTACTATTTCTGAGTCGAAAAGTACTGTCATAATAGCTGATATGCCCTATGGGACTTCATTTTTTTTTCCCAATATTTGTTGTGTGCTGTTAACTTATAGGTATCCTCTGTAATACACTAAGAAGAGAACAATGAGAGAATGTTGCCCAATGCTGACCAAAGGAGGGGCAGTGACCAGAAACGGGCAGATCCCATTCTGCTTACTGTCTATTAAATTAGGCAGAGAAATAAACAAGCAATCCCTAAATCATCTGAAGAGTACCAAAGATGGGATACCTAGGGAGCTACAGAACCATAAAAGAGGCAGTAAACTCAATTGTAGAAAGTGCTCTATTAGTTTTCTTTTGTCATGTAAACAAAATAACCCCCCCCCCCAAACATAGCACATCAACACAACTGAGCCTCAGAGCTTCAAAAACAAATATGCTACTTGAGTAGTCCAGCTCAAAAAACTCTCCCAAGGCTACAATTAATGTAAGCTATGATAATCACCAACTCCAGCTCAATTCAGGGAGCAGGTGCATCCAAGTTCTCTCACATGGTTCCTGTTAGGATTTGGTTCTTGTGGGCTGTTGGTATGAGGTCTTCTATCTTTGCTTTTGGGCTTATGTAAAGATGGTCATCTCTGTGGGAGGCTGCCATGTCCTGTGACCAGCATTTTCCTTTCCTGATTGGTGATGTTCTGTCAGTCACTTCCAGTGATCTGGCCATATCAAAGTGGCCATAGATAGTGGCCCTGATCTTGAAAGTCATAAAACAATATTTCCAAGTGTGTCTTCATGCCTGGGAGTGCCTTCCTACAGCCCCCGGGGTCCAGTTACCTTGCCTGTCCTTGTAACCCTGCCCCTCTTGATCTTTAATGGATGGAAATTTCTAAAGAATGAAAGTCTCCCAACTCTCTCCAGCCTCTTGTGATATTCCTCGCTCTCCCATTTGGGGAGAGGGAGGTCAAGGAGAGAGGAGCCAAAATGGGGCTTAAATTACAGGTAAATTGTGTGTCATGTTTTATTTGATACTTTAGGAAATTCACTCAAGCAGCCTTTAGTTTAGCTGCCCATGCTGGTTGGGGACAGCACATCTTAAAACATGACATCTGTCTTCCATGAGTACCAGCAAATAAGAGGTAAGGGAGGAGCAGTAAGACAGGAGCCAGTCTTTTGGTAACTGAAACTTGGAAGTGATGGTGGTTCTCTTTTGTCCCATTTGGTTTGATCAAAGTGAGTCAATAATCTAGCCCAAACATTAGGGGAGAGAGTGACATGAAGCTGTAATGCCAGGACACAGGAGACATTGGGAACCATTCTAGAAGCTACCTAATACAGATGTTAATAATGAATTTATAAGAATAGAGCAATAAAATCCTTAGTTTAAATATGAAATCAGTCATAATAATGTCATTCTACCTATTCAGAGTATTCGCAAAGGTCATAGTAGGTATAGCAGTGGTAGTAGTACTAGTGACAGCAGCAGTAAGAATAACAGAGGGTCCAGTGACACTGGCAGCTTAAGAGAATGACAAGAAATACACTGGTCATAATAAATAACTGATGTTTTAATATTCTAAGTTCAGGGACTAGATAGAATTCTTTCAGAGATAGATGATGTTTGATGATAGATGGCTTTGATGCTTGAGGAAAAAAAAACTTGATTTTTTGGGGGGGTTATTTTTTGTTGTGATAGTTTGAAAGCTTTGGAGAATGATCTGGAAATAATTTATTTTATTTTATTTTATTTTTATACAATGTCAGCCAAACTCGTTACTGGATTAATAAATAAATTACGTAGATTATGACTGGGATACAGAATATTAAAAAATAGGTCAAGGATATGGAAATTTACCTTCAGAAACAAAGTAGTAGTAACTTTGCAAGGAAATCTAACCTAAGACAAAGGAAAAGTCTTAGAATTGGGTTCTGGTATTTTTTCATTATTTGAAATTCTTCCTAAGCTCCCATTTATTTAATCAGACTTTTCTCTATGTATCAAACTGTGTTTGTGAAACCTGGGAAAGATTGAAAGGAAAATGTGGATATGGTGAGGAGTATAAAAGAGTGTGTTTGCAGCTCCAAAGTGCTGTGATATAAAATGGGGTTTAATATCCAGGACCAAAGTAAAAGTGAATGTAAATTGACATAAAATCATAGCACACGAGGGAAGAAAGAGACAACTGTCAGACTGCTTTGGAAAGCAAGGATGCCAATATTGACAAAGCTCACTATTGACCTTCTTGGACATGGGAAAAATTCTATACCTTAAGACTCTCCTTTATATGGCTCCAACCACACCAAATTCCAACGTGAGGGGCAGAAAATCCTCTGAGCTATTTGCATTCTCTTAGCCATTTTACAAATAGAAAACAAACAAAACACAATATTCTCTCCCTTCTATTTTTAGGTAGAAATTGAAATTTTGAATCCATAATTTTTATTCACATTTCTGTCTTTTGACTATTTTAATACCCGTTATTGATTTTAAGGTAATTGAAATTATATGTTCTCTGGAAATTATGTACAATGCTTTAAAAAATGACATCAAAATCTTTAAATTATTTTCTAAAATTTTAGGATGAGTTTTACCTAAAATTTATGAAAGAATGAATTATAACTATAATTTTTCCTACTTCATGTATTTATTTTTGTGATTAATTTATTATTTAATGTTCTTTTAAGTATTTAAATTAGGTTTTTGTATAAAATAATTTCTAAAATAATGAGAACTTGTGAATATTAGTTCCTGACTCTTGGCTAAAGGAATAGTTGGTGAAATGAACTTATGCATAGTGTGAATTCAAGATACTAAAGACAACTAATAGAAGCCAAGTACATAATGAAATCGAAATTGCTCATGTTTCTGGATCTTTTTCCTGCTGAGGAAATGTATTTAGTTACTCTATACAACAGGACATAAAATAGCCTCATTTTCTAAAATACAGATAAACGTTTTAATAATGTTTTCTTTTTAGGGAGGAGGATTACCAGTAAAGCAAGCATAAACATTTATCAAATTGTGAAGAAAAAATTGACAGAAAAATAAATAAAAATAGTACTAATTTCAGCACAAGGATAGAAACAAAGAATAGACAATAAATATAGAAATACTTGAGCTTTCCACTAAGAGAAACAACAGATTTAAATTACTAGTGAAGAGTTATACAAATATGAACTAAATTTTTTTGGAAAGATTTCCACTCAGATATAGATTATAAGTTATAGTTCATCATACCAAGCTAACTTCAGGTAATTCATACTGATGATAAAAACACAGATGTATTAGTCTTTCTCTTACTGTATTAAACATTATCACAAACTAATATGTTTAATACAACACCCATTTATTATCTCACAGTTTCTGTAGATCAGAGGTTGAGGTACAGGTTAGCTAGATCTTCTGTTCAGACCCTACTAGATTGAAGTCAAGGTGGTAACCTGGTCTTTGTTGCTTTTAGTGATCAGGGTCCATTTCCAAGCTCAAATGCTTATTAGTAGAATGCAATTCTTTGCTCCTGCAGGTCTGACACTCCTTTTGATTCCCGTCATCTAGGGACCACTTTCTTTTAATGAGCTATACCTCTGATACTAACCAAATGCCCCTTCCCATAGGTAGTTCACAGTATGGTATGTAAGGGTTCTGACTGTGGAAATACACAGCACAGCATTTCTCTGGTGAGTGAAGTTCCCTGGAGTAACAGGTGCCCTGTTTCCCATGGTTGGAATAATTTGCAGTTTTCCTAGGAACTAGTAAGATAACTAATATATGTGCAGTGCCTAGCTGCTATGGCAATGCTCTTCATGAGGAGGGTTTGTGTTAGAGTCTTATCATCTCAACATTGATCACAGGCAATCAGTTCCTGGGAATAAAGGAACTCTCTTGTTAGACAACCACAGTGTTTCACCCAAGCCCCCTGAACTTGAACCTGTCCATATGAGAGTAACTTTAAACAATGGACTTTCTTGAGAGCTACACAAAACTCCTAACATTGCACATAGCAACTATTATATACAATTGAGGAATAAGCTGCATAATGTTGCTAACTCTGTAACCTGCCTACTGATACAATGAATAATAATTTACTACTGATGCCAGTGACCTAATGTAACCTATTGATATAAATAAAGCTAACAGCTTGGACAAGGAGCCTTTCTGCCATCCTGCCAACCTTCTATTCTGCCACTTTGCCTCTGCACATAGCTTCTGTCTCCTTTTTCTTTCTTTACACTGGTGTTTCCTCACTTTTTACCTTCAGGCAAGGAAGAGAGTTCCTCTTTCTAAAACTCACATTCCCAGTTCAATTCCAATAAGGATAATCTCCTTCAAATCCCTCAAAGCTAACTGATTAATGACATGAGAAAATGTCTTTATCTTTGCCCTGTAAGGTGTCCTTATTGTGAGAATGATACTTTATCATATTAATGAATTCTGTCCATACTCAAGGGAAGTAAAATCTACTACATGCATATATAGTTTACTTCCCTGCTTGAGTATGTGAAGAATATATATTAATTCACTCTTTCCAAATGTCTGAGTTTCATTCTATCACAGTTTTTACTCAAATTCCATAATCTAAGCTAAATCTTTTCATACCTTTAACCTTAACATCCAAAATATCTAAATATCAGTTCAAAATCTAAAGTTTCCTCATAATTTAAATAATTCTAAAGCAGGTGTGGGCAAAGCTCCTGTGTATGATTCTTTAAGTTATTCTTTGGGGCACAGTTTTTCTCCATCTAATTTCTCCCAAAAAGTCCTATCTATAAGCCAGGAATCATGGCAATTTGTGTCAACTTCAAGTCCAACTCAAGAGCATTTCTTTGAAGTTTCATTTTCTTTTAAAAGACACCTACTTAGGCTAAGCCCATTGGTGGCAATATCACCAATTTGATTATGTTAGAGTCATCTAATCATGGATCTTAGGTACATCTCCAAATTCATTTTTTAATATAACACAATCATGAGTGTGATAGCCCATCATATTCACATGCCCTCCCACACTCATAAGAAGGAGATAATATTGATAATGTATATTTCAAGAGGTAGAATCTTGGAGGTAGTTTTAGAATTATGTCTAGAAGTATAGGCTATAAAAAATAAGATAATTAACCTAATGGTATATTGAGCTTGAAACATGCAGTAAGAGAAAAATAACATATTTCAAGCATAGTTCAAATCCAAACTGTTATCAGTAATGATTTATGGGGTGTATAACTTAGATTAAGATAGAGGGATGAGGATATACAGATGGCACGATGTGCATGGAAAAGAACAAGGAAGAAACAAACAATAAAAGCCCAATCCATAGCAGTATTTCAGTGTTTGAATGAAAAAATAGATAGCTGTGATAAATCTATAATAAGGATTAACAGATGTTTAAAGTAGAGCATTTAAAAAGCACAGAGACATGTTGAATTAACCCTGTGTGGGTTATGAATGCCAAACAGGAGTTCTTAAGAAAAAGAAGGAGAAAAATGTGGCTTGTAGATGAAAACTTCTGTAAGACAGGGAATCTATAGAGACAACCTTTTCAGCCTCTGAAACTTTTTCAGATAAGATTTCATGGAACTTTGAACAGGTCAAAACAAATTGCACTGATATTTGGAGGCCTTAGAGTCCCATTCTTTCCTCAAAAAAAAAAAAAAAAACAGAGAGAAAAAGAGTAAAAAAAGTTCAAATGTGGTTGCATTGAATAGCAAAGTTCCTACCTGCTATGTACATTTACTTATTTATAAAAAAACATAATATTATCATAGTAGGTTTTTGTTTATGTGTCTTCTTAGCTCATAACAATATGCTGCCTCATTTTTTCTAGTAACTGCACATAGTACAAGGATAAGTTTCCAGACACCATTTCTGCCTAAGGCAATCCTATCCTCCTGGCAGAGAGCAGTTGATTGAGGAGCTGAAAATCAACTAAAAATAAAACAATAAGATTATCTTCCTCAGAATTTTAAACTTTGTATAGGGAGATTGAATGTCCCTGAGAGTTCTTAGAAAAACTGAGCAGTGAAAAAATATTCAGATGAAGGCTTTGGGTCAAATCAGTCCAATCCAGCCTGCTGACTGTTTTGTGTGATTGTGATGTGCAGGAAAGAAAAAAATTTGCATTTTTAAGAGGTTAATGAAAAAAATCTAAAGAATAACAAATTCCGTAGCACACAAAAATTTTAACATATTTACATTTCAGTGTACGTAGAATGTTATTGGAGCATGGTCATGCTCCTTTGACTCAGTGCACAGGTTGTATCACACTGCAATAGAAAAGAACAATAGCATGGCACAGACCAGACCATTCACAAAGCTCTAATTGTACACTGTATGGCTCTTTGTGGGAAAAAAAAAAAAAAAAAAAAAAAGAAAGTTTGCTTAATTCTGATCTAGTTAAGAGAATGGATCAAAAAGAATTTCAAGCTGCCTTGGTTCAATCCTTTTCTTGGTTTTATTAGCTCAATTGTTCCTTTGATGATGTAAAGGATTTCAATGTCTTTCCACTAAGATTCCTCTTTTGTTTGAGCTAAGGGAGGGAGTCAGCTTTCATTGCTAGCAAGCAAAATAAAATTATTAAATAGAATTATCTAATAACTTAGTCCAATAAATCCATTAGTTTTGCATAATTATAGAGCTGAATTGACCATTTTAAGTAAATTTACCAGTGGATTAGGGAAAACAAACAAGAAAAATATTCAATTCACACAATGTCCAACACAGTCAAAATATTGCTTCCGTTTGTCTTAAATGGATATATAAAATTGTTAATGGAATTTATAGTATATGCATGGGTTACTGTGAGATCTCAAATTATTATTGCCATTTTTAGAAAATCAATGATTTCTGGGCATCAGAATTGAAGTGGAGAGCTGATGGTTCCTAATGAATTCTGATAGAACCACATAAAGGAATAGGTGAACAATGTGTATAGATCCACATAAATAAAAGCTGTAATCAATGGAAAAGCTGCTGTTTATCTGGACTTTGAGCATGAATATTAGGAGTCAAAATGGAAAGTGGTAAAAACCACAGGTCATTAAGAATATATGCCAGAATACTGCATCCAAAACCAAGAATGCCAGCATCAGACTGCTTTCACATTCCATGATTTTAAGTTTCCTTCTAAGGAGTGATATGAAAACAAACTAATACAGAAAATACTGCTATGTGAAATAAAAATACATAATTTATTACATGATAAATCTGATAAGACAAAAACAATATACTATAGTACATAAGAATTTAAACACTAATAGTTTAGAATTACATATTTGGACAGAATTTAAATCTTATCATCTTTTCTCTAATCTCACCTGGATTCATCTGTAGAATCCCCAATGGGACAGTCTAAGTTGTCATTTAACTTTAAATCAAATGATCTTTCTCCTTTTACTTTTTCTTATAAACTTTTTCTAATATACAAACTATATTTCCCATTTCTATTGCCTCTTGCTGGTCATCATTCCTTTGTAGAGGCATAATTCAATGAGGTGAATTGCAGACACATTTAGAAATATTCTCAGACCAATATTTTGTTCCAAACTCACTCCCAATCTCAGGATCTTTGTTTTGTTGAACAGGACATGAAATGGACTAAAGGAAATGATCCAGGTCATGAACATAAATCCCCTGGAAGATCTCTTCAACCTCTCACCAAGAGGACTGTCACACCTCTTCTTTAGAATGGTCACACTAGGGCTGACAGAAATTTTTTTTGAGAATCTCAATTTTTGAGTAGCAGGAGCACAATATTATTAACTAGTCTTTCCCAGCTTTATGCCTAGAGCTGGTTTGGCTCTCAGTTGATGGTTGTTTCAATTTACTAATAACAAAAAGGTTATGAGTTCTGTTTCCCAATCAATCCTGGCCCTCCCTGTTGAAATCTATGCTTCTTCAATTCTCAAGCATCTTCTCCATATCTGAGGAGTATATGTGCTCTTCATTTCACCCATCAGCAAAATTTCTATTTTGTCCTTGAATCTATCCTATCTCATTTTATAGAACTTGTCCCATCTATAAAAGTCACCCAATAGTTAATTAGCTCAAATGTGAGAATCACTTCACATTTTGTAAGTATATCATACATCCTGTTGTACATCTTGAATACATACAAATTTGATTATTTGAATACAACTGATTTTTTTAAACTTAAGAAAAATGCCACCTACTTTTGGCCTCAAGTCAAACTTTTTCTACCAATTCTATTGTTTCAATTCATATTTTGAAAAACATCTAGGCATGATCCTAGAAGTTTCTATTTTTCCATTATACTATGTTGCTTTTCAATGTGAATAATGCTTTTTTCCAATGTTCAATTGAATCAAAAGCACCATTGATCTGGGTGTGGTCCTGCATACCTGCAATCCCTGAAGCTCCAGAGGCTGATGCAGGAGTATCTCAAATTCAAAGCCAGTCTCAGAAACTTACAAGTTACTAAGTAACTTAGCAAGATTCTGTCTCAAAATAAAAAATTAAAAAAAAACAGCTGTGGATATTGCTCAGTGTCAGTCGTTAAACACCTCTGGGTTTAATACCTGGTACAAAACAAAACAAAACAACCAAACACTATTGATTATAAGATGTAAGATGTACCAATATGTATGATCCATTATGAAGATAAAAAGTATGACTTAAACAATCATGTGTCAATGATTACAAAATGTTCTCTAACTTTAGAGATGATAAATTATTAAAAATTCACATTTTGAAATGATGAAGTATGCAACTGCTCAGTACTAAGAAGAAATGGAGATAAAGAAATGACCAAGATCTCATCTCATCTCTTGGAGATCTGACAGACCTTTACTTCTACAGATATTGGAAATGATGAAAATTTTAAAATGATATTTTTTCCATAAAGACATTAATTCCTAATTGTGTGTATGCATTTTACATGAGCTACACTGAGCAGTTTTTGATCAATTACTCCAAACTCTTCGGATTAATTTAGATGTTTATTAATTATAATAATATGCCAAATTCCTATAGTGCAGTAATATTTGCAGTAAATAAGGTGACTTGTTATGTAAACAGATTTTTTTTTATTCACTTAACCGAATATAATTAGGAAAACAAATATGTCAAAAACAAATTTTAAATTTTGAAATCATCCCAGTTGTATGCATTAATATTAGAATATTTTTTCATTTTTATTATTTAAGGATACTAGAGGGACAAACACATGTTGGAGCTGTGTGAGGATAGTTGGCTATAGAATTGATTGCTTTTGGTTTGGAAAAGATGGAAGTTATCTCATGTGCATTCATTGTGCCCTCTTTTGACACTACTACTACAGTTGGAAAGAAAATGTTAATGTAGTTGCAAAGATTAATCTCATTTCAATGCACAAGTGAAAAAAAAAGATTTAAAATTTCCCCTTTTTCCACCTTTTTCCCCTCCATAAAAGGAACAGACACAGGAAACAAATGATGCCTTTATATTGTACAATTCAATTGAAATTGGATTGGTCACAGACTAGTTGTGCTCATATTAATCTTTCTCCTGATACTGATAAGTACATGAATCCTTTCTGATTACTGCTATTTGTGACAATCCTGGGGTAAAGTAGAAAATTTACTGAAAAGCAAGGATCGGATACCCTTGAGTAACTGAAATCAAAGGAGAAGATTAAGTAGTTAAGATATCCTCTATGGAGTGTCCTTCACTTTTTTGGAGCCTGAGGTGAAACTAAGAATTTTTAAGACTAATTTAGAGCAAGATATCACTATCCAGGAGAAATTAGCTAAATAGCATGTTGTGTGTGTGTGTGTGTATGTGTGTGTGTGTGTGTGTGTGTATATATATATATATATATATATATATATATATATATATATATATATATATATTTGAATAAGCCACAAATAGAGAATGGGTCAATTTAGGATTTAAATTTAAAAATATAATATTAAAAATTAAAGTTAACATAAAGTAATTTCTATACCTAGTCTCCATAGTATGTGTAGATTTCCATTGATATTGATTATAGATAACTATTTTTAAATGGGGGATCTGTTTATTTCCTATATGTATATTTAAATATATAGTAGAAAAAAATTTCAGTTTTTAGCTCCATTGATAATGATTCATCAGATAATGGCCAAAGTGAATGTCTATATTGAAACAACTGATATAACTGATTAGCTTGGGAACTAATGAAATTCATGAAGTCAAAACAATCTATCAACTTGTGACTTTTAAAATCATGCCATTTAACATGAATTTTTAATCCTAGGATATGATATTGCATTTGCCTTGGCTTGATTTTTAAACTATGTAATCAATGATATTTACTTAGTGTTATTATTAAAATAAAGTTTAACTTTTTGGCACTAGATAAGTTAGTGAACATTATCTTAATCTCTTATGATAAATTTTATTTAGTGTTTTCCTTTCTCCTGCAGCCAGCACATTTTTTACAGCCTTTATGAGCCCCTTTACAACTCTGCATTAACTCAGGAAACATACATACTTACTTGGTTTCTGCTAGAGACATATGCTTAAGGCAAAACCTAAGGAGTATCAGCTAAAAATATTTAAGGAAATGAAATATCTTTCAGCTCTTCTTTCTTTCACCACCCATCTTAGTTTTCTTTGAAAGAGGACAATTATATATGTAACTCAAGTACATTTATTTCCCCTTTTTTGTATTTCCGTTAGAAGTGATCACATTCAATTTCCCAAAAAGGAGTTACATAAATAGAAGATTATGTTTGGGCAAAGTTAACCCAACTTTTTCTTGGTTGAGGATGTTTGGATAGCATTTCTGAGACTCAAAAGAAATTCACTCTTGAAAATTCAGTCCCTCTTTGCTCTACATGATTCAGTCTGGTAAGAAATATGTATTCTCACCCTGTGACTTTTGCTGACTTTTCTATAGCTTAAATTAGATGGATTAATGAAATGTAATGAATTTTAGTTGTGGGACTTCAGTAACAAATTGCAATCAAATATAAACCTGCCCTCTATGTATGTTTTGTTTCTTTAGTCAGACCCCCTTCCAGGCGACAGTCCTAACTTCGTCCCTACTTCCTTTTGAGAAATCATCACTTCTTGTGTGTGGTTTTGATGGAAGAGCAAATCAAGTTGTCTATCTTCCAATGCAAAACCCAAAGGAAATAGATTCTGATTCTCTGAGTCCTAGAAGCCAGAGGAAGACATTTGAATAATCTCAGTTAATTAGATGCTCTGTCTCAAAATTAAATTTTGATTCAAGGGCAGAAGTTAAATCTGAGCATCATTCTTGGAAACGTTGGCATGCAGACAAGGTTGATCATTCAATAAAATAATTGTTTTACTCCTTCCTCTTTAGACCTCTAGTGCTCTGCTGATAGAATCTGCTTCTCAGCTCAATTTTTCAACCCTATCAACTGTGAGTCTCTAATTTTTCCAACAAGTTTGTACTTTGCCACGTTGGCCAGAATCTGTTCTGCTATTTTCACTAAGATAAGGATTCGTGTAATCTCTATCTTCAAGTATATGAATTTTCCATGACATTACATGGTCCCTAAAAATTTCATTCTAATAACTAATGGTCAGAGATATAGCCACAAAGGAAAAGACATGATCTGCTGATTATTGGAGGGTGTGGGAACTATGTAAGATCCTGACTTGAAGAATTTATTTTCCTTATCCTAAGAGGTTGGTTTATTTGTTTTTTAGCTACCAAGTAGAGCAGATTTGGAAAGCATAGCTGAGTCACTTGTGCTGGTCTCTACTGAATTCTAAAGGCAGGTTGGATGGGTGCAGGATTTTATTTGCTTTGATTCCTGCCATATCCTGAGAGGATAGGGTCTACTCAGCACATCATATCCACTGAATAATTTTTCAGTGAATAAAATATTTTTTCACTGAATGAATAAATATACAAATAATCTTTATGAGTCTAGTTTATTTTATTTAGCATGATCCTCATTTCCATTCATTACTGGAAAATGGTATAATTTCATTCTTCTATATAGCTAAAACTCCCTTGTGTATATATGGTACATATTCTTGGTCCATTCATCTGTTGCTAGGCACCAGGGGTGGTTGTGTAACATGGCTATTGTGAGTTATGGTGCTATGAACATTTATATGATGATATCACTATAGTATGCTGATTTTAGTTCTTTTATATAAATACCAATAAATGAGATAGCTGGGTCATATGATGGTTCATTTATAGTTTTTTTTTCATAAATCTTCATTGTTGTTTCCAGAGTGGATGTATTAATTTTTACTGACAATATATTGTGGTAGTAACTCTCTCAGAGCAAATAAAATGCAATATGTCACTTAGTGTACATGCCAACTCTGCCATATATCTGTTGCGACTCCTGTAACTCAGTTACGGGTGATACTATTGCAACTCTGTTGCAACTCATAGCATAAGAATATACAATCAAAATATATATTACCTTATATTGGAGACAAAGAATTACAAGAGGTGTGTAAGGTATATAATAATGCGCCTCCCTGCTCCCGGGCTCAACCTTTGGATAACATAACACTCTGTCTGTGCTGGCACAAAATAAACACTGCTTTCTGTTGAATTTCTGGGTGTTCTGCCTCTCTGTGCATGAATCCCACAACAATATGAGTGTATCCTTTTGCCCATACCCATATCTGCATTTAATATTATGTGTATTCTTGATAACTGTCATTCCTATTGGAGTGAGATGAAATCTCAGTGTATATTTGTGCCGCAGTCCGGCTGCAGCAAAATAACCGGGGGGGTGACGAGCAACTTGTGTACATTGATACAGCAGGAGTGGGATCCGTTTATTGTAGGACAGGAGGGGTATATATACATTACACACAACTTATCTTAATTAACATAAACTAGATACAGCAGTCAACCAATAAGGAATCTCCACACTTAATGGCTTCCTGGCATTACTTCACAAACCACTCCCTCTGGCAAAATGCCAGGTGCCATCCTGACTTGTTTACAGACCCTAACATTTTTGATTGGCATTTTTAAATAAATAGTGCTTATTGCACTATGCTTAATGCCTAAAACAGCACCTGGTACAGAGTAGTTGCTCAAAATACACTTGGAGGAAAGAACAGAATCAGTGATTGAACTTCAAAACTTTTTAGACACATTCTATTCCATTATATCATTAGTAAGTAAAATTTAATCCTATTCTCTATGGGAGATTCTGGAACAAGTCATGGGTAAGAGCATAGCATTTTTCAACAAGGAAAATTCTGAAAGTACACTTTTCTAATAGTTATTGGAAAAGCTGTACAATTTTTCAGGTGTTGTTAGGTGTTAAAATAGTCTCTGTTTTAAGAGCTAATGTACACAGTTATCATCTAACTCTAAGGTAAACTATCTTACCTGCAAATCCCTTAAATCATCTCTTAATATAAATATCAATACCTAAAAATTGTTTTAGTGATTTTTTTTCAAACCTTAGTGATGCATTGAAATCAATAAATATTTTAAAAGCTATAATTCTGTATTTATTTTCATTTTCATCTCAGAAGTTCAACATAGCATTTCATACAAAGCATTTTATTTCTAATGATGGAAATAGAAATACCTGTTCAATTAAAAATATTAATTTTTAAAATTGGCATGACTAATGTTAGAGTTTTCAAGGCCTGAATTGTCTTATATTATACTTTTATTTTTATGTATTTGAGTTTGATCTTTAGCACTGAAGAGTCACAAACTAAGAAACTACTAGGGTAATCAGTATGGGCAAGCACAACATGCTTGAAAAATGAAATATAATCTTGACTCATGTACAACCAGTGTACATCCAATGAGTTCATCATCTTAAATTTTATTTTAATGACTTAATCATGCTACTGTTATGCTTAATTTTGCTTTTAGTAACTTTTAATTAATAAAAGACCATTGTCCTATGAAATAGGAAAATTCTCCATGATTTATTTCCACAAAAAGGAAAAGGTTTAATGATGTAACTGCTTTAGCTAGTATCAGAGAAAAAAACAAAGCAACTACAATCAGAAATGAATAATTTAATGAAATCTAGTTCTACTTGTTGACTGAGGTCAGATTGCAGGTCCTATTCAAAATCAGGCATTCCTTGGGGATAATTTTGAACTTGTCTTATAGTTAAACAAGCAATTCTTATTCTACTTTTTCCCTAAGCTAAAACCATGCTTGTTCATGTGCTATGGTATAGTGGACTATTATTTTGTCCTAATTCAATATTTGATACTTAAAATTATATTTTATTATGTTTCAATAAGTATATGTATTTGTCATAATTTTTTAAATCTTATTTCTATTTTTAAATTTCTAAATCTGTGTTTATTAGTCATAATAAACTAATAATAAACTTATGTTTATAAGGCATCTCAATTTCAAATAGTTAAGAAATAATTTAACAATTTAAAATACACTCATTTTTATTTCTTTTGAGAGATGTTCTCTCTTTTTTATATTTTTTTATTTATATATAACAGAAGAATGCATTGCAATTCTTTACACATATAGAGCACAGTTTTTCATATCTCTGGTCATCTACATAGTACATTCACATCAATTCATGTCTTCATACCTGTACTTTGGATAATATTGATCATCACATTCCACCATCATTAATAACCCCATGTCCAATCTCTTACCTTCCAAACCCTCTGCCCTATCTAGAGTTCATCTATTTCTCCCATGCTCTCATGCTCTCACTCCCTATCCCACTATGAATCAGCCTTCTTATGTCAAGGAAAACATTCAGGATTTGTTTTTTTTAGGATTGGCTAACTTCACTTAGCATTATTTTCTCTAACTCTATACATTTACCTGCAAAGTCATGATTTTATTCTCTTTTATTGCTGAGTAATATTCCATTGTGTATATATGCCACATTTTTTTATCCATTCATCTATTGAAGGGAATCTAGGTTGGTTCCACAGTTTAGCTATTGTGGATTATGCTGCTTTCAAACTAGCACTTTTAAAATGTTTCAGTTGGAAGTAGTTCTAAAAGTCCAGTTTATGCTTGCTCTGACTATTGAAAAGTGTAGTTTCAAGTTTCTGCTTCAAGTAAAGAATTTGAAAACACTGTTTAATTTTAGAAATACAGACAAAATTTATACTTCATTCAATTCATATTAGATACTATTTAGTGTAAGATTAATTTTTCAATTATTTTATATTCCCAAGGGGGATGGGCCAATGTATATAGTCATTCTTTGAGTATTAAGTACTTTTAACATGCACCAAGAGATAATAGCAGGTGAAACACGCTAGGTCTCCGAGAATTTGCCTGTAACACAGGCAAGATAGCCTTCAGTGTATTGATTGTGGTGAATTCTCATTGATGTTCTACATTCTATCCATCTTTCCCTGGAATCCTGTCATTTTAGTGAAAAGGAACTCCAATATCTTCCTTCAATCTGAGGATGTCTTAGACACTCAGCAATGTGGGCAAGGGAAAAAAAAAAACTAGTGTTGGAAATGACTAGAGGCAAATATATATATATATATATATATATATATATATATATATATATATATATATATTATATATATATATATATAATTTTGTTAATTATTTGCAAGTAATTCTATGACAGGCAGAAGCAAATCAAATTATAAATTATGTGTATTTTTTATACTATTAATATTGCATTTAAAAGTAGAGATCTGGGCCATTCAGCATTATATGGATAAAATCAAAAGTTGTTCTGAAACAGTATTTGTGACTTTTATAACAATTTGTTTGACATATCAACAAAATTCCTTTGCTTCCTTCTGGAAAATTGATTCAAATAGATTTTTCAAACAGACTTTCCCTTGAAGTCTGTTCTAAATCTAGGTTGTAAATTCCATTATTGTGCTTGGCCATCCACAGTGAATTGCATGGCATGATTACTGCCTAATATTATTATACAGGAAAATTATTGAAATTAGAATACCACTTACTGCTCAAATACATTTGATTCATCAAGCATCTACTTTATCCTCTGTTGGCATATCAGGAAAACACACTAATTCATTTAAATATCCATATTGTCTGCCATTATCAGAAGTGTAGTAGTGAATAGGTACACAGAATATTCAAACCAATGAATTAACATCAATTTAAAACTTAATATCTTGGACTTCTACTTGAGGCAGTATGACAGACTAGATAATTTGACCAATCCATCCAATGTAAAACATCTAATGTTGGGAAAACTAAAACAACCTTTTCAATGCATTCCTAGAATGTCTTCTCCATAATTATTTTGCCCTTTCTCTATTATAGTTATCTTTGAATCAGATTACACATATATTTAACTTGATAATACATCACAATTCACTGAGACAATTTTTCAATCTTCTTGTTCTCTGTTCTTCAAACTGGGTACTTTGTATAGATGTCTTTAAGTAAATCTTATGTGCTTTATTGCTGTTAAACACTATCAATGAATCTTTTTAAAGAGTATATTCATTTTTATATACTTTTTTAAAATTTATTTTTATGTGGTGCTGAGGATCGAACCCAGGGCCTCGCATGTGTGAGGAGAGCATTCTACTGCTGAGCCACAACCCCAGCCCCACTATTAATGATTCTTTTAAATCAGAAATTGAATATTTTATTTCTATACTGCTTTTGGCTTTTTATATTTATATTTCTCTATTTAAATTCTCACTGTTCACTCATTATGCTCATCTTTTTTTCTTTTCATTTATGCTCATATTCTTGAATATTTTATTATAAAGTTGCTTTGAAATCAGCATCCCTAAGGTAAACACCTGGGGAAACTCTTACTTTGTTTTGTTATCTGCTCTGATACTTAATTATAAATGAGTCTCAAGCAATTCTTGTTTGTGATGATATACTGAAAAGTATATCTTTCTCTGGTGAGCAGTTCTGATCAATGGTTAAATTACTGGGAGATATTTTTGGTTTTCCCAAATTCTTTGTTAAAGAAGGTATACAATGATTTGTGGGTCATTCCTAGAAAATGGCCATTATGTTAGGGTATGTTCCATACTCTTAAGCATTTCTTTATTTTGGAGTTTAATCATAGTGCACTGGCTATTCACCAGTATGATATCGCCCCATAAGAGTCAGTTATTCCACAGCCCTGAAGCAGGTGAAACACGCTAGGTCTCCGAGAATTTGCCTGTAACACAGGCAAGATAGCCTTCAGTGTATTGATTGTGGTGAATTCTCATTGATGTTCTACATTCTATCCATCTTTCCCTGGAATCCTGTCATTTTAGTGAAAAGGAACTCCAATATCTTCCTTCTTAGATTCAGTACGTTTCTTCTTAGTTCATCTCAGGAAGGCAACTCCTTGGATAAGGTAAAAACGGTTCACCTAGGTCTTGCCTTCCATGATTTGCTTTTTGCAGTAATTATATTCCTATTTTGCTCACTGTTCATAGTTAGCTTATATGTTTTATCCAGTGTAGAAGTGGATTTTTCCTGGGAAAGCAAGTCTAGTTCTTATTTCTGGACAATCCTGGAAGTAGAAGACTTCTATCTAAAATAACACACTAGTTGCATAGAATGACAAACCCTTTGGAAATCTTTGCTCAAAAAGCTCTTGGAATCATTATAATTCTCCAATGAATAGCCTAAGTCCATTAACATCTTAGTAAGTTTTTGATGGAAATATCTAAACATTATTATTCCTTATTATTATTGCTTTCAATTTTTGACAATTGTGTATTTTTTAATCTAGCTGCACATAAAAAATACAGCCTAAAGCATAAGAATAGTAACTTAACTGTTTACATTTGGGGACCTAATGGTTCTTCTCTAAATTAAGTTCATTACAGATAAAATAAAAATTTCTCCTAATAAGAAAAAAGAAAAAAGTCTGTTTCTTTCTCTTTTGTCTGTGTTGCAGTTCATCAAGAAGCTTTTTTTGCCTACGGCAGTGAAAAATGTTAATAGTTGAAAATGTCATTTAGTTTACTTCATTAAGATCATGAAATCAAACAGGATCTAAACACTTCTGAAAATAATCAATCTAAGGTGATCTTTATAAGATCATCTTAAAAGGCATCTAGATCACTTATGTTGAAGAATTGAATTGATCTTTTTCTGTGACTCTTTCAGTTGAAATAAAATAAATCCATATAAGACAAACATATACGCTCTTTACTACATGCAAGGGCATTTACAACATTTTCTGATGATTATTTTTTTATGAGAAAACCAAACCAAACCATTCAGAGGTTGATTATGCCCCTTTATGTCTAATATTAATAATTAATCTCCTAGTTTTACAAGCAGGTATTTTATGTTTTCAAAACTAAACTATTATATATCATGTTTAGTGATGCTGGTTATTAAAAATAGATGCCATCTAATTATTTTGATTTTTGCTAGTTTATAAAAACAAATATAATGTAAATCCAGGTGTATTCATTCAACTGGAGAAATAGAGACAGTAGAAGAGCAATATTAATGGATTTACTACAAGGAAGTGACACATGCAGTTTTGGGAGCTGGCTTGGAAACCTGAAATCCATAGGATGACTGCCCAGAAGGACAGTCAGGATAGAGATTTCAGATGTGGTTGAAACTGGATTTCAGAGGCAGAAATTCTTCTTCAGGAATCCTTAATTCGGCCCCTGGAGGCCTTTCAACTCAGGGACACAGGACTACCAAGATTATTTAAGTTAACCTTCCTTTATTAATTCTGAACTATAACTACATCTAAAAAAATATCTTTATAGCAGCAATGAGGATAGTGTTTTATTGAAAACCTGAGAACTATAGCCTAGATAGAGTCTCTATGATGGCTGCCTATGAACTTCAGACTTACCTGTGCAGGCAATCTATCATCATGTCTGCCATTTCTTACAGGGAGTTTTTTAACATAGATTATAATTTGTTCTGTTTCCTTGGGTGAAAAGTGATTGATAGAGATTTTTGTACCTGGACATATTGTGGTCTTTTAGTAAACCTCAAAAACCATTTAAGTGACTTTGAAATTGAGCCATGAGCAGAGATTAATTATTGAGAAGCATGATAGGAAACACCCAGATTGCCTCCATAGATGCTGAGAGGAAATACACATGTTAATGGTGACACCACTGAGGTTCAGAAAGGAATGATGACCATATCTTTGGAAACTGGAAGATGGGGTTTAGCCACCACAGACTCCCAATTTTCCCACCTACTTTTAAAAAAAATTATTGAATAGATGCTTCTTCATCTTCTTTTGTCCATTAGAATTATCTCCAGATATTTTTAATTAATGATTTTCTTTAAAAAATAATTCTCAAAAACATTTGACTGCAGAAGTGGTCTGATGATCTCTTTATACTATCACATTATAAAATTTTCAAGGTATAAATTTCTTAATTTCCATATTTGACAATGATAGTGCTCTAAGACCACTTGCTTAGGTTGCAGACATAATTTGAATCAAATGTACCCAGAAGACTTGGAACTACATTTTTTTTTTAGAAGAGAGAGAGAGAGAGAAAGAGAAAAAATTAAAAATATTTATGTTTTAGTTTTCGGCAGACACAACATCTTTATTTGTATGTGGTGCTGAGGATAGAACCCAGGCCGCACTCATGCCAGGCAAGCATGCTACTGCTTGAGCCACATCCCCAGCCCCCTACATTAAAAAAAAAAAAAAGTTACTTTTTGTGACCCAGGGCTCATTTTTGAATTATCTACTTGGCTGTAGTTTTATTTTCTTATTGACATTTGTATCTCTATTAAGCTCTTTAGTAAGACAAATATTTTTATTTAAAAAATGAGAAAGAATGAGAGTGACTCTAATTAAATTTAGTGAAGGTCTTCTTTCTCCAATCACATAAAGCACTTAAATTTTACATCATTTTTTGAATGAAGTAGAGAATAAGTCATTAGTTTTGCTCTCATTTATTTTTCAAGAAATGATTTTATAGTAAAAAAAATGTATCTGATTTATTAGGTCAGGAATGAGTAAAGCATTTTTTTTAAATCATGAAGTCAGTCAATATTGCAGATATCTATAATGACAGTATTTTCATGATCCCATGATTTAGTACTCTGAGTCTGAATACCTAGGTTTTAAGCTTGCTCAGCATAATACATGCCAAATATTAGATGACCAAACCAGCCTTGGTCAAAGCCTTGACTTATTAAACGTGTTTTGTTTTTTACCAAGGTCTCAACTAGGGGTATTTAAGTAACAAAAATAAATGATTTTACTAAAATTAGAAATATCCCCATCAGGTGAATTTTAAAATGAAGATAATTGAAAGATTCTCTTAAAGTCACTGAAGGTACAATGAAAAAATATACAAAAATATATTAAAGCAAATAAAACCTCTGGTAAACATTTTACTACAAACCCTCTTGTTTTATCTGATACCAGAAACAGAGTTTCTCTACAGGAGACTTCCAAACTTGACTTAGAAGAACCTGCCTTGTCAATGCATTACAAAACAAGTAGATTATTTTTTCAAACACTTAAAATTTTACAAGTAGATTACTTTTATTTAAAGTTTGTTTTTTATGTAAAAGTTTTCAGAAAGTTGCTTTTATAAATAATTACATGAGCTTCTGGGCGTGTATCTCAGTGGTGAACCATATGTTCACATTTGCAAGATCTAGATTCGATCCATAGATTTTTTTAAAAAAAGTGCAACAGTAAAAAAATAAGAAACCATTTGTTGTCAATAAGAAATTATTCCTTAGTATCTAATACTAAACAGTGCTTCATCTTTCTAGTATGTTATACATTGTTCTATACACTTTATTTTTCCTAAATTGTATCCAATTTTATTATTTAGTTATTCTAAATTTACAGAAGTCTTTGATTCTTTGTTTATTGTTTCCTCAATATGACTGTCACTAGTTTGTTCCTTGAATATACCGTGTTATGTGCAGTCTATTACTAGCTTTTCTTTTGTGTTTCAGTTTCTGAGAGCTGGGACTTTGTGTTCTCCCATAATGGTGTTTAAAATTATTTACATGGTAGACACTGAATAAACATATTTATCTAATTATTTTACATTACATAATGTAAAATAATTAGATAAATATGTTTATTTGACTTACCTAAGAGAAGAAGACTGTGCACCTACTACTTGAAGAGATTCAGCTGTACTCATATGTACACTAGGCAATGAATGGCATGATGTGTTCTAGGGTATGTACAAGTGGGCACTGAATCAGCATAGCAACAGCAAAGTCAAACCATACATTAGACCAGATGGTTCCCATGGACAGCAAAAGTACTTTCTCTCCCACAGCAGCAGAATATACCTTCTCAACAGCATGTGAAATATTCTCCAGGCTATGTCATCTGGCAGAACATAAAACAAGTCTCAACAAGTTAATGAACCGAAATCACATTGAACAACTTTTTAAACTACAAAGTAATAAAACCAGAAATCAATAAAAAATGTAAAATATACAAATACAGGAAAATTAAACCACTTACTCCTGGGCAAGCAATGAACCAAGAAAAAAATTACATAGACAAATGTAAAAATTCTTAGAAGAAATTGGAAATACAAGTACCAGAATAAATGAGAAACATCAAAAGCAGTACTAAGAGGGAAATTCATAGATCAGAAATATCTCAAGTCAACAACCTGTCATTGTACCTTAAGAATTAGATAAATAAGTAAAAAGAATAAAGATCAAAGAAGAAATAAATGCAATAGGGACTAAAAATAATACAATCAATGAAAGAAATTTATGATTCAAAAAGATCAGTGAAATTGAGAAAACCTTAAGGAAACTATGAAAACAAATGATGAAATGAGAGTAAAATTAGAGATGAAAAAGGAAACGTTACAACTCACAACAGAAAAAAAATCATCAGAAATTATTATGAAAAACTATATACCAACAAATTTGATAACCTAGAAGAAAATTGATTCATGAAGAAAAATGAAAACCTGTACATGCCAATTATGAATAATGAGATTGAATCTGCATGGAGGACTCCCATTAAAGAAAAGCCCAGAACTATATAGATTCACTGAAAAACTCTACCAAATATTTTAGAAAAACTAATGCAATTTTTTCTAATCATTCCAAAAATTTGAATAAGATGTGATTTTTCCAAAAGCATTTTAGGAAACTAGCCTTAACTTGGTACCAAAACTAGATAAGAACACATCAAAAAAGAAAACTACAGATCAATATCCTTGATTAACAGTGATACAAATTCCTCATAAAATACAACCAAACCAAATTCAACAGGGCATTAAAATATTACTCACCATAATCAAGTTAATTCAGAAATGAAAGAATTATTTTACATACAAAAATCAGTAAACAAAAATAAACTCCAACAATGAAGAATGAAGGGCAAAAACAATTCATATCATTATTTCATTAAATACAAAACAAAGATGTTTGGTAAAATTCAACACCTCTGCATGACCAAAAGACTGAACAAATTCTGTGTATAAGAAATGTTCTTAAACTTAACTGAAGCCATATATAACAACCCCATAAAACCAAACTGAATGTGGCAAAGCTGAATGCCTCCTCTCTGAGATCTGGAACAAATCACAAATGCCCACTCTTATTTAACATAATACTGAAAGTCCTAATCAGATCACTCAAACAAGAAAAAGGAAAAATAAAGGATATCTAAATTGGAAAGGAGAAAGTCAAATTATGCAGATTTTACATATAAACATATCCCAAAGATTCTACTAAAAGTACTAATGATTGAATTTAGCAATTTTGGGAAATTAACATACCAAAAAATCAGTAGCATTTCACTTATCTAAAAAAATATAACAAGATAGTAATTCCATTGCCAATAGCTACAAAAAAACAACAACGTCCAAAAGAAAAATCCAAACCTAGAAATGAATTTAACCAGAGAAGAAAGATCTTTACAAGAAAAAAATAAGACTCCTATAGCACAAGAATTAAAATCAAGAATTAAATAAATGGGATGGATTCAAACTAAAAAGCTTCTTTTCAGCAAAAGAAACAATCAGTGCAGTGAATAGAAAGCCTACATATTGGAAGCAAATTTTTACCACTTGCACATCAGATAGAGCACTCATCTCTAGGGTATATAAAGAACTCCAAAATCTTAACACACACACATACACACACAAAAAAACCCCCAAATAACCCAATCAATATGTGGGTCAGGGAACTATACAGACACTTGTCTCAAAAGGTAATATACAATCAATCAATAAATATATGAAAAAATGTTCAGCATCTCTGGCAATTAGAAAAGGAATGAAATTGGTATGTGAAAGAGACATCTGAAATTTCATATTTATAGCACTATTCACAATAGACTAGAAAAAGGAACAACCTAAGTCTCTATCAAATGGTAAATGGAAAAAGACAATGCAGTGTGTATATACAATGGAATACTATAGAGCCATGAAAAGATGAAATCCTGTAATTTGCAACATGAATGGAATGGAGATCTTTATGTTAAGAGAAAGGAAGCCAAGCACAGAAAGATAAGTACCACAGGATCTCACTTATACACGCAATCTGACAAAAACTGAACTCACAGAAATCAAGAATAATAGTGGTTAGAAGAGGCCGAGAACAGAATCTAGGGCTAGTTGTACTAAGTTACAGTTTGATAGGATAAAAATTCTTGTGTTATATTGGATAGTAGGGTGACTATAGATAATGATTATTTAAATTTAGAGTATATTTTTAAAAAGCTAGACAAAAGTATTTGGAATATTTTCACAATAAAGAAATGGTGAATGTTGGAGGAAACAGGTACGTTTACCCTTATTTGAACATTATACAATATACATATGTATTGAAACATCAGATGGTAGATATGCATAAATATGTACGATGTAGAAAACTAATTGAAAAAGCAGGTACCTGAATTAGTTTGTTCAACTACCATAATAATGTACCACAAAATTAGAGTTGTCACAGAAATTTATTATTTAAATTATGGAGTCTAGAGTTTCACAATCAAGGTGTCAGCAGGCTTGGCTTGTGCTCAGAACAAGGGTTAGAGGGTGTGTTCCAAGTCTCCCTTCTTGGGTTGTCTTTTCCCTCTTTCTTCACATTTTCTTGTCTTGTTTGTTTGTTTCTGTCTCTAAATGTCACTTTTAAGGGTACCACTAATATTGGATTAAAGCCCATCCTAAGGACCTGATTTTAACTTAAACATGTTCATTAGGACTCTATCTTTAAAAGCATTCTGAGATACTGAAGGTTAGGACTTCAACAGAAAGGGGCAAAATGAAACCATAAAAGCATCATTCCAAAATCTCTGTTACATACACTTTTATGAGTATAAATATTTTATTGAACTCTGTTTCCATTAGAAACAAAATGGTAATAATCCCTGGAAATTTAATAATTTGGCCTCATTAGATTTATATGACTACTGAGAAGATGTACTTGGGAGGATAGGATTTGAAAGTATGTACAGGGAAAGAAAAAAATGGAAGAATGAAAAAAGCAAAAAAAAAAACACAAGGATTCTAATCCTCTAGAAGTAGAAGAGTCTCCTGCAGTTTATAAAATTGAAAGGAGATTGGACCACTAAATATAACTTGATGACAAAATTTCCCTAATGATGATCTTGTTGTTTAGAAAATTCCTGTTGGTTACATATTCCAATAGTAAGTTTGTATAACAAAAATAACATCATCTGAAGCCATATGGGACATTTTTGGGTATGTTAATAGCAGATAATGTTAAAGTTCCTCTTCTAGAAAAATCCTATATAAAAAAAAAAATCACCTTTTTCTCCTGAGAGATTATTTCATTAATTGCCAACCCCCAAAACATTCTTAAAAGTCTGACTCTGGCCACCAAGACCTTTGATTTGTAATTTCATCTCCACCTTTACTTTGCATTAAAATTAACAACATCCTTTCTTTATTAGGGACAGATTGCTCTGTTGATAAATTTTCCAGGCCAGTCTGATTCCTGCTACCTCCCTCCTGAGGCTTGTCTTTAACTCTGATTTGTAGCTCATTAGAGCACCTCTGTCAAAGGGTAAATACAGGAAATAAAAGAAGATCAAACAGTCCAATTCAGCCCTTCTTATGGACTCATAAAAACATTTAATGAAAGAGGATGCTGACTTTTATAGGATGGATAAAAGTAAATGCCTGTTTTTCAAAACTTATTTCCTTTCAAATTATATACACATATTGAAACATCCTATGTAATACCATTAATATGTACAATTCTTATGTTTTTATGTATTCACTAAAATATAAATTTAACATAAAAACAAACAAAAAGAAAATACAAAAAGGACAAAGTAATGAGTGGCTGTTTTTAATATAAATACTATAAAAATATGTAAAATAATATACATTCAACCCCACTATATTTGAATCAAATGCAAAAGTGTTAATCACTGTTTCTGAAGTCACATGAAATCCAATATTCACTTATGATTGTTGGTATTTTTACTGCAAAATATTAATATTAATAAATATTAATAAAAGATATTAAAAACAGATTAATGTGAATTTTATAATACTTGTATTTTTAGTAAATATGTTCGTATTTATACAAATAGTATAAAACTGTATGTTACACATTAAGGCTTTAGGTAATTTACAGTGACTATGTATCTACATTTTAAAAACGTTTGTACATGTATCAAGACTCATAATGTTAACCTCTTATAAATTATGCCCACCATTAATGACATGGATTTTTTTCTGGGCAATCTTATGCCTCTACAACTAATTACCTTGTACTGAATTTCTATTACAGTGATACTACTTTGCCAAGCTTATCTTTTCAAAAAGTATTGTTGACATCCTTCTTTTTTTGCAAGTCAACCAACTTGCAAACCAAACACATAGACAATTTTATCCAAAGTAGAAATTAACAGAAATTAAACTCTGTAAAGTTCATTTAAAACAATGAATTATAATTTTAAGCATAAATGTAGAGGTTGAATTAAATAACTGCTCAGTATATGTTTGTAAGCATTTTGAAAATCAGGGCAATTAGTTTTATAAAAATGTACTTAAAGTAAATCGATAGAGGCTACTTCAAGGTATAAAATTTTTATACTATTGAAATGATGATTCAATGTTTAGTGGTTTTCTCTGCCCTTGCAGCCTGTGTAGGTAACCCCCACCTCACCCCCTTTCTCTTGCTGGTAGGAATAATTCCTCTTTAATAGAAACCATAATTATTAACAGTTTTATAGTGCTGTTATGTCCCAGGAAGTGTTCTATGTATGTCAAAGTATAAATTCATTAATCTTCTCAACAAGGGAGGAGCTATTATTTTCATGTGAAGAAAACTGAGACAGATGGAGTTAAAGAACTTGCCAATATTTTCATAGGAGAATGATGGTCTAAGGAATTTTTACTGAATCAATTGGAAGCTTGTTTCCAAATATTTCCCTTCTCTTTACCTTTTTATTTTATTTTGCTAAAGTTCATGAAACAAAAAATTTTGTAACTTAAAATATTCAGTTACTTAAAGCTTAGCACATTCATGTTTTGTGCAACAGACTTTCAGAATATCTTTCATCGTGCAAAACTAAAACTCCACAGCTATTGAAAAAACAATTCTTTCTTACCTTCTCCTAGCTTCCAGCAACCATTAGGTTACTTTCTGTTTCTGAGTTTGACTACTCACAGTATTTCCTGTAAGTGGAATCATACAATATTTATTTCACTGAGCATAATATCTTCAAGTTTCAACCAAGATGTGGCATGTGTCATAATTTCCCTCCTTTTGAAGGCTAAATAATACCTCCACTTTTTGATGTATTACACTTTATTTATCCTTTCATCTAATCAGTAAATACTTGGGTAGCTTCCACCATTTGACTAGTGAATAATGCAGTTATAAGCATGGGTGTAAAAATATATTTTCAAGACCCTGCTTTTGATATTTTAGGTTATATACCCAGAAGTGGGATTGCCAAATCATATGATAATTTCTTTTTAAGGTTTTGATGAACTGCTATACTGCTTTCCACAATGAATATATCATTTTGTATTCCCACTGAAAATGCACAAATGTTCTAGTTTCTCATACTATCCTCCCAAATTTTTATTTTCTGTTTTGTTTTTAAGTATTAGCCATCTTAATGAATCTAATGGTATATCATTGTGGTTATTATTTGCATTTGCATAGCTGTCAATGTTGAACATATTTTCCTGTGATTGTTGAGAGTTTGTATATTGTTTCCAGAGAAATATAATTTCAAGTCTTTTGTTTATTTTTTAATTCAGTTATTTGGGGATATGAGTTAAAAAATCTCTTTATCTATTGTAGATACTAACTTCTTTATCAGCTACATGTTTCAAGTATTTTCTCCTACTCCATAGGTCCATCAAGTCTTGTGATACACAGAAGCTTTTATTTTTTTATAAAATTTATCTATTTTTTTGGCTGTGTATACATCCACTCATGCACATGACTTCAGTCACTAACTTCTTCTCCTCCCCTGTTGAGAAAATTCAAGTTGTAAAAATAACTCCTGAGAATTTGAGAAAATTTCTCCTTGCCTCTTTAGAACTATCCTTAACCAACTATTTCTGAAATAAGCTGAACTCTGCTCATTTTCTCTTGTTAAATCACTATGAAAATTCTACTTTCCTTCCCCAAGTTGGAAGGCTGTCACACTTATGAAATCCACAAGCACAGATTTGAACTCCCAACAGCTTGATACAAGTTAAAGTCAGTTTTCTTAACTGCTGCATCCATAGCAACCCTTTCTATATTCAACATTAAAGAAAACCATTGGCTGAATCACCTGAAAATCCTAATTAAAAAAATACATTGTACAAAAATTCAATTAAATTCTATAATTTTAGTTTACAACAACTGCTAGATTAAAATTAAAGTGTTTCATTCAAATAATTGTACATACTTTAAAACAATTTAAATGTTATATTGACAATTGCTGTGGAATTATATGAGACATTTTACTATAAAAATGTGAGGTAAAAAAATGTGAGGTGATTTTAAACATGTCTCAGTGCTTAACAAGTGTATTTTTAATTTCCCCCTGGGAATATACTCTCCAATTCATCATTCAGCAGTCACTTGGAGTGGCAAACAAATTCATAATAAATGTAGAGTTTGCAATGACTAACAGTGAATTCCTTGTCAATTACTTACAGTAAGAAATATGCATTAAGATTATTATGTTTTAATCCAATGCCTATTTATTTTGTATCTACTAGGCACAGAGTATCACCTAAGGTGGTAATATTAGTGTAGGAATATTATTTGAAATTTTAATGTGTATACATTATATTTCTAAATGCAGTTTTTTTTTCCGAAAATAAAATAGAAAATTGGGTAACTCTAAATCATATTACTCTAAGAAGTACCATAAATAAAATATTCTTAAACTGTATGTATTCAAATTAGCTATCATATTTATATTTTACTTAGAATTCATGAAAATCATATACATAATACCAAATATTCTGTGTTAAGGGGTAATTATTGAAATCATTCCAGAAGAAACATTGCTATTCCTATATTAAATATTAGGAAGAAAACACTGAGCTAGTATTGCACAGTATTTTATCCATAAAGCTCATTACAGCATTTGTTTTATAACCCTGTAGAATAGAAATGAGAATTTTTATAAGGTTTCCACTAAATTAACACCAACCCATTCACACTTTTTTCTTCTGAAATTCATAACCCCCTTGCCTTTTGACTAATACAATATACTAATTAGCAAGAAGTAATTGAAAATGAGTTTAAGTGACATGATTGTTACTTTATGATCCCTAATACTCCACTCTGTGCAGCAGTGTATGAGCCATGTCATAAGGATATTTGAATCAGAAACTAAATATGGTCCTTTCTGAGGTTTCTCAGTCTGTTGTTTCCATCTTGATATGAGCTCTACTGTGTGATTCCATCATCTGAAATAGTTTGTCCTTGGCTAGAAGAGTCTCTTTTAAACCTGTTTCAAAATAAATGAAAAGAACTGGGGATGTAAATCAGTGTTAAAATACCTGTGGATTTAATCTTCAAACAAAAAAGTCTCTTTTTTATATATAATGTAATTATTGATGGTTTCAAATTTTATTTGTAATGTAAAGAAGTCATATTAGTTATTATTATTTTTGTTTGAAAGTTTCATCTGTGAAGCTTTTAGGCATTTTTTTTCTTTTCTTACATTTAGTTAAAAGTTAGGTTCATACCTTAATGGCAGTTAATTTTATAAAATGTTCATCATAAGTTTGTGTTCCAGGCCCACTCCTGCTATCCACTATTCATAGAACAATTTATCTCTAAAACCCAGTTCCTTCAATCATTAAATGGACACTTTGGGAACAAAGTTTCCATTTTCCTCAAATAAAACTGTAGATTATTAAAAGTCTGACACATCAAACATTTACACAAGTACTTTAACTGTGAGAATAAAGGGACAAGAAACTGCAGGAATTGTATTCAGTTTCCAAATGTGTCAGAAATGCCAATCAGGATACCATGGTCATTCCATAAAGTCTGTGTTTAAAATCATTTTCCAGTTGCAGTTTGCTTTTGCATGATAAAACACCATTTTCCTATGATTGTGAGGTAAACTGTGAAAATGGCTTTCGTAGCACCATGTTAAACCTTAGTCAAAATGCTCAATGAGGCAGATGGCCAAAACCCTTACCTTTCTATTCTTGTCTAAAACTACTACAGAGACAAATACAGTAAAGGAACTGTGGAATAGGGATTCAAAGGAAATGTTTCATTGAAAAAAAAAATATGGTTGGGAGTGGTGGTACATACCTGTAATCCCAGTGACTGGGGAGGCTGAGATAGGAAGATCACAATTTCAAGGCCAGACTGGGTAACTTAGTGAGGTCCTGTCTCAAAACAGTAAATAAATAGATAGATAGATAGATAGATAGATAGATAGATAGATAAAATAAAAAGATCTGAGAATGTAGCTCAGTGGTAGAGCACCTCGGGGGGTCAATCCCTAGTAGAACTAAATAAATAAATTATAAAACAAAGAAAAAGAACAAAAAATGTTCTAGTCATATGTATAAGATTTTTATGACTACCATAATAAATTACTACAAATTGGTGGCTTAAACTGACACAAATTCATCCTGTCACATTTATAGAGGTCAAAGACTAAAATTCGTTTTAATGAATAAAAAATGAAGTTGGCATTAGGATTTGTTCCGTGTAGAAATTCTGGGGGTGGGGGCTTATTGTTTTTCAACCTTTATTCCTTACTTTTCTTTGCACAGAGATCCTTCCTCCATATTTGAAATCAGCAGAGCAGCATCTTGATTCAGTGAACACATTTCATTCTGCCTTTCCAATCTGCCTCTGCCTGTTTCTCATTTATGGTTACACAAGGCTAACATGGATAGTAAAGCTCATATACTTAATCACATTTACAAACTCATGTCTTTCCATATAAGGTAACATTTACAAGTTCTGATAATTATGATGTGGATATCTTTTGTGTCCATTATTCAGCCTACCACTTTCTAACTCTGTCACATCATTGCATTATAATTATTTATCAATTATTTTTTTTTCTTTTTTTCCCAGTGATGTATTACCTCTGCTTAGCATAGCACCAAGCATTTAAGATGTGCTTAGAATGTTTTGATATTTCTAAGGAACTCCTTAGTCCATGATAAAGCCTCTTATTGCGTCCTTGGTACAGACAAAATTGTTTTCAAAAGACAAAAAAAAGTAATGGATACACAATTCTATAACTAATGCTATGTTTTAAGAACTCAACACTAGGATGCCATTTGTAAACAATTACTTCTTTTGCTTTTAAAAAAAAGTATTAAAAATAAGATTGATGTGCTGGACTCAAATCAATAATAAAATAGACAAGATCAACCTCAAGAGGCTGTTCGTCTCTGAATAACATTGCTGATTTCTTAAGTGCTTATCTTTCAAAGTTTCCAACTGGAAAATCATAACAATATTGAAAGATATAAAAGAGTTGAAATAGTCAAGAGGGAAGATTGTTTACATGCTATGGAAGACCTACGACCAGCTAAATTTTATCTATAAAGATGGTTACTGAGACATTAGAATTCAATTTGATGTCAGATTTCATACTTCATCAAAAAGCTATGATTAAAATTTCCTTGAAGCTGACCATTTCTGTTATGTGATTTTTGTTCTATGATTTTGAGTCTCTGAATAGATCACTTATGCATTCCTTTAATGATCAAGTCATAAAAAGGTAACTAACAAAACAATAGTAGTGTTACAATAATAAAGTATCACAATAATGGAAGTAGCTAATTTAGGGGAAGTTTTCACCATTTGGAACTTTTAGATTCATCTTCCCCAAAGCTTTATACTATGATAATTCCCATTTGTTAAGAATATGTGGCCCTGATAACTTACTTGTATTACCAAACATCTTGTGAGAAGCGGAGATTGATTTTGAACTCTAGAAATTAATAACAAAGATGATTATTTAACATTTATGCAGTATTGTTTGAAACTATTCTAGTTTTCTGTGTGAAGGACACATTTTATTTTCTTTTGACCAGAGTCGTAAAGTTTACTCAGGTGGAAGAGCAATCTACATTTTAAAAAAATGCCATTTGATTCATAGAAACAGTGATAAAATTTTATTTCCTGGGTACTTTTTTAGACCACTGAATATATGAAATTGCTTGCTGTGAATATGGCATCACTAGATATCATTTAGAATTCAACTAATGAGAAAATCTGATATCCTTTTAACTAGTGAATCCCTCAAATATTATGGTTCAGCCAGGTGTCGTGGTATTGAGATATAAATAGGAATGTTTTAAATGTTCTATTGTTTTCATTTATAAATTTTATTTAATTCTGATTCATGATCTTTGAGAAGAAAGAATTTTTAATAAACCCCACTGTATTAGTCAATTTTTGTCCCTGTGATCACAATATCTGACATAAACAACTTAAAGGAGGATCACAGGTCTGGGGGGTTTTAGTCAATGGTTGACTGTCTCCATTGCCTTAGGCCTGACATGAGGCAGAACACCATGGCAATAGGGCTTGGCAAAAGTGAGTGTTCAATTCACTGTAGCAAAAAAGCAGGGAAGGAGCTATGCAGAGACAAGATATCGTCACCAAGAGCACGCTTACAGTGACATGCTTTTTCCAACAATGCTCCACCTACCTAGAGTTTTATTGTAGTAGTAGTCCTTTCAGCTACCAATGGATTAATCCACACAGGAGATAAAAGCCCTCATGGTCTAACACTTCCCCAAATCCCTACCTCTGAAAATTCTTGCCAAGGCTTCAACTCATTAGGTTTTGGGGGACATTTCAGATTCAAACTATGACACGCACAAACACATTGGTGGACAAAGGGAATATAGGCATAATGAGTAATCTTAGGAGGATCTTTGGCCTCAGAGGTCCACCTAAGCAGAATGTTTTCTTGCTCACATGAATATTCTATAAGATAAGGAATATACCAAGCCACAAAGGAAAGTACTCACAAATTTACAACACTGAAATCATAGGAAATTTATCCTCTGACAATAATGAAATTTGGAGAATGTGCAAGTATTTGGAAATTAATTAATTTCAACTTTAAATATAACATTTAAAAATTTAAAAATGCTTACATACCCCTGAGCTAAAGAAATATTTTAAAGGAAAACTAAAAAAAAAATATTTTTTCTGGATGGAAAAATAGCATACTAGACTTTATGGGATGTAACTAAATTAGGACTTAAAGAAAATTTATGTACTTAAATATATAAATTAGAAAACAAGAAAAAATTCTAATAAATAATTTTTAAAATTTTGTCTAAAATCTTGAAAATTAAAGGCAATCAAAATAAGACAAGCAGTAGAAATGGAATTATATGTACTAGAGTGGAGATTAAGAGGAAACATAAGACAGTGGATAAGGTGGTAATTAGTAGATCAATGCTAATTATTATAAGCATTATTAATACACATAATAAGAAAATATTAAGCTAAATATTCTGCCAAAAAGTCAGTAACAAGGATGAAATTGCCAAATCCCTAATATACTGCTTCTTCTAAAACTGACTCTAAAATAAATAAAAACTCAGAATAGAATAAAAACAAATACATAAATAGAGTATGTAATTAAAAGTATTATGACATAGCAGAGCCCAGGATGCAGATGGGATGAGGTCAATGGTAATTTTAAGTTTAAAATGCTTTGAGGTGGGGTGGGTATAAGGGACTTACAGTTCTTTTTTTGTACTGTAATAGCTAAGAATCCAAGAGCTTACTCCTTAAAAGAAAAAAAAGTAAAAATTAAGCTTTACCAAAGTTCAAAATTTTTGGTATTACAAGAACCATAAAGAAAATAAAAACATATGTAATACCCATATTAGGACTTGTACCCAGAATTTGCAAATTTACTTAATAATTGAAGAACTCATTAAAAAGGGAGTTCAAATATCACGACATTTCACCAAAGAAGTAGTGAAATGGCATAAGACAACTTGCTGAACATAATTTTCAGTAAAGAAACAAATATTGGGGACTGGAGTTGTGGCTTAGTGGTAGGGAGTTTGCCTACCACGTGTGAAACCCTGGGTTTAATTCTCAGCATCTTATATAAATAAATACAACAGAAGTCCACTGACAACTAAAAAAAAAAAAATCAGAAGAAAAAAATTAAAAAGAAATACTGAAACTTCCATGAGATATTATTTCACGTAGTTATAGTATAACTATAATGAATAAGACAATAACAAATATTCTTAAATATATGAAAAGATGAGAACACATATTTACGGTTGAGAATGAAGAATGTAGCCAACTTATAAAAGACCTTAGGGATTTCTCAAAAATCTAAATATGAAGGTACCTAAAAGTTGGTAATGCTACCCATAGATATCTATTCAAGAAAAATTTAAAAATGTATATAAGGATACAGTTGACTAAATCAGGCACAATGACTCATGCCTGTAATTCCAGCAGGTCAGGTGGCTGAGGAGTTTAAGACTTGTCTCTAAATTAAAAAATCAAAAGTTTTGGTCATGTGACTTATTAGTTAAGTGCCCCAGTAAATAAAAGAATAGAAAAGAGTACAGTTGACTGATAAAGGAATAGAAATTTAAATTTTCTATATGCACCTTAAATACATAAAATATTATTTATCATCAGGAATGTGCAAAGTAAAAGGATGATGAGATATCACTTCACATGCATTACATTGGCTAAAATGTTGGGCCATATCAAGTGTTAGTGTTAAAATGCACCAAGAAAAACTCTCATGAATTCCTAATAGAAGTGTAAAGGGTTTGGACTAATTAGAGAACAAATTTATTGCTACTTAAATAAGTTCACCAAATATCAGAAGACACTGACATTCCACTCTTAAGTATTAACTCAAGAAATATGCAAACATATCTCATCAAAGACATATAAGAATCTTGATAGCAGCTTTATTCACAGGCAGATATACTTAAAACTATTACAATTTCCAACTTCAGATTAATTAATAAATTACGTTTTTTAATATTTATTTTTTTAGTTGTAGTTGAACACAATATCTTTATTTTATTTATCAATGTGATGCTGAGTATCAAACCCAGGGCCTCACAAGTGTGAGACAAGAGCTCTATTGCTGAGCCACAACCCCAGCCCCAAATCATGGTTATTTTTAAAATAGAAAATATTAAAGGAAAGGAAGCTACCACTGGTATATGTAAAACCATGGAGGCATTTAAAATATATGCAATGTTAATAAAGCTTGCATGACTCATTATTTCATTTATGTGAAACTATAGAGAAATAACATTCCAACTGTAGTGACAGAAAGCACATCAGGTGTGACATGTGGTCAGGGGTGGTGGTGATGATTTGCACAGTCATGAGTGAACTTCTTAGCATAATTAAAATATTAGACACATTGATTATAATGATTTCACAGCTTCATAATTTGTCCAGAGTTACACTTAAAATGGATGGATACATGCTGTGTAAATGATACCTTGATTAAAATGTGAGAATAAAATGTGCAAATAAAGCATGGTTCATTTCATCAAAGGTGAGGAATATCACAAAAGGTCATTTATGTGATGAACTTTCTCTTAAGACTTTATTCTTCATTTTAGGACTGTTTTTTTTCAACATTGAGCAAATACTTTCATAGTTCATAAGATACAATCCCATATATAATCTAATTTAATTATTCAATCTTCTCTAAGTCAGTTATTATTAAAGGGATATGTATAGGAAAAGAACTTACATTAGAACTATTTGCTGATGATATGATTCTATACATAAAAGACTCAAAAAACTCAACCAGGAAACTTCTAGAACTAGTAAATAAATTCAGCAAAGTAGCATGGTATAAAATCAACACCCATAGGTCAAAGGCATTTCTGTATATCAATGACAAATCCTCTGAGAAGGAAATAAGGAAAACTACCCCATTCACAAAAAAAAGATACTTGGGAATTAACTTAACAAAAGAGGTGAAACATCTATACAATGAAAATGACAGAACTTATAATAGAGAAATCAAAGAAGATGGAAAGATCTACCTTGCTCTTGGATAGGCAGAATTAATATTATCAAAATGACCATACTACCAAAAGTACTATACAGATTTAATGCAATTCCAATCAATATCCCAATGGCATACCAAATAGAAATAGAAAATCAATCATTAAATTCATCTGGAAAAATAAGAGACCCAGAATAGCTAAAGCAATCCTTAGCAGGAAGAGTGAAGCAGGTGGCATCACTATATCAGACCTCAAACTATAGTACAGAGCAATGGTAATAAAAACAGCATGGTACTGGCAGACACACACAAAAATGACTGGTAGACCAATGGAACAGAATAGAGGACACAGAGACTAACCCACAAAATTGCAACTGTCTTATATTAGACAAAGGTACCAAAAACATACATTGTAGAAAAGATAGCATCTTCAACAAATGGTGCTGGGAAAACTAGAAGTCCATATGTAACAAAATGAAATTAAACCCCTATCTCTCACAATGCACAAAACTTAACTCAAAATGGATAAAGAACCTAGGAATTAAACCAGAGATTCTGCGTCTAATAGAAGAAAAAGTAGGTTCTTATCTTTATAATGTGGAATTAGGCCCCAACTTCCTTAATAAGACTCCTTTAGCACAAGAATTAAAACTAAGAATCAATAAAAGGGATGGGATTAAACTAAAAATCTTCTTCTCAGCAAAAGAAACAATCTGTGAGGTGAATAGAGAGCTTACATCCTGGGAGCAAATTTTTACCCCTCACACATCAGATAGAGGACTAATCTCTAGGGTATATAAAGAACTCAAAAAGCTAAGCACCAAAAATAAATAAATAAATAAATACATAGCCCAATCAACAAATGTGTCAAGGACCTGAACAGACACTACTCAGAAGAGGAGACACAATCAATCAACAAATATATGAAAAAATGTTCATCATCTCTAGCAATTAGAGAAATGCAAATCAAAACTACTCTAAGATATCATCTCACTCCAGTCAGAATGGCAGCTATTATGGAGACAACAATAAGTGTTGGTGAGGATGTGCGGAAAAAGGTACACTCTTACATTGCTGGTGAGACTACAAATTGGTGCACCCAATCTGGAAAGCAGTATGGAGATTCCTTGGAAATCTGGGAATGCAACCACCATTTGACCCAGCTATTCCTCTCCTCAGATTATACCCAAAGGACTTAAAAACAGCATACTACAGGGACACAGCCACATCAATGTTTACAGTAGCACAATTCACAATAGCTAAACTGTGGAGCCAACCTAGATGCCCTTAAGTGGATAAATGGATAAAAAATATGTGGCATATATACACAATGGAGTTTTACTCAGCAATAAAATAGAATAAAATCATGGCATTTCTAGGTAGATGGATGGCATAGGAGAAGATAATGCTAAGTGAAGTTAGCCAATCCTAAAAAAAACAAATGCCAAATGTTTTCTCTGATATAAGGAGGCTGACTCATAGTGGAGTGGGGAGGGGAAGCATGGGAGGAATAGATGAATTCTAGAGAGGGAAGAGGGGTAGGAGGGAAAGGGAAGGGGCAGAGGATTAGCAAGGATGGTGGGATGTGATAGACATCATTATCCAAAGTACATGTATGAAGACACGAATTGGATGTCAACATACTTTATATACAAACAGAGCTATGAAAAATTGTGCTATATATGTGTAATAAGAATTGTAATGCATTCCACTGTCATTTTTGTTTTAAATCAGTAAAAAACATTCATTTACAAATGGAAATTTGAATTTAAATATGCAAATGATTATTAGAATTTAAATAAGATGCTCAAAGAAACATGGACCAAAATTACAAAGTGATTGATTGCGATACCAATGACGATGCCACTAGTTCATAGTCCTTATGGACACATAATGCCACATAAAGGTAGTGCTCCATTGTGCCCCACTACTGAGAGAGCTCTACAGCTTTCATATGAATCAATGGGAATTTGCCTATATTAGGGAAAAGTACCAACATAAAACGTTTTATGAAGTAACTTGTGGCTTTAAACTTAGTCTGGCAATGCCATTTTTAATGCTTTGAGAATAATGAGGTTTATGGCAAAAAAATAATTGTGAATCACAATTATCTAGGGTTTATTTTCATGATCCTCCTCAAACATTTTGACCTCCCTTACCCATTAGCAAAGAAATAGGTGGCCCACTGACTTATTTTATGGGTACCTACTGTGAATGAGCACTATACTATAGCATAATAATCACCGTAGGTTTTATTCATTATATACAGCACTGTGCACCCTTGTAGTTGTCTAATATATGCTAAAGAATAAAAACAATATTCCCAGAAGACAAGTAATTCATGTTCTGTTGCATCTGCTCTCTGAAGTTTTTATTAATTAACTATTAAAAACAAGGTACAGGGCCACAGTTCATTTTAATATTCTTATAAATATGGATTTTCTTTTTAATTTAAAAAAAAACACTTTTGCCTTTCCAAAACACATTCCATTCAGTATAAAAAATAATCCAAAGAGAAAAGAAATATATGTACTAAATTAACATAACATTTTTACAATGTTCAGTTTGTTTACATAATGTCTTCTACTCTTTTTAACTCTGGTTAAAAATTAAATTTTATAGATTGATAAAACTTTTATTATTCTTGGACTGGAATGTGTAGAGTCTTAAAAAAGTTAAATTAAGTCCCGACTAAAGGGGTTTTTTAACAAAATAAGATCAACAATATTGTGGAAAATTTGAAACAGTAAATGATAATTTTAAAATGTGGAGTACTTCATTTGTAGATCTGTGATTTGTGTGCAGCATTAAATGCAATGATGATGTCTTTTGTAAATAATTTGAGAAGTAATGGTGATGAAATGGCATACTGTGGTTCAGGAAACCAACATTTAACCTGAAGACCTTTAGAATTATAGAATGTATCACATCATTAAAATTATAGTTAGATTTCCTAGAATGTTTATATATTATTTAATTAAATAAATCCAATTTAGACTATGAATAGTGCTTTTGTATTTGTTTTGTATTGGGGATGAAACCCAGGGGTGCTCTGCTACTGAGCTCCATCTCCATTTCTTTTTAATGTTTTGAAACAGGGTCTCAATAAATTGCTGAGGCTGGCCTTGAACTAGCAATTCTCCTGCCTCAGCCACCAAGTCACTGAGAAGAGTAGATGTGACACACATGGCTATTGTCCCCTGAATTAACACACAATAATGGTGTTCAAATTCTGATTTTGTCACTCAACAGCTTGACATAGTTATTTTAGTCTTTACAAATTATTTCTTATTATATGAGCAATGAGAGTAATATAAAATAAACCCCAGGGTCTGTTCACATAATTATTTGAGATGATATTTTAAAAGATCTATGAAAGCAGTAAGATACATTACAAGGCAGAATGCAAGGGTTGGGATGCTATTGAGACACTTCAAGTTCACATAGTAGAGATCCTGATGCTAAGTGAACCTCACAACTCAGTTCCTCACATTACACTTGAACTAACCCCACTTTAGTCTCAACAATACTTCAATACATAGATTAAGGGAGAGAAAAACCCTAACCCAACAACCAGTCCCCAAGCAGAAATAACTAAGGGAGAACCTTAGTTCCATTCCTGGACATCTACTCATTCAGCAAAATAGAGGAAAGATATTAGAACAAAAAAGAAAACTATACACGAAAGGACACATTTATAAAAGAGAAAGAGGAACCCATCTCAATTGATGTGTAAGTCCAAGAACACTGAAGATATGAGGGAATAGGAAAACAAATTGTCCCCTGAAATTCACAATTCTCCAACAAAGGAAGTCACAGATACGGAAGTGAACAAAATTCCAGAGAAAGAGTATAAAAAATTGGTTATTAGTATAATCTATGAATTAAAAGATTACAGAGGAACATATTCAGAGAACAAATGCCGGAGGTGAAAGACAATTTTAATAAACAATAGAGATTAAAAATAAACTAATCAGAACTCCTGCAAATAAAAGGAACAATTAATCAAATTAAAAATTCAATAAGAAGTATCACCAATAGACTAGAGTGCATAGAAAATAGAACTTCAGGTCTTAAAAATGGGGTATATTCACTTGGATACCCAATAAGAAATAAAGAAAAAAAACATAATTAGAATATATAGAAATTCTCAGACAGCATCAAGAAAATAAACCTGATAGTCACTGGAATGGAAGACAACATGATGATAGAGGCTAAAGTGATAAATAACCTCTTCAGTGAGATAATAGCAAAAATTTTTCTTCACCTTAAAAATGAGGTAGCTAGGTAAAGGATGCATATCATACCCCAAAATAAAGAATATCAAAAAAGAAGCTCTCTAAGACACACCATAATCAAAATGCCTAACATATAAAATAAGAAAAGAATATCAGCAAATGCTGATAAATAATAGGAAAATATTTCATAGTAAATAGAGTCTAAAAACATATAGGAGTAGCTATTTTATACATGACAAAGCAAATTTCAAGTATAAATTAAATAGAAGAAATAAAGAAGGACACTAAAATGAACAATACAACAAGAAGAAAATAACAATAATCAATATTTATGCCCCAAATGTAAGTTCACCTAATTATATAAAAAATAATTCTTGAAAATAAATGTCAAATAGACCCTAAAGTTTTCAACACACCCCCATCACCAATAGACAGGTCAAAAATGAATAACAATATTTCTGACCTAAAGAGTTCTATAAATTAAATGGACTTAACAGACGTCTACAGAATATTTCATACAAAAAAAAATTGAACTCATTTTCTTCTCAGCATCTCATGGAAGCTTTTTCAAAATACACATGATGTAAGACTTAGGAAATTCATAAAAACTCATATAATCTCATGGAAAATTTATAGGAACCATATAAATACAAGGAGATTGAATGGTTCTTTTAAATGAGGAATGAGTCATACAAGAAAATAAGAGAAAACATCAAGAAATTCTTAGAAATAAAGTTAACGGAAATACAACATAAAATATATAAATATTTTTATACATTTTATAAATATGTAAAAGCAATTCTAAGAAGAAAGTTTATAGATTTGAGGGCCCACATTAAAAGAAATACTCCAAATTTATACATTTTCTTTATCAATTCAACTATTGAAAGAGAAGTCATTTTATTTCATAGCTTAGCTCTTGTGAATTCTGCTGCTATGAATATTGAGGTGACCTCATTGCTGTTGTATGGTGATTTAAAATCCTTTGGATATATACTGAGGAGTGTGATGGTGGGACATATGGTGGTTCCATTCCTAATTTTTGAGGAATTTCCATATTGCTTTACAGAGTGATTGAAAGGGGGACTTAGTGGGGGATGAATTAGAACAATTTATATTTCATGCTTTTATAATTTTGTCAGAATGAATCCTAATGTTGCATACAACTAAAAAAAAACTGATAAAAAGAATAAAAACAAAAATTCCAAATAAATAATCTAATTCTACATGTCAAAGTCTTAGAAAAAAAGAAGACTCTTTTTAAATGCTAAAATCAATAGAATACAGGAAATAATCAAGATTAGAGACAAATTTAATGAGATTAAGAGCAACCAAAAAAAAAATAGACAGGATAAGTCAACAAAAGGTTAGATCTTTGAAAAGATGAACAGGATTGACAAAACACTATCCAAAGTGACCAGAAGAAAAGGAGAGAAAACTAAAATAAATATAATTAGAGAAAAGAAAAGGAGATGTCACAGGAGAGAGTTCTGAAATCCAGAGTATTATGCAAGCTATTTTGAAATTAATACTTAAATAAACTGGAGTGTCTGGAAGACATTGACAAATTTAGAGAAACATATGACCTTGCCCATATTGATCCAGGAAGATATAGAAAATTTAAATAGATCAATAACAAGTAATGACATTGAAACAGCAATTAAAAGCCTACAACAAAGAAAAGCCTATGACCAGATGGATTCTGAGCCAAATTCCATCAGACTTTTAAAGAAGAGTTAACATCTGTCTTCCTCAAATTGTTTCATGGTATTGAAAGGGAGAGAACACTAGCAAATACATTCTATCATGCAGTATAACCCCTATAACAAAACCAGACAAAGACACATCAAGGAAAGAAAACTATAGACCCATATCCCTGATGAACATAAAAGCAAAAATCCTTAACAATATATTAGCAAACTTTATTAGAAAACACATTAAATAGATAGTGTGCCATGAATAAGTGGGTTTTATTCCAGGAATGCAAGGTTAGTTCAACATATACAAACCAATAAATGTACTTCAAATCATAAATAGAAATAGGGACCAGAATCACATGATTATCTCAATAGAAGCAGATGAGGCCTTTGACACAACCCAGTATTCATTTTCATTAAAAACATGAAATATACTAGAAAGTAGGAATAGAAAAAAAGTTACCTCAACTTTATAAATACTATATATGACAAAAACAAAGCCAGAATCATAGAGAATGGAGAAAAACTGAAAGCATTTCCTTAGTAACAAGAAAAGGATGCCCACTCTCCCCACTCCTCTATACAACACAGTACTTACAATTTTATTGGGAGCAATCAGGTTAGAGAAGAAAGTTAAAGGTATATAAACAGGAAAAGAAGAAGTAAAATTGTCTCTGTTTGCTGATGACATGGTCTTTTAACAAGAAGAACTAAAATACTCCACAAGAAGATTTCTAGACCTGAAAAATAAAGTCAGCAAAGTAGCAGAATAAAAGATCAACATCCATAAATCAGTAGATTTTATATACTCCAATAGTGATTCTGCTAGGAAAGAAATTATGAAAACCATCCCATTCACAATAACTTCAAAAAGCAAATAAAATACTTGGGGAACAATACCTGATCTCAAATTATGCTACACAGCTATAGTAAAAACACAGCATGATATTGCCATCCAAATAGACATGAAACTATGTATGGTGGCACATGTCTGTAATCCCAGCAACTCAGCAGGCTGAGGCTGGAGGATCCCAAGTAAAAGGTCAGCTTCAAGAACTTAAGGAGGCTCTAAGTAACTCAGTGAGACCTTCTCAATAAAAAGAAAAAAAAAAAAAAAGGAAGGTGGGGGATGTCAGGATGTGGCTCAGTAGTAAATCACCCTGGGTTAAATATCCAGAAAGCAAAAAAAAAAATAAATAAATAAAAAAATAAAAAATATCGATGTGAAGACTGATGAAAGAGAACAGAAGACACAAAGAATTCCATGTATTTATAACAATTTGATATTTGGCAAATGTGCAGAAATACATGTTGAAGAAAAGAGAGATATTTTAGCAAATGGTGCTTGGTAAACTGGCTGTTGATTTGTAGAAGAAATTTGATTTCTATCTCTCACCTTTTACAAATTCAAATCAAAGTTGGAAAGATCTACCTTGTTATTGGATAGGCAGAATTAATATTGTCAAAATGACCATATTACCAAAAGCACTATACAGATTCAATGCAATCCCAATAAAAATCCCAATGACACTTCTCATAAAAATAGAAACATCAATCATGAAATTCATCTGGAAAATTAAGAGACCTAGAATAGCCAAAGCAATCCTTAGCAGGAAGAGTGAAGCTGGTGGCATTACTATTCTAGATCTTAAACCATACTACACAGCAGTAGTAACAAAAACAGCATGGCATTGGCACCTAAATAGACTGGTAGACCAATGGTACAGAATAGAGGACACAGAGACTAACCCACATAACTACAGTTATTTTTTTTTTTTTTGAATGTTTTGTATCTTTATTTCCTGTCAAGCCTATCTACTTTTATTTTTTTATTTTTATTTTTTTTAATTTTTTTATTGGTTGTTCAAAACATTATAAAGCTCTTGACATATCATATTTCATACATTAGATTCAAGTTGGTTATGAACTCCCAATTTTACCCCAATTACAGATTGCAGAATCACATCGGTTACACATCCACATTTTTACATAATGCCCTATTAGTAACTGTTGTATTCTGCTACCTTTCCTATCCTCAACCATCCCCCCTCCCTCCCCTCCCATCTTCTCTCTCTACCCCATCCACTGTAATTCATATCTCTCCTTGTTTATTTTCCCATTCCCCTCACAACCTCTTATATGTAATTTTGTATAACAATGAGGGTCTCCCTCCATTACCATGCAATTTCCCTTTTCTCTCCTTTTCCATCCCACCTCATGTATCTGTTTAAAGTTAATCTTTTCTTCCTGCTCTTCCTCCCTGCTCTGTTCTTAGTTGCTCTCATTATATCAAAGAAGACATTTGGTATTTGTTTTTTAGGGATTGGCTAGCTTCACTAAGCATAATCTGCTCTAGTGCCATCCATTTCCCTGCAAATTCTATGATTTTGTCATTTTTTATGCAGAGTAATACTCCATTGTGTATAAATGCCACATTTTTTTTTATCCATTCGTCTATTGAAGGGCATCTGGGTTGGTTCCACAGTCTAGCAATTGTGAATTGTGCTGCTATGAACATCGATGTAGCAGTATCCCTGTAGTACGCTCTTTTAAGGTCTTCAGGGAAAAGTCCAAGAAGGGCAATAGCTGGGTCAAATGGTGGTTCCATTCCCAGCTTTCCCAGGAATCTCCATACTGCTTTCCAGATTGGCCGCACCAGTTTGCAGTCCCACCAGCAATGTACAAGAGTACCCTTTTCCCCACATCCTCTCCAGCACTTGTTGTTGTTTGACTTCATAATGGCTGCCAATCTTACTGCAGTGAGATGGTATCTTAGGGTGGTTTTGATTTGCATTTCTCTGACTGCTAGAGATGGTGAGCATTTTTTCATGTACTTGTTGATTGATTGTATGTCCTCCTCTGAGAAGTGTCTGTTCAGGTCTTTGGCCCATTTATTTATTGGGTTATTTGTTTTCTTATTGTTTAATTTTTTGAGTTCTTTGTATACTCTGGATATTAGGGCTCTATCTGAAGTGTGAGGAGTAAAAATTTGTTCCCATGATGTAGGCTCCCTATTTACCTCTTTTATTGTTTCTCTTGCTGAGAGAAAGCTTTTCAGTTTAAGTAAGTCCCATTTGTTGATTTTTGTTATCAACTTTTGTGCTATGGGTGTCCTATTAAGGAATTTGGAGCCCAACCCTACAATATGTAGATCGGAGCCAACTTTTTCTTCGATCAGACGCAGAGTCTCTGATTTGATATCTAGCTCCTTGATCCACTTTGAGTTAACTTTTGTGCATGGCGAGAGGAGGGGATTCAGTTTCATTTTGTTGCATATGGATTTCCAGTTCTCCCAGCACCATTTGTTGAAGATGCTATACTCCCTCCATTGCATGCTTTTAGCTCCTTTATCAAATATAAGATAGTTGTAGCTTTGTGGATTAGTCTCTGTGTCCTCTATTCTGTACCATTGGTCCACCCTCCTGTTTTGGTACCAGTACCATGCTGTTTTTGTTACTATTGCTCTGTAATACAGTTTTAAGTCTGGTATCGCTATACCGCCTGATTCGCACTTCCTGCTTAGAATTGCTTTTGCTATTCTGGGTCTTTTATTTTTCCATATGAATTTCATAATTGCTTTATCCATTTCTACAAGAAATGCCGTTGGGATTTTGATTGGCATTGCATTAAACCTATAGAGAACTTTTGGTAATATCGCCATTTTGATGATGTTAGTTCTGCCTATCCATGAACAGGGTATATTTTTCCATCTTCTAAGATCTTCTTCTACTTCTCTTTTTAGGGTTTTGTAGTTTTCATTATATAAATCTTTCACCTCTTTTGTTAGGTTGATTCCCAAGTATTTTATTTTTTTTGAGGATATTGTGAATGGAGTGTATTTCCTCATTTCCGTTTCAGAAGTTTTGTCGCTGATATACAGAAATGCCTTTGATTTATGTGTGTTGATTTTATATCCTGCCACTTTGCTGAATTCATTTATTAGTTCTAGTAGTTTTTTTGTAGACCCTTTTGGGTCTTCTAGGTATAGAATCATGTCATCTGCAAATAGTGATAATTTAAGTTCTTCCTTTCCTGTTTTTATGCCTTTAATTTCTTTCGTCTGTCTAATTGCTCTGGCCAGTGTTTCGAGAACTATATTGAATAGAAGTGGTGATAGAGGGCATCCCTGTCTTGTTCCAGATTTTAGGGGGAATGCCTTCAATTTTTCTCCATTGAGAATGATGCTAGCCTGAGGCTTAGCATAGATAGCTTTTACAATGTCGAGGTAAGTTCCTGTTATCCCTAGTTTTTCTCATGTTTTGAACATAAAGGGATGCTGTACTTTGTCGAATGCTTTTTCTGCGTCTATTGAGATGATCATATGGTTCTTATTTTTAAGTCTATTGATGTGGTGAATAACATTTATTGATTTCTGTATATTGAACCAGCCTTGCATCCCAGGGATGAATCCTACTTGATCATGGTGCACAATTTTTTTGATGTGCCTTTGTATCCGATTCGCCAGAATTTTATTGAGGATTTTTGCATCTAGGTTCATCAGAGATATTGGTCTGTAGTTTTCTTTCTTTGAGGTGTCTTTGTCTGGTTTCAGAATCAGGGTGATGTTGGCCTCATAGAATGAATTTGGCAGAGCTCCTTCTTTTTCTATTTCCTGAAATAACTTGAAAAGTATTGGTATTAATTCTTCCTTAAAGGTTTTGTAAAACTCCGCTGTATACCCATCCGGTCCTGGGCTTTTCTTGGTTGGAAGTCTTTTGATTGCTTCTTCTATTTCATCTATTGTTATTGGTCTGTTTAAGTTGTGAGTATCCTCCTGACTCAGTCTGGGCAAATCATATGACTTAAGGAATTCATCGATGTCTTCACTATCTTCTATTTTATTGGAATATAGGTTTTCAAAATAATTTCTAATTGTCTTCTGTATTTCTGTAGTGTTTGTTGTGATATTGCCTTTTTCATCCCGTATGTTAGTGATTTGAGTTCTCTCTCTTCTTCTCTTCGTTAGCATGGCTAAGGGTCTGTCAATCTTATTTATTTTTTCAAAGAACCAACTTTTAGTTTTGTTAATTTTTTCAATAGTTTCTTTTGTTTCAATTTCGTTGATTTCCGCTCTGATTTTAATTATTTCTTGCCTTCTGCTACATTTGCTGTTGTTTTGCTCTTCCTTTTCTAGGGCTTTGAGGTGAAGTGTGAGCTCATTTATTTGTTGGTTTTTCCTTTTTTTGAGGAATGACCTCCAAGCGATGAATTTCCCTCTTAAAACTGCTTTCATTGTGTCACATAGATTCCGATATGTTGTGTCTGTATTTTCTTTTATCTCTAAGAATTTTTTGATTTCTTCCTTTATGTCTTCTATAACCCATTGATCATTCAGTAACATATTGTTCATTTTCCATGTGATGTAGGATTTTTCCTTCCTTCCTTTATCATTGATTTCCAGTTTCATTCCATTATGATCAGATAAAATGCATGGTATTATCTCCACCCCTGTATATTTACTGAGGGTTGCCCTATGGCATAATATGTGGTCTATTTTTGAGGAGGATCCATGTGCTGCTGAGAAAAAAGTATATCCACTTGATGATGGTTGATATATTCTATACATGTCAGTTAAGTCTAGGTTGTTGATTGTGATATTGAGTTCTATAGTTTCTTTATTCAGCTTTTGTTTGGAGGATCTGTCCAATTGTGAGAGAGGTGTGTTGAAGTCACCCATAATTATTGTGTTGTGGTCTATTTGATTCTTGAACTTGAGGAGAATTTGTTTTATGAACGTCACAGCACCATTATTTGGTGCATAAATATTGATAATTGTTATGTCTTGAGCGGTAGCCGGGAGTTCCGCGCCGCGAGTCCCACGCCACTCCTGATTCCCTCGGTCTGGTTATTGCGTTCACAGGAGAGCTGGGAGTGGCCCTTAAGTTTTCCCTGCTGTGTGGACAGAGATGACTAGGGGATTACACACCTGTCGCGCTGGTTTCAATGCAGTTATCTCCTCTGCCCGTGACGCCATTTCTCTGCCATGGTGATATCCCATGCAAATGGTGACCGTTTGCTCCCTTTGCCGGGTGACCAATGCAACGGGTGGGTCCTGACTGTCTCTCCCAATCCCTGTTTCAGTCCTGTGGCCACTGCCTGTGAAGGCTCGGTTGGCTTTTACCTCTGTAAGTTCCTAAGGGCCGGCCAATTATTTCAGTGGGATCGTTAGTGCTGAGTCACACGAAGCAGGCGAACCGGAGCTTAATTGCCTCCGATTCGGGCTCTGTGTGTGTGTTCTGAGGGGCCCAGCCTGTACACCCCAGATCCACGTTAGCTCAGCATTGCCTAGTGATCCTGAGCAAACAACATTTAGACAGTTTACGGCTCCCTATGCCCGCGCAGTTGAAGATGTCAGAGACTTGATCTCTCTGCTCCTGCCACCATGTTACATCTCATCAATGATATTCATGTTGCCCTTACAGCTTCCTGGTATAAGCAAGTTCTTGGGATTATACAAACTGCTGCTTCTGTTTCCAGTCCAGATTTCTAGAAATGAAACCCTGCCGCCGTCGCCTCCGTCTCTGGGCCGCGCTCACAAGCGCCGCGCTTGTCTGCGACCGTAGCAGAGCCGCCCTGGCCTCCGCAGCTCTTCCGCCCGGTGCCCGGCCCCAGGGGCCCAAGCGGCTGCCGCCGCGGCTCTCTGTCCCCCTCCTCCGGAGCACGGGTCCCCTGGCAGGGGGGGTGCAGAACGACCCCAGAGCAGGCTCTGCCCGAAGGTGCAGCGGCAAACAGGCCACCGAGTCGCTCGAGGCTGCAGTCCAGCCTTTGGAGGACAGGGCTCAGCACGCAGCCCAGCTCCAACCTCTAGGTGAGGCTGCCGGACAGTGTATACAGAGCCATCAAGACAGCAAGCAGAAAGCAAATGGCGGCTCCCGCAGAGTGGATTTTCGGCACAGAAACCACAGCCCCGCCAACAATCCCAATCCACAAACTCTCCCTGTATAAAAAAAAAAAAAAAGAAAAGAAAAGAAAAAAAAAGGCGGGGCGCACTGAGCTTTCTTTGCCTGGGGTACTTACATTCCACTGCTGATTACACATTCAGCTTCTCCGCCCGGAGCAAAGCGAAAGAGGAAGCAGATGGGAGCAAAGCGCCCGCGGCTCTGAGCAGCCAAGCGTCTCTTTTTCGATTTCTTTGTTCTTCCTGCTCCTTGGCAAAGTGGTCCGCTACAGATTAACGGTGAAAGGAGCTTTAACAGACTGTGCGAAATCTCTATTAAAGCCGCTGCTTTGAGCACCACGCTCAGCACTTCAGCAACCCCCGTACGCAGCGGCCATCTTCTCCCAGTTATCTTATATTAGACAAAAGTGCCAAAAAAAGTACATTGAAGAAAAGATAACCTGTTCAACAAATGGTGCTGGGAAAACTGGAAATTCACATGTAATAAAATGAAATTAAAACTCTAGAGAGCAGGCCCAGCGGCCTGCTGAGAGGCAGAGCCGCCCCCCACGCCCCGCGCCTGCCAGGTAGGCGGAACTGTGACCACCGACAGAAAAGGCCCAGTGGCCCGCGGCGGGACAGAGCTTCCAATCACTCCTGCAAGGTAGGCGGGCCTGCGACCCACCGGCAGAAGAGGAGCAGCGGCCTGCTGAGAGGCAGAGCCGCCCCCTCCCCCTGCGCCGGCAAGGTAGACGGAACTGTGACCACCCACAGATCAGGGCCAGCGGCCTGCTGAGGGGCAGAGCCGCCCCCCACCCCCCGCGCCTGCCAGGTAGGCGGAACTGTGACCACCTACAGAAAAGGCCCAGTGGCCCGAGGAGGGGCAGAGCTTCCAATCACTCCTGCAAGGTAGGCGGGCCTGCGACCCACCGGCAGAAGAGGAGCAGCGGCCTGCTGAGAGGTAGAACCGCCCCCTCCCCCCGCGCCTGTAAGATAGGCGGACCTGCGACCCACAGGCAGAATAGCCCAAGAGGCCTGCAGAGGGGCAGTGCCGCTGCCTGCGCCTGCAAAGTAGGCAGAACTGCGACCACCAAAAGAACAAGCCTAGCGGCCCGCAGAGGGACAGAGCCACCGCCCGCGCCTGCAAGGTAGGCGGACCTGCTACCGACCGGCAGAGCAGGCCCAGCGGCCTGCCGGCGTGGTAGGCACATTGCCCCAATTGGAGGAGGGGCAGAGCCGCCGCCCATGCCTGTGAGGGAGACTTTGCAACTATACAAGACCAATATAAATATATAGGGGGAAAATTCAATAGCACAACAGTTTCACCAAGTAGAAAGGAACGCGAACAGTATGAAGAGACAAGGAAAGAAAGGACCACAAGCAATGCAGGTCAACTCAACGTTAGAAGAGGTAATAGCTGCAGCAGATGGAATGTCAGATAAAGAATTCAGGATATACATGCTTCAGATGATCTGGAGTCTCAAGGAAGACATCAGACAGCAAAATCAGACAATGAATGATCACTTCAACAATGAATCATATAAACAAATCCAAGAAGCAAAAGATCAACTATACAGGGAGATAGAGGTTATAAAAAACAAACAAACAGAAATCCTAGAAATGCAGGAAGCAATAAACCAACTTAAAAACTCAATTGAGAATACTACCAGCAGAGTAAAACACTTAGAAGATAGAACATCAGACAATGAAGATAAAGTATTTCAACTTGAAAAGAACATAGACAACTCAGCAAGACTGTTAAGAAACCATGAGCAGAACATCCAAGAAATATGGGATAACATCAAGAAACCAAATTTAAGAGTCATTGGGATACAGGAAGGGACAGAGTTTCAAACCAAAGGAATGAGCAATCTATTCAATGAAATAATACGAGAAAACTTCCCAGACTTGAAGAATGAGACAGAATCCCAAATCCTAGAAACCTACAGGACGCCGAATGTGCAAAATCATAAGAGACCCACACCTAGACACATTATAATGAAGATGCCCAACATACAGAATAAGGAGAGAATTTTAAAAGCTACAAGAGAAAGGAAGCAGATCACATTTAGGGGTAAGCCAATCAGGATAACAGCTGATCTTTCAACACAGACTCTGAAAGCTAGAAGATCCTGGAATAACATATTTCAAACACTGAAAGAAAATGGATTCCAACCAAGAATTGTGTTTCCAGCGAAATTAAGCTTCAGGATGGAAGATGAAATTAAAACCTTCCACGATAAACAAAAGTTAAAAGAATTTGCAGCTAGAAAACCATCTCTTCAAAACATCCTTGGCAAAACATTACAGGAAGAGGAAATGGAAAATAACAATGAAAACCAACAGTGGGAGGTAGGACAGTAAAGGGGGAAAAAATAATCAAAGAGGAAAACAAACCATGTTTAGTAACATAAATAAACAAATATGGCTGGAAGAACAACCCATATCTCAATAATAACCCTAAATATTAATGGCTTAAACTCACCAATCAAGAGACACAGGCTAATAGAATGGATCACAAAACAAGACCTAACAATATGCTGCCTACAGGAGACACATTTGATAGGAAAAGACATACATAGGCTGAAGGTGAAAGGTTGGGAAAAATCATATCACTCATATGGACTTCGGAAACAAGCAGGAGTGTCCATACTCATATCAAATAAAATAGATTTCAAGCCAAAGTTAATCAAAAGGGATAAAGAGGGACACTACATACTGCTTAAGGGAACCATACACCAACAAGACATAACAATCATAAATATATATGCCCCAAACAATGGTGCAGCTATGTTCATCAAACAAACTCTTCTCAAGTTCAAGAGTCTAATAGACCACCATACAATAATCATGGGAGACTTCAACACACCTCTCTCGCCACTGGACAGATCTTCCAAACAAAAGTTGAATAAGGAATCTATAGAACTCAATAACACAATTAATAACCTAGAATTAATTGACATATATAGAATATACCACCCAACATCAAGCAGTTACACTTTTTTTCTCAGCAGCACATGGATCCTTCTCAAAAACAGATCATATATTATGTCACAGGGAAACTCTTAGACAATATAAAGGAGTAGAGATAATACCATGCATCCTATCTGATCATAATGGAATGGAACTGAAAATCAACGATAAAAGAAGGAAGGAAAAAGCATACATCACTTGGAGAATGAACAATAGGTTACTGAATGATCAATGGGTTATAGAAGACATCAAGGAGGAAATTAAAAAATTCTTAGAGATTAATGAAAACACAGACACAACATATTGGAATCTATGGGACACATTGAAAGCAGTTCTAAGAGGAAAATTCATTGCTTAGAGTTCATTCCTTAAAAAAAGAAAAAAACAACAAATAAATGATCTCATACTTCATCTCAAAACCCTAGAAAAAGAAGAGCAAAACAACAGCAAAAGAAGTAGAAGGCAAGAAATAATTAAAATCAGAGCTGAAATTAATGAAATCGAAACAAAAGAAACAATTGAAAAAATTGACAAAACTAAAACTTGGTTCTTTGAAAAAATAAACAAAATCGACAGACCCTTAGCCATGCTAGCGAAGAGAAGAGAGAGAACTCAAATTACTAGCATACGGGATGAAAAAGGCAATATCACAACAGACACATCAGATATACAGAAGATAATCAAAAATTATTTTGAATCCTTATACTCCAATAAATTAGAAGATAGTGAAGGCATCAATAAATTTCTTAAGTCATATGATCTGCCCAGATTGAGTCAGGAGGATATAGACAACCTAAACAGACCAATATCAATTGAGGAAATAGAAGAAACCATCAAAAGACTACCAACTAAGAAAAGCCCAGGACCGGATGGGTATACAGCAGAGTTTTACAAAACCTTTAAAGAGGAACTAATACCAATACTTTTCAAGCTACTTCAGGAAATAGAAAAAGAGGGAGAACTTCCAAATTCATTCTATGAGGCCAACATCACCCTGATACCTAAACCAGACAAAGACACTTCAAAGAAAGAAAACTACAGACCAATATCTCTAATGAACCTAGATGCAAAAATCCTCAATAAAATTCTGGCGAATCGGATACAAAAACATATCAAAAAAATTGTACACCATGATCAAGTAGGATTCATCCCTGGGATGCAAGGCTGGTTCAATATACGGAAATCAATAAATGTTATTCACCACATCAATAGACTTAAAAATAAGAACCATATGATCATCTCGATAGATGCGGAAAAAGCATTCGACAAAGTACAGCATCCCTTTATGTTCAAAACTCTAGAAAAACTAGGGATAACAGGAACATACCTCAATATTGTAAAAGCAATCTATGCTAAGCCTCAGGCTAGCATCATTCTGAATGGAGAAAAATTGAAGGCATTCGCTCTAAAATCTGGAACAAGACAGGGATGCCCTCTCTCTCCACTTCTGTTCAACATAGTTCTCGAAACACTGGCCAGAGCAATTAGACAGACGAAAGAAATTAAAGGCATCAAAATAGGAAAAGAAGAACTTAAATTATCACTATTTGCAGATGACATGATTCTATACCTAGCAGACCCAAAAGGCTCTACAAAGAAACTATTAGAGCTAATAAATGAATTCAGCAAAGTGGCAGGATATAAAATCAACACGCATAAATCAAAGGCATTCCTGTATATCAGCAACAAATCCTCTGAAATGGAAATGAGGACAACCACTCCATTCACAATATCTTCAAAAAAAAAAAAATACTTGGGAATCAATCTAACAAAAGAGGTGAAAGACTTATACAATGAAAACTACAGAACCCTAAAGAGAGAAATAGAAGAAGATCTTAGAAGATGGAAAAATATACCCTGTTCATGGATAGGCAGAACTAACATCATCAAAATGGCGATATTACCAAAAGTTCTCTATAGGTTTAATGCAATGCCAATCAAAATCCCAATGGCATTTCTTGTAGAAATAGAGAAAGCAATCATGAAATTCATATGGAAAAATAAACGACCCAGATTAGCAAAAACAATGCTAAGCAGGAAGTGTGAATCAGGCGGTATAGCGATACCAGACTTCAAACTATACTACAGAGCAATAGTAACAAAAACAGCATGGTACTGGTACCAAAACAGGCGGGTGGACCAATGGTACAGAATAGAGGACACAGAAACCAATCCACAAAACTACAACTACCTTATATTTGATAAAGGGGCTAAAAGCATGCAATGGAGGAAGGATAGCATCTTCAACAAATGGTGCTGGGAAAACTGGAAATCCATATGCAACAAAATGAAACTGAATCCCTTTCTCTCGCCATGCACAAAAGTTAATTCAAAATGGATCAAGGAGCTTGATATCAAATCAGAGACACGCCGTCTGAAAGAAGAAAAAGTTGGCTACGATCTACATACTGTGGGGTCGGGCTCCAAATTCCTCAATAGGACACCCATAGCACAAAAGTTAATAACTAGAATCAACAAATGGGACTTACTCAAACTAAAAAGTTTTTTCTCAGCAAAAGAAACAATAAGAGAGGTAAATAGAGAGCCTACATCCTGGGAACAAATCTTTACTCCTCACACTTCAGATAGAGCCCTAATATCCAGAGTATACAAAGAACTCAAAAAATTAGACAATAAGAGAACAAACAACCCAATCAACAAATGGGCCAAGGACCTGAACAGACACTTCTCAGAGGAGGACATACAATCAATCAACAAGTACATGAAAAAATGCTCACCATCTCTAGCTGTCAGAGAAATGCAAATCAAAACCACCCTAAGATACCATCTCACTCCAGTAAGATTGGCAGCCATTATGAAGTCAAACAACAACAAGTGTTGGCGAGGATGTGGGGAAAAGGGTACACTTGTACATTGCTGGTGGGACTGCAAATTGGTGCAGCCAATTTGGAAAGCAGTATGGAGATTTCTTGGAAAGCTGGGAATGGAGCCACCATTTGACCCAGCTATTCCCCTTCTTGGTCTATTCCCTAAAGACCTAAAAAGAGCATGCTACAGGGACACTGCTACATCGATGTTCATAGCAGCACAATTCACAATAGCAAGACTGTGGAACCAACCTAGATGCCCTTCAATAGATGAATGGATAAAAAAAAAATGTGGCATTTATACACAATGGAGTATTACTTTGCATTAAAAAATGACAAAATCATAGAATTTACAGGGAAATGGATGGCATTAGAGCAGATTATGCTAAGTGAAGCTAGCCAATCCCTAAAAAACAAATGCCAAATGTCTTCTTTGATATAAGGAGAGTAACTAAGAACAGAGTAGGGTGGAAGAGCATGAGAAGAAGATTAACATTAAACAGGGATGAGAGGTGGGAGGGAAAGGGAGAGAGAAGGGAAACTGCATGGAAATGGAAGGAGACCCTCAGAGTTATACAAAAGTACATACAAGAGGAAGTGAGGGGAAAGGGAAAAATAATACAAAGGGGAAAAGTGAATGTCAGTAGAGGGGCCAGAGAGAGAAGAGGGGAGGGGAGGGGAGGGGAGGGGGGATAGTAGAGGATAGGAAAGGCAGCAGAACACAACAGACACTAGTATGGCAATATGTAAATCAATGGATGTGTAACTGATGTGATTCTGCAATCTGTATATGGGGTAAAAATGGGAGCTCATAACCCACTTGAATCAAAGTGTGAGATATGATATATCAAGAACTATGTAATGTTTTGAACAGCCAACAATAAAAAAAAAAAAAAACTCTATCTCTCACCATGAACAAAACTCAACTGAAAGTAGATCAAGGACCTAGGAATTAATCCAGAGACCTTGCACCTAATGGAAGAAAAAGTAGGTCCAAATCTCCATCATGTAAGTTAGGCCCCAACTTCCTTAATAAAACTCCTATAGCACAAGAATTAAAACCAAGAATCAATATGGGATGGATTAAAACTAAAAACGCTTCTCTGCAAAAGAAACAATCAGTGAGGTGAATAGAGAGCCTACAGAGTGGGAGCAAATCTTTACCACTTGCATATCAGATTGAGCACTAATCTGTAGGCTATATAAAGCACTCGAAAACCTTAACACCAAAAGTCCAAATAACCCAATCAATAATTGCCTAAGGAACTGAACAGACACGTCTCACAAGAGGATATACAATAAATCAACAAATATATGAAAAAATGTTCAACATCTCTAGCAATTAGAGAAATGCAAATCAAAACCACTCTAAGATTTCATCTCACTCCAGTCAGAATAGCAGCTATGAAGAATGCAAACAACAATAAGTGTTGGTGAGAATGTGGGGGAAAAAAGTAGACTCATACATTGCTGGTGGGACTGCAAATTGGTGCAGCCCATATGAAAAGCAGTATGGAGATTCCTTGGAAAACTGGGAATGGAACCACCATTTGACCCAGCTATCCCAATCCTTAGTTGATACCCAAAGGACTTAAAAACAGCATACCATAGGGACACAGCCATATCAATGTTTATAGCAGCACAATTCACAATAGCTAACTCATGGAACCAACCAAGAGGCCCTTCAGTAGATGAATGGATAGGGAAACTTTGGTTATATACACAAGGGAACATTACTCAGCATTAACCGAGAATAAAATCATGGCATTTGCAGGTAAATAGGTGGAGTTGGAGAATATAATGTTAAGTGAAGTAAGCCAATCCCCCCAAAATCAAAGGCAGAATGTTTTCTTTGATATGAGCATGCTGACTCATAATGGGAATAGAGTGGGAGCATGGGATGAATGGAGGAACTTTAGATAGGGAAAGCAGAGAGAAGAGAAGGGAGTGGGCAAGGGGGTAGGAATGATGGTGGAATGAGTTAGACATCATTACCCTAAGTATATGTATGAAGACATGAATGGTGTGAGAATAGTTTCTGTACAATCAGTGACTTGAAAAATTGTGCTCTATATGTGTAATATGAAATAAATTGCATTCTGCCATCATGTGTAACAAGTTAGAATAAATAAATAATAATAATAATAATAATAAAAACAGACCCAACAATATGCTGTCTCCAAGAGACTCAACTCCTAGCCCAAGACATCCACAGACTGAAGGTGAAAGGATAGGAAAAAACATATCATTTACATGGATCAAGTAAACAAACTGGGGTTTCTATTCTCTAAAGTAAACCAAGTTATGTAAGCTATATAACTGTAATTATACAATTGTAATGTAACCTTAATACATGTTCAGCATATCTAATGTTATTTTGATAGCTCCATTTCCATTGATATTTTTCCTGATTAGATTTGTTAGAGTTTTATCAACTTTTAGCTGTATTATTTCTTTCTATTTCATATATTTCTGTTCCTACTCTTAGTTTTTCCTTCCTAAACCTAATTTGAAAATAATGTGTTAATCTAGCTCCTTTCAGAACAAATATTTTAAGTTATAAGTGTTCATCTGAGTACTCTTTTATCTCAGAGATTTTGATAGTGTAACCTTTTATTATTACTTAGTTCAAAGCACTTTTTAGTTACTTTTCTTGTGCTTTCTTCTTTGGTCTTTGAGATATTTATAAGTGTGCCATTTAATTTTGAAGTAGTTATGACATTGAGGGTTCTATCTATCTTAAGGTGATTGATTGATAATGTAATAAATCATGCAGGAAACACAGTCTGCATGATTTCCAAATTTTAACAAATTTCAAAGCTTATTTGATGACAGAACATATTCTCTCCTTATTAATTTTCTACTTGTCATTTTTGTGTATAATTCTCTATAAATAATAAGAAGTTCAAGGTGACTGATAATGTTGTTAAGTCTTCTGTATCATTATTCCTTCCAGCAAAGTCAGGGGGTTTAAAATCTCCAAATATGATTATGGATTTGTCTTTCTAGTAGTGGTACGTGGGTAACTGGGGATTGTACTTGACCACTGAATCACATCCCCAACCCTATTTGTATTTTATTTAGAGACAGGGTCTCACTGAGTTGCTTAGTGTCTCCATTTTGGTGAGGTTGGTTTTAAACTCTAGATCCTCCAGTCTCAGCCTCCCAAGCTGCTGGGATTACAAGTTTGTACCACTGTGCCTGGCTCTTTTTTGTTTTATTAATTTTGTACTTCATGTATTTTGAAATTTTGTTATTTTAGGATTGTTATACTTTCTTGAAGAAGTTACCCTATATGGTCATGAAATATTCCCCTTTATCTCTGCAAATATTTTTTCCTAAAATTTATTTTATATTTATAGCTCTACTTCAGATTTCTCATGCTTATTTTTCCCTTCTTTTCCTTTTAACCTATTGATGTTTAAAGTTGACATATGTATAGAACATGTAACATTGTTTCCTTTTTATAATATCTAAGTTCATTTATATTTAAATTCATTATTGATATTGTCAAAAAAAAGATCACCTAACATTAAGTTTAGTGGAAAATTGGGTAAATGATAGGTGTGAAGATGTGATTTTTTTGTAAAATGGGTTGAATAGACCTACTATCAGGGTCAGAGAGAAGATTGTTGGAGTGTTTTTGTTTTAATTGTTCATTCTGTCATTTATCATATGGTACACAGCAACAGATTTATTTTATTGTTAACACTTTTATTTTGCAAATAAAAATAAAAAACATATATATGCATGCATGTGTATATATGTGTGTGTGTATATATATATATATATATATATATATATATATATATATATATATATATATTTGTTGTTGTTAATTTTTAATTGCATTATTTGCTGATTGTTGAATTTTCTAGTCTTTGTGTGTTTTGTAAACACATATATGTATTGCAAATATTTTTCCACAGACAAAAGAAGAAGAAGAAGAAGAGGAAGAGGAAGAAGAAGAAGAAGAAGAAGAAGAAGAAGAAGAAGAAGAAGAAGAAGAAGAAGAAGAAGAACAGGAGGAGGAGGAGAAGGAGGAGAAGAGGAGGGGGGAGGAGAAGGAGGAGGAGGAGGAGGAGGAGAAATCAGTCACAGAAGGACAAATACCACACATTCTGACTTACACATGGGAGCTAATGGTGATCTCATAGGAAGATAGAGCAGAAAGTAGTGACCACAGCTTCAAGTGAGAGAAAGGGGAGAGTTAACAGGTACAGAGGTATAGTGGGATAAAAGAAATAACTTCTAATGTTCTATAGCAAACTAGAATTACTATGGTTAACAACAGTTGATACATATTTCAAAATGGGAAAATTCTGACTGTCCCCAACCAAAAGAAATTATATTCGAAAACAGAATATTTGAGGTGGTCAATATACCAGTTGAACTGATCTGATTATGCATTGTATACATATTCTAAAATATCTCACTGAAGCCCATAAAAATGTGTAACTGCTATTTGTCAAGAAAAATTATATGTAAATAAATATTTTACATCTAAAAAACAAATAGTGTCCCATCTAGTAGAAGAGAAAAGGAGTAATGAAGGAACCCATGACAATGAACAGTGTCCAACCCTGGGTGTCCAGAGTTCTTCTAAATTAGCCTCATTGTTAAGGTCATCCCAAGTTCTTAGGGCAAAGTAGTCTATTTTCTTCTGGTGCCAGTAAACTTTTAACACATCTCACTAAAGCCTTCTGTTTTTACTACATGATAATGGAGCCTATTTATGATTTTGATTTGTTTATGTTTTTCTTCCACTGATAAAAGAATGCACTAGTCACAGAGTATGTTAAGAACAGGTTGTTCCTTTAGGTATTGTATGCACATTTTAAAACACTAGATAAAGTGATATGCCAAATGTATTTATTTGTCCAATGAGTTTGGTTAGTAGGTATTTGACCCTGCAGGATGTAGCTGCCTTCAAAGACCTGATGAAATTGCTAAATTTAAAATCTGCAAGATTGATGGATAACCATTTAAGTATAGAAAAAAAAACATTTTTTTCCATCTCAAATGTTGGCAAGAGAGGATTAATAACATAGTGATATACTGTACAATGATGTGTAAATATAAATGCTAGCTAGGGAAATATTTCTTATCAACACCATTCAGAATAGCACAATGAGACAACTGTTTGAATGTCAGTTTCTCCCAATTACTCCTAGTTAACAGCCACAGTTCTCACAGGATTTCACTTTTATAGCCTAGTACAGAATATGTCAGATATACAAAAAACTATGCATGGGTATCGAAGCCAGCTTGACAATAACATTTCTTGGGGTAGAATAAGAAATTGTCTATTTTTATAAGTTTGCAATGTGTGTGTGTGTGTGTGTGTGTGTGTGTGTGTTGTAGGTGGACACAATAACTTTATTTTATTTTTATGTGGTGCTAAGAATTGAACCCAATGCCTCATGAGTACCAGGTGAGCGCTTTACCACTAAACCCCAATCCCAGCCCCAGAAATTGTCCATTATGTCTATAAATAAGTCTGTTATAAGTTTTATTTTATCAACTCTTTCCACAGAGAATTGACTTAATCAATAATTTTTCTAATCCTAAAATGCTGAAAACTAGATCTTTGACCCAAATATGGCACAGATCCCCTGAGAGAGTCAGTCTCATATTTTTAATCTTTCCAATTCCGATGACTAGGCACTTGAAGTGGTTTTTTGGAGCATGGACAATGTAATCAAACAAATTTGAGTTTAATTGTTAATACTGTCACTTTCCAGCTGTTCAACATTGGAGGTGTGTTAGTTTGCAAAACGAGGATACTAATACCAATATTTTGCAATTCTGATGAAACAAATAAAATAGTATTTGTGTCTCATACATCAACCACTACAGCATACACTGTTATTACTCTCATTTTAAATCTAATAAACACAATGTAAAAATGTTTTTGATTATTGGAAGTTACTCTAGAATTTAGACAGTCTTAAATTTAACATTATTAGTATTAACAAAATTTTCTATAGATGGGTAGATGAACCAACTGCATGGAGATGTGCAGTTAATATATGCTAGGTGAATAAGCTTTTACTGTATATACACGTTTTTTTGTGAAAAATATATTGGTAAGATGAAAGTTGTCACTATACTTTTTAATCACCAGATATTGAAGATATTCAAAATTGAATACATCTTTCAAAATATTTTGATATAAAATTGATTTTAATATCAGGGTCAGAAAAAAACTCTTAAAACTATAGTAGATATATTTGAATCATTATAATTGTCAATATTTAAGTGACAATACATTTACAAAAAGACATTTCCTCATAGAACAAACATGTATTGTTTTTATTACATGCTAGATGATGTCTAGAATCACAGAATAATATAGAAAAAATGACTGTCCTGGAGGGATTTACACTGACATACAATTTATGTGCTATTTTGAATGGTTATTGACTTGCATTATAATAGATAAATTACATACAATAATTATATGGAATTAAATAGAAAATACAGACTTCAAACAAGGGATGTTCTACTGATTTTCTTCTTTTTTGAGACTGGTATTCCTCCAGAGGGAGAGAGAGAGAGAAAGAGAGAGAGAGAGAGAGAGAGAGAGAGAGAGAGAGAGAGAGAGAGAGAGAGAGATTGATTTTGTTTATCCATTCAAAATACTTCCTAATTTTTGCTATTTGAATAATGTTGAAATAAGGGAACATAGATATCTAGTCAACATACCAATTTCAATTACTTTGCATTTATACCCATAGTGGGATTTCTTTGTCATATATAAGTCCTTTTCGTATTTATTGAGGAACCTCCATATTGTTTTCCAAAATGGCTATGCAAATTTACAGTCCCACTAATGGTATAGTAAGGCTGCCTTTTCTCCACATATCGTTCAATATTTATTAATTTTTTTGGCGGGGGGGAGTTAATAGTTATGTTAACAAATGTGGGGTGATACCATATTGTAGTTTTAATTTTTATTTCTCTAATGATTTGTCATGATGTGATGAATTGTTCAGGTATGAGTTTTTGTTCATTTGCCTGTCTCTTTTGAAAAATATCTTCTCAGTTTGAATGTCCATTAATTAATTTAATTATTTGATTTCTTGCTATTAAGTTGAGTTCCTTAATATTTCATATAGTAGTCTCTTATTAGACATATGGTTTGCAGATATTTTCTTCCACAAATTGGGAGAAATAAAATCAGTACTTTTATTTAGCAATCACCAGAAAATCCTTTTTAAGTATTTTCAGTAATTAATAATATGTTTGAAGTAAAAGTGTGGCATTTAAATTTAGAATAATTTGTCCATGGCCTTGTCTTACATAGTATCCATCAGAGCATGATGACAGTCATGAAACATCCTCCTCAACTACATGTGAGACTAGACTTTGTATTTTCCTACTTTAGGGTGTAAATGTCCTAGTATTAGAAAATAGAATGGGTCAGAGTTACAACAAACAAATCCCTGGGAGTGATGACCAGAGAGAGGGAGAAGAAAAAAGTGACAGAGACCTAAAAAGGAGAGAAAGGGGAGAAAGGAGACAGAGAAAAAGAGAAGAGAGTGGGAGAGGGAGAGAGAGAGAGAAAGAAAGAAAGAACAGAATATAGCAACACAGGCACATGGTCAAATAAGGATAGGAAATAATACTTTATATTAAAAAAATTGAAAGAGTCTAATTCCAACACTCCTTACACCCACACATGTTTACCACAGGAAACTATGTTCTTCAGTTTGGACTTTCAGCTATTTTCTCAGAAATGCTAAAAAAATTTTAGTTTTATTTCACTTAGCGTGATTCTCCAATTCCATCCATTTACTGGCAAATGTCATAAAGTCATTCTTCTTTACGGGTGATTAGTACTCCGTTGTGAACATATACCACATTTTCTTCATCTATTCATGTGTTGAAGGGCACCATGATTGGTTCCATAACTTAGTTATTGTAAATTGTACTGTTATAAACATTGATATGGCTGTGTCTCTGTAGTATGCTGATTTTAAATACTTTGGATATATACCGAGGAATGGGATAACTGAGTCAAATAGTGGTTCAATACCTACTTCTTTTTTTGAGGAATCTACATATTACTTTCCTGAGTGGTTGCACCATGCAGTTCCACTAACAATGTATGAATGAACCCTTTTCCCCACATCCTTGTGGACATTTATTGTTACTTGTATTCTTGATAATTGCTGGGCAGGTGCCTTGCAGGGGCTCCAGTGGTGATGAGCTGAACAGGTGCACTTCTGTTTCACACAATGCCTCCAGGGCTATAATAGAAAATAGTGCCCCCATTCCCCTATGATGCTTTGTTCAGCAGTAGCTAGCTGAATGAGCACTTCCCTCTCCGCAATGCTCTAATCTATAGCAGTTACTGCAGTGAATGGGGGTTTGTAGATTAGGTTACAGAAATAACATCAATTTATCTAGCTTTGTCCCGTTATATGATCGGCACCCCAAGGAGCTTGGCATACATGGAAGAAAGCAGCTTTCTCCAGATCATACTAACTTGCACTAATTACTATAATATATTAGAGAAAGCCAGTGTCTTTCAAGATAATATATATCGGTATAATTGTGTCCAAACTTGCAATTATTGTCCCCTTCACTTGGCTAGATTTTAAGGAATAGTACATTTACTGTCCTTTTTTTCTCCAAGGATGCCACAATATGAAACACTTAATGTTAGTTCTACCTACTTAACGTTTAGGTGTGTAATACACTGTTGTTAATTATAAGCCCTATGCTATATGGCATTTATTTCAAACATAGTCATTTTACACGAGTGAAACATCCATTGAATTTCACCTTTTCATTCCACCTCCACCAGGGCCCTAGAAAACACAATTCCACTCTGCTTCTATGAATTTGACTATGTTAGGTACTTCTTAAAAGCATAATCACTTCTATGACTCATAAAACTGGAATTTCTTCTGCTATTAGTCCTTTATTTTATTTAGAATAATATCCTCCAGGTTTTTCTATGTGAGTGCAGGTGGCAAAATAAACCTTTTCTTCCGAACACTATTTAACTGTGTACATAGGCCACAATTATTAATCTTTTCATGGAATTTTAGATTATTTCTATATTTTTAATATTGTGAATAATCCTGTAATAAACTAAGATGAGTAGATCCTGATTTCAATACTTTACTATCTACACCCAGAAATTGGATTATTGGATAATGTGGTACTTTTATTATAATTTAAAAAAAATTGTTCATGCTCTTTTTTATAATAGTTATGCCATTTTATATGCCCATGCTGAACAAGTGTTTTTGTTATTTTGGTAATCCTCAATATAACAGGTGACTAAGAAGTGAAATTTAATTGTGAATTGATTTGCATTTCTCCAGTTCAAAATATTGATCACTAAGTTATAAACCTGGTGAAAATTTGTATTATTTTTGTGGAAACATTTATTCAAATCCTTTGCCCATTTATTATTTGGGTTGTTTTGTGGTTGTCATTGTTGTTAAATTGTACTTCTTAAAATTCGGTATCATAACCCTTTACTGATGAATGACTCATAAATATTCTCTCCCATTCCGTGGGATGACTTTCCATTTGTTGATTTTTCCTTTGTTGTGCAGAAGCTTTTTGGTTTGATATAGTTTTGCTTGTCTGGTTTTATTTTCATTACCTTTGCTTTTTGGTAGCATACCCAGGAAACACTTGCTGAAATCAATGTCAAGAAGCAACTCCCATACTGATATTTTATTCTAGGATTTTTACAATTGCAGGTATTATATTTAAATTCTCATATTAAACTCTATTTTAAGATTTTTTTTTTGCGTTATTCACTGTTAAAGTCTTATTTCATTCTTTGCTATGTGAATACACACTTTTCAGCACTCACTGTTGAAGAGACTGTCCTTCACCATTTCTATTTTGGCACCATTGTCAAATGCCTATTGCTCATACACATGTGAGTTTATTTCTGGGCTCTGCATTTTACTCCATTAGTCAACATTTCTATTTTTTAAGCAAATACCATGATCTTTTTGTCACTATAAAGTTGCAGTATATTTTTAAGTAAAGAAGTGTGATACTTCTGGCTTTGTTCCTACAAGTTGTTTTGGCTCTTCAGATCTGCTAAGCCATCATAAGAGTTTTAGTATTAAAAAAATAAATATAGTCTTAAAAAGAGGAAAAAATTGTACCATTTGCAATATACAAATGAAACTGGAGGATGTTATTTTAAGTAAAATTTTCTAGAGGAAAGACCAGGATGTTTTACACATTCTTTGCTCTTCTTTATCCCTCTTGTAGATCTCCTTGCTCCTAGGAGAAGCCTCAGAGTTATGTACTCCCCCTCAATCTTACAGAGCCATGTAAATTGGATCAAAGTTGCCACCTTCTTTAGAACTGAGTTGTGCTGGCTTGGGGACAGAGCTAGTGCCAGTTAAACATCATTGTTTCTCTTACTCAGTTTAGACTGGTGTTTTCAATTTATTAAAGATTAAAAATGAATTGAGAAATTCTCAGCAAAAACGGGCCAAAATGAAAAAAAATTAATTAGGATAATTTGCTTTATCATATGTGTGTGTGGGTGTGTGTGTGTATCTGTATAGATATATAGATATATCCTTTGAAACTATGAAAGAATATCAAGAAACTGAAATAATGAAACTCAGAGATAAAAAGTTCAGATACCTACAGCAGCTCATTTTTTAAACATATCTTTTGTTTACACGACAAATATATTTTAAACAATAATGATGAAATAATTGAATAGTACTAATGACCATAAAATTAATTCAGAGAAAATTTTCTTTTATTAAACTTTGAATATATAATCATGCCAGTAAAAATTTAAAAATTAAATATGAATAATAAAGATAAAAGTAATAGAGTAATACTTTTAAAATGTATTGTTGCATTTGTCTTCATAACATGTAAAACTTAAAAACCTACCTATTGTTTTCTTTTGTGTGGTCTGTAGTTCCTTCTTTGAAGGCTTAACTTCTATAAATTGTTCCATGGTCTTCACACATTCATATTTTTATGAAATTAGTTTATATGCCATTCTATCTGCACTCATAGTTGATAAAAGAATCTTTTAATTTCCAGTACTTTAATATTGGAAATGTTCTTTTACATAAAACAATAAACATATAAATATGTAAGTAATTTATCTTAAAAATTAATTTGATGATGATGCTTAAAACTTCCTTTCATAATAAATTCTAAATTTTTGAAATTGTTCTTTTCCTGAAAATACATACACACACAAACAGGAAAATGCCTATGTGATTTAAAATATTGATATTATCATTTGATTTATTCCTTTGGATAATGTCCATTTAAAAAAAATTATGATCAACACCTTTCATTGTATCTCTGGTATTGTTGTTTGGAAATTGATTTTTATTTTAGTATACAAATGCCACATCTTTTCTGTGTTTCTGTTACTGTTTTCTTTGTGCAATTAAAGGTATTTATAAAATTTTAATTTTTCATTCTTAAAAGAACAGTTTTAAGTCTTTTTTTTTACCATCAAATCCTCATTTAACTGCTTGCAAATATTTTAAAATTGTATCCCTGGGGAAAAAATAACTCAAAATCACAAAACCCCATACAGATATTTGTATTTGAGCATATTCTCTTGTATTGTATCCCCCCTCAACATAACACAGTACTTCAAAGATTAAGATTAGTTTTCAAAATTTATTTTTTATCTGTGTACACATCTTGACAACTAGGAGGAATCCACATTGTGTGCTAAGTTCTTACCACTTTCCAATCAATATTCCATGGCATGATCACATGGCAGAGTAGAAATGCAATAATTTAGTTTCAGCATCTTGTGCTTTACAACCACAGAATTTTTTGCTTATTTGAATTTTATGTCTATAGTCAAGAATACATGACATCATAGAGACTAGAGACAAAAACTAAATCAGAGGAAAGCTGAAAGAATTTTAAAAAACATAACAAACTTGCTCTTGAAAGGAATATGTACTGGGTCTACATGTTTTTAGCTCAGTTTTATAACTGAGTTCTATAAAGAAACTTCCAGCTATAAAATATTGTTTATTAATGATAAATAATATGAATGTGCTAATATGAAGCATATATGTCTGTAAGTAATTAAAACTCAACAATAACTACATAATAAATTAAAACTCATAATAACTACAGTTATTATGTAAAAATTATTTATAATTTACATAAGATTAGGGAGGCTATTAATTTCTTGACAGCAATACTAAAATTGCTGGTACATGGGGAGAATAAAATTAGACTATGTGTTTGTAAATGTAATTATTGCTTTAAATTTCTCTAAAGAAAATGTATTACTTCACTGCCTACTCCCAGAATGGACTACTTCTACCAAATTTGCCTTCTAATTTCACTGAGTTGAATGTATTCTGAGAATTAGAAGAAAATAATAAAATTTAATACTTCATTATTTTGTTGTTTGTTGTAATATCTGCATTTTTATTTTGAAATTTTACAATGGAAAATAAAGCAATCACACAGTCATGTTAATTATTAGTAATAAGTGTATTCAATATAAAACAGAAAAGGTGCAATTATAAAATCAAATAGATTAGTGAAAATTACTATGTTAAATTAAACTGAAAGCATTATGAAATTATATATACTTATATATGGTGTGTTTGTACGCATATAGACACACATTATACACACACATACACATACATACACGGTCTATACATAAACCTAAAATAACATCTCAATAACAAACCTTGCTGGTAGCATATTTAAGTCTCTAAAAGAGTTACTTATTAAATACAACCTGTGATTTTCAGAGAAATACCTGATTCCAGATCCTTGTCAGGGAAAATGCAAAATAATTCTGATGTAGGCCAGGATAACAGAAAGAGGAAACCCATTTGTGCTGCTATTTTTAAAAAGTATCAGAGACTGGGTAATTTATAAAGAACAGAAATTTATTTTCTAACAGTTCCAGAGGCCAGGGAGTCCAGGATCACTATACCAGCATTCAGCATCTGGTGAGGGCTGCTATCTCTGACTGCAAGATGGCAAGCGTTTTCTGAATCACTTGGACAGTAAAAATATTGTGTGCTCACATGTGGGGAAGTGTAATGGCAATAAAATTTTTAAAAGTATGAAATCTCTTTCATGAAGGCCTTAATGCAATTCATTATTCACAAGGCCTCCTAAACTAATCACCCAAAATGCCCTTCCTCTTGATATTGTTGATTAAGTTTCAACATCAATTTTGGAAGGGACATAAATATTAAAACCATCACAAAAGCCTTATTTTTTTTAATCATGAAACAAAAGAATTTACAAATGCCAGCTTGAAGTTGTGCCTAATAAGCCAAGGTGTGAAAAACATAAATATCAGAAATTATTTTTAAGAAAATTGAAACACATGGAATCAATGCATACAAACAGTACATCATTTACTTTTAAAATAAATTGTTAGGAAAGCAATCCATTGTATGCTTTTGGGAAGCTACACAAATCACCACTTTTTAAAATTCTGTAAGATTTCAACAATTTCAGTTTTTCTAGCAGAGACAAATATTCCAATGATGATAAACCATTTGATTGAAATAGAAACTTACTAAATTGTGACACTGATTCAATAAATTTATTGAGATGAAGGTCATTGATTGGTGCATTAAAAGCATTTAGTATATGGTGAAAGTAAAAGATAACATTCATAGGATGCCAAAATAATACTCTACACATTATTTTTATAAACACAACTTGGTAAACAAAATGGTAATGGAGAGGTGAGAATGTCAAAAATCACAATGCAATTAACTTATTCAGAATCATTAAAATGAATGATTAACCAGATATTCATGTCTCAGAGTGTGATGCAATTTGAACTATGCACTAAATGTGAGACTTAGAACTTACTAGGTATCTTAGCGGTATGTGTGTGTGTGTGTGTGTGTGTGTGTGTGTGTGTGTGTGTATAGTTGTAGTTGGACAAAATACTTTAATTTTATTTATTTATTTTTATGTGGTGCCCGGGATCAAAATCAGTGCTTTACATTTTCTTGGTGAGCACTCTACCACTGAGCCACAACCCCAACCACTTATCAGGTGCTGTCTCTTAATTGCTTGAACACAATTCTACAGTTATTGAAGTAAGTTTTTTTTCCAAATGTAGAATCCTTGTAAACAAAAATATGAATTTTCTAGTAGGTATTTAAATCTATGGGTAATGTCTATTTAACCCACTGTTAGAACCAGAGGTATATTCTACTTTTTGCCAATTTCTGCTTAAGATTATTATGAAAGTATTAGGTATGAATGATCTTTCTGAATTCTGAAAGTGATAGAACAGATTAAAACCAAATTAAGAGGAATAAAAATGTTGTTTCATTGTAAAATGTATAAAGCTGTCACATCAGAGTCCATAAGTTAGGTATTTTTAAATAAAAGTCTGAAACATGGCTTATATTTCTCAGAATTACAAAAGTACCATCTTAGAATACATTTCTTGCTTTTATTTATTTATATCTTGTCATTTTTGTCTTGCTTAGAAAACAAGGTCACTTAAACTTCACTTGATCCATCTTCTCTAGCAATGTGTTAGTTTATGACAAAGCCAGGGTTTATGGAGCTTTTGATCTATAGAGTTCTGTTTGATTGTGGAAAGCCCATGCTCATGTTAGGAATACAGATTAAGACAGAGATGAAATACCTGTGACAAGATAAAACTAACCATTGAAATGCACTGTACATTTATAGATGAAATACCTGTGTAAGAAAATTACCAAATTGTGATAACACAAAGTTTACCAGCTTTTCTAAAGGTATAGAATTTTTTTAAATACTGCAATCTTAAGTTAGATTTTCAGGCAACAACATTTGATTTTGGATTAAAAACAAACATTGTGTAACTTTGGATAAGTTATTAAAATTTTCTATGTCTTGCTTTCATGAAATGGCAGTAATTTTAACAGGAACTGCTTCAAAAGTCTATTGTAAAGATTAAGATATGGATAAAACACTAGAAAAAGTACTAGTGGTAATACATTCTAACGTTCTAACACTCTCCATTTTGTTCTAATCATGGTAGATTATAGTATTCAATTTCTGAAAAGCTGTTATTTCTAGAGTCCAGATCTTTGTTAATGCTGCTCCCTATATCTAAAATACTCTGGCCTACCTGGAGGACAGTATACCATATTCAGGATTCAGTTAATTCTTCCAAAGCCCAGAAGCCACATCTAGTATGCTTAGTCAGATTTTACAAATCTTCCAGAATCATCTGGAATTTTCATTAATTATTGTGGAATGAAATGACTAGTCTATGATCTCTTATACAGAATCCTTCTGAAAGTCTATAAAAAATTAAAAAAGAAAGGAAGAAATATAATTCACATGAAAGACAGAAGTCATGAAAATCAGATTAGGAATACCAGGAGAAATTAACAAACTCAAATATGAGATACTAGATTTCTGTCCCCTGCCATAATTTGTTACTGATATTGATAAAAATATATAGAATTTAAGCTTTATTATTGACTAGAGAAAAACAGAGATAAGGGAAATTTTAATATATTTGAACAAACAAGGAAATGAAAAATGAAAAAAATAAATGTAACAACAAAGTAAACAAACATAACATTAAATTCATGAACAAACTTGAGTTAAGTATTTCAATGTATTGTGGGAAACATGATCAAAAAACACAAATATAATGCAATCATTTATTAGTTGTTACAAAGGAAAACTAATGCTAGCAATATTTAATTATTGTATAAGTTAAATATATAGAAAATCAAACAGAATAACTGAAACATTGCATAACTAATAATAGACTTTAGTAAAGTAGAAAAACATTAAAAAGAGGCCCAAGTCCATCCTGCTAACAGTAGACACTTTGCAGAGCTCAAGCTTGACCCAGATCCCCTTCGCTGAACTGCCTGGGATCTTGGTCCCAGGGTAGGCCCAAGTCATCCCACCACCACCACCTGGGAGCCCAGGTCTAACCAACTTCCATCTTGAGTCACTACTGCAGCCATTCCCATAGCCTTCCCCATGTAGTAGCCCCTATCTTGGGAGAATAGTTAGGGCCTAGAAGTGGCTTCATCTTGGAGCAGGCATACCAAAGCCAGTGTAAGGCCCACTCTTTCAGTTGTATCTCTGAAAGATGTTGCATCCATCTTGGGGAACCTCTAGAGCTATCTCCAGTTACCTCCTGCTATTGCCACCACCACCTATAGTAGTAGCATCCATCCTGGGACACTGGCAGAGTGTGGAAGTCCAACGCCAAGGTGAGACACAGATAACCTGCACAGATACTACAAGATTATAGGATAGAAACTGTAATACCTCAGTTCCACACTTCAAGAAAGGAAATTACATAGACATAGAAAATCCAAGGGAGGAATGTGCCCCAAACAAACCAGGATTCTACAATAATAGAACCAATGGACAGTGCAGTGGATGAAATGTCAGAGAAGGAGCTCAGAATATCATGATTAAAATGATCTGTGAATTAAAGAATGACCTAAATGAGCAAATACAGGCAAAACATGATCACTCCAACAAAGAGATAAGGGAGCAAATATAGGTAGCAAAAGATTACTTCAAGAAAGAGATAGAGACTCTAAAAAAAATTTCAGAAATCCTTGAAATGAAGGAAACAATAAACCAAATAAAAAACTCAGTAGAAATCATCACCAACAGACTATATTACTTGAAAGACAGAACATCAGATAATGAAAACAGAGTATACAATCTGGAAAATAAAGTTGACCACACAGTGAAGATTGTAAGAAACCATGAATAGAACATCCAGGAATTATGGGATAGCATCAAAAGACCAAGTCTAAGAGTCATTGGGATAGAAGAAGGCACAGAGTTTCAAACCAAAGAAATACACAATCTCTTCAGTGAGATAATGTAGGAAAACTTCTCAAACATGAAGAATGAATTGGAAAATCAAATACAAGAGACTTATAGGACACCAAATGTAAAATTTATAACAGATCTACAACAAGTCACATTATAATAAAAATGCCTAGCATACAGTAAAAATGATAGAATCTTTAAGGCCACAAGATAGAAATCAGATCACATGTAGGGGGAGACCAAGACCAATTCATATCTCAGAAATTTTTTTAAACTCAGACCCTCAAAACCATGAGATCCTGGGACAAAATACACCCAGCCCTGAAAGAAAATGGATGCCAACCAAAAATCTTATATCAAGCAAAATTAAGCTTTATATTTGTTAATGAAATAAAAACCTTGCATGACAAAGAAAAGTTGAAAGAATTTACACCTAGAAAGCCTGCACTACAGAGCATTTTTGGCAAAATATTCCATGAAGAGGAATTGAAAAACAACAATGAAAAACAGCAAAGGGAGGATTACACTAAAGGAAAAACTAGTCAAAAGAGAAACCAAGTCAAGTTAAATACCAAAAATAAACAAAAATGGCTGGGAATACAAATCATGTCCAATAATAACCCTAAAAGTTAATGGCCTAAATTCACCAACCAAAAGACCTAGACTGGAAGATTGGATTCAAAAAAAAAGACACAACAATATGGTGCTTTCAAGAAACTCATCTCATAGGGAAAGACATCCAAAGACTAAAGGTGAAAGTTTGGGAAAACTCATATCACTCACATGGACTGTGAAAGCAAGCAGGGGTTTCCATCCTCATATCAAATAAAGTAGACTTCAAGCTAAAGTTAATCAAAAGGGATAACAATGTATATTTCATAGTGCTTAAGAGAACAATTAATCAACAAGACATAACAATAATAAATATATATGCCACAAACAATGGAGCATCTACATTCACCAAACTCTTCTCAAGTTCAAGAGTCTAATAGGCCAAAACACAATAATTCTAAGTGACTTGAACACATCTCTTTCACTCCTGGATAGATCTTCCGAACAAAAGCTGAACAAATAAACTATAGAACTCAATAATACAATCAATAACTTACACTTAACTGACATATATAGAATATTTCATCCTTCAATGAGAGAATACACTTTCTTCTCAGTAGCACATGGATCCTTCCGTGAAATAGACCATATGCTATATCACAAAGCAACTCTTAGCAAATACAAAAAAGTAGAGATACTGTCCTGCATTCTATCAGATCATAATGGAATAAAATTAGAAATCAATGAAAAATAAAAATTAAAAGCTACTCCAACACCTGGAGACTAAATAATATGCTACTTAAAGAAAAAATGGTTGCAAAAGAGATCAAGGAGGAGATTAAAAAATTCTTAAATGTGAATGAGAACACAAATATAAAATATTGAAATCTCTGGAACATTAGGAAGGCATTATTGAGAGGAAAGTTAACTGCATGGAGTTCATTCCTTAAAAGAAGAAAAGGACAACAAATAAATGACTTGACATTACATCTCAAAGCCCTAGAAAAATAAGAACAAGACAACATCAAAAGTAGTAGAAGGCAGGAAATAATTAAAATCGGAGCTGAAATCAATGAAATTGAAACAAAAGAAACAATTAAAAATTGACAAAACAAAAAGGTTATTCTTTGAAAAAATGAATAAAATTTGCAAACCCTTATCCATGCAAATGAAAAGAAGGAGAGAAAAAACTCACATTACTAACATAGGTGATGAAAAAGGAAATATCACTACAGACACTACAGAAATACAGAAGATGATTAGAACTTATTTTGAAAATTTGTACTCCAATACAATAGAAAATATTGAAGGGATCAAAAAATTTCTAGAGTCATATGATTTGCCCCAAATTGAATCAGGATAACATACACAATTTAAACAGATCAATTTCAATTGATGAAATAGAAGACACCATCAGAAAACTATCAACAAAGAAAAGCACAGGACCAGATACATACTTAGCTGCATTCTACAAGACCATTAAAGAAGAACTAATTCCAATAATCTTCAATTTATTTCAGGAAATAGAAAAAAGAGGGAGCTCTTCCAAACTCATTCTATGAGACCAATTAACCTTGATTACAAAATGGAGCAAATCACATTAAAGAAAGAAAACTTCAGACCAATATCTCTAATGAACATAGTCACAAAAAAATTCTCAATAAAATTCTGGAAAATCAAATATAAAAATATATCAAAATGATAATGCACCAAGATCAAGTGGATGCAAGCATGGTTCAACATACAGAAATCAATAAATATAATTTATCACATCAATGGACATAAAGATAAGAACCATGTGATCATCTTAATAGATGCAGAAAAAGCATTTGAAAAAATATAGCACTCCTCCATGTTCTAGAAAAACTAGGGATATCAGGAACATACCTCAACATTGTAAAGGATATCTATGTTAAACCCCAGGCCAACATCATTCTAAATGGAGAATAGTTGAAATTGTTCCCTCTTAAAACTGGAACAAGACAGGGATGCCCTCTTTAACCACTTCTATTTAAACATAGTTCTTGAAAGACTGGCCAGAGCAATTAGACAGACAAAAGAAATTAAAGGGATACATATAGGATAATAAGAACTCAAATTAGCACTATTTGTTGAGGATATGATTCTATACCTAGAAGACCCAAAAAATTCCACCAGAAAACTTCCAGAACTAGTAAATGAATTCAGCAAAGTAATAAGATACAAAATCAATGCCCATAAATCAAAGGCATGTCTGTATATCAGTGACAAATCCTCTGAAAGGGAAATGAGGAAAACTACCCCCTTTACAATAGCCTCAAAAAATAAAATAAAATATTGAGGAATCAACTTAACAAAAGAGGTGAAAGACCTCTACAACAAAAACTACAGAACACTAAAGAAATAAATTAACGAAGAATATAGAAGATGGAAAACTCTACCTTGTTCTTCAATAGTAGTTAATATTGTCAAAATAACCATACTATCAAAAGCATTATACAGATTCAATGCAATTCCAATCAGAATCCCAATTCATTCCTCTTAGAAATAGAAAAAGCAGTCATGAAATCCACTTGGAAAATCAGAGACCCAGATTAGCCAAGGCAATCCTTAGCAAAAAGAGTGAAGATGGTGGCATCAATATACCAGATCTTAAATGGTATTACAGAGCAATAGTAACAAAAACAACATCCTATTGGCACCAAAACAAACTTGTAGACCAATAGTACAGAATGGAGGACACAGAGACAAATGCATTTAAATACACTTATCTTAGACAAAGTCACCAAAAACATACATCAAGAAAAAATAGCTTCTTCAATGAATTCTACTGGGAAAATTTGAAATCTATATGCAACAAAATGAAATTAAACCCTGATCTCTCACCATGCACAAATCTCAACTCAAAGTGGATCAAGAACCTAGGAATTAAACTAGAGACACTGTGTCCATTAAAAGAAAAAGTAGGCCCAAATCACTATTATGTTGGATTAGGCCTCAACTTCCTTAATAAGACTCCTATGGCACAAGAATTAATATCAAGAATCAATGAATAGGACGAATTCAAACTAAAAAGATTCTTCACAGCAAAAGAACCAATCAGTTAGGTGAATAAAGAGCCTACAATTTGGGAACAAATTTTTACCACACACACATCAGATAGATCACTAATTTCTAGGATATATAAAGAACTCAAAAATCTTAACACCAAAAAAATTAATAAATGGACCAAGGAATTGAACTGACACATCTCAGAAGATGATATATAATCAATCAACAAATATATGAAAAAATGTTCAACATCTCTAGCAATTAGAGAAATAAAACTACTTTAAGATTCCATCTCACTCCAGTCACAATGGCGGAGCTATTAAGAATACAAACAACAATAAGTGTTGGTGAAGATGTGGGGGGAAAGGCACACTTATACATTGCTGGTGGGATTGAAAATTGGTGCAGATGATATAGAAAGCAGTATGGAGATTCCTTGGAAACCTGGGAATGAAATCATCTTTTGATTCAACTATCCCACTCCTTGGTCTGTACCCAAAGGACTTAAAAATAACATACCACAGAGACATAGCCATATCAATGTGTATAGCAACACAATTCACAATAGCTGAACTGTGGAACCAACTCAGATGCCCTTCAGTAGATGAATAGATAAAGAAAATGTGGCATATATACACAATGGAATATTATTCAGCTTTAAAAGAGAATAAAATCATGACATTTGCAGGTAAATGGATGGAGTTAGAGAATATAATGCTAAGTGAAGTTAGCAAATCCCAAGAAATCAATTGCCAAATGTTTTCTCACATTTAAGGAAATAAAATTATCGATATTTTCAAAGTTAAAAAATGTGAATGAGTGAAAAATACATCAGGTTTTTTCAAGTAAAAATGTAATTTTGAAAAAAAATAAAAGATTTCTCCCTTAATTTAACCATTTATTTATTTTTCCCAAATCCACCACTTTTCTTGATGTTTCCACATCTGCTTGAGGAGATAAATAGGGAAATAATTAAACATTTGTTTCTAAGTTTATCTGAGAGAATCATGGAAAAATGGCCAGGTAAACTTGGAAATGGTGAAACAAGTTCTTGAGGATTTAGAACAGTATTAGATGTACAAACTGATCCAGAATAAACAGTCAAAAGAACCAGCTGTCCTAAATCTCAGCCACTCCCAGAGTTTTATTTGTTGAATCTCAGTTCCATTTTGATTAGAACCTCTTACACTTCTATTTTAGGTTCTGATATGTTCTATACCTTTTCCCCTGCATTAGGTTGACCCTAATTGTTGTCTTCTTGGAATTGTTCCAGTTTTCTGTTTTAATGAAGTTTTCACAATATTTAGGTTTTTTCCAACATAGTTTTTTTTTTAATTTTTTATTGTTGGTTGTTCAAAACATTACAAATTTCTTGACATATCATATTCCACACTTTGATTCAAGTGGGTTATGAACTCCCACCTTCACCCCATACACAGATTGCAGAATCACATCAGTTACACATCCATTGATTTACATATTGCCATACTAGTGTCTGTTGTGCTCCGCTGCCTTTCCCATCCTCCACCCACCGCCCTCCCCACCTCTCCCCTCCCATCCCCTCCTCTCTCTCTACCCCCTCCACTGTATAACCCTGAGGGTCTCCTTCCATTTCCATGCAATTTCCCTTCTCTCTCCCTTTCCCACCCACCTCTCATCCCTGTTAAATGTTAATCTTCTTCTCCTGCTCTTCGTCCCTACTCTGATCTTAGTTACTCTCCTTATATCAAAGAAGACATTTGGCATTTGTTTTTTAGGGATTGGCTAGCTTCACTTAGCATAATCTGCTCTAATGCCATCCATTTCCCTGCAAATTCTATGATTTTGTCATTTTTTAATGCAGAGTAATACTCCATTGTGTATAAATGCCACATTTTTTTTATCCATTCGTCTATTGAAGGGCATCTAGGTTGGTTCCACAGTCTTGCTATTGTGAATTGTGCTGCTATGAACATCGATGTAGCAGTGTCCCTGTAGCATGCTCTTTTTAGGTCTTTAGGGAATAGACCAAGAAGGGGAATAGCTGGGTCAAATGGTGGCTCCATTCCCAGCTTTCCAAGAAATCTCCATACTGCTTTCCAAATTAGCTGCACCAATCTGCAGTCCCACCAGCAATGTACAAGTGTACCCTTTTCCCCACATCCTTGCCAACACTTGTTGTTGTTTGACTTCATAATGGCTGCCAATCTTACTGGAGTGAGATGGTATCTTAGGGTGGTTTTGATTTGCATTTCTCTGACAGCTAGAGATGGTGAGCATTTTTTCATGTACTTGTTGATTGACTGTATGTCCTCCTCTGAGAAGTGTCTGTTCAGGTCCTTGGCCCATTTGTTGATTGGGTTGTTTGTTCTCTTATTGTCTAATTTTTTGAGTTCTTTGTATACTCTGGATATTAGGGCTCTATCTGAAGTGTGAGGAGTAAAGATTTGTTCCCAGGGTGTAGGCTCCCTATTTACCTCTCTTATTGTTTCTTTTGCTGAGAAAAAACTTTTTAGTTTGAGTAAGTCCCATTTGTTGATTCTAGTTATTAACTTTTGTGCTATGGGTGTCCTATTGAGGAATTTGGAGCCCGACCCCACAGTATGTAGATCGTAGCCAACTTTTTCTTCTATCAGACGGCGTGTCTCTGATTTGATATCAAGCTCCTTGATCCATTTTGAATTAACTTTTGTGCATGGCGAGAGAAAGGGATTCAGTTTCATTTTGTTGCATATGGACTTCCAGTTTTCCCAGCACCATTTGTTGAAGATGCTATCCTTCCTCCATTGCATGCTTTTAGCCCCTTTATCAAATATAAGGTAGTTGTAGTTTTGTGGATTGGTTTCTGGGTCCTCTATTCTGTACCATTGGTCCACCCGCCTGTTTTGGTACCAGTACCATGCTGTTTTTGTTACTATTGCTCTGTAGTATAGTTTGAAGTCTGGTATCGCTATACCGCCTGATTCACACTTCCTGCTTAGCATTGTTTTTGCTATTCTGGGTATTTTATTTTTCCATATGAATTTCATGATTGCTTTCTCTATTTCTACAAGAAATGCCGTTGGGATTTTGATTGGCCTTGCATTAAACCTATAGAGAACTTTTGGTAATATCGCCATTTTGATGATGTTAGTTCTGCCTATCCATGAACAGGGTATATTTTTCCATCTTCTAAGATCTTCTTCTATTTCTCTCTTTAGGGTTCTGTAGTTTTCATTGTATAAGTCTTTTACCTCTTTTGTTAGGTTGATTCCCAAGTATTTTATTTTTTTTGAAGATATTGTGAATGGAGTGGTTGTCCTCATTTCCATTTCAGAGGATTTGTCGCTGATATACAGGAATGCCTTTGATTTATGCGTGTTGATTTTATATCCTGCCACTTTGCTGAATTCATTTATTAGCTCTAATAGTTTCTTTGTAGAGCCTTTTGGGTCTGCTAGGTATAGAATCATATCATCTGCAAATAGTGATAATTTAAGTTCTTCTTTTCCTATTTTTATGCCTTTAATTTCTTTCGTCTGTCTAATTGCTCTGGCCAGTGTTTCAAGAACGATGTTGAACAGAAGTGGAGAGAGAGGGCATCCCTGTCTTGTTCCAGATTTTTAGAGGGAATGCCTTCAGTTTTTCTCCATTCAGAATGATGCTAGCCTGAGGCTTAGCATAGATTGCTTTTACAATATTGAGGTATGTTCCTGTTATCCCTAGTTTTTCTAGAGTTTTGAACATAAAGGAATGCTGTACTTTGTCGAATGCTATTTCCGCATCTATCGAGATGATCATATGGTTCTTATTTTTAAGTCTATTGATGTGGTGAATAACATTTATTGATTTCCGTATATTGAACCAGCCTTGCATCCCTGGGGTGAATCCTACTTGATCATGGTGCACAATTTTTTTGATATGTTTTTGTATCCGATTCGCCAGAATTTTATTGAGGATTTTTACATCTAGGTTCATTAGAGATATTGGTCTGTAGTTTTCTTTCTTTGAAGTGTCTTTGTCTGGTTTAGGTATCAGGGTGATGTTGACCTCATAGAATGAACTTGGAAGTTCTCCCTCTTTTTCTATTTCCTGAAGTAGCTTGAAAAGTATTGGTATTAGTTCTTCTTTAAAGGTTATTTAAAATTCTGCTGTATACCCATCCGGTCCTGGGCTTTTCTTAGTTGGTAGTCTTTTGATGGTTTCTTCTATTTCCTCAATTGATATTGGTCTGTTTAGGTTGTCTATATCCTCCTGACTCAATCTGGGCAGATCATATGACTTAAGAAATTTATCTATGCCTTCACTATCTTCTAATTTATTGGAGTATAAGGATTCAAAATAGTTTTTGATTATCTTCTGTATTTCTGAAGTGTCTGTTGTGATATTGCCTTTTTCATCCCGTATGCTAGTAATTTGAGTTCTCTCTCTTCTTCTCTTCGCTAGCATGGCTAAGGGTCTGTCGATTTTGTTTATTTTTTCAAAGAACCAACTTTTAGTTTTGTCAATTTTTTCAATTGTTTCTTTTGTTTCGATTTCATTAATTTCAGCTCTGATTTTAATTATTTCTTGCCTTCTACTTCTTTTGCTGTTGTTTTGCTCTTCTTTTTCAAGGATTTTGAGATGAAGTATGAGATCATTTATTTGTTGTTTTTTTCTTTTTTTAAGGAATGAACTCTAAGCAATGAATTTTCCTCTTAGAACTGCTTTCAATGTGTCCCATAGATTCTGATATGTTGTGTCTGTGTTTTCATTTATCTCTAAAAATTTTTTAATTTCCTCCTTGATGTCTTCTATAACCCATTGATCATTCAGTAACCTATTGTTCATTCTCCAAGTGATGTATGCTTTTTCCTTCCTTCTTTTATCGTTGATTTTCAGTTTCATTCCATTATGATCAGATAGGATGCATGGTATTATCTCTACTCCTTTATATTGTCTAAGAGTTGCCCTGTGACATAATATATGATCTATTTTTGAGAAGGATCCATGTGCTGCTGAGAAAAAAGTATAACTGCTTGATGTTGGGTGGTATACTCTATATATGTCAATTAAGTCTAGGTTATTAATTGTGTTATTGAGTTCTATAGTTTCCTTATTCAACTTTTGTTTGGAAGATCTGTCCAGTGGCGAGAGAGGTGTGTTGGAGTCTCCCATGATTATTGTATGGTGGTCTATTAGACTCTTGAACTTGAGAAGAGTTTGTTTGACGAACATACATGCACCATTGTTTGGGGCATAAATATTTATGATTGTTATGTCTTGTTGGTGTATGGTTCCCTTAAGCAGTATGTAGTGTCCCTCTTTATCCCTTTTGATTAACTTTGGCTTGAAATCTATTTTATTTGATATGAGTATGGACACTCCTGCTTGTTTCCGAAGTCCATATGAGTGATATGATTTTTCCCAACCTTTCACCTTCAGCCTATGTATGTCTTTTCCTATCAAATGCGTCTCCTGTAGGCAGCATATTGTTGGGTCTTGTTTTGTGATCCATTCTACTAGCTTGTGTCTCTTAATTGGTGAGTTTAAGCCATTAACATTTAGGGTTATTATTGAGATATGGGTTGTTCTTCCAGCCATATTTGTTTATTTCTGTTACTAAACATGGTTTGTTTTCCTCTTTGATTATTTTCCCCCCGTTTACTGTCCTACCTCCCACTGTTGGTTTTCATTGTTATTTTCCATTTCCTCTTCCTGTAATGTTTTGCCGAGGATGTTTTGAAGAGATGGATTTCTAGCTGTGAATTCTTTAAACTTTTGTTTATCGTGGAAGGTTTTAATTTCATCTTCCATCCTGAAACTTAATTTCGCTGGATACACAATTCTTGGTTGGAACCCATTTTCTTTCAGTGTTTGAAATATGTTATTCCAGGATCTTCTAGCTTTCAGAGTCTGTGTTGAAAGATCAGCTGTTATCCTGATTGGCTTACCCCTAAATGTAATCTGCTTCCTTTCTCTTGTAGCTTTTAAAATTCTCTCCTTATTCTGTATGTTGGGCATCTTCATTATATTGTGTCTAGGTGTGGATCTCTTATGATTTTGCACATTCGGCGTCCTGTAGGCTTCTAGGATTTGGGATTCTGTCTCATTCTTCAAGTCTGGGAAGTTTTCTCGTATTATTTCATTGAATAGACTGCTCATTCCTTTGGTTTGGTGCTCTGTACCTTCCTGTATCCCAATGACTCTTAAGTTTGGTCTCTTAATGTTATCCCATATTTCTTGGATGTTCTGCTCATGGTTTCTTAACAGTCTTGCTGAGCTGTCTATGTTCTTTTCCAGTTGAAATACTTTGTCTTCATTGTCTGATGTTCTATCTTCTAAGTGTTCTACTCTGCTGGTAGTATTCTCAATTGAGTTTTTAAGTTGGTTTATTGCTTCCTGCATTTCTAGGATTTCTGTTTGTTTGTTTTTTATAACCTCTATCTCCCTGTATAGTTGATCCTTTGCTTCCTGGATTTGTTTGCGTAATTCATTGTCAAAGTGATCTTTCATTGTCTGATTTTGCTGTGTAATGTCTTCCTTGATACTCCAGATCATCTGAAGCATGTATATCCTGAATTCTTTATCTGACATTCCATCTGCTGCAGCTGTTACCTCTTCTAAAGTTGCGTTGACCTGCATTGCTTGTGGTCCTTTTTTTCCTTGTCTTTTCATACTGCTTGCGTATCTTTCCTGCAGGCGCGGGCGGCGGCTCTGCTCTCTCCTTATTCCAATTGGGGTGTCGTGGCTACCACGCCGGCAGGTCACTGGGCCTGTTCTGGGAGCTGGCGGCAGCTCTGTTCTGCCCCTACTCCAATTGGGGTGACGAGTGTACCAGGCCGGCAGGCCACCGGGCCTGATCCGCCGGTCGGTTGCAGGTTTGCCTACCCTGCAGGCACTGGCGGCGGCTCTACTCTGCCCCTACTCCAAATGGGGTGATGTGTCTGTCATACCGGCAGGCCACTGGGCCTGTCCCACTGGTCGGTTGCAGATATGCCCACCTTTCGGGCACGGGTGGCGGCTCTGCTCTGCCCCTACTCCAATTGTGGTGTCGTGACTACCCCGCCTGCAGGTCGCTGGGACTGTTCCTGGCACGGGTGGCAACTCTGCTCTGCCCCTACTCCAATTAGGGTGGTGTGTGTACCACACCGGCAGGCTCCTAGGCCTGATCCGCCGGTCTGTCGCAGGTCTGCCTACCTTGGAGGCGCAGGTGGCGGATCTGCCCTGCCCCTCCTATCACACCTGCGGACCCCTGGGCCTGATCTGCAGGTTGGTCATAGGTCTGCTCACCCTGAGGGCACGGGTGGCGGTTCCGCTCCACCCCCACTCCAATTGGGGTCACGTGGCCACCACACTGGCAGGGCCTGATCCGGGCGTGGGAGAAGGATCTGCTCTGCCCCTACTCCAGTTGGGGTGACGTGTGTACCACACTGGCAGGCCACTGGGCCTGACCCGCCAGTCTGTGACAGGTCTATTTACCTTGCAAGCGCGGGCGGCGGCTCTGCCCTGCCCCTCCTACCACGCCCATGTACCACTGGGTCGCGGGTCTGCCCACCTTGCGGGTGTGGGTGGCGGCTCCACTCCGCCCCCTCTCCAATTGGGGTCACGCGGTCACCACGCTGGCGAGCCACTGGGCCTGCTCTGGGCGCTGGCGGCGGCCCGGCTCCTCCCCTCTGGCTCGAGGACAAATTGAGGAGACTCTGGTGTCTGTGCCTCACCCCCCCTACCAGGAGACCAACTGTTTCTGTCGCCGCTGGTATTGATGAAGTTCTCTCCTCCGCCGCTTTCTGATGACATCAGATCTCTGCCATGTTGGTATCCTATGCGAATGGCAGCATTTCGCTCCCTTTGCCTGGCAACCAAAGCAACGGGTGAGTCCTGACCGGCCCTCAGCAGGACCCGGACGGAGAAGCAGTTTCCTTGGGCTCCTAGCCCTGGGCCAGGGCAGTTCCAGTTTCAATCTTTCATCAAGTAAGTTAGCTGTAGGGTTTTGCTAGATGATCCTAAGCAAATTTCCTTCTATTCCTGGCTGGCTTTTCTGTGAGTTTTTTTTTTTTTTTTTTTTTTATCATGAATGGGTATTAATTTTTTTTTCAGATTAATAGGGTTTGATATAACCACATAGCTTTTCTTTTTAAAGACTAATACAGTGAGTTATATTGATTGACTTTAAAATATTGAATAAGCCTTATATCATGAAAATTAATTATCCGTTGGTCAAGGTATATAATTTGTTTTATATATTGATAAATTATACTTAGTAACATAGGAAAGTTCACATCTGTATTCATGGGAGTTATTGGTTTTATGTAGTTTTACATCCTCTAATTTTTTTTTTCTGGTTCTGTTATGAAGGAAAATTCATAAATTGAACTGGGCATCATTTCTTCATTTTATATTTTCTGGAAAAAATTGAGTAGAATTAGCATTAATTCTGTTAATTCAGTGAAAACATGGATCTGTTTATTTCTCTTTTTAGAGTTTTAAAAATATAAATTCAATGACCTTAATACTTACAAGATAATTCAAATTATTTCCTATTATATAGTTTATGATAGCTAATGTTTTTTTGAGATATTGATCTATTTTGTCTATGTTGCTACTAAATTTTTGTATGTAGAGTTTTCTGTAATGTTCTCTTATTATCCCTCAGATATCTACAAAATGTGTGGAAATGTCCCTTGCCTTATTCCTAAATCTGTAACATTTTTTTTTCATTTTCATGGATCTCATTATAGCTTTATGAACTGTTTAGATCTTTTCACTGAAACAGTTCTTCATTTAATTAATTTTGTTTTTGAGTATTTTCTTTCATTGCCATGAATTTATTTTGTTGACTATTTATTTTCTCTTTTGCTTTGAGTTTATTTTGTTCTTCTTTTTACCAGGTTCTTAAAATGGGAATTCAGATTACTGACTCAAGACTTCTCTTTTTCTAATGTGTGTGCCTGCTTGTGATAAAATTTCTTTCAATCTTGCTTTGATTGCTTTGTAACTAGAGAAGAGATCCTGGGTGATTTAAATTCTTTTGAATTTGTTTAGGTTTGTTTTGTGGTTGAACTGGGCATCATTTCTTAGTCTAACCAGCCCATGGTCCACGAACACTTGAAAATCATGAGCATTGGTGTTGAATGTGATGTTGTATAAATGTCATCAAATCCTATATTCTGATGATGTTTTTGAGTTATTTTATGTACCACTGATTCTCTAATTGGTTTAATGAATGGTGAGGAGGAATTTCAGCCTCTACAGCTAGAGTTGTGCGTTTATCTATTTCTCAGGTCTCATTTATTTTTGTTGGTGTTTTCAGGTTGTCAGTTTCCCCAGTGCTAAATTATAAGTTAATAAAGTAAAATGAATACAAGGAATCCACCATCCTGTCCTTCCACAGATCGTAAAGTCTATGGCACATTTTCTTTATTCTCCCTACCTTTCAGAAACATCTTGTGTTTGTTCTATATATTATATCAAGGGTTTTGGTCTACACTTAGTGAGAGGAAATAGAAAAAAGTATATGAGCTCCATCTTCTTGGAAGAGGAAATATTTCTGTTTTCTATTTTTTACTTTCCATCTTTGGGGTGAAACAATCTCATAAAAATTAGTTACCTGTCCTGTAATCTGCAACAACATGGAAGGAACCAATATTTGAAAATCAATCAATATAAATCACTGTATTAGTCTTTAAAAATAAAAGCTATGTGGTTATATCAAACCCTATTAATCTGAAAAAAAAAATAATACCCATTCATGATAAAAAAAAAACCTCACAGAAAAGCCAAGAATAGAAGGAAATTTGCTTAGGACCATCTAGCAAAACCCTACAGCTAACTTACTTGATGAAAGATTGAAATGCTTTCCCTTCTACATTGAGAAAAAGGTAAGGATGTATTCTCTTACCAATTATATTCAGCAGGTTAAAGGTTCAATACTGCAAAATGAGGTGAGAAAATTAAATAAATAGAGAGACATAATGTGCTTATGATTTGGAGTACTCAAGGTAGGATATTAATATAGTCTCCCAACAACAACAAGATTTTTTTTGTATATGTAGAAGAGATTATTACAAAATAGGTATGGAAAGGCACAAAAGCTAATTAGCTAACATAATTTTGGAAAGAAAGAAAAAAGTGTCAGAAATCTCTCCACTTAAGTACAAGACTTTGTAGTCCATTAGCCAAGATGCTGTGGTATTGACAGTGGGGTATATGTGGAGATCAATGGAACAGTGCAAATACCCCAAAACAGAACAACAGACATATACCCATTTTTTTCAACACACGATAATCTAGTAGATTCTCTATAGACTGAAAATTAATCCTTGACTTGTCTCTCAACTTATACAAAAATAATATGAAAATGGATCACGGATTTATATATTAAACAATTTTGGAAAAGTACATAGAAGAAAATATTTAAAGAGTTCTTAGACTTAACACCAAAATCATAACCTATGAAAATAAAAAAGACATTTTTTTTTCCTACATGGAAACATTTTTAGTATGTTAGGATAAAAAGACAAGCTACAAACTGTGATGTAACATTTCAAAACCACATTTCAGATAAAGGACTAGTATCTAAAATATATAAAAACTGTTGAAATTCATTCAAAAGAAAACAATTCACTTAGAAAATGTATAAAATCCCAAAGAATTAAAGTCATCATACTATAGTGATACATGCATACCCACGTTTATAGCAGCACAATTCCCAGTAGCCAAACAATAAAACCAGCCTAGGTGTCCATCAACTGATGAATGAATAAAGAAAATATAGCATATATGCTTATATTAAGCAAAATATTCCAAGCACAGAAAGACAAATACTGCATAATCTCATTTATATATATAGCCTAGAAAAAATGTTCTCACAGAAGTTGAGAATATGAAGGTGGTTACCTGAGGCAGAGGAGACCAAGAGAAATTAGGGATAAGGAAAAGTTGGCCAATAGTACTAAGGTACAGTTAGATGTGAGTAAGAAATTTTGGTGTGCTATTTCACAGTAGGATGACTATATAGAACAGTGAGGTACTACATGTTTCTAAAATCTGGAAGAAGTTATTTTAATTATCTTTTTTGTTTACCATTAGGGAATGATAAATTAGGAGACATAGATATGTTTCCCTGATTTAAATATTCTCACAACATATACATATATTGAAACATCATGTTACCCCAATAATATGAGTAATTTTGGTGATTTTATGCATCAATTAGAATAAATTTAATTTAAAAATATTTACCTGTCATTAAGATTCTCTTTCTCATCTTCTGTGAAAATAAGAATTATATGAAACCTTTAAAAATTACTAATATCATAATAATATCCCTAAATATCCTGACATAAAAGTTTTAGTTTCCCTGGATATGGGGATCTTTAAATATTTTCACTATAATTCAAATGCAAAGGAAAGGTTGAAGAACACTGTTTTAAATAATTTTTGAAGGAACAATTAATTATCCTGATATAATCCATTCTTTTGATCCACCTACCTCATTCACCCAATTCTGTAAGATTTTTTGGTTAAAAAAAAAAAACCTGAATTATCAGACTGTCACCACCCAGCCTGGGCCCTTGACAGGCAGATGAGTTAATATTAGTGTTTCTACATCATCCCCTTTTTTCCTAATTGGAATAAAAATACTTAAGTAGAAATCACACATAATCCCTGGTTATAATATGATATTAAGTTTAGTTACTAGTTTTTTTTCTAACAATATTTCTCCAAATTTATTTAATTTTTGGAGCTGAATAAATAAGTTTTGTAGAAAATATAGCATATTTAATATCTCAGTTAAATTAAAATTTTAAGTTTCTATCATCTCTACTTTTTACAAACTACTCCATGGCCAAATATTCATTCCTCTTTACATTCCAATGTCTTTGTTGCCCAAAGTTCTTTTGAAGTTAAAATGTTAACAGAAAGACTTTGATCCTATAAGCAGAGGAAAATGTCATAAAAATGCAATGCTCTTTGCTTCTGAGCACTGACATATGTAATATAAATCAGTGGTATCATTTCTACTGGGCTGTGTTTTGGCCATTTGGGCTCTTATTTTGCATAGTGAATAGTGAATAACTTCTTTTTTAAAGTGGATGCCTACGTCTGTGTACCTAGAAGATACTGTTCTCTTCCTCTGCAGATGAAAAACAATCACTTCAAAAATTTATAATTCCAGATACTTTGTAAGTTAAAGTAATATTAGCAATATAATAGACATACTTTGAAATTTAATTTACTTAGAAAGAAATAGAAATCAGTATTTCTTTCATTAAAATCCCATCTCTTACCTCTGCCTCTGGGAGTCATTCAGAGACCTACTATACCAGGAGAATTGGCATTTTCAATATGTGGCTCCCACAGCTTCCCTTCACCAGAAGTGGGATAGGATGAAGGAAAGGGTAAATGTTATACTAGAAATTGCATTAAGTAGAATGTTGGGAGAGAGCTTCGCATTTGTATGCTTATATTCCATTGCTTTTGAATTCTAATTACATGCTCACACCTAAATGAATGAAATGTATTTAACATCTAATCAGTTTCTACCTTTCCTGATCATGTTGTATGTACTGTCTGATTTCATATTTATAGAATCCATTCAATTTACATTTTATAGACGAGAAATCTGAGGTTTTGAAAGTCAAGCTGATACTCAAGGCTGACAAATCTAAGGCAGGTAGAAATACAAGCCTAAGATTTTGTAATTCTCAAACTTATACTATTTCATGTGTACAATGAAATTCCAAGTATGAACACATTAGTTAAAAAAGTGAGTCAAAGAAACTTGCTTTTATAATTTCTAATTCACTAAAAAGTAGTTCTTGTATTTTGTTTTGTTGTTATATAATAGTAACACCTGGGGTTGTTTTCAAAGCAATACTTTAATTCAATAAAATAAATGATTTTTTTCTGCTTAAGAAACAAAAATATTGGTTAAGTACAGATTTATTCAACATTCAAAACTCTGTTGAAGTCACATAAATTTTTTCCAGTTATTAAAATATTTGGTTGCCTTTACTCAATCCATGTAATTTAAAGTAAGATATTTTAACCAACCAGCACATTTCAGTCCTAAGCAAAAAGGAAAATACACTAACATTGAAATCACATGGATGTCATTGGTTAACATAAAGTCTGATTTTGAGGTTAATATTTTAGTTGTCATAACTCTTAGTCTACATTTGAATACTTAGAAATAAGAATGAGCTTAACAATATGGCTCATGTTCTTATTATTAAGCAACAGCTCAGTCATTTGTGAAAATTTATATGTGAAAATAGAATTGGTTATTCACTATGCTCACAATTTAGCAAGAGAAATTTATATTGAACATTTAATTGTGAAGATAATAACTTCATGCAAGAAAATGTGCAATATACTATACAAGGTGGTGGAGAAACAGTTTGTGTTCTTTGATATACAAATGGCAAGCATTTGAGAGTGAGAAAATACTTTATCCCTGAACAATCCTATAAAATATTCCAACAATCTTAGGAAATAAGCCATCTAGTGAATCTTGGAGAAGGCATATGAGTACTGATTGTAAAGATCATGAACATAAACTAAAAATCATTGTGTGAACAAATTGTTTCTTTCTTTAATCTTTTTTTATAGATTTCATGTCCCATTGCAATGCCTTTTAGTTGAATCAATCAATTTTACTCAGAGTTAAAAAATTGAGCTGTAGAATCTTGACATTGAGAGACAGAGGAAGAGAGAGGCAGATACACTGGTAGAAAAAAAATATAATATATGTTAATAAAAAAGTGTATTTCCCTAGTGTTCTAGATAGAAAATTGTGTTAAGTCGGGATGTTACAGTTTTTTCCTAGAAAATAAAATTACACAATCTGAAAATGTGGTGATTCTTTCAGAATTCTATTTTCCGTGAGAATCCTTACATCATATCTACTCTATAATTGAAAAGACTTATTGTATATTTAAATTTCCTAATATGAAATTCCATAATATTCTTTTATAAAATCATTCTCCTTCACACATACATGGTATATATTTAGGTTGAGATCAGTGTATAAACCTGACTAGGTAAAACTTTACTAACTTTAACCATAACCCAAAACTAAACTTATATCATGGCTAGTACAAATCCAACTTCTTATTTTGTGTTCTTACATTTTTTCTTGTATTAGTGCATTATAATAAATGATTAAGTTCATTTTGACAAAAATAATACATGCATGGAATTTCATTTACTCCATTGCCATCACTGGTGGCCCCATTTTCCTCCCCTTTTCTCTCCTATTCCACTTTCTTTACTCTTTTAAAAAACATTAAAATTTAAAATACAGATGGCCCCCAATTTATGATGTTTCAACTTGATTTTTCAACTTTGCAATGTTACAAAAGTTGTACAAATTCAGTAGAAGGTATATTTGGGTTTTTGAATTTCAGTCTTCTCCTGGGCTAACAACATGCCATGTGATAGTCTGGAGATGCTGGATGGTGGCAATAAATTGCAGTTCCCAGTTCATCATGCAATCATGCAGGCAAGCAAGCGGTACTCTACAGTGTATTACCAGCATTTTTTGGGAAATTTGTTTTAAGTTTTCACATCTAATAATGTCTTTGAAATTGCATAAGATATTCAATACTTTTTCACTCAATAGATTTTTGTAGGTGATTTCCCCCAACTACAGGCTAATGGAAGTGTTCTGAGCATATTTAGTAGACTAAGCTAAGCTATGATCTTCAGTAGGTTAGGTGTATTAAGTACATTTTTGATTCTACCATATGATAGAATTTTGATAAACCTAATGGGTTTATCAAAATGTAACATCATTGTAAGAGGAATATCTGTATTTATTTTAAAATGCAGCCACTTAGGAAAACAGTTTGGCTGTTTCGTATAAAATGAAATATAATCTTAGCGTATGGTACAGCAATTGTTCTCTTTGGTGTCTACCCAAAGGAATTGAAAGCTATGTTCATACCCTACACATGGATGTTTATAATGGCTTAATTCATAATTGCCAAAAATTGGAAGCAATCAAGATAGTCATAAGGAGGTAAGTATATAAATAAACTATGGTAATCCACCTGATAGATTATTATTCATCATTAAAAGAAATTAAACATCAAAATTTGAAAATATAAAAAAGAAAAAATACATTCATATTACTGAGCAAAAGAAGCAAATATGAAAGTTTATAATAGGATTAGAACTCCATGATATTCTTTAAATTACAAAAATAAGGAGATATTAAAAGATGATGGTTTTGAGGGGTTGGGGAGAGAACAGGGGATGAGTAGAATACAGAGGACTTCTAGAGCAATAAAGTCCTGTACTATAATGGTGAAAAAAATGTCTTTATACATCAGTCTAAACTCATAGATTCTGCAAAACCAAGAGTGGACCCTAATGTAAATTGTATTCTTTGAGTGACAATGATGTGTCAATGTGTTTTACTCACTCTGTTGGGGAATGTGGAAAAAATAAAAACAAAAAAAAAAAAAACGAAGTTGATTATAAGTCCAATACTTTCTTTTCCTGGATTTATGTTTTTCTTGCAGATGAAGTCTCATATGAAACAATTGAAGAAAGACATAGAAAATGTCTTATTACTACATAGACAAGCTTGCTTATTATTGTCATTCAATATTCTCTTATTACTAAACCATGAGATTATCATGCCCCAAGGCATATTTTAACTTTATTTTAAGTGAGATATGTCAAAGACTTAAATATTGTGTATAGTAAAAGCATATATAGCTTCTCTAAAATTGCAAAATGGCCTTACAAATTGAAATGTTTCAATAATTTATTTTGGAAATGGAGGTCTATTATATTTATAGACTTGTTATCCATCTATATTGAATAATCTTCCCAGAACACCAGGATGTTTGATTATTTTTAATGGTCCTAATAGTAAATAAAAATAAAATGATGATCAATTAAGTTAGTCATTACCATTAAATTGGTTTAGGTTTGCAGATACAATGTCTCCAAATGAATAAAATGAATATTACTTGCCTCTATTTACGTATCTGGTAATAGAATTAATTTTATCCAGACATTATTTTAAACTCCATAACAGAAGAATATTATTTGCACTATTGTATTTACTCGGGTATTTGAAAACATTATTCACTTAATCAAATTAACAAGATTTAAGATATGCTGAAAAATGTATCAGAAATGTCACTGAAATTTAAAAAAAAAAAACTTATTGCTAAAATAAAAATATGAAATAGCTATGAAACATTGATCATTATAAACCCATTAAAATAATCAAAGATTAGTCCAAATAATAGATGTGTGCTAATATTTTACCATTGATAGTAATTGAATAGGCTAGCATTCAATCTCAATTTTCATTCTCATCACACTTAGGGAAAAAAAAATGAAAACATCGATGCATTAAAATATATAATATCACTTTTATCATTTGTACAAAAAGTCCAAGCAATGGTTTAGGGAAATATGTTTGCTATCTCAAGTTCACTGTATTGTTCACCTTCTCATCGTTTTGACCAAATATCTGTCAATAACAAATTGGAGAAGGAAAAAATTGGGAGGGCTCATGGTTTCAGAGGTTTTTGTCCATAGTTGGCTGACTCCATTTCTCTGGACCTGCGGTGACGCAGAGCATCATGGCAGATGAACATATTGGAGGAAAGGTGCTTACCCCACTCTTGCAGTCAGGAAGCAGAGCAAGAGAGAGGATCAGGAACACTCATAACTTTACAACTCGGCTAATCCATTCTTTTCACCTTTGAACATTGCTACATTACCTAACATATGAGCTTTTAAAAGGATATTAAAGATACCAAACATAATATGGACACATAAAACATTACTTTATTTGTTCTTCTTAACTTTGTATAATTTACACCCTCCTTGCAACATTCATTTTATATTTTTAACTTGCTTAACTTTCTGAGATGTGAGTGGGTAATAATTTCAATTTTAACTGACTTTAAAAGAATAACAGCTGGGTGCTGTGGTGCATGCCTATAATCCCAGCCACATGGGAGGCTGAGGAAGGAGGATCACAAGTTCAAAACCAGCCTCAGCAGTTTAGGGAGCTCATAAACAACTTAGACTCTGTCTCAAAATAAAACATAAAATGGGCTGGGGATGTGGATCATGATTAAGTGCCCATGGGTTCAATCTCTGATATAAAAGGGAGGAGGAGGAGACTACAAATTGTTTACTATAAAAATTACCTAGAGAAGGTCTCAAAAGCAGAAGAAAAGTGAAAATGAGATTTTTTTAAAAATAGGTAAACCAACAACAACAACAACAGCAGCAAACCTTGAAGGGATATTGTGTTGTATAATACACTTGTTTTAAATTTAATTTCTTTCATACTTCCACAAAGAATGGGTATATGCTTGAGCTGGTAATTGCTATTCCTGTAAGTATAAATAAGCATACAGAACATTTATAACCTAAAGCCATATATTAATGAAAATAATTTTAATATAATTCTTAAAAAGAACTGAATAACCAAATTCTAATCATAACCACAAGAAAACAACATCATCATTAATATGACTCCATGGTAAGTGTAGTAATTATGCACATCAGATACTGTGACAAAAGACATCTGCATTTTATTCTAAGCAAGTTTATTAATTTATAGGAATAGCAAGTAATAACCAAGTCTCCTAGATAAACTTTTACAAAAGCTCAGTGTGACAAGAATAACTGATATGTCAAACAAAAATATTGCCCACTATGCCATCATTTAATCTATTCAACGTTTGTGTCCTTACTATTTTCTTTTTTAGAATATTGTAAAATTTTTTGATTGACACATTGTAATTGTAAACATATATGAGCAAAATGTGATATTTTAGTGTATGATGATCAGCTCAAGGCTTTGGCTAATGTATCACTTCATATTTATCATTGATTTGTATTGGAAACATCCAAAATCCTCTCTGCTAGCTATTCTAAAATATTTAATTACTTTTTGCCAACTGAGTTATGGTCCTGTGCAGTAGAACAATAGAAAGTTATGTTTCCTTTCCAGCAGCACCTGTCTCTCCCCACTAATGATCCTATCTCCAACCACCCTCCCTCAGCCTCTCCAGGCTCTGGTAAGAAGTGTACTATTATTCTCTACTTCTTTAAGGTTAATTTTGTTTTCACACATATGTGAGGTATGTAACGTTTGTTTTTCTGTGCTTGACTTATTTCACTTAGCATAATGTCCTTCAACCCCATCCAAATTCCTACGAATGACAGAATTTCCTTCATTTTAAGTCTGAATAATATTCCATCCTATATATACGTTTTCTTTATCCATTTTTTTTGCCAATGGGCATCTAGGTTGACCCATATATTGGCTATTATATTAGTGCTGCCATAAACGTGCAAGGACAGATAGTTAAGACATACTTATTTCAATTTCCTTGAATATATACCCAGTGGTGGGATTGCTGGTGCTTATGGTAGCTCTATTTTAGTTTAGTGAAGAATATCCATTTTTTTTCCCATAATGGTTGTTAATTTACATCTCCTCCGACAGTATGTGAGACTTCATCTTTCTCACATCATCACCATCATTTGTTTGTTTGTTTTTTGTCTCTTTCATCATAGCCAATCAGATGATAGCTCATTTATGATGTTCATTTCCATGATAATTAGCAATGATAATAATTTCTACATATGTTTAATTGCCATTTGTATATCCTATTTTGAGAAATGTCTGTTCAGATCATTTATTCATTATTTTTAATCAGATTATTTGGATATCTGGTATGGTTTGGTTTTGCTATAGAGTTGCTTGAGTTCCTTATATATCCTAAAAATTAATCATTTGTTGAACAAATATTTTGCAAATATTTTCCCCAATTCTACCAGTTACCTTTGTGTCTTCCTGATTGTTTCCTTTACTTTTGTTTAATCCAACATTTTATCAGTAAACCAAAATATGTGACATAGTTTACTTTTACAGAAGATGAGGTTTATTTACCTAACAGTTTGGTAGGATAAATCCAAGCAGCATAGCACAAGCATAGCAAGGTCAAACCCTTTGCTATATCACATGCCAACACAGAGAACAATGGCAGGAGTGCTAGATGGAGTGAGTGGTAATATCTCAAGACAGGAAGGAGAGTGAAAGAAATAGATAAGGTCATATTTGCTCCTTTTGTGCCAACTATCTTGTAAGAGCTACTGAGGGTGCACACAATAATTGCTAATGCACATAATAATTGTTAAAAGTGTCACCTGAAAAATACCTCATATCCCCAATGACTTCAGGCTCTAACTAGGATATACCCTTTAAGGATTCCACCGTGACTAAACAGCACCACTATGGAAACTGTTTTAGTCAGCTTTGTCACTGCTGTGACCAAAAGATCTGACCAAAACAATTTTAAAGGAGGAAAAATTTATTTAAGAGCTTACAGTTTCAGAGGTCTTAGTCTGTAGAAGGCCAGCTCCATTCTTTGGGTTTTAAGGTGAGGTAGAGCATCATGGCGGAAAAAGCATGGCAGAGGGAAGCAGCTCACATGGTGATAAGAAGAAGAGAGAGAGAGGTCTCCACTCTCCAGATACAAATACATATCCCAAAGCCACACTCCAATTCCCATATCCTCTAGGCATACCCTTCTACTTCAGTTACCACTGAGTTAATCCCTATCAGGGAATTAGTTCATTGATTGGAAAGAGACCCTTACAATCCAACCATTTCTCCTCTGAACCTTGCATTGTCTTACACATGAGCTTTCGGGGACACCTCACATCCAAACCATAACAGGAACCATATGGTTAATCACAATGGACCCTTAAGAGCATTCAAACCATATCCAAACCACTTGCCATTTTTTCTTTCTTTATTTCTTTCTTTCTTTTTTTATTTTTTTGCTTGTATTGCCTGTGCTTTTGGTGTTTCAAATTAACTTTTTTCAAATTATCTTTTATCAAATTATCTTTTTCTAGATCAATATCCTGAAGCACTTCCCCTATGTTTTCTGCTAATAATTTCTTAAGTATTATATCTAACAGTTAAGTCTTTGATTCTCTTGGGATGCTTTTTATAACTGATGAGAGAGAGAGAGTGTCTGATGTGTTTCCTCAGAATATGGATATCTAGTTTTTCTAGCAATATTTGTTGAAAAAAAATGTTCATTAATCAATATATTGTCTTATTGCCTTTGTTCAAACTCAGTTGGCTATAATTATAAGTTTATTTCTGGGTTCTTTTTTCAATCCATTGGTGTGTGTGTTTGTTTGTGTGCATGTGTGTGTGTGTTTTCCAGTACCATGTTATTTTGCTTAATATTGTTTTTTATTATGTTTGAACTCAGATTTTGTAATGATTCTTTGTTCTTTAGCTATTTTGGGTCTTTTTTTATTCCATACAAAGTTTAGGTGAAAGTTCTCCACTTGCTTTTTTCTATTTCTGTAATGAAAGTCATTAGTATTTTGCTAAGAATTGAATCAAGTCAGCAGATTTCTATGGACAGTATAGACATTTTAATAATATCGATTCTTCCAGCACATGAGCATGAGATATCTTAACATTGTTTAATGTCCTCTTTAGTTACTTTTCTAAGTGTTTTGCAATTTTCATTGTAGAGATCTGTCAACTCTTTTGTTAAACTTATTTGTAGATATTTTACTTTTTGGGAAATACTCCTTTTATGATTTCTCTCTCAGCTATTTTGTCATTGGTATGTAAAACACTACTGTTTTTTGTGTGTTGATTCTGTAACCTTCCTGAATTTATCAGTTTTTGGTATTTATTGGTATCTTTAGGATTTTCTACATAAAAATTATATAATCTGTGAAATGGGACAATTTGAACTCTTTTTATCTTCTTTGGATGTACTTCTTGTTGTTTTTATTCTTTTCTTGTGTTTCAGTTGTTCAGTATATTGATAAGCTTTCTCTTTCTCATATGTGTAATCTGTTCTACTAGTGAGTTGTGTACTTTTGTGTGTTCTCATGATGCTTATGATCCTCTTTTTGATTCAAGTGTATGACTCCCTTAAGCATTTCTTGTGGGGCAAGTCTGGTAGCAATGAATTCAGTTTTTGATTGTTTTCAAATAAACTACTTCTTGATTTCTGAAGAATGCTTTTCTGAGTATAGTATTTGTTGGCAATTTTCTTTCAGGACTTTGAATAAAAAATCCCTTTCTTTTTTGCCTATAAGGTTTCAGCAGAAAAATCTTCTTTAGTCTAATGGACATTCCTTTATGTGACTTGATGATTTTCTGTTGCATTTTTATGAAATTCTTTCTTTGCCTGTGCTTTCGACAGTTTGAATATAATATACTGCACAGAATATACTTTTAGACCAAGTCTATTAGGATTTCTTTGAGCTTCCAAGATCAGGATGTTCATATCTTTCCCAAGATATTTTTAGCAATCATTTCTCTGAATAAATTTTCTAGATCTTATTCATTTTCATCAGATTCATGTCATTGTTGGCGTCAAATAATTGTATTTTTTGGGGGATAGGGGTGGATACCTGGGATTTAACTCATTGGCACTCAACCACTGAGTCACATTCCTAGACCTCTTTTGTATTTTATTAAAAAACAAGGTCTCAATGAGTTGCTTAGTGCCTTGCTTCTGCTGAGGCTGGCTTTGAACTCATGATCCTTCTTGCTTCAGCCTCCCAAGGTGGTAGGATTACAGACATGTGCCACTGGGCCCTGATCCAATAATTATCTTTACTTATTCAAATTGCTAATTTCCTGGTTCTTGGTATGCAAGTTACTTCCTATTGTAACATGGGATTTTTATCTACTGTGTTAAGAGATTCTTGGTCTTATTCTAGACAATGTCCATCCCCTAATATGGTGTCTCTAGGTGGAGAAGGAATGCCTCAGTCCTTTGGGGATAAAGAGGCAACCTATTCTAGGCTGCTGTGACAGTGTACCATTTTCATTTTCTCTAGGTTGATGCATGTCATAGTATAGTGGTAGATTCTTAGACAAACTCAGAATTGTACTTCAGGGTTTGGAACTTGTGGTAGGACCATACCTACCATTGGAAGAAGGAGAATGTTTTCAGGGGTGAATGTGCCTTGTTTTGGGATTCATCTTCTGGGTGCCTTCTAGCTACCTGGTGTCTCTGAGTGGATATTAGGGGTTTCAGGGATTCAGCAATAGTGTGGTTTTGAGCTGGGCCACTTATATTCATGGAATCCTGCTGCTCATTGCCACTAGATTTCTTTCAATTAAAGAGGATAGTCTCAGACCCTGAAAGATGAAGAGGTTTCATACACCAAGCCACTTTTTGTAGCCCAATTCCTCTTTCAGGTTCTACCCGAACACCCAGTCCATGGAGACAAAGAGGATTTTAACCCAAGTGAGTTGGAGTGGAATACAGTTTGTCACTGCTGCCCATCCATGCCAGTATCACTCAGTGACAAGAGAAGAGTCTCACATTAAAGGACAAAGAGGCTTTCTAGGCTATGCATTGGCTATCGCATATGCTGCTGGAATTACTGGACATTTTTATCAGGACTCCATTTTCAGTGAATTAAAGAGTAGAATCACATAATACTACATTCTGTTGCAAGGTTGGGCACTGGAAGTGCCAGGCCTGTGCCATCTTTTTCTGTTAGGTGGGATTTATAAAATGCTCTGTTATTGCATTGTTCTCTAGTTCTCCTATTCAGATCAAGTTAGCTTTCCTCTATCTTTCCTAGTTATCTTTTAACAATATCTCATTTTTTTCATGCTTTAAAATGTCTCTTAGAAAAAAAGAACAGGGAGAAAAATACAAGTGATCAAGGAGGAGAAAACAGTGAAACAATGACACTGGGATTTAGAAAATAGGAAAAAATAAAAGGGTTTGGGTGATAGGACCTGAATATTAATCTAATTTCAGAGGGGAAGGAGGAATGGCCTTAAGATTTGGCTGGACCACATGGGAAACATTAGATCTTGACCAACTTTCAGTTTCATATTAGTTGCTGTAAAGAATCACTGGAGAATCTGAAGCAGAGATTCAATTTGAAGCTTACCCTTTTTTCAATGTGAAAAATAAATTGAGAAATGGTAAGCATGGAAGCAGTTTAATAACTTCATGAGGTATTTTATTAGTTCACATGGTGGTTTATCCCAGGATGTTGAACATGAAGAGAATTTGATAGATTTAATACTTATTTTACAATTAAATTTTGATAGTTCTGGTTGAAGGACACTATCACAATATCTTCCAAAAATAAATATTATGAATACTATCAAGCATATGGCACAATATTTGATGTAAAAAATGATGCAAAGAGGAGTCTGGAAATCCCTGGGTGTGACCCCCAGCACTAAAAAACAAAACAAAACATATTGATGCCTAGATTTTCCATATTATGATGAAGTTTTAGGAAAATATTCCTTGTGTCATTGTATGCATTTTCTTTGTTCATTTTATCTTTTCATGTGTATATATGGTATTTTAATCTTTAAAATGTAAATACATATCCAAACTACCTGCCATTCAAAGATATAATTATGATTCTTACCTTCTAACATACCCACTCCCCAAAACAAAATATATGGTCAACTTTGGAAATCCAGTCAGGGTGTTTGTTCTTTTATAATGAAAAACTAAATTAATTATCCAAACTGCTACAGAAGAATAAGTTGTATTTTCTTATATAAATTTATTTTGACTGCAGGCACTATTAAAATCAAACAGAATTGGCTGTCAAGGAGAGAGTGCTGGAAACCCAGTTAATTTCATGCCTTACGCCCCAGCTTTCATATTCTTGTACTCCTTCATCAGGCCCCATTATTTCATTGAAAGTAATTACTTCTCTTTTACATTACCTATTATTTTTCTCATTTTTCTATGTAAAGCATATAGATTTCTATGCTATACCCAATACTAATTTCAGTCAGGTAGTATCTAAACCTTCTTTATTTTTGAAGTATAGTCTATGATTTTTTAAAATTTATTCATTTCATAAGCTCACCATTATTTTAACATAAGTATACATTTTAGGATGTACCATCTTTGGGAAGAAGAGTAATCACTCTTGTTTTTTGTTTATCTTCTCTTATATTGCTAAAAAATTCCATAAAGAATTGAAAAAGGAACCATGTACACACATATTGTGAAGTGTTAGAAGGGACTATATTGTATATAGATACATTTACTCATATGTACAATTTCTTCTAAATTTATTGGAAGGAACAAACAGTCTCCAATTATGTTAATTGAACCCAAACTTTGAGCTGTCATCTCTCAGAATACAATGTTTTCAAAATCATTATGCTGTGGTGCTTTTGACTTTTCATTACATTCTTTTCTTTCACAACTTTTTTGTTAATTGAAAGGTCAGCTGAATTTCAAAAATTTCGTATGTAAAGGAGCAGTGGTAGTACAATGAACCTGTGCTTTAAAAAAATCAATCTCAATATTTGAAGGATCTAACCTTACTAACCCTATTGGTTTTATGCTTAATCTCATTTCCTCCTACACTATCCTTATTATGTGATTATATGAAAGCACTAAAAATTTAAAGATATAACTGCTTCATAGAAATAGCTTTTTTTTTCCTTGTGTGTTCTTTGTTTTAGTTTTTCAGGTAAAATTTTAGGCCATCCAGATTTTCTACCTAGTTATTTTTCAGTGCATTTCTCAAATGAAATATTAACAGAAATAATAAAAGATGTGCCAGTTCAATGAATTTCAAGGCTAGTAGCTCAAGAACCCCGTGAGAAATGAGGGATTAACCTTGTGAAAGGTGAACATAGGAACATGATTCAGAAGATATTACCACAATGTACAGATTCTGCGTCCAGCTATGGCATTGATGAATGGCAGTTAGTTTAGGTTCAAATGTTATATGTACACTTTTTGGAATGAAACCTCCTTCTTATTAATTTCATGATAAAATAAAACAGTATTCATTATTATTATTTTAAAATTACTCTAATTAATACAATATTATTCAAAGCATGATGAAGATTTTTTTCTCTAAAACAATGATATTCACATCAGAAAATGTTTTCCTTAGCCTCAAAAAAATATTTAGAAATTACTATAAACATTGATGTGGCTGCATTACTATAAACTGTGGAAGCAACTTAGATGCCCTTCAATAGATGAATGGATAAAGAAACTGTGGTATATATACACAATGGAATATTACTCAGCATTAAAAGAGAATAAAATTATGGCATTTTCAGATAAATGGATGGAGCCAGAGAATATCATGCTAAGCAAAGTAAGCCAATCCCCAAAAACCAAAGGCCAGATATTTTATCTGATAAGTTGATGCTGATCCATAATGGGGGTGAAAATGGGAAAAAGAACTTTGATGAGGCAAAGAGGAGGGAGGCATAGGGGCAGGAAAGATGGTGGAATGAGATGGACATCATTACCCTAGGTACATATATGACTGCAAATATGGCATGATGCTACATTGTGGAAAACCAGAGAAATGAAAAGTTGTCCTGAAATGTGTACAATAAAATCCATTCTGCTGTCATATATACCTAATTATAATTAGTTAATTAATTAATTAAAAAAGGAAAAAAAGAAAAAATGTTCCAAAGATATAACTTGGGAAAAAAATAGAGATTGAACCACATAAAAGTCAATTTAAGTTGGATTTGTAGCACACACCTATAATATCAGAGACTCAGGAGGCTGAGGCAGGAGGATCACAAGTTCAAGACCAGCCTCTGCAGTTTAGCTTGATCCTAAGCAACTTAGTGAGGCCCTGTCTCAAAATAAAAAATAGAAAGGGCTGAGGATGTAGTTCAGTTGTAAATCATCCTGGATTCAATCCCCAGTATTTCACATTCCCAAAATAAAAATAAATTTAAAATATATCATTGAAAAAAATCTTCACTTTGAAGATTCATCTGTCAAAAGTATTGAATCATTTCTCCATAATACCAAATGTTCTCTTTTTAGTCTCTCTGATGTTTATTTCCTCATAAAACCTTCCTCTAAGCACATTGTCTCTTCATATTTCTTGTTCATTTTTTTCTATCTTGTGCTTAGAAATTAAGTTCCTATTAAAATGCTAACTCAATATTATACTTTTTTCCTTCATATCTTTGTATTCTGTCTTGCTATTCATACTGCTTAATGATAATTATTTTAAAGAGAGAGAGAACATTTTTTAATATTTATTTTTTAGTTTTCAGTGGACACACATCTTTATTTTATTTTTATGTGGTGCTGAGGATCGAATCCAGCGCCCCGCGCATGCCAGGCGAGTGCGCTACCACTTGAACCACATCTCCAGCCCAGCTTAAGGACGATTTTGTATACATGTTAAAACCCCAATTTATTAACCAGCTCCTATGACTACCTGTAGCTTATTTTCTGAATTGGTTTGACTTATTTGAAAATAATCTCCTTCACATTGACTTGACTTCTTTTTCTTTTAAACCTCTCCAGTATTGAAGTTCTTTATCGTTCTTTTCTATTCATTTTTTGCTATTCCTTAATTTTTCTCCTGACTGCTATATTCTGAGAGTATCTGTTTTTCTCTTTTCCATTAAGACAATGTCTGCTTACAGTTAGGTAACATTCTGTGATTCAATAATAATAGTCCTTTCAAGTCTGGTACAATTAAATGTCAGCTTCCAACAAACTCTATTTCAGGAAAGTAAGAAAAACAAACTATAAACAGTCAGTTACTGGTGATGTATTGTGAATTGGGCTCCTATATTTTTACAATCAGAGTAAAGTATCTAAGAGAACAGTCAGTTATGAGCTATTTCTATATTTCTAACTCCTTTTTTAAAGTTTCAAATAATTTCTAACTTTTATTCCTCAATTTAGAAATGACTACTGAGAGACATAAATATCTATTAGAAATGCAACAGTTATTTGATGAAAGAAAGGACATTAGGTTTTGTTTTCACATAAAACCCAATCAATTTTCTGTGTCCACATGGATCATAACTTTAATAGGAAGTCTGTGATCATAAGTTTTCAGCCAGAAATACTACCCATGACCAGAGATAACCACCATGAATGTGGGAACTAAGATCATTGCTTCAATTTTGACTCAATCATCTCTGATCTAAAAAAATCCCCAAACTACTAGGGTTCAGGAAATCGAAGGTGAAGAGACTATTAATAAAACTGTTACCATAGTTCAGACCAAAAACATTTTTTTAAAAGATGAATGAATAATGATCAGTGAAGATGAAGAGGGAAAGATGAATTAACGTTTTAACACTGGAAAGGTTTGAATTTCAAAACTGAAAAAACGCAGGACGAGCAAGAAATGGTACTTCGGAAAGGCACTTAAGTGTATCACTAAAACTATAGTATTGGCTGTTATATTGATTAAAATATAAAAGAAGAGTCTATATAAAAAAAGGCAGACATCTGTTTTGAATAGCTCTCTTTCTCTTTTGTCTCCTTGCCTCTTATATTTTTCCATGAGAGTTTGTTCCTGTTAATTATGTTTTCTTGTTTGTTTGTTTGTCTGTGGTACCAGAGATTGAACCCAGGGACACCTAACCACTGAACCATATTCCATCCCTTTTTAAAATTTTGTTTTATCTTGAGACAGGGTCTCACTAAGTTACCTAGGGCATTGCTAAATTGCTAATACTGGTTTTGAACTTGTGATCCTCCAGCCTCCCAAGTCACTAGTATTACAGGCAGGCACCACAGCGCCTGGCCACATTCTGTTTTTCTTAACACAATCTTCCCTTATAACAAATTACTTCACCATCCATTATCCTTCTGGGAATTTATTAAAGGATAAGCTACCAGAAGAAAAGGAAATACACAAAATCAGTTCCGTCTAGCCTCCCTGTCCCACCAAATAAAGGTAGAAGAAATCAGAAGTACTGAAAAGGTTCACAGCCCAAAGATGCAGATTCACCAAAAGACCGAAACCTAATCATGAGACTATGGAATGCTTCCCTCCTCCCACCCCTTGCCACCATAACACTAAAGACCTATTCACTGTAGTTCCTTTTAGCCCATACATTTTGTCTGGATTTCAAACACAACATCAACCGAAATAAAAAGTCATGCTTAAAAGACAAAAATATAGTTGGAGGAGAATAAATAAGAATCAAAACTAGACTAAGATACGACAGGAATATTGGAATTATCAGACAAGGAATGTAAATATATCAACAAAAACCCAAAAATCTATTACTAATATATCTGCAGACTTTATTGGAAAAAGTAAACAACATACAAGGAGAGAAGGAATTAAGTAGAGTGTTTTACTCAGCTTTATCACTACTATGACCAAAAAGGCCAGACAAGAACAATTTTTGAGGAGTAAAAGTTTACATTGAAGCTCAAGGTGTCAGAGGTGTCAGTCCATGGATAGCTGGCTGGCTCCATTATGCAGGACAGGAGGTGGAAGAGTATGGTGGAGAAAAGTGACTTAGGACATGGCCAGGAAGGGGAGAGAGAGAGAGACAGAGAGAAGGGTGTGTGGGGGGCACAGACTCCACTTGCCAGGGACAAAATATAGACCAGAAAGGCAGCCCACAGCCCACCTCCTTCAGCCACACCCTACCTGCCTTTAGTCACTGCTCAATAATCCCTATCAGTGGATAAATTCACTGATTGGGTTAAGGCTATCATAATATAATTATTTCACCTCTAAGCCTTCTTGCATTGTTTCACACGTGTTTTGGGGAGACACCTAATCTAAACCATAGCACAGGGTAATGGAAATTGTAAAAACAAATAAAAAAGAAATAGGTGATACAAAAAAAAATCTTATAATAGAAATAAATAATATCTTTGATGGCCTCATTAGTAGACTGGACATATTTGAGGAAAGTCCCTCTGATCTAGAGTATATGACAATTAAAAAAAAAAAACAACTCCAAATCTGCAAAGGAAAGAGCAAAAAGACTGAAATTATGGAAAAGAATATCCAACATCATTGAGACAATTACTAAACATATTAATGTGTGTATTAGGAATCCTAGAAGAAGAGAAGCAATATTTGAAGCAATAACAACTAAGAATTTCCTCAAATTTAAATTACACACCAAACAACAGATACAGGAAGCTCACAGAAAAATCAGGTAGTATAAACAGGGGAAAAAACCTACACAAAAATATAAGATATTCAAAATACCATATTTATATTCATAGCTCAAGAAAAAATACTAAAAGAAACAAACAAAAAAACACATCATATCTATATCAAAAACAAATTCAAGATTTATTTAGAACATTTCCTTAAAAAATTTAAGCAAAGAGAAACTGGAGTGAAATAGTGAAACTATTATAAGATAAAAGCAAATAAACACTAATATATACTGTTATTTCTTTTTTAATTGCAATTAAATTTGTTAGAGATTTATCTCTGTGATACTACGTAACAAGATATATGACATTTTACACAACATACTTTTTTATGTGAAGTTATTGATTACAAAATTGTTTACTGAAGATGAATACACACAAACTTCTAAAACCAGAATTAGCCAGTACTCAGGTTCATGCTGCTTTGAGAAGTATACACAGAGAAGCGTACATAGAGAATCATAGGCTATCAGACTTGGCGATACCTGTTTTAGTCAACTTTACATTTCTATGACCAAAAAACAACTTGCAAAGAACAATGTAGAGGAAGAAAAGTTTATTTGGTCTCACAGTTTCAGAGGTCTCAGTCCATAGATAGCAGATTTCATTGCTGTGGGCACAAGATTAGGCAGACTATCAAGGCAGAATAGTGTGACAGAGAAAAGCAGCTCTGGACAAGATGGCCTGTAAGCAGAGAGCTCAGCTAACCAAGGACAAAATACAGACCCTCAAAATATGCTCCAAATAATCTACCTCCTCCTGCTACATCCTATCTTCCTACAGTTACTACTCAGTGAATCCTTATCAGTGAATTAATACACTGATCAGGTTATACCTCTCATAAACTAATCATTTTACCTGTGAAAATTCGAATGTGAGCTTTTGGGCGACTCCTCATATCTAAACCATAACAGAAGCCTTAATAATCATTCAGTCCAAAGCACTCCTTTTCCAACTGAGAAACCAAATCTTACACAGATTATAAAAGATACACAAATTTACATAATGAGTTACTAGTGGAGCTAAATACATAACTGAGCTTTTAACTCTCGATATGAGGCCCCTTCCATTCAGATTATGAATCCATCAAATGGATTAATACACTGATGAGATCATAGTCTCATGATACAATAATTTCCTAAAAATCCTACCTCTAAGCATTGCTGCAATGGGGGGAAAGTCTTCAATATGTAAGTCTTTGGGGTACTTCCTAGCCAAGGGGTAACAGATTAGGAGGATTATGAAATTCACGATAAAGATGGAACAATCCTGCAACTATATAAAGCAGAACAAAATAGTGTATCCCCAGGTTGAATACTGTATTCAGGGAAGTGAGACTTCATGGCATAATATCGAATCTAAATATCACATAGGGAAGTGAGACATATCATAATATCAAATATAAATATCATATAATTTATCCATTAAACTAAACCCCCTCCTCCTCAAAAATGTCTAATTTGCTTTATTTATTTTCCAGTTTAAATGCACATTAAACTCAGTAGACTTACAGGGGTCAAAATACAAGGATTCTTTTTTTTTTAAGTAAAAATAATGATAACATGAAATAGTTAACAACCCAACTTATATGAGCAAAAGAAAGAAATGAAAGGGATCAGGAAGAAAAGAGACAGAGAATGAAAAGGAAAATAAGTGAGGGAGGAAATGAATTACTTAAAATGGCACAAATGTGTATTGTAAATTTTACATTACTTAAATGGCTGTATACAGTCTCTAGTGGTAGTATTATATTCTCATACCTTTATATTATAAGACTTTGTTGCACACATAGGTGTTTCAAGTGCTATAGGGACCCAAAATTATTATTAAGTGTACAAATTACCAGAACCCTTCAGGAGCCAGATAAAATTTTCTGGTATGACAGAAATGTCCTATACCTTAACTGGATTCCTGATTGTATACATCAAAGTAAGTACTTTAAATCCAGGGATATTTTGGTATATGACTTATTAAGGTATGTAATCAATTAAGTTAATAAAAAATTAATACCTAGATAATAATCCCTGAAGTTCTGAATTAAATATTTATTAGTACTACCTAGATATCAGGTATTAAATTAATTTTTATTTCACTAATACACAAATATATAACTTGTTCACACTAATAGGGCATAAGGTGATATTTTGATATATGTATAAATTGTATAATATTCAATAAGATTGAACTTGTTTAGTTTTAAAACATTTACCATTTATTAATGTGAAAATATTCAGAATTATTTTTCTAGATTTTAGAGGCACATAGTCATAACCCTTCAGTACAGTAACACAGCAAAATATCTTTCTATTTATCTACCTATGACTCAGTCCCCATTGATCAACGTCCTCTATCCTTCCCTCCCTCACTACTCTCCTTACCCTCTGGTGACCACTATTCTACTTTCAAGTTATATAAGACCAAATATTTTAGATTCCACTTATAAGTGAGGTTATGCAGTACTTGTCTTTTTGTACCTTTCTTATTTCATTTAACATGATAATCTCCAGTTTCATCCATGCTGTCACAAATGATGGAATTTCATTTTTGTGGCTGAGAACTATCACATTGTATATGTCCATCATATTTCTTTACTCATTCATTAGTCAATGCACATTTTGATTGTTTCCAATTCTTAGATATTGTGATATTGAAGAATTCCATACTGTTTTTTAATAATAATTTCACTAATTTATATTTCTATCTACAGTGCACCAGGGTTTCCTTCATATCCTCATTATCTTTTGCTTTTTGATAATAGGAATTCTTACCAAAAGAATTTTGAATGTTTCACCTAAAAATAAATAAATGTTTGAAAATATAAAGTTTATTCTGATTAAAACATTGCACAATAATACATGTATGAGAACATAACATGGTACCTTATTACTATGTACAAGTTTTATTTTTGTGTTATCAGTGGAAAAATATTTTCTTATTTTTTTTGTTAAGAAAAAATTTACAGTAGTATAATTGTGGTGTCTTATGGTTTTGATCTGCAATTTAAATTTTGATTTACAAATAAAATGTGATTTTTGACAATCTTTTTATATACATGTTGGCCATATGTGTGTTTTATATTGAAATATGTTAATATGTTTACTTAGATCTATTGCCCATTTTTAATTGGCTTACTTGTTTATTTCTCTACTCAGTTTTTATTCAGTTTTTTTAAAGATAGAGAAGAGAGAGAGAGAGAGAATTTTTTATATTTATTTTTCAGTTTGGGGTGGACACATGTTTATTTTATTTTATGTGGTGCTGAGGATCGAACCCAGAGCCCTGTGCATGCCAGGCAAGCATGTTACCGCTTGGACACATCCCCAGCCCCTTTATTCAGTTTTTTTATATTCAGTTCTTCATATATTCTGTATATTAATTCCTTTTTAGATGTATGGTTTTCAAAATTTTATTCCATTCTGTAGGTTTTCTCTTCACTCTAATGATTATTTACTGTGTAGAAGATTTTTTAGTTGATGTAGTCTCATTTATCTATTTTTCTTTTGTTTCCTATACTTCTGGGGTCTTATAAAAAATCATTGCCCATTCCAATGCCAAAAAATATTCTCCCTATTTTATTCTATTAGTTTCATAGTTTCCAGCCTTACATTTAATCTTTAATCCACAATGGGTTTTTTTTTTTTTTTAACTGTTGAGAGGTAGGGGCCCTGTTTCTTTATCAGAGATGTAAATAAATATCTGATTTTCCAAAGATCATTTTCTGAAAAGAATGTCCTTACTCCAGTGTGTATTCTTAACAACTTTGTCAAAAGTCAGTAGACCATAGCAGGGTTGTGACTCAGTGGTAGAGTGCTTGCCTAGCATGTGTGAGGCACATGTTTGTTTCTTAGCACCACATAGAAATAAATGAACAAAATAAAGGACAATCAACGTGTAAAAAAAAAAAAAAAAACAAGTTAGTTGACTGTGATGCATAGGTTCACTTTTAGACTCTCTCATCTGCTTGGTTGATCTATGTTTTTGTTTGTATGCCTATCTTATACCCTTTTGATTAAAGCTTTCTAGTGTATTTTGAAATCAGGTAGTGCAATGCCTGCTGCTTTGTTCTTTTTTTATCCGGATGGCTTTGGCTGTTTGGCTTTGTTTGGTTTTGTTTTGCTTTTGCAACCATACAGATTTTTGGATTGATTCTTGGTTCTGTGAAGAACGTTATGGATATTTTTTATAGGAATTGCATAGCATTTGTGAGTTGTTTTGGTTAGTAGGAACATTTTAACAATATCAGTTCCCCAATCTATGAACATGGGATGTCTTTCCTTGTGTGTGTGTGTGTGTGTGTGTCTTTAATTTCTTTCATCAGTGTTCTATAGTTTGCAAAATGTGAAGATCTTTAACATCTCAAGTTTTCTTTTTTTTTCATAATATATTCTTTACCTTTATAAATGACAGAAAGAAACCAGTTTTCTGGTTTTAACATTGGTAACTGTACTACTATTCATACTTTGGACCAGGTTATTTATTACTAGTTGCTGTCCTGTACATTGTAGATTTTTTTTAGCAATATTCTTTACCTCTGTCTCTTAGAAGCCAACAAGATCTCAGTTGTGACACTCAAAAATGAGATGACCAAATTTCTCTGAGGGATAATCACCCCCAGTTGAGAACCACTGATATCTATCTATCTATCTATCTATCTATAATATATAATCCATATATGTTTATATGTATATACACATGTACATATATATCTATGAATTCATATGTGTGTATGTGTGTGTGTGTATATATATATATATATATATATATATGAACTAATAGAATATATATTATAAATGAATTTCAGTTATTGATGTGGAAAATACTTTTAAGAAGCTTACCTGACTCCATTCCAATTCCCCTGCAATATTCTTTATTACATATTAGTGGATAAAAAGTTAAAATTCACATTTCTAAAATGTCACTGCAATTCCAAACATGTACGTCATCTACATAAAACCAAGTCAAAATGACAGCATTTGATATTGAAAGAACAGAAGACATCATGAAACAGAGATGCAATGCAGCTCCTGCCAGCAAGTATGACCTTATTTATATTTGATCTACATGAGCTGTGTCAGAAATCCACATTCAGGAACCTAATTTTATCATTGTGGAGAAACATGAGGTAAACAAAGGTAAAAAAAAAATTATTTTCCTAGTACATGGCATACACAGATTGGTCCTAGGGTAAGCAATAATGATTGTTTTTAATTCTATAGCATCTCATATCTCACAGGGTGGGGATCTGCATTGGTGGTCTGGTTTATCATTGTCATTCAGCAAGTTCTTCAAGAGATGCTGATCAAATCCTTTTGATGATTATTCTAAGTCAAGACATAATGGATAATAAATAATAAATCCTCCTCTCCTTACCCTACTTAAAAGGTATCTGCTAGTCAGCAGTTGATTCCACACTAACTCCCTGCTGCCTTCTGAAATTTCTATAAAATAAAAAAGGGATTTTCAAATTGTGAATTTAGTTTTGAAGAGAATAAGAAAGGAAACTATGTTGGATAAAAGATGCTAATAAGTTTTTAATGAGGGAAAGTGGATGACACATTAGCAGATTCACAAAGCTGATTGTCAAGCACCTGCAGAGGATAATGCAAATGGATGGCAAGATAACTTATACTGCTGAAACTTGAAAAGACTTAGAAGTAAAAGGCACTAATTTACTGGGTTAAGGTCGATGGGCTGGCTGTGAATTATGTGTGGGGGCTCAAATTGGAGAAATTGGTAAAAGGTATGATATGGAGAAGATGTATCCCAGATTTCTCTTTCCATGTAACACAGTGACTACTCCCAAAGTTTGATTATTTACCAAAGAACTGGGAAAATTCAGCCACAGATGCATCAGACTCAGAGACGGTGGTCACTGCAGAATAAGATAACTTCACTCCTAAAAAAACAGGAAATATTAAGTAAAATTCCAGGCCTGGAATGTTGAGACTTCTAGCTTTCCTCAAAACTTCTAGAATGCGAGCAATCAGATGTACATCATACAGGTATCAGATAAGCTGATTATGCTAGAAAAACACTGAGTGGCTCAATAGAAGAGATGTATAGATACTGATTTTTACAGGTCTTCAACTAAAAGGATGAGTCTTCTGGACTGCCTATGTTAGCTTTCTACCTGGAAAACCACTCGTTGACAGTCTTCTTCTTCAACCCAACACATAGCTTACACATACACTTAGTGTTTTAAACTTGTAAGGACTGGAGTACAGATTTGTGAGCAGCAACAATATGGAGGAAATAGAAAAAAAATGAGAGACTTTTGCTGTCTCTTTCAGTGCTTGAGAATTCCCAAATGACCTGGAGACAGGTTTCGTGTTCTGCCATTTTCTTTTGTGGATTGTTTTCCTGAAGGAAGATCATGCCAGAGTAGCCATAGATAACTGAGAATAGGATAAGTTCAGTGTGTAAGAAACTTTGCTATACAGTTTATGTTCTAGATAAATTCAGGATGGAATAGAGAAGTGGATATGTGCAGGAATTTGGAGCTATCTCTTTGTTGTTCTCTTACCTCAAGTATTGCACATAAGTTAGTCATGGTCCTGAACTTCCTTTTAACCAGCCTCATGTACTTGATCTATGGTAATATGTTAAATTCCATGGGCTTCAGTTTTTTCATATAAAGGAATGAAGAGCTTGATTTTGATCTTTTAAATGGTTAAATCATGGCTATCTTATAATTTTTTTCTTCTCTTTTGATGCTTTACATTTTATGCCCAATAACATATTTATTTGCAGGGTCAAATAAACGATGATTTTGTAAAATATTTTCTATTCATTTCCAAAAGATGATTGATTAAGTATCCATAAAATAGCAGACTTCAAGTAATGTCAGAGCCTTCTATTTTTTCATCCCTTAGGAAACTTTAAACTATGTGAGCAATAATGCTCACATTGACCAGAAGTTGCCTGTGGTGGTAATTCAGCCTATCCTGGCTCATTTTTCCCTTAGACTAAGTTAAGGTGCCAAATCTAAAACAATTTTCCCATGCAAGATTTAGTGTGGAAGGAATTACTAAAACCACAGGGTGGAACTTAATGATTAGCTTGAGATGCTATTAGCATACCAGCAGGAGAAAAGACTAAATGAGCTATGATCTGAAGTAAAATATGTCATCCTGGAAATTGCAAGTGATATGATGAAGAAACAATAGTGTGTAATAGGAGAGTAGAAGAATCAAGCTATTAGACTGAGAGCCAAGGAGACAAGCATTTAAATTAAGAGGACAGGGCAATGAGACGCCTTGAGTTAAAGTGCAAGAACCCAGGCTGAATTGAATGACACTGTGGTTAGTGATTACAGACAGAACAGAATCCATCAATCCAGGAAGAATGAAGCACTAAGGAAACCGGGCAAGGAATAGGATGCAAAAGTGTTTTTCTACTTGGATAAAACAACAGACATAAAATTCATTCTAAGTACTGCCTTGGTTAAGCAACATCTTTAAGGACTGCCAAAAGCAAAGGCTTACTACTCAGAAAATTATAGAGAAGAAAAATGAAGTTAAGTATGAAAAGATTGAGACTGATGGGTAAAAATTTAAAATAATGTATGAAAAAATGAAAGTTATTCTTTACTATTGTGGCAAAGGAAGCTATCAACATGTAACAAATTTAAAAACTATATATAATTTACATATATGTAAAGAGAGGAAAAGAGAGAGGAGAACATACCAGCAGTGAGTAACCTTGGTGTATCTAGCTAGATTTGCAGGATCAGATGGATAGCCTCATCAAAGCTAGCTTTCTTTGTTGTTATGGAGGAAAGGTGTGTGAGTTTTGCTGTGAATATACACCATTGTTACCTTTGCTGTGATGTCAAATCTGGCCTATATGATATCATTCCACTTTATGTGTGTAGCCCCAAAATATTTTGTTAGGAAGAAGAGACATTTAAAGCCTGCAGTTGTACTGCAAACAGACCAGATGAAATAAATATTAGATTTTTTGATTTTTTATAATTAAGAATAGTTAATAAAACTAAGAAATTAAAACAGTGTCTTTGATCACAAAGCAGCATTTTTTATTACTATTGTACATAAATCTATAGGGGACAGATAAGGGAACAATTTTGAATCCCACAGTTTTCCAGGTTCACAATTAAATTACAGATAACAGAAAATCCTATTTAATAAGTCCTCACTCTAAACACAAATAATCAGTGTTGTAGATCTCAACAGCTTTATGTCTAGAAAATTAAATGTTTGTAAAAATAAAATTTGTTTTTTCTTGCTGCTTGAAAAATTTTACTCATAGCTTTATATTTTAAACAATGAAGAATTAAAGGTTTAACAAATAATCAATGGTATGATTTTTGTAAAGCAAACTCATTTTTGTTAACAGTATTTCCTATTTTCTTCCTCATTAACAAATGTTTTGTTTTAATGTTTTATTTCTGGGACTCAGGACGGCAGATGTGAGAGAAAGTCTGCTTCCTTATGTAGACATGTGCTAAAATAAGAGGCAACCTTTTACATTGAATTAGTTTAATGAGAAAAACGCTACATAGCTATGCACTTTGGAATCAAGGAATAGTCTGAGATGGGCTCATCAGTTTTCTTAGGTGATAATCCTTCACAAAGATGATCAAGATAGAACCTGAAAAATGAGAAGGGTTTACCAATTTGGTAAAACAGAGGGCACAGCAGCTGATATCAGAATCTATATGGGCTTATTAATGTGGTAAAGTTATCTACCTTCCTAAATTTACTACTAGTTTCATATCAGGAGTTGGATCTTTATTTTAGCACAAGCACTTGTGATTGCTTTGTTCACCTGGTTTGATTGTGGAGATCAAGGATCACACATTGTGGTCAAGTAAGTCAAATTTGTCATCACAGACTAGATTCATCAATTAATTTTTTTCCTTCTTTTTCTTCTTCTATTTTTTCAACCAATTTAGCTATCCCCATAGAATATTTCAGAAAGGGAAATAAAAATAGATCCTGTTTCATATTCAACATTTATGTCTTGAAATAGTGTCTCTGTATAATTGGGTAAATCACAGTTCATTTCTCCTTCCTGTTTTTGAACTAACAAATTTCTCAGCCCTTCAACTAACTTTTTTATTAATTGGTAAAAATGATTATTCAGACAGATGGCTTATTTAAGGAAAGTAGTTACTTTAACATCCCCTGGGGAAGAACCATCTGCTCTGATTAAGGGTCTGGTGCTTCCAGATGTTGCTATTTCCCTATAACCTGTAGAGTCTTTGCTATCCATTATTTCAGCTATAATATAGTACTTCCTAGGGAATAGCAGCTGGTTTACCTTATCCTCCTGACTAACACATGTACAATATTCATTTACAGCCTAGTATATTGGATTGAGGCCAATGACATCCCCACCTTTTGGTTCAAAGTTTAAAACTCTCATTAAATTACAGTGGAAAAATTTAAAATGGTCAATGATTTAAGTAGACATTTATCCAAAGAAAATATATAAATTGTTAATAAGCACATGAAAAGATACTCAGCATCATTAATCATTAGGGAAGTGCAAAACAAAATCACAGTGAGCTACCACCATATAACTTAAGCGAGCAAGTATGAAAAAGACAAAATAAAATGAAACTTCTAAAATAGCAAGTGTTAGAAGGTAGCAAAGTTATGGAGAATTTGGAAGCCTTGTACATTGTGGATGGATTTGTAAAATTGTATGGCTGCTAAGGTAATACTATGGTGACTCCTCAAAAACTTAAAAAGAGGATTATTATATAATCCAGAAATCCCACCATTATTTTACCACTCTACTGGGATCTCTTTTGTTCAATTCCTTTAAAAATCAAGAATAGACAGGGTTCAGCTCTTAGTGTTCAGCAGTTTTGAACTTTGGATGCCAGCAGCTTTCAGCTCTTAGTGTTAGCAGCCTTCCTTACCATTCTGACAATGGAGACAGCAGCTACCAGCAATTCTTTGGAATTCTTGCATTTACCAGAAATAGCAGCTTCCAACAACTCTCTATTGCTCTCTGTCACTCCCCACTATTCTCTAGCTGCTAGCCATCCTCAGTGTTACCAGCCCTGGCTGCTAGCATTAAAAAGACATCTGTAGCTTTGGCGCTACCAGTTCTTAATGAAACCAGTTCAGGGTGCTATACTTGAAAGAGAAATCATGAATAGTGTGAAGAGAAGCCTGTTCCCTGCTATGAGTTATTCAATAATGTATAGAATAATAATTTTCAGGTTGTGCCCAACCCTGAGTTATTCCAGTTTGTAGAGAAGTAGATTGCCATAAGCTTCTACATTTTGAGTACTAGTGCTAAACTAAGATGACTCTAAATCTTGTTTATACAATGAAACAACCACCATCTTTCTAGTGCAACCATAAGGAACAAAATGATAAATAATTTAGGTGTGCTAAACCAACGAATGAAATTAGGAGTACCTGGACACATGAACATCCTTAATTATATCAGGAACACTAGACACAGGAGCTTATTAGCCACACCAGATGCAATCCCCTCACCTAAGACCCCAAACAAAAAGCCCTCCAAGGCTGGAAATGATTGTAACAATCTGACCCTGCTACCTAATCCCTTGTCATGAATCTTTCCCAGGAAAACTTTATTTTAGCACAGTAAATAACTAATTTTTCTGTTCCTTTGGGTTTCTGGACAGTGCTATTTCTCCTGCCTGTGACAAAAATGTATAGCCCATTCCAAGTTGATATCTCAAATTGACACTTCAAGCTGATATTCTGAAACTGAAACTGCAATTCATTTGGACCCTTTGCATTGACAACTCTATTTAACTGGTTCATTAAAGCCCTTATCTGACCATCTACAGTGACTCTTTGACTTTACATTTATAAATATATATAAGTATGGTTTACGACTTGAGAGTTATAGATATTTGAAATTAAAATTGAATGGAAAAAGAAACATGATTTCCTGGCTTCTGAGTATCAGCTGACCCACAAGTATTCAGTGAATTAACAAAAGTGTAAGTGGTGTAGCTTGTGAATTTCTTCTTATTAAATAACTTCTCAAGAGTTTAAAAAACATGTTTGGTCAATGTTAATGATATAGTTTTCTGTGTTGGTCAGCTTTTTTACACCATGACCAAAATGCCTGATGAGAACAACTGGCAGGAATAAAAGTTTATTTTAGCTCATGGTTTCAGAGGCTCTGTGAATCCAATCTCTCTGGGCCAAAAATGAAGCAGAATATCATGGCTGAAGAATGCTGCAGAGTAAAGCTACTCAGCTTACAGAAGCTGAGAAGCAAAGAAAAGGAGAGGAGAAGGGGGTACAAGGAAAATGCACCCTTCTAGGGCATGCCCCAAGTACATGCCCACATCCTCCTGCCATGCCCCACCTGCCTACAATTACCACCCAAATGGTCCATTCAAACTAGAATGGGTTATTTTACCACTCTCATAATCTAATCCTTTCACCTCCTGATTAGCATAGGAGATAGGGATGAGACCTCATATTCAAACCATATACTTTCTCATGACAAATAGGCAAAACATAACCATCCAAAAGAGATTTTATTAAGATTTATGCTGCAGCATAAGGGGAAGTAGTATAGAGACAGTCTGATAAGCATATGGGGAAGGGTGCTGATATAGACAAAAGAGGTAGGGACTGAGAAATTAGCTCAGTGGTAAAGCACTTGCTGAGAATGTGTGAGGCCCTGGGTTCACTCAGTCCTCTGAACCAAGGTGGGAGGAGCGGGGGCGGTGGGGGGGGAGGAAGGCAGGCTCAAGCATATGCAGTATCCTGACAGCTAACCACACATTTTCTGCTTAGCCATAGGGAGGGGAGGGTTTCCTTGAAGACTGGGTTGGGGAAATCTGAAGAGGCTGCAGAAGGGTGGAATCCAGCAAGACAGAGTCATTTGAGATGGACCCAAGTGACCCAAGTTGTTGTAGCCAAATCAATAATCTCCAAGGACAATAAGGCATTTGGGAAAGTGCACTATCAGAAATGAAAGAAAGCAAAAGAAGAAAATGTACCTCTTGGAGAGCATCAAGTCCTTCTTCTTTTTTTCTCACTAGATATATATCTAAAAAAATTGACAGCCGACACTCAGATAGTTGTACACATATGTTCATAGCAGCTTTATTTGTAAAAAGAGTAGAAGCAAGTCAAGTGTTCATCTATAAGAAAATGTATAAATATTATATACTTATAGTGGAATGTTATTTATCTTTAAAATGAGGGGGGTTTTGATACATGAATAACATGACTGAACCTTGAAGATATCAGGCAAAGTGAGGAAAGGTATTCAGAATAAAAAATAAGTAAACAAACATGTAAATAAATAAATAAATAGATAGATAAATAAATAAATAAAGTGTGGGTTCAAGATCTCTCTACTAATCAAATTTGTAGATACATAAGGTAAAATTTTGGTTGCCAAGGTCTGGAAGATGTGAGGATGTAAAGTCCTCCTTAATAGGTGCGAAGTTTCAGTTTGGGAAGATATAAAAGATCCAGAGATGGATAATGAGAGTGCCAATGGACTCTACATTAAAATGGTTATAATAGTAAATTTTATGTTCTCTATATTTTTACAGAATAACAAAAAAAACTACATTGCTTTTAAAACCACTGTGCTATTAGTTTGGTGGTTTCTAAAAGTTTCAAAATGAACAGCACGTGTTCTAACTTAAAATTTGTTATATAATTTTTCCTTCTCTGTGTAGGAAAAAATCATTGCACTTGCCATATTTTCTGAATCTTTTTTTCTTTTCTCTCTAAAATTTAAAAGTTGTCTGATATTTTCCAATACAGTTAAAATACTTAATTCTCATTATCCCTATAAGCTTGGATTTTTTTTTTTTTTTTTTTTTTTTTTTTTTTTTTGCTGGATAAGGATGACTCTATGTTGTAAGAGTTAAATAAGGAAGCAATATGAGGGCAAATCATGAAAGAACTATAATAAGTGGAGATCACATAAGCAAGCAAAATCAAGAAAATATAAAATTGTAATTCATAATTTTGTTTGAGGTCTATGTAAATAATCACAAGCAGATATAAAGCCAAAGAATCAAGAAGAATGGTCATAAGGTGATGAAAACTTTCACTGGTCAAATTCAAAAAACTAATATAAATTGCAGGTAAGTGGAAAAGACTACAATGGACTTCCCCATATAATTTGAAAACTGCAAGTTAAATTATATATATGAAAATGGTCAAATTTAAACTATTGAATTGAAGAAAAGAACAACTATGAATGTTAATCCACAGTCCTTTATTAAAATCCAAGAACAGGAAATATATTCAATGTGATATATGTATATGTATACAGTAGTGAAAATATTATAATCAGCCTACATGCTCAATAGTAAGTAGAATTATCATTTAAAATATACTGTAGCAGCATGATAAAATTCATATATAATAAAAATATGAGAAAATGCAAGAAAAAACATTTACCAAAATTACAACCATGTTAAAAGATACCATCATAGAATTTAAAAGCATTACACAAAACCATTAACAAAAGAGCACATGTATCTTTTCATCCTTCCTTTAAACTTTATGTTATGATGTTTTTGTTTAATAAAAAAATATGGCTTTAAAGAGAAATGGGGTTAATAGATCTTGTTCATTCTTTATTTCAGTAAATCTAGCAAAATAAGTATTGTTCTCTCTACTGAACATGAAGGCGAAGGCACAGAATAATAAATAGTCTGGGATGGATAGATTGGTCACACAGGTGCCAAGCAGAATATTTGGGTTTTGAGAGGGGATTGGTATGCCTCTGAAACCCATTATCTTTATTTCAGAACCTGCCTTCTCTATTTGCAGGCCTGGGAGCTCCATGCATTTTTCCAGGACTCCAACTTTTACTTCCAATGAAGAATGGCGAACAAACATGAACAGAATTCATTTGCTTGAAGCCTTCCCAGGGCTCCCTTAGCATCCCCATATAGGCCTTCTTTTCTTCCTCATGCAAACATTAATATTTTTCTGAACTAGGCAGCAGCTACAAATTAGTCTATTTTCTCTCAATGACATTTAAATGTGGGGAAAGAAAGTAGATTTCATGGAAAAATCACCTTAATAACTTTTAATTTTCAAATATTTGACTTACTGAAATGTTTCAAAGATAACTTAACAGTTCCCTTTTATCTCTCATCAGTAGTATTAACGATTTTATCCTATAAGTAAAAGAACAAACATCAGGAAATTTACATTAACGTATTCATAATCAAAACACAGATTATATTCAAAGTTCACCATGTATTCTGCTAATAGACTCTTGTTTTAAAGATCTAATATGGGATGTCATGCTGAATTTCTGTTATTTTTTCCTACTCTCTTCCAATCTTGAAACAGTTCCTTAGTCTTTTTTTGACTTATTATGACCTTGTTGTTTATGAGTAGTTCTATCAATTTGTTTTGTAGAATGCTATTAAGTTGATTTGGTCTTACATTTTCTCATGATTGGACTGAACTTAAAAATGTTTTGCATAAACACCAAAGACAAGACAATGTGTCCTTCTCAATACATTGCATCAAAATGTCCATAATGTTGATAAGTTTTATTACTGGTGATGTTCATCATGACTTTATGGTTACATATAGCATATGCACACACATAACACATATGCACACACATGTGCAAGGAGGAAACTGACTTAGAAACTTAAGAGAAGATTTTTTTAAATTCTTGTCAATAGTCTCAGAAAATGTAAATAGCCAACAAGTAAAAAAAGTGTTGGGTGAAGAAACACAAGAAAGATTTATTAAGGATTATATGATCTTAACCAAGTCAATTTTTAAATAGGATGGTTAAGTAACAGATTGAAGGGAGCAATATGTATAATTAGTAATTACAAATTTAGTTAAGACTAAAATCCAGAGCAGGAAGAAAATGATGGAAAATATAAAACCATAAGAAGTGCGGATAATTAATCCATCTAAGAGGATTCTAGAAAGTGAACAAAGCAATTATCAACACTATGGTATGACAAAACATATTTTCCTGAACTTAAAAATGCAATATTTTCAGTGTGCACAAATATTCCTCCAAAACAGAATGAATGGAAAGCAATATGCTCTCTAAGTCAGAACTTCATTGATCATGATGCTATTTGAAGAAAGATGAAATTTTTATGTACAAATGAATACAAGTCATTGGTGTAACTTCTAACATCAACATCCAGAGATAAAAGATAATGTGCAATTTCCTTTAAAATTCTGAGAAAATTATTTTTGTATCTATCTAGTTAAACTAGCAGCCAAAAACTAATGAATGAATGTGTGTCCAGTAAAGTGAACCTATATTTTCTGTATTGGGGGAAAAAGTGCTGAATATCTTACTGCACAAGACTGGAAGACAAGAGCAAAATTCAATCAATATGAAATAGCTCAGAAAAATTTAAAAGCTGTAGGTGTAGAAAGACAATGAGGCTTCAAAAGTCATGAAAAGAATTAAAAGAAGTAACATTTTACCTTGAAGCTAGGAAAATTCTTCAAATAGCAAGTTTATTAACATAGGGGTTTTACTTACTTTCCCATAGATAAAACACAGTATTTTTTTCTGAATTACTATTTACAGAATGCCTTAAAATTGCCTTACAAACTTAGTGTCTGCATGAAATATTTCTAGCAATCTGGACTCATGTATAAATTTTATGGCAGTTTCAAAAGTTAATGCTAATTCTGTCTGTTTAGTTACTTCAGAACAATTAATTTTTCAAGACTGAAACCCCATTTTCCACATGTACTTTTCCAAAAAAATGGGAGGAAAGGAGGTGTAACAGTGGTCTCTTGAGAGAACATGTCTGTCAGAATTTTTCAGTATAAGTATTTCAGTCATGTCAGATGAGATAAAAGAAGCTATGTCTTTTGAATTCAGTGGAAAGTAAACATTCAAGAAGAAAAAATATTTTATAATTCTAGTCAATGAAGTAACTGTTACTATGAAAGGACAAGATAATCCACTCATGCTTCATATATAGAAAAAATATGATATAATAAAAGAGAATATGTTATTTGTCTCTGCAAAGAAGTTTCATAAATTTACTTGTTATAGTTTTAGATCTCATGTGAGAAGGGGCATTCAGAATGCTTACTGGAAGTTTTGAATTTAGGATTATCAACATATAAATATTAATTATCATTTTCTTGAATATGGATTTTTTAATTTAAAATATTAGAAGATATCTCAAAAAAGAGATTATAGTGATTTTTCAAAAAAATTTCTTCTTAACATTAGTAGTTGTATACATTTATAGGACATAATATGACAATTCAATACCTGCCAACAATGTGTAATGATCAAAGTAGGTAATTTAGCATTTCCATCTGTCTATACATTTATCAATTACTTGTGTTAGGAAACTTCAAACTCTTCCTTTGAAATTCTCTTTATAAAATATATAATACCTTGTTGTGAACTGTAGTCTCCCTACCGTGACGTAGAACATTAGGACTAATCCTCCTAAACATTACACATAACAATTACTTGAAGTATTTTACTTATTTTTGTTGTTACCCAATGTTTTTCATAGTTTGAGATATTACACTTAAGTTTTGATCAATTTTGACCTGATTTTTATATACTAAGTGAAAGGAATCTAGTTTCATTCTTTGGCATGTGAATAGCCAGTTTTCCCAGTGCCATTTCTTAAGAAGACTATATTTTCTCCAATTTATGTTTTGGGCATCATTTTCAAAGATTAGTTGGCTATACATTCAAAGATTTATGTTTAGGTTCTCTATTCTGTTCCATTGGTTTATGTGTGTCAGTCAGTGTTTTGGTTAATATAACTTTGCAGTATATTATGAGATCAGGTATTGTGGTGCTTTCAGCTTTGTTCTTTATACTCAAGATTTCCTTGGCTATCTAGGCTTTCTTGGGATAGCACATAAATTCTAAGTTTGTTTTTTTTTTATTTCTGTGAAGAATATCCTTGCCATTTTGATGGGGATTGTATTGGATCTGTTTGTCACTTTTGGATAGTACACATTAAATCTCATCCCTTGCTCCTCAGAACACTTATAGTTGCCATATTGGCCTCTCACAAGTGTCTCAAGTACTATAGTTAGTTTTATTGAAAAATGCTATATTTCTTTTACTTCTATAGTAGATTATTACAAAATTAGTTTTTGGAAAAAAAATATATTTTCTTAGAAACATGTGAGATCCTCAAGACAGGACTCATCAAGCTACCATCAATATGCCAGCACAGCTGTGCTCTTTACTGGAAAGTTCTAGGCTGAACTTGTTTCTTCAACTTTCCCAGTTTTTAATGGGGGGGGGGGAATTTCAGTACTCAAATCTTTACCTTTTTTCTCTATTTTAAAACCAGCAACCTTATAGCTCTCTGATGCATTTCCCCATGATCATCTACCATTCTGAGAAATACTTGGAAAAGTTATCTGCTTTTAAGGAACTGTATATTTAGATTGGGTCCACATGGATAATATAGGACACCATCTTTATATAAAGGTCTTTAACATTGATCACATAAGCAAAGTTCCTTTTGCCATATATGGTAACATGCTTACAGTTTGAACATATATGATCACTACCAAGAACCTTTCCTTTTTTCCCCTTTGAGTGTTTGCTATCCCAAACCAACAAAAAAAAAAAAAAAAAAAAAAAAACTTTGTCTACCTGTACCTGTGGATCGTATGCAATACCTGTGGATATTCTGTCAGCTGATAATGGATGTGTTCTCAGATTTTTTGTGGCTCCTCTTGAAGGTGGGTTCTCTTTGAAAACAGACTATGGGGTGGAGAATCAATTGTAGGACATATAAACAATGTGTAATGATCAAGCTAGGATAATTTAGCATTTCCATCTCCCTGTACATATTTAGGGTGTGCTTTAGGAATTATCATTATAGAAGAAGAGGGAAACAAGAGAAGAATTAGAAAAAGGAAGAGAAAAGGCTGCTATCCAATAAAGAGCCTACAGAATGGGAGACCTTTGCTAGCTGCTACTCTAACAGGGAACTAATATCCAGAATAAAGAACTGAAAAAAAACTAAAAAAAATAAAGAACCCAATTAATAAATGGGCAAAAGAGCTAGACTAAATAGACACTTCTCAAAAGAATAAATTCAAATTGCCAATAAATATATGAAAAAAATGTTCAGCATCTCTAGAAATCAGGAAAATACAAATGAAAACTCCATTCAGAATGACAATTGTCAAGAATACAAATATTAAGAAATTTTGCAAGGGTGTGAGGGAAAAGTTATACATTGTTGTTGGTAGGACTACAAATTAGTACAACCACTCTAAAGCAGTATCATGACTCCTCACAAAAAGTACAAATGGAAATACCATATGACCCAGTTATCCCTCTCCTCTATATATACCCAAAAATCTAAAAGCATTATATTAGAGGAATGCAGCCAAATCAATGTTTTTTAGTAGCTCAATTCACAATAGTCAACCTATGGAACCAGCCCAGATGAATGGATTTTTTTTAATGTGGCATATATACACAGTGGAGTATTATTTATCCATAAAGAAGAATGAAATTATGGGATTTACTGGTAAGTAGGTGGAATTAAAGAACATGATGATAAATGAAGTAATCCAGGTTCAAGAGAGTTAAGGGTTGAATGTTTTCTCTGATATGCAGAGTCTAGTCAAAAGTAAAGAAAAAGGAAGGAAGGAAGGAAGGAAGGAAGGAAGGAAGGAAGGAAGGAAGGAAGGAAGGAAGGAAGGAAGGGAGGGAGGGAGGGAGGGAGGGAGGGAGGGAAAATGTTGGGAGAATTGCATGACAATAGAAGATACATCAGTGGGGCACAGGAAGGATTGATGGAGAGGGAGGAGGGACAGGAAAAGAGAAGAGTGGAATGAATCTGACCAAACTTTCCTATGTACATATATGAATATATATGTCTATTTAAAAAGATATATAAATAGAATAAGTATCACCAGATTAGAGAAAAAGGAACGAGGGGAGGCAGAAAGGGAGGAAAAAGAGAAGTACTGGGGACTTAATTGAACCAAATTATACTCCATACTTGTATTATTATGTCAAAATAAACCCTAATATTATGTATAAATAAATGAACTAATAAAAAATAGCATCAACTGATGGTTCATTGGTGAAGGTTTTTCTGAATACAAAACATTTCTTTAGGTAGTCCTGTGTTGCTCTGAGGACCAGTCCTTTAAGCTATGGAAGTTACCAGTCATTGGATTCAGGCTGCTCATCAGGAAGTGAGGCAATCTCAAACCCAGAGCAACTTCCAGGGAGAGATGGCAGCAGAGAGCCATTTTGCAGCACACTCACAGAAGATAGCGAAATAGGTCCATCCATTTCTCAGTGGGGACCTGGGAAACTAAACACAGTATCCACTACTCACCTCTGACCTTGTCCACATATCTTCTTATAATATGTTTTTTTTTCCTCTTTCTCCAGTCCTAGTGTTTGTCCAACTCCCTCATAACACCAATGCCCACAATTATGTGCTTTTTGTTTACATATACCTTCTCCAGATCCATTTTATTCATTCTGTTAACAAATGCTGCCAAATCAGTTCTGTCTCATTTCAGCCTTAATGGACTGTAATAAATTGTGTGGAGCTAAAGAATGTAATACCCTTTGTGTGGGGTGCTGTTTTCCACAATAATTCTACTTTCAGGTTGTCCCCATAATTGGGTAGTAAGGGGGAAGTCAGTACTTTATATCCGTGAATTACATGCATTAGAGAACCAGAATTGAGAATTCTTGCTTTCTCTTTTATTATCCTGTACAGTATGACACAGGTGGATTAATGTCCAAGTCCTATCCCTCCCTGATTTTTGTGTTGCATGGCAAAAGTTCTTGACTTCATTTTCTTTATTTTCAAATTCTGGGTAGCATCATCTTCTTCACAGGGTGGTTTTTGTTGTTGTTTTTAATTGTTGTTTTTAGATATACATGACAGTAAGGTGTATTTTGATATATATAAATGGAGTCCAACTCGGTGTTTATATGCTGAAAACCATAGTGATGATAGAGATCTGTGGCACTGTGGGAGGCACATAATTACTGACCAGGATGCATAATTTTTGCTTTGTTCCTCTATTTTACTAATAGGTCTTCTGTAGTCTTTCATCTACATTCCCACATATCTATACCTCCATGACCACAGTCCTCATTATTTGCTTAATATATTATATATTATCATAAGCCTATGAATAGAATATTTTGATAAATTTTAACACATATAGTTGTTTTAAGGAAAATGAGATACTTTAGTGAGAAATATGGTATGTTTTTCACATTGTTATAATTCTAAATGCATTTTATTTTTAGGAATATAAGTAAATTTAGTATGTTAGTTGATTGGAAATTGAATTTAAGTTAGGAGCAAATAAGTAATTAATTATGGTGCATCTGTTTACAAAATAGAGAAATATGTCAAGAGAAATTACTATACTTGTTATATTATATTTTAAAGTAGACTTATTACCAAACCAGAAATATAATAATTTAATTGTGCTTTAAAATTAGTATGTCTTTTGAGCTGGTTTTTAAAAATATTTTATAAGCATCAGATAAAAGCCATAACAATTTTCTCCAGGAAAAAAAAAAACGCATATATGAAGAATTTTGAATACCATTTCTGGGGCACATAAAATCTGTGAAGTGGAACCTTAGGTTTTTACACGTGACTTACAAACTTTTAAAATAACTATTATTCTTCAAATACTACATGCACACATGCAGACATAAAAGAAAGAAATGATCACGAGACATATTTGCACTTACTATATGCTCTTTACTCTGATTTTGCTGTTTTGGTATGTCTTATTCTATTTATTTAAAAAATATATTTGTTACCAGCTGTCTTACTGGAACTTGTGACCCACTACTCTGTCATAAGGTGTAAATAGGTCAATTCACAGTTTGAAAAATTCAGCAGTAGTTCCCCCAGGTTTCAATATTCAAAAGTCATTATTGGGGTTTTAAACAAAAGTACAGCTGTAAACTGCTGTGTCATAAATAATTAGGAATTTATTATTTGTGTTCAGTTTATACTTCTTAAAGAAAACACAGAACAAAGAGTGAGAAATATCACCATTAAATTATGTCTGTGAGACAGTGTATGTCCCTTTGTCTGATTCGAGTTAGCAAGTTCCTTAAAGAATGACCAGCACATAAATTAATCTTTATCTGCTCTCTTAAGAGTTCATACTTTCCTTTCAAAGTATATTCACAATCTGATCACCACGTTTCAAAATATTACAATGACTTTTTCACTATTTTCCCTGTATCCAATCTGATCCCACTAACAAAGGATTGTCAAAGGCAAGAGCTAGAGATTTGTACACAATCCATCCCCAGTGGCTGCTCCATCAGCTCTTGCCTGAAGTCCCCATCACCCACTTTAGCTCCTTATTCTCTGAACATTTCAAGAACATGATTCTTGTCTGCGTATTTATATTTACTCTCCCTTGTGCTTTGAAACCTCTTTCCCCATGATTCACAAACTCTTTTTCTTCAAGCTGATAAGTAAAATTTTTTGAGGAAAGTCTTCTCCTAGTAGACATGCACAGTGGGGAAAACACACACACACACACACACACACACGCCAGTAAGTCACTCCATACCCCCTCTTTTTCCCATTATCTACTTTATTGTTCTTTGAACTTATCACAGTCTCATAATTTCAGTTTTCTCTCACTACAATGTAATTTCCATGAAGAGAATAATTTATCTCTTTATCCCAGTTGGTACATTCTCCAAATCTAGAGAAATGTTTGACACAAAATGGATGGTTAGTAAATATTTGTTGAATAGATTACTTTGTTGAATATGAATCCTTAGTTTCCACTACTTTGTATCAACAGAGATATTCAGTATTATATTTCTTAATCACTTTAACTATTTGCATTTCAAGAACACAGATTATCAGAAAAACTTAGTATGTGCTTCCTCAGGTGCTTGTACAGGCATAGAGAGAGTAGCAAGAACTAGTGAAGATATCACAGCAACGGAGGGCATTGCTTCTTCCCCATGCACTGACTGACTGCTTATGTCTCCACAAATGTCTCAATTGAAACTTAAATCCAATGTGATCTAATTTAAATGTGGGCCTTTGGGAGGTGATCATGTTCCTGCTCTAGTGAGTAGGAGTAGTCCTGTTAACCAGAAGGACACTGTCCTCATGAACAAAATTATTTCCTTTATTTAAGAAACCTAAGAGAAACTCTTTCCCCCTTAAGTCATGTAAGAAAGACAGCCATCTTGAGCAAGGAAGCTAGCCCTCATCAGGTACTAAATCTGTTAATGCCTTGATCATAGACTCTCCACCCTTTCAAACTGCCAGAAATAAAATTCTGTTATTTAACATATTCTAGTTTATGGCAGTTAATTACAACCCTCTAGATGCCCTTAAAAAAATATGTAATATTAAGAATCCTACTGTGTTTTCTATTGTGTTGTGTCTACAGGTTTAGAAGAAGCTGTCTAATTTCCCCATATTTTTCCCCTATTCCTCACTAAAATGGGAAGCCCTATGTGAATAAGAATTTATGGTTCCAAAATAGTTTCCAAAGATCGGGGAAAACTAAGTCACCTGATCAATAATTTATCCCTTCTTCTCATCTAACACAATAAGGTAGATATGGATATAAATCTTGTCTCCCTAAATGATAACATAATTATTTTCAAATGCGTAGTATTGAAAACAGACATAGTGACTGAATTTTGTAATTCCTATTAAAAAAACTTTATAAGGAAAAAGATAACATTTTGCTCCTTTATAATAGGTAGTTTGATCTCAATTTAATAGAAATTTGAGCATATTACTATTTTCTTAGACTTATTTGAGAGGATTCATGGGAAAACAAATCAATGATATTGATGTTTAAGGCCTTAAATATGCACATGTATTTTTTGGTACATTGGATGAGGATGGAAAGACTTTATAAAAACAATGAACGAATGATTTTTTTGCTTAAGGAAAATACATAAAAAATGAGGGAGGTATCCTCAACAATGGATCAGATTCCAGAAACATCATGATGATTATTTCTTATACTTATCCCATCTGAAAGCTTGGGCCTAGCATGGAGATGTAACCCAGTGATAGAGTGCTTGCCTAGCATGCACAAGGCCCTGTGTTCTATCCCCCAGCATCACACACAAAAACTTGAGCCTGCTGTACTTTTTCTGACCATGGAAATAGACAGGAAACTCTTCCCCTGTTGAGTGCACTCCAAAAGGGTAACTGGTTCCCTGATTCCCAGGATTGGAATGCCCAACAATTCCCCATTGAGGCTATGAAGATAATTCTGCAGGTGCACTTCCTGGTTTACATAGTGACATTCTTTGAAGGAGAGAGGCTCTGTGTTTGCATTAACCTGGACCGTATCTCAATTAGCTAGTACTCAGGATTAAAAAAAAAATACTGGCTAAAGTGTCGTCATTGGTGGTGGGTAATAATTTTGGGGGTTATTAAAGACCACAGCATAGAGGGGTAGACACCCCTTTTGTCTGTCATCCTTCTGTCTGTCTGCACCTTCCCTGTGTGCTGTGTCTGTCCTTTGTGAGCCTCCTCCACAAGTCTCCCCTCACAGATGTTTCTTTACAACCTTATACTCTAATGTCTTAATATCTAGGCAAATTTGCAGTACAAGCTGAAGGAAGAATAATCTATAGGCAATAGGATTGTTTTTACTAAACTGTTAGTGGGTTAAATATGGTATGTTTAATAGACAAACTTGAGCTTAACAGTCCAGGAGACCACAAAATCATGCCACAAAGCAAAACCCAAATGGAGGTCCATTAGAAGTATGGAAAGAGCAGAGGTATGAATGTCCTGGCACAATGGGAATTATACTATAAATTAAGGCCCAATTCATCTGCAAAAGGATATGCAATAGTTGTAGTGTCTCCCAAAGACTGTCTTCAGAGTGCAAAGGCATAACAAATTCTGCAAAGATACAAATTGAGGCTACCACACTAGCAAAATAAGAGGCTATTCCAAATGCTGAGGGTACTCAGAAAAAAGAAATCACCCATAACAATTGAATGAACCCCATATGTATCAATAGACTGGAATTAGTGTACATTAGTTGTCTTTATTGTGAAGTTACCTTCAAGCATCTGTACACAAACCTGCTATACATCAAATCATGAGAAAGTACACAATACAAAGGCAAAAAATAATGTTTAAAAATCTTCAAAGTTACATTGACTGCTTCATTTAATATCAGCTTCAAAACTTCTCCACAAATCATGTAAAACTTCTCCACAATCCTGCTTGAAAGTTAAGTCAACCCACACCATTCTCTAATTAGCAATAAATTAGTCAAATATACCATATGTATTGTGAATGTCAGTTCAACCAATAAGTGCTGAACATGCTGCCTGAATTTAAGAATATGACAGTTTAGTTGTAGAAAGAAAGCTAACACATAGAAGCACACAGTTAAATATGCAAATGTACACAATACAGAATATAACTGTCATAGCGTATTCAGTAGAATTGAAATTGTTGGATATGAGTTCACACAGTGTGAATAGTGTGAAGGAGGGTTAGCAACAGAATAGTAAGTTATATATTCATGACAATTCCCTATATCAAAGTAGACAAACTAAATGAAGATTTGCATTCAGGGTAAATCCATGTAGGTTGTGTTATGTAGGTTGAATGTCAAACTACATATTTCTTTATCCATAGAAGAACCTTAAAATTGTACTATTTAAAGTGGGAAAAGGAAGCTGTCCCTGATTTTGAATTGCTGAGAGAAAATTTAGGAAAGTAGTAGCCATACTGTATCTCAATTTCATCATCTATATTTCAAATAAAATGCCTACCTCCGAAAGCTGAAATTTCCCCAATTTAAACTAATAATGGAGGCAGAGTTTAAAAGTTATAAATATGTTTTTATTATTTATTGAATTAACATAATATTATTTCAAAATTATATGAATTTATTTTTGCTTGAAAATGTTAAATTTTGATTTTTACATTTAAGAAATTTACACTAAAGTGTTTCTGTGTCATTTTTTAATGTTCAGAAAGTTTGATTTTCTTTCTGATGGAAACAAACTCTAAAGATAGCAGTAATCAGGGCTGATAGCCTTAGGGAAGTTTGTTTTCACTGTTGAGATCCACTTGTTCATCTGCATTTTTTATGTCAAATTTTAAATCAGAAGGTATAACACAGATTTTTTTCAGTTATACCACTCAAGATATCTTTGGATGATTCATCACATAGAAAAAGTTATGAACAAATTTGTTACTTGAATTTGTTTCTGGAATTAGCTTAAACTAGGGGCTGCTTATAAGAGGATTTTAAATATGAGCATTGGTAGTATAATACAACCATCAAGGATGAAACAGTAAATAATTTCCACATGGTTTTGACCATCCATGTATTTACTTTTAGAAAATTTAAATAATAATAAGTTTAAGACCCAGACTTTTAATCACTTAAGTGTAATGAATACTCAATAAGCAGTGGGTGATCGATTATCACATATGTTTAAAACACAAAACCTTGCCAATGTTTTCCATTCACATCAAGTTTGTTTCACTTCAGTTCAACATTTATTCATGTATATTTACAACAAATATGTAAATTCTTTCTCTCTCTTTTTTTTTAAAATCAGCTCAAGTAGTACAAAAATACTATTTGCCCAACCCCACATTCTGAATGAAACTACTATTAAATGTTTGGTATGTATTATTTACACTATAAAATATAAGGAAATAAGCATATGTGAATGTATATATAATTTTGTAAATTTATACATGTACATATTTTAAAATGAAAACTGCTATTGATAAAGTACTTGACATTATAATGTATTATGGATTTTTTCAAATGTTACTACCTTTTTATCTTCATTGGGCTATGTGGGTAATTTTACATTTTGTGTATTTTTGTGTATATGGATATATCTTACTCATCTATTCATTCATAAACACTTAAGTTTGTCCTCCATTATTATGATATTATAAAAACTTCGTGGTAAGCATTCTTACACATATCTTGTGCACCCGAGCTACACTTGTGTTATTTGGAAAAAACAAAATTCTTAATTTGACCTATGCCAAAAAATAAGATTTAACATATAATGACCTTTCTATCTATGATCCATGAACACAGCTTAAGGAATCTTTTCATTGAAATGTTCCTACACGTGCCATACCATCTTTCCCCCTAGCAGGCTGCTTCAACTCAGTCTGAAGATCATGTCTCAAGTATTGCTTCCTGATGTTCTTGTTCAATTCTTCTACTTTTTTTTCTTATGGAACTCCATATCCTCTTTTTTCTTGAGCTTGTCAGAAGCTCACACACACACACACACACACACACACACACACACACACATACACACACACTCACACACTCTACACATATATATGTATGTATCATTATAAAGTTTATTTCTATCTCCTTTACAAACTATAACCTTAATTGGCAATACAACTTTCATTTTTGCTTATAATAATGTTTTAAATTTAAATGAATGTCTATCACATATTCGGTAATTAAGAACTAATTTTGTCAATGACAAAAATAATGAACGAATTTCATGAGTTTTAAACAATACAAAATATGAATTTTGTAATTTTGAATTTTTGGATTAATTGGAGGGTTATTCATATATTTACAATATGTATGCAAGTTTCCTTTTATTTTCAGTAACAGTTTTAGAATTTTGACTTATCAAAAGTTTATATTTGTATCTTGTTGCTGTTGTGACAAATTACTACAAATGTATCCCTTAAAACATCACAAATATGTTACCTTATGGTTCTGGAGGTTTCAATTCTGAAAGGAGAATACAGGGTGGAAGCCATGTTTTCACCACTGTTGTATTTCTCCTGGAGACTCCAGAGAAAACACATTTCTTGGCTTTGTCCAAATTCTAGAGGTCAGTTTGAGTCCTTGGCTTGTGACCCCTTCTTCAACCTTGAATATGCACCAGGATAAACTCTGTGTTCTTCAATGTATACTGTTGTTCTGACATTGAACCTCTTGTCTTCCCCTTATTAAGAGCCTTATAATAAAATGGGCTGGGGATGTGGCTCAAGCGGTAGCGCGATCGCCTGGCATGCGTGCGGCCCGGTTTCGATCCTCAGCACCACATACAGACAAAGATGTGTCCGCCAAATATTTAAAAAAATAAATATTAAAAAAGAGCCTTATAATGTGATTGCATAGTGTCTATCCAAATATTCCAAAATAATATTTCCATCTTAAGATTCTTAATTACATTCATAAATGTAACATTTTACCTTATAAGGTAGCTGTTCACAGGTTCCAGAGATAAGGTATAGGCATTTTTCAGGAATAGTATTTTCTTTACACAGAGGCATCATATATTTCTTGCCTCTGTGATGTGTGTGTGTGTGTGTGTGTGTGTGTGTTTGTGTTTGATGTGCAGATGTATTTATTGTCATTAGTGATGGGAATAAAAGATTTAATAAGTATTTTCATTAATGTTGGTATTTAAGACAAATGGAATTTAGGTTAATTAAATTAGTTTTTACAAATTGGCTCCTTTATTAACTTAAGCTGGTTTTCATGAAAAATTTGAGTAAGTATGTATTCCACATACAAATATTCTAGTTATTCACGTTTGTTGTTATTTATTTAATAAATTGACTTTTTAAAAATTAAATTTGAATTATTTGCTTAATCTTGTTGTTCCTTTAGCCAAAGCTATCAATTCTTGTTTTAAGGATGTGAACTCTGCTTAAATTTCTGACAATATAAATTAGATATATTCTTTACAATATATTTTTCTATTTTCTTAAAAGTTGATTTATTTGTTGGCTTAATAATTCTATTTCCTTGTCTCCATTTGCCTCACATATCTGGTGATAATTAATTGTCAATTCATATAAATAATTATTGATCAGAGTGATCAATAATGATTAGTAATACTGAATGATTTGTATAGAAAACTACTCCGTTTCCTTATACAGGTCATTGTCATGAAATGTAACTACTAATGACTAAAACCTACTGGAGATATATGAGTCAGCTATGCTTAAAATGTGTGAGCTATACAGATCATTTGAGAAAAATTGAAGTCACCAACTATACCATTTTACTTTTCTTTCTGTCATGCTTTGTATATAGACTATCATAGACAAACAACTCATTTGTGCTTAGAGAGTTGGTTTTTCTAGCTATCCTTAATTTAAGAACAAAGCATGATAGAACTGTTTTTTTTAATTTTTTATTTGTTTTAATTAGTTACACATGACAGTACAATGATCTTGACATATCATACATTTGAATCAGATGGGGTATAATTTCTCATTTTTGTGATTGTACAGGTTGCAGAATCACTTTGGTCATACAGTCACGTATATACCCACAGCAATAATAATGTCTATTTTATTCTGCTGTCCTTCCTTTCCCCCATTCCCTTCCCCTCCCCCCCATCACTTCTCTCTACCCAATCAAATGGGACACACTTCTTTTTTTTTTTCCCTCACATCATCATACATGTATTCTCTATAATGATGCTTTGATTGGAAGACAGCGCATTAATCTAGTTAGTCACCCCTTACAACACCAAACAGTTGCTGCTGACTAATGGTTTCTTGGAATTTCTTGTCAATATTCATTTCTTCATTAACCCTTCTATATCCAGTTACTTATTTGCATGACTATCTTTAGTTTTGTTGTTGATTTGTACAAAAGAGCTCTTCAGTTTCTATAAATTCTTCAATATGACTAGTTGGTTTTTCCAATTACTTGGTATGTTATATAATTATTTAAGTTTTATCTTTTCAGTGCAGTTTTTTAGTAACAGTTCAGAAAAAAGGCATTGAACCTAGTGCTTCCAATCTAATAGGTGTTCAATGTTAGGAGTCTCTAGGCATGTAGAAGTACTCATGGTAATTAATACAAGATGACCCAGTGGAGGAGACAAGAAAGATAAAAGATAACCCATGGACTAAATGCTATTAAGGTAATAAACACAAGATGACATATTTAGAAAACATGTGAAGTACTAAAGCAAGTCTGTAGATTTGAGACTGTTCTTAAAATAACAATGCTTATATTGTGTACTGAACAGTGTATAGGATTTAAACACACAACAAGGAATGAGGGGAAATTACCAGAAACCAAAGCTTCAAAATGAATGTCCTAGTTAAAGAAATAATATAATGGGATATATGTTATGATATGATATGATATGATGTTTTAAAAAAGAGTTTGGAAAACGTTTTCATCATTAACATTTATTTGTCACAACTAGAATAAAATAATCACTGGCAGAAAGACAGGGAGGTTACAAATTAGCCTCTGGCGTTCTAACTTCAGTATTCTTTGTAATATCATGTTATTTTATAAGAAGACAAAATGTGTCAAAGTGATGCTATTTTGTGCCTAAAACATTTTAATGTCAGTGTCCAAATGAGCACAGACACTGTGGTCTTTTGAAAGTCATTCAGCCCTATGATAATGAAAAGTGGCAGCTGATTAATTTTTTGTAGTCATGCCTTTAATTTTATGATACCCCAGATGTTCCCTTCTCCTCCATTTAAACACTACACACACTGCAAAGCATAAACATATTTGTTTTCCAATGTGCAATTAAAACAGCCTGAACTCTAGAGACCATAAGCAGTATTATTTGACCTTGTGTGGGCTGCAGTTACAATATTCACCAACCAAATTATGATAAAACAAGTAAGAGGTTAACAAAATGGATTTGCTTTTTACAAATTCATAATAAAGCAAATGATAATCAAATATGTTTATTTTTACTTTTTTCTCTTTCCCATTCTATCATCATTTTGCCCGAAATTTATATTGTCTTTTATGACTCAATTTATTTCTTTCACTTTGTTATATATTTCCTCTATATGCATATATATATATATATATATATATATATATATGAGTTTTTATATAATACTATTGTTTTCTGTATTTTATTAATCAATATGTATTTTACATTAATCATATTGTAATGAACTTTCATGTAGGTATTAAGCTTAAAGTATTTTTCACATATTTTAAACAGCTTTATTGGGACACATTCAAAATATACAATTTGATAGGTTTGGGATATGTATATGTCCAAGAAACTATTACATCACTTTTTTCCATATGTTTCTTTATAAAACTTCCATTCCTCCCTTTAATCACCAACTCCCTTACCTCTTTTCCAGATAAACAAAGTATCAGCTTTATAAACAGGCTCAAAAGATTCATTTGAATTTTCTATTCCTAGTGTTTTATGTAAATGAAATCATATTATACTCATGACTTGTTTCACTTTGTATTATTATTTTAAAATTTATCAAAGCTGTGATATGTGTTATTCTTACCTTCCTTCTTATTACTAAATAATGGGTCACATTATAGACATGCCACAATTTTTTTTAAATCTATTTATTCATCGATTAATATTTGAGTTGCATATGTGACCTAGTTGTTACAAGTAAACTTCTTTTAATCAATCATGTAAAAGTTGTATTATATGAATATATTTCCATTTAACTTTAATGAATACCTATAAGTGGATTGGATAGATCTGTGGAAGTCATATACTTAATTTCTTAAGAAACCAACATTTTGCAAGGTGGTTATATCAATTTACATCTCCACCATCAGTATGTCAGAATTCCAATTCCTCCTATCCTTGACAAGGTTTAGAATAGCTAGTCTCTTCAATGTTTGCCATTGTGATATTAGAAATTTCAATATCTATTTCTCTAATAACAACCGATAATATGCATCTTCTGATGTGATTCTTGACTGCATATTTTCTTTGGTGTTTGTGAAATATTTTACTGATTTTCGCTAAATTGGTTGATTTTGAGAATTTTGAGTACAAGTCTTTTTCAGAAAAGAAATTATTTGGAAATACATTCTCCCCATACATAACTTGTCTCTTGATTCTTTTCATAATATATTTCTTTTAAAATTATTATTATTTTATTGATGCACTGTAATTATACATGGCAGTGAATTCATTATTTCATATTTTATATATGCAGATAGATATTTCTAAGAGCATATGTATTTATTTTAAAACAGTCCAATTTATTGATTTTTTCTTATGGACCTTGCTTTTGGTATCATATCTTAAAATATGTTGGTAACATAGGATACAAAGATTTTCTCCTGTGTCTTATTCTGAAGATTTATTATTGCAGATTTAACATTTTCATCTGTGAATCATTTTGAATTAATTGTTGTACATGGTATAAAATATGTTTATGAGTATAGGATTTTATTTGTTTATTTTTTGCAAATGGAGTTTAATTATTAAATATACTGAGTTGTCTTTGCATATTTTTTGTCAAAAATTGTCCATATATGTAAGGGAATGTTTCCACATTTTTCATTCTCTCTTCTTCCACTGATTTGGCCCTTTTTATACCAATCCCACACAGTCTTGATTGCTCTTCCATTGAATTATATCTTGAAATTGTGTTAGTTCTCTTGCTTTGTCCCTCTTTAACTTAATATCTTGGATAGTCTAGATCCTCTATTTTTCCATATAAATTTAAGGTTAAGTGTGTGATTAATTTTACTTAATGAATTAATGAGTGAAGATTAACTAGATATAATATGTATCTAATATCTTAGGTACATGCAAAGTATAAAATAAAATGTCAACAAATAAGAATACTTATTTCAAAGAATTCCTTAAAATCCAAAGGTATTTCAAATTACTTGCAGTTCAATTGACATAATAAATGCATTAAAATGGTCTTTTGTATCTAGAAGGTATATGCATTTTCAATAAATGTAGATTTTTTCTTTTAGAGAGATTGATTATCTTAGAGTTGGAAATAATGATCAAAGTCAACTCCCTCATAAATTCTAGTGAACTCAGGATACTAGCACAGGATTATATTTACAGTAGGCAACATTAAGCTTTATATACCACATGAGCATTGGCCTGTATATTTTACATTATGCTCATTTGACACTCTAACCTTCATTTATTAAAATAGACTTTATTAAATAATTAAATGCACAAGTTATTATCAGCAGTATATTTCACCTTATGCAAGACAATATATCTCTTTGTATCACAGATATGTAATGGAAATCTAATGTGCATTTGATCTTCTGTCAGAATGCAATATTCCACACCACCATGTTATAAAATTATTAATCTTAAATTCTGAGAAATTTACTCAATATTCTTTGAAAGACTCTCTTTCACTCTGAATTTGGCTAAATCATTTTACCCAGGATTTTAATGTCCATATTTGAAAATGACTTCATTAGTTATTATGGTATGTATTAGTACCCAAAATTTTAAACTCTGTAATAACTTTTACATTTTTGAATCTAGGGAGGGATATGAAGTATTCAAAAACTTTTTAAGTAATATAAGTGTTAAAAATCTAGAAATTTTAGCTCAGAAATAAGAGAGGAATGACTGAGCCTGGGGAAAAAGGACACTGTCAAGGTAAATGAGAGGAAACAGATATCCATAAGATATTTCACTTCCTATTTAAAGTTTTCTATGCAAGAAAATAAGAGACAATAGTATGTAGTCTTCTGCATTGGGAACAAATTTTCTAACCTATGATGAAGCAAAACTATTCCTCAGAGAACGACTGGTTAAAATAGTTTTTGTCCTGGGGATTAAGATGTCACACTCATGGGCCAATGGCATGTTAATGCTCAAATACATCTTTTGTTCATTTGTGGTTTATTAACTTCATAAAAGGCCATTGCTTTTTAACGTACTATTTGAAGGGTCCTTTGAGAAAACATGCTGTAAAAATAAGTAATCCCTTTAATAGTATCTCTCTATGCTACTATCATTGGTAGAAGAAAGGTAATGTCATACACATCAGCCACCAAACCTTGTTAATCATTTCCCTCAAGAGTGATAGATACTGTCTGTGACAAAGTGACTCTCCTACAGCTCTGACCTTTCTGGCTAAAGGCCCTCCAGCTGATCTTTAGGGAGTCCCATTTCAATGATTCCCAAATTACTCTCTAGCTTGTGATTTCAAGAGTGCATTTGCCACATTGCTGAGAAGTTTGATAGCAAGAAATATATTTTGCAGAATAGCAAAAGAATAAGAATTTAGCATAAGAAAATGCTTCCATCTCTAAAAGACCACATTTCTGTTTAAATGAGAGAAAAACAATTAGCAAAGTTTTATTGTGATATAAATCTCATGTAGTCAAGATGTGACCATAAGAAGAATGATAAAAGTACATCTAATAATGATAATTCAAAAGATTAAATACGCATAGAATCAAAAATATAATACACATAGAATAAGCATAGGTTTGATTGCTAAACTACTGTGGTTCTTGAATTTTAAAATTAATAATAACTCAAAATACAAAATGTTTTATATTGCTGAACAATTATTCTCTTTTTTAACTGTCTTATGGCTCAATTATTAAGGAAAATTTTCAGTTCCTCTAAGAAATAAGCAAGGGCAAGATTAAAGCTGTCTTTGAAACTCTGGTTTCTTTTTATATGAGAAATAAAATGAATTAACCATATTGGCATAATTTTTAAAATTTTAATTTTATCTTCTAACTATTAAAACTTTGTCCTTATATCTCTGTAGTACAGTTTAAGGTCTGATATTGTGATACCTCCTGCTTAACTTTTCTTACCAAGTATTGCTTTGGATATTCTGGGTGTATTTTTTTTCCAAATAAATTTCATGATTGCTTTTTCTATTTCTATGAAGAATGTCACTGGAATTTTAATAGGAATTGTATTAAACCTGTATAACGCTTTTGGTAGTATGGCTATTTTGAAAATATTAATTATGCCAATCCAGGAGCATGGGGGCTCTCTCCATCTTTTGAGGTTTTCTTCAATTTCTTTCTTTAGTGTTCTATAGTTTTCATTGTAGAGGTCTTTCACCTTTTTGTTAGATTGATTTCCATGATGATGATGATGATGATGATGATGATGATCATTTGTTTGTTTGAGGCTATTGTGACTGGGATAGTTTTCCTAATTTCTCTTTGGGCAGATTCATTGCTGATGTTTAGAAATGCATTTGATTTATGGGTGTTAGTTTTATATCTTGATACTTTACTGAATTCATTTATTAATTCTAGAAGTCTTCTGGTGGAATTTTTTAATTCTTCTAGATATAGAATCTTGTTATCAGCATATAGTGATAGTTTGAGTTCTTCTTTTCCTATCCATATCCCTTTAATTTCTTTCAGCTATCTAATTATTTGGCTAGAGGTTCAGGATTATGTTAAATAGAAGTGGTGAATGAGGACATCCCTCTCTTGTTCCATTTTTAGAGAGATTACTTTCAATTTTTCTCCATTTAGAAAATTTAGATGTTGGCCTTGGGTTTAGCATAGATAGCTTTTACAATGTTGATGTATGTTCCTACCATCTCTAGTATTTCTAGTGTTTTGAACATGAAGGTGTGCTGTATTTTGTCAAATGCTTTTTCTGCATCTATTGATATGATCATATGATTCTTGTTTTTAAGTATATTAATATGTGAATTATGTTTATTGATTTCTGCAAAGCTGTAGTAACAAAAATGGCATGGTATTAGCACCAAAACAGACTTGTACACCAATGAACAGAATGAGGACACACATAATAGAATAGAGACAAACCTACTTAACTACAGTTACCTTATATTAGACAAAGGCACCAAAAATATACATTGGAGAAAAGATAGTCTTTTCAACAAATGGTACTGGGAAAACTGAAAATCCATATTCAACAAAATGAAATTAAACCCCTATCTCTCACCCTGCACAAAAATCAATTCAAAGTGGATCAGACCCTTAGGCACTAGAACAGAGACCCTGCATCTAATGGAAGAAAAAGTAGGCCCAAATCTTCACCATGTCAGCTTAGGATCTGACTTCCTTGACAAGACACCTAAAGCAAAAGAAGTAAAATCAGTAATCAATAAATGGGATGGATTCAAACTAGAAAGCTTCTTCTCCGCAAAGGAAACAATCAATAAGAGAGCCTACAGATTGGGAGAAAATCTTTACCTCATGCATCTCTGATAAAGTATTAATTTCTAAGATATATGAAAAACTCAAAAAAGTTAATACAAAAAAACAAATAATCCAATAAATGGGCTAAGGTACTGAACAGACACTTCACAGAAGAAGAAATACAATTGATCAACAAATATATAAAAAAGTGTTCAACATCTCTAACAATTCGAGAAATGCAAATCAAAACTATACTAAGATTTCATCTCACTCCAGTCAGAATGGCAATCATCAAGAATACAGGCAACAATAAATGTTGGTGAGGATATGGGGAGAAAGACATGCTCAAACATTGCTGATAGGACTGCAAATTGGTACAACCACTATACAAAGCAGTATGGAGATTCCTCTGAAAACGTGGAATGGAAAACCATTTGACCCAGCTATCCCATTCCTCGGTTTATACCCAAACGACTTGAAATCAGCATACTACAGTGATGCAGCCACATTAATGTCTATAGCAGCTCAATTCACAATTGCTAAACTATGGAACCAACCTAGGTGTCCTTCAATAGATGAATGGATAAAAAAAACTGTGGTCTTATTACTCAGCTTTAAAGAAGAATGAAATTATGGCATTTGCCAGTAATGGATGGAGTTGGAGAATACCATGCTAAGTGAAAGAAGCCAATCCCCCCAAAATCAAAGGTTGAATGGTTTCTCTAATATGTAGATGCTAATCCATAATAAGGGGGGAGGTGGCACTACAGAAGAATAGAGTTATCTTAAACTAGGTAGAGGGAAGTGAAGGGAGAGGAGGAAAGAGGATGCAGAGATAGGAAGGATAGTAGAACAAACAGACATTACTGCTTTATGTATATATGTGACTGCATGACCCATGTGATTCTACAACATATATACTCAGAAAAATGAGTTGTTATATCCCATATATTTATGATATATCAAAGTACATGAATGCAGTCTACCATCATATATATAGCTAATTAAAACAAAAAATAAACAAATAAATAAAAACTTTGTCCATAGCATCAAAGAGATTTTCAATAGATACCAATAATCAATTCTAAAAAATGTGTTAATCCAGGGATCTCAGTCATAATGTCACACTTAAATATAACACATTAATTTAACACCATTTAGAATAAAGGCTTCTGTCTAAAAAAAAGTTAAAAGCATGTTATTTAATAATTATTTCCTTAAATTATATTGTAAACAGAACATTTCTGAAATTCCAAATTCCCACATGTACTTCAAAACAGTTGAAATATCTCTGTTTTTTGTTTTTATATGAACAAATGTCTACTTGAAGCATATAATTCAATATTTTGTAAAAATATTATATATATAGTCACTTTATTATTAAAATTGCAGTGCATATATATATATTAAATAATTGGAATTTTGCTTTAACTGGAAATGGCTTTGTTAGTTTGTTTTTCTTTCCAAAAAAAGAAAATAATTTCATTAAAACTACAGGGAGGGAAGTAGGTAGGCAGAAGTAATTACAGAACTGGAACTTCTCCAGAACACTGGGGCTAACATCCTGATTATTAGAGCAGCATCTTTTACAGCCACAAGTGATTTCAGAAGACCTTAATCCATCAGTTCCTGCTTTCCCCAAAGATCCTTTTCAGTTCCTGCTGGAGCAATGTCCACCTAGTAAGATTGGTGTTAAATTTTCTTTTCAGTACACTGTAACTTCCAAAATCTACATAAAACCACACTTGATTGCTTAGACAGTTGTCAATATGAAAACATTCTATCCTGTCGTCAAAGGAATAAGATGCTGTGGCACAGAAGTTATAGTCATGTGCCATAAGAAAGAAAATACTATGAAAATCATTTTGCTTCAGATTGTAAAAACATGGCATGAAAGGGAGGAGCATAAATGGATCTGCAGAACCCCTCCCAGCATATTGTATATGAAGAGAAAAACAAATCTTAAGTGAATGAATTACATAAATCATGACATCTAGGTCTTAGGAAGAGAGGCAGAATGAGGAATTTAAGATACTCTGGTATTGTTGGAGTATTTTTAAGTTTCATGAAGGAATTCAGGGAGAAATATCAGGATATGTCATCACATTATTCTTCTAATTTATAATCAGAAGGTCTGCAAGTTCTTCACAATTACATATAATGATTAGAAGAACTTGTTAAAACGGATTCATCACTTTCACACTAAAAATTTTAATGAATAAGTGAAAGAAATGCAAATACACACATAGACACAGATGTGCACACACACACACACACACACACACAGAGAGAGAGAGAGAGAGAGAGAGAGAGAATCTAATTACCAAGGAATAATGTCCTAAATTTATCTACTGCTCACATATTACTTCCTGGAAGAGGCCAGAATTAACATAATTTACAAAAATCACTCAAACTTTAACAAGAAAAAGGAAAAAAATCCCTCACCATTTACATTTTTCTTAATAAGTTGGCTTATGTGTTAGTCATGAAACATCAAATGAATTCTGTCTTTGTATAAGTCATTTTGCCCCAAGTGGCAATAATCTAATTACCTTGGTGTAGCTAGCTGTTGGGCTATAAAATTATAGCAAATATCTTTATCTGAGTCTCAAAGTGTTCATTTTCCAATGATTTTGAAATTTCAGGAAATATACATTAACTGTATTTCAGATAGCTCATATTTCAAAACACACATTTTTGCTCTAAGTAACCAGAAAACTGTCATTGTTTCAATTGACCAAGGAGATTGGTTATCCAACAGTACTCTCTACTGATGCCCAGATTTGTCATTTGTTGAAAGAGTGACCTTTTTATTATTATTAAATCATTCTTTTTTAATCTTTATTTCATATATTTATTTTTATGTGGTGCTAAGGATCAAAACCAGTGACTCACACATGCTATGTAAGTGCTGTACCACTGAGCCACAACCCCAGTCTGAAAAGATTCACTTTTTAGGCTAGAAAACAACTACATTTACTCTGTTCATGTAGTACAATGTATCATATTGTGCTGTGTTTTAAACTAAGTAATATTGCTTTAATTTTGTCATGGGGAACAGGGCAAATATCAAAACTTGGTGCTATCAAGAGGATTAAACAGCAGAAGACTAATACAATATAATTAGATAATGCAATATATAAATGTTATTTCCTAATTTCTTACCTCATCATCACCTTTGTCCTTTACAAACACCAAGTATTCTAAAACTGGTATTCCTAAAAATTGACATGTGACTTCATGATACAAAATGGAGGATTGTGCTCCTCCAAGCAAATAATTTATCCAGAAGGTCTATCCAAGAAACACAATGAGGCAGAAAAAGAATGTAGATGCATATTTCCACTGAGTATTGATAGGGAGGTTAACAATTAAACTTTTAGAATAAGTAACTGTACCTATTGCTTTGGACTTTAATTTCATTTTCAACACAGATCACAAAATAATCCATAAAAAGAGATGGATTATTAAACTAAGAATTTAAAGTGTCATTGTTCTTTTTCTCTAAATAAAATTTCATAGGACATCATGTGGATTCTCAATAGGTTGTGTATAACAGGCATACACATTCTATATGGTAATATTTACAAATTACAAATTTGAGATCCAGGTTTGGCACAAGACCAATAGATATAAAGAAAGAGATCCCCTCCTCTAATAGCTTTTATCATGAACAATTGCAAATACTCATGCAGAGGGCTTTATTCTTGGTTAGTTTCTAAATATATTGAGATTAAAAGACTTTTCTATCTTTACTATTTATTTGTGTCCCTAGCACAATGTCTGGCTTGTAAAAATTATATAACAAATGCATCATAATTAAACTAATTAAAGATTAAAATTTATGCTTAAGAGGATGGAGAGGAGACTGGGTTACTCTTTCACACAAAAGTATTCCACTTAGGGTGTGGAATTTGATGTGCTTATTATGTATTCAAGCTAACAAATTATCCTCAAAGAGGTTATCATGTGATTGTCATATGCTACATAATAAAGTACAGCCTTATTCATGGCTTTGCATACTAAAGACACCTCTTATCAAAAAGCATTGGTAATGGAAAAATATTTCTAAATCTCAAATGTTTGGAATAAAAAATGAAATGACAAAATAACTTTCTTACAATGGTGCCTCAGAGTTTCTAGACTGGGTAGACGGATATAGTAAATATACTAGTGACCGTGTGCTTGCATGTATTTCAGATACAGAAAGAGTTTGGCATTGGTTAGAAAACCGAGTTTGTATGATTTTCAACAAATCATTTCAGAATCTTTTCAGATCAACCATCAGTGTAAAGGTAAAGGGAGAGAGAACCATATGGCCACTTAATGATGAGTAAGTACCTCACACTGTGAATAGGATGTCTTAAAAATAAATATACTTCATGCAGGTGCAAACTGGTGCATTTTAGGAATTTAAATGAAACCTTAATTTTCAAGCAGTCCAATTTGAGTACTAAGGAATCAAGATGTCAGGCACTAATAGAGATATTGTTGTTTTTAAGTACCATGATTCAGATAGAGCACCTGTAGCATTTTCTGCAAATGGGAATGAATTATACAAGGAATATTCATTCCTCTTCAGAAAAAAAAAATTACTTCTATAGAACAATGCTCTTAACAATCAAGCCTGCATTGGTTGAAATAGAAAAAAAAAAAAAAAAATATATATATATATATATATATATATATATATATATGCCCATGTGATTAAGGAAATATATAAGTTTTGAAAAAATCGATTTCATAATGCTATGCAGGTGTCATTTTTATATGTTCTTATTATCCCTAAATAATGTTAACTAATTAAATATTTTGTTTCCATTATTTTTCTAATTTATTAGCTTTATATTTTGAGATAGCTATAGAGTCACATTCTTATAGTTAGGAATTGGAATGTCTCCAAAAGACACATATGCTGAAAGCTTAGTTTCCAGTGCAGACGTATTCAGGGACTTTTTGGAAGAGATTGTATCAAAGTCTCTAACCTCTTCAGTGAAGTCATCCATAGATGGAGTCATAGCCAATTGGACTCTTAGGAGATAGCAGAAACTGTTGAAGGTGGGACCTGATTAAAGGGAATAGATCCGTGGAGGTGCACACTTAGGGATTTTATCTTGTCCCAAGACTGCAGTTCTACCCAACCCCTCTTTCTCTCCTTGTCTCTTGCTCTCTCCTCCTAATTCCCGGCTCACTGTAAGGTATGCCCAGCTTCACCATAGACCCAGAAACAAAAAACCGAGCAGACCATGGGTGAAAGCCCCTGAAATTTTGAGGCAGAATCTTTTCTACTCTAAGTTGTTTTTCTTATGTATTTTCTCCTATATGTGGAAAGTTTACTAACAGATGTGTACACTTATGAGAAATAACACAGTGAGATCACTCTATTCTTCATTTTTTCCCAAAGTGGAAGCAACTTTCTTAATTAACTATGTTATAAATCACAAAATTATTAGCATATGTAAAAGTTATTTGATGTTTTTCAGGTCCACTAGCTTTACAAATACCAGTCAGGTGTATAAATTTGTGTGTATTCACACATGCTGTGTGTATGATTGTTTCATTCTAGGCTACTTCATCTTACTCTACATTCCTGTAACTACCACTTGAATAGACATAGAGAAAAGTTTTATCACAAGGATCCTAAAATCTACTCTCTTACAAAGTTTTCAGTATAAAATATAATCATTAACTTCAGTCTTCTCCCATACATTAAATCTCTGGATTTATTCATCCCACTTAACTTCTAATTTGTAACCTTTGACCTACACAGTTTTGAATGAACAATAGTTTTCAATACCCAGGTATTATGTAACTAGAATTGAAATTTCTAGGCCTTATGGTAACTCTATATTTAATTTTTTGACGAAATGCCAAATTGCTTACTACAGTGCAGCAATATTTTATATTCCCACTAGCAATCTATGAGGATTCCAGTTTCTCCATTTCTTTGCCAACAATGATAATTACCATTATTTTTCATATCCATCCTGGTGGGTGTAAAGTGATATCTAATTATGAATTTTAGTTGCATTTGCCTGATGAGTAATGATTTTTGAGCATTTTTTCCTCTGTTTATTTTAAAAAACCGGGTACTAATTATTCTTTAAGTATTTGGTAGAATTCACCACCGTTGATGCCGTGTTTTTGTTGGGAGGTTTCTCATTACTGATTCAATCTCTTGTTAGACATACTTACATTAACTATTTTTCTACTTTCAGATTTGTATATGAAAAAGTCTCCCATTCTTCTTTGAAGGGAGATTTTAGTTCTTTGTCTTGATAAACCAAGGAAAGAAGGTATATGGAGTACCAATTCTCCCATTAAAGCTTGAAGAGGCTTATGCATTATTTTCTGTGTTTTCCCAGGTGCAGAATAGTTAAAGCCAGAACCACAGGAAACTTCTGAGAAAGTTTGCAGAAATACCACTTTCAGGGAAAAGTTGGAGGCAAGATTGATCCCAAGGGTTATAACTCTTGAGAATATGTGCATCATTTAAAAAAAACTTCCCTTTACTCTGTGATTAAGGGAAATCATCCAGTGATTGGCAGTCTCTGCCAATCCTCAATCAAAGTTTTTAAAAGTTAAACCTATCAATAGGGACTGTAAATGTTCGGTACTATAGATGGTAAATGCCTCTCATCCTTTAGAAATATGCCAAGAACTGGGTATTTGTAAAATTTTAAGTCATTGTACCCAGGATGGACTTATTAAACAAACAAATGTATGTTACTATTTTGATGGTAATATTTTCTCATCTGGTACATAGAAGACTTTCATGTATACTTTCACCTATATTTTAGCTTTCACTCACAGAGAATATATGCGTATGCATTTATTTGCTCCGTCTTGGGAGGAGGGACAGTCAGGAACTTTCTAATTCCACAATGTTTCAGATGTAATTTTGTGTGTGTTTTGTTGTTGTTGTTGTTGTTCTGTTTTGTTTTTTGTTTGTTTGTTTGTTTTTATTATCCTATAGTTTTACTTTTATGTGGGAATTCATAAAAATCCCAAAATTATGCTTCCACTGGTTGATAATCATCAACCTGAATTTAAACAAAATTGTTCATACTAATTATTTGATTAATTTTTTGAAGTTTAATCATAATTTTACTTAAATATGTGTATTTTCTCTCATTGAAAATATGTATTGTGACTTTCATATTAAGTAAATATATTCAACAAAGCTGAACCATATAACTTTTCATCTTTTAATACTATTAGATGCTTCAAACTATAAATCTAAAATTAAAATATTGGGTTCTGTATAATTGACACCTGTCAGAAAAGAAGGTAGCCAAAAAGAACTTATGAGATAATTGATGTTACTTATTTTGAAACCATGAAATACATTATCTTCTACACATTTTCATAAAAACCATTCTATGACAGCACTAAAAGTTTCAGCTAAATGTCAAAAATCACAGGCTGATGAACTAACCTAAATATCTACAGAATAGCCATGAATCAATTTAGATTTCAAAATGCTTTGGAAGTAAAGGAATTAAAAATTCTGCTTTTGCATTAATAAAGTTGTCTATCTGAAGACAATAGTTTCTTTTTTTTAATCAACAACTAAGAACCCAAGGGAGTTTCAACTTCCCATTTTAATCCCAAAGTAGTTCATAAATTGTTGGTAAATATTTGAGGACCTACAAAGTGCTCTCATCAGTTCATCTTCTCTGAAGTAGATACATCTCTAAGAGGGTTCACAATAACAGCATCACTGCAGAAAAGGAAAATGAAATTGTCATGTTTAGTCACTTCTCTTCCCAAGAAGAAAGATTTAAACTTGTGAAAATGGAATCATTTAAGTCAAAATTAGTTCAACTGCTTTGATTGATACTTCCAATTGCCCTGCTCAGTATATAGAACATAAGACACATTCAAAAGTTTCTTCTTGAAAGAATGAATTAATGATTGAAGAGTCAATTTTTTTCTCTTGAAATGAGTTAATGAGTGAAGAAACAATCAGCTGTCTTTGTTAAAAGAACACCAAGTAACAAGGATGCAAAACAGTAGGCATGACACAGTATGAATTTTTAATCACATAAACTTGCATTTGAATCTTATTACTGCCATTAATTATTGAGAAAATATCTTTGTCATAGTTTCCATAATTTTAAAATGAAAAAAATATATTATTTTCCTAATACGGTGATACCTGCTGCCCTCTCCCCAGTTTGTACACAAACTGGAACCACTTAGTACTCAATATGACCTGTTTTCTATCACTCAATAGAATGGAACTTTGCAAAAATATGATAATGAAACGTGCTTACTAAAGAAAACTGTAAAAGTATTTATATTGTGATATTTAAATAATTCCAAAGTTGCTGCAAAGAAAGATTGATCCATTCAGCATACATTTTGTATTCTTCTGGTTCAGTGATTTTTCACCATATGCCATATCAATCATTCATAGCTGGCACCATTGATAATTATTGACCTATATGCTCAACCTTATGCATGTTTTCATACCAATTTTAATTGCATTGGCTCTTGAACACTTATTCCCAGTTAGTGGGCTTCTATAATTATTTTGTGTGTAAACTAAGCACAAGAAAGCAAATGGAATAACTTTTGTTCAAAGAAAAAATACAGTGAAATATAATCTAATTCTTAAAAATTCGATTACTGTACCAAAAAATGATTGCCAATACAGAAGCAGAGAAACATTTTCAAAATGGACTTGGAATACTAAAGACCAAAAGGTGAGTAACAGGAGCCAAATAGAAACCAGACATTCTTTTCCCTTCTTCACTTTATTTCTTCCCTGCTTTCTTTGTCCCTTTTCTTATCTTTTGATCATACTCCATTTCAGGGTTTCAGGTAGCATTTTAATTAGCATGCTTACTGATACAAGTTTAATTTTTTAAATTTAATTTCCTTAAAATAAACAGAGGAGAGTGGTATTCTTTATGAGATTATTGGGAAAAAATCCTCACAATTCTCAATGAAAGATTTTTGTGATATGTCTTTAAAATAATTTATTTTGTGAGACTTAATAAATAAACAAATGAGAAATATTTTGAACATATGCCTGAGTAACATCCTATGGCTAATACTTTAGTGGGTTTTGTGTGGTCATTCCTTATAGTGCTCTTGGCTAAAGGCATATCTTATTATTAAACTGTAACTCATGGAACATGGGTTCTTTGAGTTAGTGAAGTATGTTATTGTAGTGGTGTGGCTTGAAATAGGAATATCTATCAAAGGGTTTGAAACATGTATTTCCAATATTTCCTACAAACAGACCTTCTCTGGGTTAATATGTGATAAGAGCACTCAGGTATGTTCTATGACAAGGCCTGAAGTGCTTGTACCTGCACTTATTAGAGTAAAGTCAGGGTTGTGAACACACTGAGATTGTGATATATTTTATAGCAATTAAGAAGCCTAGCCAGCATTTTGTTTTAATTTGAGGCTTAATCACATACTGCCTGTGACATCTGGCATATAATTGCCTTATCCTGTTACTTAATTTTTCATATGTAGATATCAAATACACAATCAGAATAAAAATTCCTGTGGGCCAAATGCTGAAAATATAAGTTTAATTCACCCAATTTCCTAATATTTGTTGCATGGTTAAACCAAGTAAAGAAGTTACATCCTAGTCAATTAACCAAACTCAGTAGGACAAAAGAAGCATTGAAGGTCAAGTAGGTACCACACTCTATAGTTTAAAAGAAGTTACAATATCCATACTACAGCAGTTATGGAGTCTACCTTAAGTGACGCAGCTGTTATAATTTGCTAACAGCACTAGGGGTGTGTCAGAGAAGACAAACTTCTTATATATCTGCCCAAGTTATCATGATTATTGAAACTTGTAACTAGGTCTACAATTGCCACAGGCTCCAGAAATCAAACCTATAGATAATTTCTGCATCTGTTTTGTTTTCAAGTGGAGATAAGGGGAAAAAAGACATTTTGAAATTTCCTAGACTTTAAATCTCAAGTAGGCAGCTAAGTTTTTGTTCCTATAAAAGTAGATCTCCACTCTGATTACATTTATTCATTTCATTCTGATATTCTTTGTGTAATCCACAAATGAGCACAAGCATACACAATGCTGGAAACAAGCAAAGACCAACTACATGAGAATAGCAAAGATCATTAATTCTGAGCTTGTGGTAACAAGGGAGTCACTATCGCATGTGGTGGGCAAGACTCAAGGCAGGGAGGAGAATGGAAATGCTCTACAATGGAAGAATGAAGGAGGTTTCAGATGTGCCCTGACTGGAGGTTGCTGGCACAGGGACATTGGAGGCTGGCTAATTAGAAGCACGATGTCTTATATGATCGATTCTAAGTTGGAAACAGAGATAAAAATTGGAAAATTTGTTCAGTTATTAATCAAGTCCTTGACATTTGTGGTCAATTGTGACATAAGTAATTGTTTAGCTTTCTTGATTGTCACTAGAGATAGCAACATGGCTATTGTTGATATATAGCAGACTGTTTCCTGGGTTGTTTGTTGTAGATAAGGGGGTTTCTTTCCTGAACAGGTGGTTGCATGTTAAAGCTTTGTTTTTATATTTATTTGGCCATTTACTGTATATTTAATCTCTACACACACACACACACACACACACACACACACACACACCACATAAATAATTCAAAAAGTGTAACTAAGAACTAAGCTACATGCCTGGGAAGAGGACAGCAGTTCACATCAGGAGTTACTCAAGCTCCAGTCATTAATTTCTACATCTAGCAAGATAATCAAAAGGCATAAAGAATCTGAGCACTGAACGAACAGGACATAAAAGGGAGAAATATGTTGCAGCTTGACCCAATGTTTCCTTCTAGCAGTACCCATGTTTCTGTTCTAATTCCTAGGTCTTTGATCCACTTTGAGTTGAATTCATGTAGGGTAAGATAGGGATCTAGTTTTATTCTTCTACATATGGATATACAGTTTCCCCAGCATCATTTGTTTAAAAGGCTGTCTTTTCTGTATTGTATGTTTCTGGCATCCTTGCCAAGTATCAGATGACTATATGTCAGTTTGTCTCTATATCTTCCATTCTACTCCATTGTTCTTTGTGTTTATTTTGATGAAAATACCATGCTATTTTTGGTACTATACCTCTGTCATATAATTTGAGATAAGGTGTGATACTGCCAGCATCACTGTCATTGTTCGGTGTTGCTTTGACTATTGTGGTTCTCTTATTTTTGATGTAAATTTTAACACTATTTTTTCTAGGTTTGTGAAGAATGTCATTGGTAATTTGATGGGAATTGCATTGAATCTGTATATTGCTTTTGGTAGTATGGACATTTTAATAATATTAATTCTGCCTATCCAAGAACATGAGAGGTTTTCCATCTTGATAGATCTTCCTCAATTTCTTTCCTTGGTTTTCTATAATTTTTACCTTAGAGGTTCATCTCCTTTGTTAGATTTATTCTAACAAATATACATATTTAGGTATGCATGTTTGTGTGTATTTTCGCATTTATTGTTAATAAAATAATTTTTAATTTCTTTCTCAGCAGATTCATCACTGAAGGATAGGAGATATTAATTTCCATATGTTGATTCTGCAACTTTGCTTAGTTTATTTATACTCTCTAGAATTCTGGTAGAGATTTCTAAGCTCTTCTAAGTATTAGATTTTGTCATAAGCAAAAAAAGCAACTTTGACATCTTCTTTTTCTGATTTTCCTTCTCTTGCCTCATTCATCTGGCTAGAGTTTCAAGAACTCTATTGAATACAAGTGGTAAAAGTAAATGTCCTTTTCTTGTTCCTCATTTTAGAGGCAATGCTTTGAGTTTTTCTCCACTCAGAATGACATTGACTTTGGATTTTTCATATAGAGCCTTTATAAAATTTAGGTAAGTTCCCACTATCCTGAGTTTCTTAGGTGATGGATTTTTTTTTTTTTCTCTGTATCCATTGTGATGATCATGTGATTTTTGTCCTTAAGTATGTTAATGTGAGGAATTTGATTGATTTGTGTGTATGTCAAAATAAACTTAGATCCATGGGGTGAAACCAACTTGATAATGGTATACAACTTCTTAATGTGTTTTTAATGCAGATAGCTGATACCGTATTAAATATTTTTACATCTATGTTTATCAGATCTGTAGTTGTCTCTCCTTGATGTGTCTGCCTGTTTTGGGTGTCACAGTGAAATTGGCATCATACAATGAATTTGGGAGGGTTCCTTCCATTTGTAAATCATGAAATAGTTTAAGGAAAATCGGCATTAGTTCTGCTATGTGTACGCATAAATATATCACAATGAATTCCATTTTAATATGTAAGTATAATATGTTTTGAAGAAACTTTCTCACAATAACTCTTTTGATGTTAAAACTTATATAACAAATAAGCTGAGTGGGTTCTGGGTCACTAGCTCCCCACCAGGATTTAGTAATCCACCGAGCCCCAGCTTTCTCTACTGGTGTGTCTGTGTGTCTTTTCTTCATCCCCTCATCACACTGCCCAGTTTCTTGAATTAAGAGCAGAGCAGGTCGCAGCACATAACTGCTACAATTTAAAAAAAACAAATAAATAGAAGGAAGACTGGTAGAGTAAGGGAAGGAGTCAAGGAGAAGGAGGAGGGGAGGGAAAATGGGAAATATTAGGGATTGGAATAAAGCAACTTATGTTATATACATCAATGAATATGTCAACATTATACCCATTATTATGTCTAAATATAACATATTAAAATTTTTTTTTCAAAAGAGTAGAAATAACAGCTGTCCATCTCTTTTGTGAGGAGGTATCAGAACCAGGTGTATGAAAGAAAGGTGAAATTTGAATTTATTGTGATTGGTAATAGACAGGAATCAAAATGAACTATGCCTTAAACATTTTATCCAGAATATAGGAAAGCATGTTTCCTTTGGCTCTTGACATCAAATAAAAGATTAGATGAACACATTCTGTAGAGAGGCTACATTCTCAATATTTTCAGACAGATAATTTTCCTATGAACAAGGAACAACAGTGTTTTTAGAGGAAAGTGGTAATGCATCATACAGATGTACACACACTGTGAGGTGACCACCCGCGGACTTTGTGTGTGTACAGGAGACTGGGCGTTGAACTCTGGAACACTGTACCACTGATCCACATCACCAGCATTTTTTATATTTTATCTTAAAATAGTGTCTCACTAAGTTGATGAAGCTGGCCTGAAATTTGGGATTCTCCTGACTTAGCCTCTCAAATCGCTGGGATTAGAGGCATGTGCCACCATATCTGCTCTAGGCCTCTAAGTTAGTGTCTGTAAGCCCTGTGACAAAGCTGAACAGAAGCAATACATTTGTATTATTTCACCTACATATTGAGATGACTATGCAATGTTTTTGTCATCACTTTTGGTTTGGTTGGGTGGTTTTCCTGGCTTATTAGTTGGTTTGTCTCTAAAAGATATATACCAAGATGGAAGAAAAGTCCTAATGATATCTATATCATCTATCTCTGAAATGGGAAAAAGATATGTAAAGTTCTGAAGAGAAATCAACATATCCTTCCTGTCCTGATTGTTGTCTAAACTTGGTTAATCCTCCAGGATGCAGTGGACCAGATTATTTAAAGTAAACTGGAAACTGAAGAAAGATATAAAGGACCAGAAAAGAAGAATTGGTTGTGCAGGTTTTGTGGATACAACAAACATGTTTTAATGTGTATGTCCTTTAATCTAAATGTAACTGTGACTGAAGTGCATAAATTATAAAGAATTAAAGTACAAAGAAATTACAAGGAAAAATCACATTTTAAGATGTTAAACAGTAAAATTATTCAAAAAGAATCGGGATGATTTATTAGGAATTCTCTCAGTCATTTGTCTCTGGGCAAGCTTTTCATATAGTCTCAAAGATACTCCAGACTTCACATAAAAGACATATGCCCTAAAAACATAAGATCAATCATGATTTCAATTATATAGTCACCAATTTCTCCCTTATATATATATATTAGTTTTCTTGCTTCAAAAGATTTAGTTAAAAAGTTAGACCCCTAAACACTCTCTCATCCGATTTAAAGTGGTACTTAAGAAGTTAAGTTTTATAACTTTTCTTAGGACTATCTTTTTCCATGTGAAGCCCTAGATATTTTATTGCATTTATGTCTCTGATGAGATTTAGTCAAACAAATGTTCAACATGACTAATGGACCATTCTCCATTGTTTTGACACTATGGAGATAAGTGCTATTGACATGTCAAAGAATGAGTAAAAACAAATAGCCTACCTCAGGCAGTAGTTTCACTAGTAAAAATGACTACATTATATAGCATAAAGGGTAAGAATTTGAAATCAGAAATAAGTGCTGATTATAACGTGAGCTAATTTAGTGATATTGGTCAAGTTATTTAAACTCTATTTTTCCTTTCCTCACCTAAAAATAAAATGGTAGGGCTAAACTAAACACCATTAGGGTTTCTTGTTGTTCATTTGTTCAGTTCTTAGTGAAGAGCCATGTGATTTTTGCTAACAATAGACAAAACCAAAAATTTTAATAGAAGTAATGACTGAATTGAACATTAATAAATAAGGCACCAGAGTGAAAGTTCGAATATATAATTGCTTTTTCAATATGAAAACCCCTTATAAGAAGTGAAGGGAATTCAAATTTTGTAAGTGCCAAGAAGTTTTATTTTCTTTTTAAAAATCAGTTCCATATAAAACTTAAGTGAAATAATTGTTAATATCAATTTATTAATTAAGAGAAAATTAACTTAGAAGGCAAATTAGTATAACTCTTGGAAGCAGTGACTGAATTTTGGTCCTTGAGCTGTCCTGCAAGAGATGTGATGCCTCTTCTGGGAACTCGTGGTTAGAAGGTGCCAGTGGAGACTACCCCGTCAGTCACTATGCTGATGCCTTGTTTAAAAGGAAGTTCTATGCTAGCCACAGGACTATCATTTTTTGACCTTGAAGTTCAGACACCAGCTGCCCCAGGGGTAGAAAATTCTGGGCCTCAAGATGATAATTATAGGTGGGCTGCTCATAACTGTGACCTTGGTTCTGCTTGTTTTGAAGAAACTTTCTCACAATAACTCTTTTGATGTTAAAACTTATATAATAAACAAGCTGAGCGGGTTCTGGGTCACTATCTCCCCACCAGGGTTTAGTGATCCACCGAGCCCCAGCTTTCTCTATTGGTGTGTCTGTGTGTCTTTTCTTCATCCCCTCATCACCCTACCCAGTTTCTTGAATTAAGGGCAAGAGCAGGTCCCAGCACATAACTACTACAGTAATCAGTATGGATGATTCTCAAAAGGCAATGCATGGAAACACCATATGACCCAGCTATATCACTTCTTAGTGTTTATCCTGAAGAATTAAGGTCATCTTAGTACAGTGATGCATGCATACCCATGTTTAAAATAGAAAAATTCACAATAGCCAAACTATGTACTCAACCTACCTGTCTATGAACAGATGAATAGATAAAGAAAATGTGGTATATACACACAATGGAGTTTTATTCAACCATAAAGAAAAATGAAATTTAGCATTTTCAGGAAAATGAATGGAACTAGTGACCATCATGTTAAATGAATTAAGTCAGACTCAGAAGATCAGTTAATGTGTTTTCTCTCATATGTGGAAGCTAGGAAGGAAAAAGGAAAACAAAGGTGGAGGTGGATCTCCTAAAAATTAAATGGAGATCAGTAAAGGAGAGAGACTAAAGGTTGGGAAACAGAGAGAAAGGGTAAAATTGCATGGGAGTGATACTGGCCAAATTATATTGTTTTATTGCATGCATGTATAAATGTGTAACAAGAAATTCCACCAATATCTACAAATATAATGCACCAATTAAAAAAGTAAATAATAAAAGAAAACTAATTGAAGAACAGATCAATTAGATATTTTTTTCAAAATTGTGTAAGTACTTAGGAATCCTGTAGGAGTGATACAAACTGTTCCCATGTGAATATTACAACAGTGTGAGCAATAACAGTGTTTTCCAGTTTATTGCTAGTGTTTGCCAAGACTGGATGAATTTTACCATCATTTGGTCAGTTTTATTTTGCTATACATGTATGCTATCCATACTTTTTTTGTTTTCATTCTTAAATTTTGTGATCTGAATTTTCTCCAGGGAGATCAAAGGGATTCAGGTTTTACCTACCAAAATAACTACAACACACAGCAGAGTTCAGGAATACATATTTAGTCAGTGAAGTTGATGTTATTTTGTTTCGGCATAATAAATCGTGTTCTGCTTCTTGCTTATGATGGGCACTTAATAAACATTTGTTGCATAATTAGAGGAATAAACATATTAGGAAGCAATTACAGAGCCTCGTCGGCACGCTGCATTATCCTGTGCCTATACTAAAATCAGAATTCAACTTTAATGTTTACCAGGTAAATCTGTCTGTCATTAATTGCAGGAAGACATCCGTGAAATACATGAGGATCCTCTCTCGCACAAAGCCAGGGAGAGTTGTGTCTGGCACTGCAAACTATCCACGACAATAAGTTGCCCAATGCACATGACCTTTCTCTCTGCTCTACTAGGAAGTTTCCTCCTAGTAGCTCCAGAGATGGGCTTAACCTGTTAGGAACTAAACAGCCCAACTTTAACCCTTTTAATCTTTCAACAGAATCTCTTTGATGTTTGAGGATATAAATAAAGCAGACACAGGCTCCGTTTTGCCAGAATCTAGAAGCTTGATCCATGCAATCAGCTTGCCCATTCTGCCCCCGCTTTTGAAATTACTTTCTGTGTCCTGTGGGGTTTCTTGCCTTTTCATTTCTCTTAGTTTTTATTTCTCAGCCAGCCCATTCCACCTAGGGGAACTCCATTCCCACTGCCCATGCAGGACACTGTCGGGAATAACTGAGAGTACTAAGAGTCCAGGCCCTTATATAGTTCATGTGGGTTATGTAGGATGTTGAACCAAAATATAAATAAAGGGGCTCAAATCCAGATTATTATAACCAGAAGATTTCTCTTTTTTTCTTTAATAAACTGTCTAAATAAATGTCTCAACATCATTCTTTGCTTTCTTTGTACAGATGCATCCTACACGCAAGCCTGCCTCATTACTCCTATTTTGGGCTATCTGCATAATATTTCTGGGGTTTATTCTTCCTAAGTAATGTTCTCCTTAAAGCCTACCTTCTTACCTAATATGAGGTAAGAAGCTATGTTTGGTAATTAACACCATTTCATTGGACAAAATATCCATCTAGCTGGATTCACATGAATATCCTTATTCAAATAAATATTCCAATATGAATTTTTTCATAAGTGTTTACAGTCTTATATTATTTTCTACAGTATATGGTGAGGTATTTTGTTTTTTTTTTTTCTTTTCTACGTTTTACCTGGTTTACAGTAATCCTGATCTTGGAGCCTAAGTATGAGATTACAATATAAATAAATGTTTATCACAAAAAAGACTGTTGTACTTGATTTGGGTCAAGGCAGTCATCCAAAACATATTTACTAGCATTGCAGCCTTAAGTGTTCAATTACAATTTGAGGCTATAACAAAAAATACTCTCTGCAAATTAAAATGCATCTAATCAGTGTCCATTACAAAAGCACTCTATTCAAATTCTTTATTCACAAATTATTAATTGACCATCAATAGCTTTCCCTTTATGATATGCATTGAGGTTATAAAGATCAAATCCCTTTCCCTCCTTCAAGGAACCAACAATGTACTAAAGAGAGTTCATAAATAACTAAATGAAATAAACATTTTAATAGGGATTTTGGACTTCATGGCCAGTGTAGACATTACTTGTATGTGATTTGATTCCCACGGTTGTATAAAAGGATTTCATTTAGTTTTACAAGGGCCAGTTAACTTTCTGTCTTAAATGGAACTTAATTAAATTATCAAAACACTGATAAATTATTTAAAAAACTCCCAATAGCTAACAAAGAACTATGGAACTAGAACTTTTCTTGCAGAACCAAATTTGTGTGTTCATGTAGGCATTAATGTATCAATTAACCAATTAATTAATTGGTTTACATCAATAAACCAAATAAGGTATTATCTACTGGGTGGTCAGTTGTATAAAGGGGGAAAAAAGGAGGTGAGTAAAGCAAACCAATTCACAAATTTCATCATGTAAACTATATTTTACATATACATAAATTTTACTTTAAATAAGCTGTGAACTTTTGCTATGATACCTGGGTTTAGCCAGTCAGTTAGCAACCTATTTGTATCTTGAGATTCTGGGTGCCTGAGCAATTTTACCAGAAAGGAGAAATAAGTTTGAAATGTTTCTCTTCTTTGTAAGTCATGTGCCTTATGCAAGTTTAGGAAAATTTTAACTAGTTAAAATATGCCTTGACATGAACCTTCAGTTGAATGACATTATCTAGAGAATATCATTTATTTGTTATGCTATATGAAAAAAAATCTTTTAAAATAATTCCAGAAAATATTTCTAAAATATGATAGTCACCACTAAATGAAATGTATTTGCATATTTCCTGAGTAACTTTGTATGTTGACATACTTCATAAGCATCATTCTCACTATTAATCTCATTGTAAAGTTAGACAGCTACAGACTGTTTAATAGGCAAAAATGAATGAACAACTACTTTGAATTACTCCCCAGAGCATGACTAACACACCCCAAACTGCCTATATGAATTCTTATTCACATGACATCCTTTATTTCAAAAGTGAAGGAAATTTTATAAATTGTGTAATTAATCAACTTTCCCATTACTTCTATATATGTATTTTAAATGTTCTATATCTAAGAAAATCTATAACAAAAACTTTTCCAAAAATTAAATTAAACATTTTTAATTAAATCAAAATTAAATGTTTTACTTTTTCTAATTAATAACTATAGGTCAATTTTATTTAAACATTAGATCTGGAAGTGATCTTAAACATTATTTTCTAAAGAAATCCTTATTTCATACAGGATATAGAAATCAAAAAACAAGTATCTTGAGTATAAGATAAATACATTTTTAATAAAGCTTCATTGCATCTACTACTGAAATTTAATTATAAATAAAATAACAAGTCTTCTAAGAATAAGCAAGGAATAAATAATATTTTAAGTAAATATCACTATTATGTATAAAAAATTAAAATTATAAAAATTTAAAAATACAAAGTTCTACACAAAAATTTCTATGATTCCATTACCTGGTGACTGCCACTCTCAGATTCTTGGTATATTTGTCTCCATATTTTTTCTCTGCGTTTGCACATTTCTGTTCACATAGTGGAGATCATGTTGCATGTAAACTTTGTTTATTCAATATTTATCCATTCACTATTCTTATTTTACCAAATATTATAGCATATTCATTATCTATGATACCAACGTGGTTTTCAGAACTGCTGTTATACTGGCTAATATCCTACATATGGCACATAGAGATATGGCATAATTCATTTCTCTACTGATGAACATTTATGTTCCAAGATTTTTTCTATTATAAGTAATATAATAATTAATGTTAGAACACAAATAAATTTTTTTCTTTTAAATTGATTAAGATATGTTTATAATGTTATGTTTTTTAATAGATGTTTGAATTAAATTAAATATTTTTTTATTAGTTTCTCAAGACAATACAATGACCTTGACATATCATACATTTGATTCAAATAGGGTATGAATTCTCATTTTTCCACGTGTACAGATTGCAGGATCACATTGTTTATACATCCATGTGTATACATACAGCAAACCTAGTGTCAGTTGTATTCTGCTGCCCTCCCCTCCCCTCCCATCACTATTCTCTACCCATTCTACTGTGACACTTATCTCCTCTTTGTTTTCTTCCCTTCCCCCTCACACCATCCTATATGTATTTTGTGAACCCATGAGGGTCTCCTTCCATCTACAGTGCAATTCCCCTTCTCCCTCCCTACTATTTTCCTTGTTTAGTGGTAATCTTCTTCTCATGCTCTTCCTTCCTACTCTGTTTTGAGTCATCTCCCTTATATCAGAGAAGACATTCAGCATTTGTTTTTTAGGGATTGGCTAATTTTGCTTAGCATAATCTGCTCTAGTGCCATCCATTTCCCTGCAAATGCCATGATTTTGTTATTTTTTAATGCTGAGTAATATTCCATTGTGTATAAATACCACATTTTTTAATCCATTCATCTGTTGAAGGGCATCTGGGTTGGTTCCACAGTCTAACTATTGTGAATTGTGCTGCTATGAACATTGATGTAGCTGTGTCCCTGTAGTATGCTCTTTTTAGGGCTTTTGGGTATAGTCTGAGAAGGGGAATAGCTGGGTCAAATGGTGGTTCCATTCCCAGCTTTCCAAGAAATCTCCACACTGCTTTCCAAATTGGCTGCACCAATTTGCAGTCTCAACAGCAATGTACAAGTGTACCCTTTTCCCCACATCCTCGCCAGCACTTGTTATTGTTTGACTTCATAATGGCTGCCTTTCTTACTGGAGTGAGATGGTATCTTAGAGTGGTTTTAATTTTCATTTCTCTGATTGCTAGAGATGGTGAGCATTTTTTTTTTGTGTACTTGTTGATTGATTGTATATCCTCTCCGTGAAATGTCTGTTTAGATCTTTGGCCCACTTGTTGATTGGGTTATTTGTTATTTTAGAAATGTTAAAATCTGCCTATAGGTCTTTAATATTAGGAAGTGTCATTAGGCTGGTACAATTAATTAATGCTTTATATTCAAAATTAAAAATGTCATGCTTCTGAAAATAAATTATTACATGTCTTTTTCTAGGTTAGATAAAGTTAAGGAAAATGGAATGTATATATATATATATGTATGTATATATATATATATATATATATATATATATATATATATATATATATAATTAGTATAAAACAATGAATTTTACTCTGCAACTTTATAGAAATAACTTGTCAGAAATTCAGTTTCCCTATCAATGAAATGGAGATTATACCATTAGTTCACAGCATTGTAAATGAAATATTACAAAGTAAATAATAGATAGATAACTTCTTTTTTCTTTTTTTATCATGGTTTCTATGTAAGCATATTTCTAATATAGTTATACAGACAATTTGTTATTGCTGTTATAATTGTTTAACTTACTGTTGCATCACTTTTTGTATTTTGAAAAGGAGAAAAATATCAACCAAAATAGTGTTCTCATCAATCTTAAAGATTATATCAAACAGGCTAAATAAGAATGACATTTTTAAAAGTGTGAACAATAGATCGACATAGGACTTTTGTTTGATCTTGCTGCCTTTGATCTACAGGTTTGTAAAAAAAGTAATACAGTCTTAGTAAATATAGAGCATTAAAGATTTCTACTCAGATTCACCATTTACCTTCTTTATGATGATATGTGTAATATAATGAAGGGAGCAAATATCATCCATTAAAGCTGAGCCTGAGATAATTGTTGTGTAGTTCTGAGTCAGAGATGGTAGATTAAATACATATCTAGAATTTCCTTTATTAGAACTGAAGTAAGATATGAAAGGCTTTTGAATCATGGTCTTTCCTTAAGGGAACAAAAGAAAGCTGGGAAATGGAATCTTCCTTCCTTTCTGGTCCTTATGATTTATGACTATAATAAAACCTAGTACACAAAACCATACATTGTTTCAAGGAAATGCTAAGTGCCATCTGAACACAATCAAATGTCTGGCTTTCACAGCAATAAAGCATTACAGCACCCAGTGATTTCACCTTCCTACCCATTTACTGACAAAAGGCATCCTGCCCTGTCCATTTTCAAGGTACACCACCTTTAAATATTGCCTAAAGGAAAGAGTAGGGGGGAAATACAAAAAGAAAGAGTTAAATGCAGTAAGATGGGAGGGTAATAAAAAGCTGTTCATGAGGGGGCAAAATATTGGGTTCTTTCACTGTTGTGCTAGCTAGGAGATTTGGGGCTAGGTTCTAGACTTTCATCTTCCCACTTGTGAAAGAATAAGAGGGTGAACTGAATGATTTCTAATTTGTATAACCTCATTAATAAAATAAACCTATGTAGCATAAATGGAAGAAAAAGTAGAAACAAAAGATATTGTATAAGTCTTCCAAAAATTATTCTGGTGAGAGAATTAACATCAGACGCAGTAACTATGATTAGGACACTATTACTTACCTCAATTTTTGTTTCTCACTTTATTTCTGCCTTTTCCACATTCATCTCTATGTTCTTTGTCTACGTCCTTTGTTCTTCTCTCTTATGGTTTTATAAAGGCATTTATAAATTGTCACCCTTAATGTCATTTGCTCAGTGTATCTTATGCAAATGTGTTCTTCAGTCAGTTGAAATGAACATAACAATATTGAAGGAGATAGTCCAAATGCCAATTAAATTTGCTAGTTAAAGTATCTAGGAAAGTAATGAGGAGAAAGTCACAAATATGGATTTGTAGTTTTAGGTGATTTTAGAAATAATTATTAAAGAGGATATGGAATTTAACTTAGAGAATCATATTATCCAATTCAGAGAACATTCCACTGAAGAGTAGGCATTTGAATCAGAAAATAGCGATGCAACAGTCAGGAGTATCATTGTTAGGATATTAAATCCAAGGATTTCTTTGTTTTGTTTATCTCATTTTAGTATATTTTTAAGTTTTTAAATTTGTTTTAATTAATTATTCATGATAGTAGAATGCATTTATGCACTTTGATATATCACACATAAATGGAGTATAATTTCTCATTTTTCTGATTGTACACATTGTAGAATCACATCAGTCATGCAGTCATATATGTACATAAGGTAATAATGTCTGTTTTATTCTACAATTCTTCCTATCCCCATATCCCTTCCCCTCCCTTCACTCTCCTCTACCTAAAGCAACTGTATTCTTCCCTAGTCTCCCACCATTCCCGTCACATCAATATTTCTAGCAGCTCAATTCACAGAAGCTAAATTATAGAACCAACCTAGGTGCCCTTTAACAGATGAATGGATAAAGAAAATGTGATATATATATATATTTTTTTTCCAAATGGAATATTACTCATTTTAGTATATTGACCATCATCACAATTACTATTGAAGATTATGTTAAATCTTTCAAATAAAGAAAGTTCTAACTTAGTTCTCAATGTCAAAATATGCTTAATTTAGGATTTTAAATAGATTGACACTATTGGATTCTGAACACTATCTAAATCTGTGTGTACATCAAGCTGAAACAAGAAGACTAACAAAAAAACAAATCAGTTATTTCAGTTATCTTGATGAATAAAATATTAAGATTTTAATTTCTGTATTCATGTAATAAATATCTACCAATGCAAAAAAATATCCAGAGAAAAATAGCAGTAATATAATAAGCCTTACTATTTCATTTCCAACAAAGATGCTTCACTCATGAAATCAGAAAGAAATAACAATCTGTTGATAGAAAATTCAATTATACTATCACAAGGTTACCAAAAATATTCATTTCAAAACTCCATTTGGCTCAATTTGATGCAGACAATCATTTGTGAGGAAATCAGTGGTGTCCAGGAAGAGAAACAGAATATCAAAATGTAAGATAATTGGGTGTATCAGAAAACACTGAAATCTCAGAACCTTTTACCATATGAGTAAGGTCATCTAAAAACAATCTGTAAATATATGAGTCATTATTTGGATAGAAGTTTGGCCAATATTTTGTTTACTTCCATTTTGGTTATGAGATGAATAATCCTGAATCTCAGGGAGAGATTTTGATATAAGTGGCTACAAATGGAAAAAAGCAGCTATGTAAAGAGATTAAAGCTAACAATTTATTTAAGCACAGGTAGAAAATCTCCGGAAATTCACGATGGGGGAAAAATGCAAAAATTTGTGACTAACAGTATTTTTTGATCCTCAGAGATTGAAGTGAATCTATTCAACTATTCTTAACAGCAGTTATTGGAAACATTGTTTTCCCGTTTATTAAAAAATAACAAAACTGGAACACATGAATACACTTTTATAAACTCAGAATAATTTTTTTTATACAAACCAAAATGGAATGTTAGCACATTGAAAGTTCTCTGCTGTTGTACAGTCCTGAATTCTTCAAGTTTAAATGTCAACATGACTTGGTGTGATGTCCTCTGATGCACACTCAGCCAGAGGACAGGTTGTTTGGTGGAATAGGATCCATTCCAGGACTACCTTGCTTACCCTTACCTCAAGCTTTGAATCCAACTAAAAGAAAAAAAAAAGATTGTAAAAGACTATGGAAAGAGAAAGTACAGGAATGGAAGCTATCAGAAACCTGATTATTATTCTCCTCTGAAAAAAGAAAGTAACTGAGTTTTTCAAAAGGGAAATGACAGGCCCTGAAATTCTGGTCCTTGTCAATGCCTATTACTATCCTTTTTCAAGGAAAAGCAGAATATAGACGGGAACAGAACAGAGAGAAAAAAAGTAATGATCTTCTCCAAATACTATAGAGGTTTATTTTTTTTTTAAATACTAAACAAATAAATACAAAATAATCCCAACACCTTATTCTAAACAAATCTCATTTTATTATATGGTTAAACTTTGAATAACATTATGTTAATATCTGTTGACTATTGTAACAAAGTACTATAAACATAAAATTTATTATTTCCCAATTCTGGAGGACAGAAGGGTAAGCCTAGTTTTTCTGGGTAACATCAAGATGTGAGTAGAGTCATCTTCCTTCAGATGTTGATGAGGAATGGATCATCTGTTTCTTGACTTCCAGCATTCTTTGACTTGTATCCATATTAGGACAGGATTTGCTTTCCTTAGCATATTGTCTTTTGTTTGTGTGTCAGATCTCTCTCTTATAAAGAGTTGCTCCCTCTTATGAAGTGATTACCATTCCAGCCTACCTGGATAAAACAAGATACTCCCCCCAAACAAAATCAACTTAATACAATGTTTGACCACATAAAATTATATTCATAATTTACATAAATTTTAAGGCATGATTATCTTTGAGGAGCTACTATTCAGTCTGCAACAATCATATATTTAAAAATTTAATAAAGAAAAAGTAGTAGCATTTAAGAAAAATAGATTCAAGTGCAATGAATATTTTACCCAACAAGATTAAATTGAACTATTCAAAATGCTTAAAGAGTACTTGTCCTTTTAATATTTAATAAATTACTATATTGCATAAAATTGGTAAAAGCTTTTCCCTTTTTGTTCAATAATAAATGGGGGCTCTTTGGTTAATGAACAGTACTATATAAGAAAAATTAAATTGGAAAACAAGCCTTATTACTTTTTAAGTTAAAATTAGAAGTGTAGTAGGAAAAGGTGTTCAATATGTTTTTTGTTTGAATGATTATCTTAAAATATTTTTAAATAATTAATTAAATTTTCATCATACAGTTTTTAAAGATATAGCAACATAATTTCAATAAAATACCTTAGTGTAAAATATTCAGGGGCTGGGGATGTGGCTCAAGCGGTAGCGCGCTCCCCTGGCATGCGTGCGTCCCAGGTTTGATCCTCAGCACCACATACAAACAAAGATGTTGTGTCCTCCGAAAACTAAAAAATAAATATTAAAATTCTCTCTCTCTCTCTCTCTCTCTCTCTCTCTCAAAAAAAAAAGTTAAAAAATAAAAATAAATAAAATACTCAGTGCACATTAGACTGAGAAGATAATGAAATCTTGAATCTGAAATGCAATTTCATAACTAAATATTGGCATTAGGCCCAATCCATTTGAAAAAGATTTTCAAGTAACCAGTGGACTATAATTTTTCCCCTCAGGAGAGGTACTTCCTTCTTATTTCTTAATCTTAGATTTCTATAAAGTAAAATAGTCAAAAATGTTATAGAGTTGTGGAATATAATATGGGTTTTTAGGAAGAAACCATAGTGAGTTCTAGAAAACATCACATTTACAAGCTTGTTAGAATGGTCATTTTCCATTTCCAGTGAATGCTAAAGGAAAGTAATGGATGACGGTTACATTCTGCCTAGGTAATCATCCTATTTTTATGTAAACAGTAAACGAAATACTGGTAGAACTAAGCTAATTTGGATAACTTATTTAAAACTAAAAACTTTTTTTTAGTAAATGTCTTTCTTTTATATTATGTTCTGGAGATAGGATAAAGTCTATAATATTAGACACATGGCTTAGACCTGAAAACTAGCCTTTCTCTTTAAAAAAATAAAAGTATTATGCCTCAAAGTAGCTTAATATTAAAATTAAGTGTAAAGAATATGACTAGTACCAGCTTTTCACTGTTAAAAGAAAGGTGTAACAAATGGAAATTAATTGTATTTTAAACATATAGTATTAATAATTTTAAGAGAAATTTGACAATAACTGAGTGTTACTAAAATAAATAGCATAGTATATTTAGCATGTTACATACATATTTATAATATGAAAGTTTGAATGATCCTATTTACTTTGAAATAGAAAAGAGAAAATGAGCAGCTTATTTATTTAATATATACTCAAGTTTTTAATCAGTTTTGTTATTCAACAAATATTTATTTGTGCTACTGGGGATAAAATCTAAGCATGATCACCTGCTCTCAAAAATTTTGCTGATGTATGTAGAGTCTTAGCATAAATACCTATACATCTAAGTAATTGTGATAATTTATATGGGAAATATACAATTTTATACTGGATAGGAGAAGGTAGGAATCTTGTTATTCAGGGAAAAATTGAAAGAGGACTATATCCTCTTGGTGACAATTTTTTGTCGTTTCTAGTATTCTTTCTCTAGCACCTTTTCTGTACTCTTTTCTTTTCTGTAGCACCTTTTCTGTACTCTTCATACTCTTCTCCACACATTCCAGCCATCTAGCCATTTCACATTTTACTTAGACTACCATGCTTTCTTTGTAATTCCTCTTCCCTGAGCAAGACAGAAAGTTGTATAGTCATAGGTCTTACTTAAATTGTAACCCCCAATAATATAGGGAATAAACGTGGTAATTAATGAACCTTGTTCTCCTGTTACTGAGATTCCAATTCAAGATTTACAGCTTCCTTTAGTTGCCCATGATAAATAAGAGAGATGAATTATAGAAATTGTTTGATTTTCAAGCAGTTAGAACAAACATAAAGAAAAGAACATAGTGAAATGTATTATGAGTGATAGATGAGATGTGATGAGATGAATAGCCATAAGGGGTACCAGTGGTGATATTAATTAGGGTAGTCAAATGTATTTGGGAAAAAGAGATTGAGGAAAGCTTAGAAATAATTGAGCTAAAACTGTGTACAAAGCATACAAAGTAGCTGTAAATAGAAGACCTGAGCAATGTCACTAGGGCAAGGGCATGCTTAGAATGTTAGAAAAGCTTTCAGGAGCTAAGTGAATAGCTGAGCAGTGGAAGAGAGCAGGTCAGGACACACACCTCCTTCTAGGCTGTGTGAAGATTCTTGCTTTTTAAAATGCAAGGCCATTGGTGTGGTGCTCTGATCAGAGTTGAATGACACTTTTTGATGCAGGCATTAAGACATTTGTTCTGGATGATATCTGGGTAGAAGATAATAGAATTTTATAGCAAAAGGCAGGACAAAGTTAGGAAAGAAGAAACCATCTAGAAAGCTATTGCACGTATTTGCTGGAATAGCACAAGTCATGAACATCTGATTATGAATGTGTTTTAAAAGTCATCATAATTTTCTGAAGGTTTGAATAAGGAGTATGAGAGAGAACAATCAAGGATGACTCCAAGACCAGAAAAATGATAAAACAGGATTTCCTTTAACTAGGATGGAGACGGCTGTGGGTGCAGCTTACCATGAGCTAATGAAAACAGGTCTGAAAGTGTTGACTTTAAGGTGAGTATGAGAATTTCTAGTGGCCTTTTAATATTTGATAATCCATAACAATGATTGATTATCTAGCAAAGCAATTAATCATGAGACTGTAGGACAAGATCAGGACATTTCATTTTAATTTTCTATGGTATCTAGTACAAAGTAGAATACATTACAATATTCAAATGCTTTCATACAAATTACTCACTGTATTTATAGACTATTCCACTGAATGCCTCTGTCATTTTAAACAAGTGCTAAGTATGTTACAAGTGCCTATAAGATGTTATGTTTAAAAAATAGAAGTAAAACAGCTTGAAGTATAAAATATACAATAAAATATGCAGAAGGGAGTTCCTGTGAATAAGATTTCCTTGGCATATGCAAGATTTGTTTTAGTAAGTCAGAGCAATCTACACAACAGCACTAAACACATCTTTTGTATGTTTCTGATTTATGAAGGCTCTTCTACCATCTTTGTTGCTCTAAATACAACTGCAACCATGCTACAGAAGTGTTTTTCTTGAATTTCTCAGAATCCTATATAAAATATACCATTGAAGAACTATCATAGGAGACTATGAAGAGATAAAGCAGATAAGCTATGTAAATTACTTCAGCAATTTTGCTTCTCTTCATGGATAATGGTAATGTTGAACATGGAAATGGAGCATTCGTATCACTTATGAACAAGGAATCAAAACATGACAGTGTGGAGTAAATACTAACATTTTAAAATATGAATCATTACACATTCATAAAAATAATTTCCTTGTGATTTTTCTAACTAAATTGTTTTCTCACAATCTAATTAGAATGATTTCAGAATTTCAAAATAAATGAAAAAAAGCAAGGACAAAGTCCAAGAAGTGGAACCTCAACAAGGAAGATATATAAGGAATTGTGAATTAAAACAATGAAAGAGTACTGCATATCTACTATAAACAATTATCAAAAATTTGACACCAAAGGCTACGGAACAAGAGGGATTGTCATTCTTTATTGATGGGAATACAAAATAGTACATCCACTGTTTAAAAAAAATGTAGCTTTGTTCATATTATTCCAACTGGAAAAATCATAATTATATACAGGTATGGGCTATATTGTGATATTTTGAGATATGTGTACAATGAGGAATGAGTAAATTTGATATAGCCATTATATAACTTTTAATGTTATGTAGTGAGATATTGGAAATCAACTGAAATCTACATTATTATTGCCTGTAGTCACACTGCTGCACAATAAATCTCAAAATTTATTCTTCTTGTCTAACTGATGTCATATTTTAGCAACTCTCTACTCACCCCCAGAATCTGGCAGCCATCACTTCACTCTCCATTTTTAATGGGCTCACCTATTTATATTTGACATGAGATCATGCAGAATATGTCTTTCTGTATTGGTTTATTTAACTTAACAAAATGATTTTGAGATCCACCCATATTGTTGCAAGAGACAAGGTTTCATTCTCTTTATGAATGAATAGTATTCCATAATGTGCGTGTACTGCATTTTCTTTATCCATTCATCCATGGATAGACACTTAAGTTGATTCCATTGGCTATTAAGAATAGTGCTGTGGTAAACATTTGAGTGTAGAAGTCTAATATATTTTCTTTGGATATACCCTATAGGATTGCTGGATCAGATGATAGTACTACTTGTAATTTATTGAAGAAGCTCCATACTGTTTTCCATAATGGCTGTCCTATTTACATTTCTGATCTCAGAAGCTAAGCATGGCCAGGCCTGATTGGATAGATGCTATCTTTGTATATTCTATCTATCAATCTATCTATATATCTATCTATTTATGTTCTGCCCCTCCATTGTCCCTCTCTCCAGCTCCTTTTCTCTCCTAGTCGTCATAGAACATGTGATGAAAATTGACTCAAATATTCTCACTCTCTCTCTCCTCTCTCATCTGTCACCATACCATGGTTTTCCTCACAAACATGAACAGGGAGAAAACAGGTGTAGAAACAATGAAATCACAGTGGAGGGAAAAGGAGTTCATTAGTAAATCAGCAGAGGAATAGGGGAACTCTGATAAAAAATATATATCACCAGACGCAGTTCACTACCATATATATGATGAGCAGGGAAATATACTCTGCTTTAAGTATTCACAAGAGTACTTTCAATAGCTTGATAACAATCTTGTCTTTTATGCAAATCAATTCTATCCTTTAAAAATGGATCATCATTTTAATTTTCACAAACATTAAAGTAAATGCTAGAATGAGAAAATTATATTGTTTCTGGGAGAATAGAGAGAGGAATCTTAATAACATTTTTTTATAAAAATTAGGCACAAATGGCTTTTAGGAAAGGACTTGCTATTCAACAGTGTTTGAATAAAGAGTGACCATAAGTATAACACATATGAAAATAAAAATCAATTTTCAGGAGCTGAATAGCTTGAAAGTTTTCTGAAGTGAAAATATGGATGCTTATTTTGCAGGTGATTGATTTTTTTCTTAATTTTTAATGTTTCCCAAGGGCCTTTGTATGAGAAGAGAAAAATCTCTTTAAAAATCTACAGGTTTCAAAAGGGAATAACTGGAAAAATTTTTAGTAAACAAATGTACATATGTTTCTAGTGCTGTAAATGTTATAAGCAATAGAGTAATGTAAAAACAGTATAGTTTCTCATTAGTTAAATGAGTCTAACTCAATGATGCATGCATAAATGTATGCATCCATCCATATATCTCATTGCTTCATTCATCCATCCATTCAACCATTCAACATTTATTAAATGGCTTTTTCCCAGGTTCTACAAAATGTATTTAAAACTGAGAGAAAGACATGATTAAATTATTCCAGCAGATATTACAGGGCACCTCTTTTTGAAATGGAATATTTCCCACAGTAAGTGATTTATATTTGGTCATCACAATTTGTATCAAAACTATCTACATCTTCCCACTTTTCCTACCACTATTCTCAACTGAGGTGCCAAGATCTGTCTGCAATAACCAAGTAGGATGAAATAGTAGAGGAGAATTTTTTAAATTAATAATTTTAATAAATTTATTTGTTCTAATTATATCTATAGCATCCACTTATCAGAGAGAACATTTGTCTTTTGATTTTGGGGGATTGGCTTACTTCACTTAGCATGATATTCTCCAACTCCATCCATTTACCTGCAAATGCCATAATTTTATTCTCCTCTAATACTAAGTAATATTCCATTGGGTATGTATACCATGAATATCATCCAGATGAAACATACATATCTCTGTGGATCTCATACATGAAAGCCATCAATGATCTTGGCATGAGAGACTTAATCAGATTGAAGGTGAAGATACTGGATGGACATGAAGAAAGAAGGGGAGGGAAGGTTTTGTTAGTATCCTTGATGAGGGGTATTGCAATATGCTGTTGGAATGATATGTATGAGGAGGGGAGAGTATTGAAATATGCAAAAAAATAAGAGCTTTTCATTATGATTAGATGTATGGAAATTGGCTACAATACACATTAATTCAATGAAGGTAGACTTTAATATCATCAGAAATATTACATAGTATTACAGTAAATTTTAAATGCATGTTTTTGTTGTAGACGGAAATATTGCTTGTGTTATATTCTTGATTAGTTCAAATTAAATGTGACATGCACACACAAACTCACACAATTAAATTTTATTTGTCACTGATTTTTTTTAAAAGAAGATGTCTAAGTTTCAACTGAAAAAGCAAGGAAGGGCTCAGTTGATATATCAGATACATCTTTTCACAGAAATAGAAATGTGAATGTGAAATATTAAGGTCAACTCTTCTGTAAAATATACAAATAGGAATGAAAATAATTTAGTGGAATACACAGATGTCAACTGAGAAGTAAATATGAACTATAGATATGATGTAAGAAACAATAAATAGTATTGAAATATAAGAATGGATGAGGTAATTGAGGGAGCACAGAGTTATAAATGTTAGAAGCACTGCAATGTCAAAACTATTTAGGTAGAATAAATCTAAGGTAGGAGGGAAACCAGGATCTGAGGATTGATTCCTAGAAGAATGAGCGATCCAATGAAAGAAGAGTAGTAAAAATATTGACTTCTGATTAGACTTCAAGTTGGGACAAAAACTTAGTCTTGCCTTTTGGAGTTAGCAGTATGGAATCATTATAAATCTACTTTTAAAAGAAAGTAGGATTTGAGCTGGGCAATGGCACTGAGGCAGAGGGATGGTGAGTTCAAAGCCAGCCCCAGCAAAAGCAAGGTGCTTAGCAACTCAGTGAGACCCTGTCTCTACATAAAATATAAAATAGGGCTGAGGATGTGACTCATTGATCGAGAGCCCCTGAGTTCAATCCAAGGAAGGAAGGAAGGAAGGAAGGAAGGAAGGAAGGAAGGAAGGAAGGTGGAAAGGTTGGTTTAGAAATATGATTGAAATATGTTCGGTTTTAGGGCACGAAATGGAGAATATTTGTTATATATAACTCAATTGAGAATGTTGACTGTGAAGTACAGGTGGGGTGATTTGAGGTAAACATGGTATCAATGAACGAGTTTTCTTACTTTTTGAAAAAATGGAGAGCATTGTGTGCACTTTAAAAATAATTGAGCAGAAGAACTTCATTGAGAGAAGTTGTCATAAAATTAATGCTTCTTTGATGCTGGGAAGTGAACAAGGATCATATAAAATAGACTAAAAAAAGTAAGTAATAAAATCAGGGTAGTCTTCTGAGCTTAGGCAGGGAAATAGAACCATTTTTCTGGGAATATATAACATGATATTTCATAGTCATATAAAAGCTAACATTTTTTATTGCTTATTAGATAAGAATTATCTCATATTATGAACAAAAGATTATAAATCTATTAACTATTTGTATTTTGTTCCCTAGAAAGATCACTGATATTAATGAATATATCATCATCTATTTGCCTGTACTTTATAGAATAAGGGACTGTGTTTATTGACTTTTTAATCAAAGCACTACATGTTTAGAGACATCATCCAAAATCCTTGCACTGAAACCAAAACTGCAGCAATGCTTTTAAGTCTATTTCTGTTAGCTGATATGTTTAATGCATATTTCATTTTCATGGTGATAAACTTAGAAACTTTATACTGAACATAATTTTTAATATATTGTGGAAGACATTATGGAAAAGAAGAAAAAAAGTAACTTAAAATAACAAAAAGAAAATACTGTTTTTCTAAAGATATAGTTTATATACATAATTAAAAATCAAAGCACAATCATGAGTTTAGTTTGACAGATAATGTGACACCATCTGTGAGAAATATAAAAGTGATGATTAGCATACATTATTTACTTCCACCAGGGTTCATCTCCTGGTGTGATCTGATATATTTGTCTCAGCAAAATGTTTAAAGCACATTTTATAAATATTTAAACATTAAATTCACTGTATCAAAAATTCTACATTAGATACTATAATTTTGATTACCAGGCAAAACAGAATAACTAGGTTTTCAAACTACAAAAAGTAAATAGGAGTATCACATGTGATTTTCAAAATAAAGTACTATGAACAAAAGTTCTAAACGTATTCTAAAAGTGTTGAGGTTTCTTGAGATACTGGTACAGACACAGGTTATAAAATACATTCATTAAGAGTACAGGATTTGATGTCAGAGATGTATGAGTTCAGAGTGGTGGCCCTATACACTAAATGATTATTGTTCAGAAAATAAGATTTCCCTTTAAATCTCTTTCCTCATCTGTAAAAATGATCAATTATTATTGTACTTAAGTCATAGCTTTCTGCTGAGAATTCCTTAGATCAAATGTTCATTATAGTGCATAGGAAATAAAAAAACATAGTGTGTTGTTATTTTTTAGAGTACTCAAATTTGTGAATAATTAGGTACTTTTGACATAGTGAGAGTTATTAGCATGTCAACATGTAGACAAATCTGAAAAAGTTGGATATGGTTGTTCTCCTCATAGAATATTACATAGCCAAAAGCACAGATGACAGTGGGTGGTTGACTTCCCTCAGACTTCCTTGCCTCCATTTACTTTCAGACTAAGTGTAGATACTCACATTTTTGTTAAACCAGACTCATATCATATATGAACCATCAACATTTTAAAAAATAAATCCTTATGTGCGATTTCGGTAAAATATAACTTTTGTTAGAAAAAGTATATGTTTGGGCTTCTATATTTTATTCATTAATAACAAGTTTGCTCTCACAATTTCCAACGTTAAAAAATAGAAAATTATTTGCCATCAAAACGAAAAAGTTCTTTTTGCATTTAAATTTAAATGTGTGTGTGTGTGTGTGTGTGTGTGTGTGTGTGTGTGTGTGTGTGTTTGGTACCCAATTACTTGGTAAAATTCTCCTAAGCTTAATATTAAATTATTTAATTGAGAACCAAAATGAATCTTCATAATACCTTGGATTAACTTTTTTTCAAGAGACAAAGACTGAAAATCATAATATAAAGGAATAGGTCTATGTTATTCAAGCAATTAGTGGCACAGAAAAGATGAGCATTAAAATTCCCCAAGTTATAAACTTAGTTTTCATCTATAATGTTATACTTGATTTGTTTTTTAAATAATTCACAAATATTTATTTAAACATATTCTATTCCCAAAAATCCCTTGTCTGAAGTCTTTGAAACTAAATATATTTGGGAATTCAGGATTAATTTAAATATATATGCATACAGATACATTATCCAACATGCCCAATAGAATCTGGTATGGTAACCTTTATCAAAATAAAATTGGTTTCTAAAGTGAAGCATAGGAATAGTCTCACTTATATGGGGCAAGTAAAGACTAGAAAGAGTCACACATTCAGTTAGGTCAGATTTGGCCATCAAATAAATTATAAAATTATTTTATTGTTTTTCCAACTCTCATATATTGCAGCTAAAGTCACATAGGCATTAACTAATACTAATAATAATTCATTGTGTGTTGAGGGAGAAAATAAGAAATTTATATTATATTTTAGTGGTGCTCATAAGTATCACATAGGAAAACCAACAGACATATTTTCAAAGTTTTCCTTAGAATCAGCCTGTTTAAACACTTCCATACACATTAAATAGAGAAGATGAGAAATTTGAGGTAGGTATCAATAACTGTCCTTCTGGATTCTCTGTTATTTTTAGTATTTCAAGTAAGTCCTCGATACTATTGAAATATTTATCTTCTTTGAATTCTGAGCTATAATTATTTTGCCCAAAATATTTCAACTTTTCTTCCATAGTTTGTATGATGCATAGAAACTTCTCAGCAGAGCGTTAAGCTTTGTCATTTGGAATCTCTGTCAAGTCTCACACTTTATATTGAATAGAGTTTATGGTAAAATACAAAAATGCCAAATACCTAATTTTTCTGCAAGAGTTTGTTCTTTTTATCATTCTGACTTTACACATACAGTGTATAGATGCAAAGAAAGTGAGTTTTGAAATATCAACAGAAGATATTATAATAACACAAATATAAACTACAGTAATAGTTTATATACAGTAGTAGTTTATATATGACATAGCAAAGGAAAAAAATACATCTCAGAGACGGCCATGTAGTTCATTGTGAGATGTGAGGGTAAAAAAATAGTAATGACTCAAATATCCAAATCTAAATAATTGGAAATAACAAAGAAAAATTGTTTCATAATAGTTTCATAATAGGTTTATTATGGCATAGCTGTCTATAACCATAGCCTCATTTCCAGTAACTGTCCAGAGTAAACTTAGTGGGTGAGTCATGAAGCACTACTTAAAGTTTCCAGAATATGCTATATAAGATACATTTAAATTTATAAAATGCCTCAAAATATTGCTGAAAGGCCAATATTTTTTGTTTGTTTTATGACTTAGGCGTACTTATATTCTATAAAGTTTATTAAATGCCCACCCTATCCTGAATATTTTACTACATATTGGCGATGCAATATAGGGTGATAACAAAGTCATGTTTAAATTAATTACACCAAAATTGTAGAATTGTTAAGTGGAAGCAAATAGTATGATAAACAACCTGGGGCATACTGAATTGTAATATGGAAACTAAGTTCCTTAAAATTGATATGATTAAGAAAAGATGTGAAGGATAAATTTCAGTTAACAGTCTCATGTAGGAAAGATAGAGAGAAATGGTAGGTTACTCCTAGCTAGAAATAAAAGTATATCAAAAGATTCCAAAGGAAGAAAGAGAAAAACCACCTTGGCCTACTAAAAGAAGGCCAATACGGTTGAAGAACAGAGAACAAAAGGTCAAGAGGAACTGGTGAGACACATGGAATGGCCAAGGCTAAACTCTTCAGGCCAACTGAAGAATTTTTTTCTTTATCAAAAAATGCAATTAGAAATACTTGAAATAAAGTAATATAATATACCGTATTAGTGGAATTCAAACAAAAGCCACATGATCATCTCAATAGAATGGTAAAAGCATTTGATAATACAACACTCTTCATGATAAAAACTATCAACAAGCAAAATAAAAGAAATTTTCTCAATCAGGTCAATAACTGAATTCTATCAGTTTTTACTTAATAATATACATTCTCTAACAGAACCTCAAAATCATTACATCAGATAAAAGGGTATCAACAACAGCAACAATAAAAACAAATCCCCACAGCTACGCTCATCCTCATGTGTAATAGTGAAAGACAGTGTTCCTATCCTAAAATCAGGATTCAGTCAAGCATGACCACTACCATCTCATTCATTCAATTTTACTCTGGAGGTCAGAGAGCAAGCAGTGAAATAAAGATAACTTTGTGTGTATATAAAGAAATTTTTTAAAATCCTCTCTATATTGGCAGACAATAAGATTTTGTTAATAGAAAATTCTGCAGAATTTGCAGGCCAGCATTGTCTCAGGGTACAAGAACAATATTTTTTAAATTATGTTTTTATATATTACAATAAACAAAATCCCATTGAAGTTATTTCAGTTAAAATAACATCAAAATAGTGAATTATTTATAAATAAATGTACCAGAAGTAAAAGAATTGAACATGAAAAAATTATGAAACATTGTTGAAAGAAATTATGGAATACTAAATAAATGTAGAAATATTTTCATGAAATGGCAAAAGTTATGTTTGGTGAGAGCTATTAATTCTCCACAATTTTTTTGGTGTGTGTATGCCTGTGTGTGTGTGTGTGTGTGTACCTGGGGATGGAACCCAGGCCTTATGCATGCAAGGCTGAATATTTGTTTTCCTTCTGATAATCTGGACTTTGGGGTATGGAAGCAAAGCATATCTGTGTGACTAGCCCTTAGCAGAAACCATAGTTAACCATTCTCTAATGAACTTTCCAAATAGACAAAATTGCACAAGATATAATTTGATACTGGAGGGATTATGCGCCTTTTCAGTACCTAAGTCTTTGAAGATTGCACCAGGCTTTCCATGACCTTCATCCAATGCAACTTTCCCCTTTACAGACTTTAATTTGTTATATTTCTCTGTCCTAAATCTTAACTGAGTGTGTGACTTAATGCGGAGTTTTGTGAGGTCAGTCACCCAGATAAAATCTTCATGATCTTGAGATTGTCAAAGATTTCTCATATATGACACCAAAATCCCAAAGAATAAAAAAAATTGTTGTTTGAACTACACCAAAACTAATTTTCATTTAAAAAAATAGTTTTAGCTAGACACAATACTTTATTTATTTGTTTGTTTGTTTATTTATTTATTTATTTGTTTATTTATTTATTTATTTAGCTTATATGTGGTGCTGAGGACAGAACCCAGTGCTTCACACATTCTATGCAAGCACTCTACCATGGAGGTATAACTGCAGTCCCTTAATTTTCATTTCAAAACACCATTTAGTAGTGCATACACAAGCTACAAAATGAGAAAAAAATAATTGCAAATGAATAACAGATAAGATATTTGTATGCAGAATATATATATATATATATATATATATGTACACAACACATACACACATGTGTGTATGTGCATTTACATATATCCATATGCAATTTGACTCAACAAGACACAAGTTTCATTAAATATCAACGGATATTTTAATTAATATTTATCCAAATTTTATACATGAATAGCTAATGCACATAAGATTCCCAACTTAACGTCTTTAGTCATTAAAATTTAAACTCACAATGAAATACCATTTCATATGCACAAGAAGGACTGAAATCCAAAGGAGACAATAAAAAGCTTAGTTGCATCCATAGAGAAATCAGAACGCTCAGGTGTTGCTATTTGGTATGCACAATGATGTAAATGCTTTGGGAAAAAACTGATAATTGCTCTTAAAGTTAAACATAAGTTCACCAGAAGACCAAGTATTATACATACATATATATATATATATATATATATATATATATATATATATATATATATATATTTCCAAACACTGATACATTCTCAATCTTTTTATTCATGAATATGATTATATTTATTCATGAATATGATTATATTTCCTCAATGTATTGAGATAATCTTTGATTTCTTTGTTAACATTTTGTAGTTTCTCTTATGTATTTTGTATAAATATTTTGTTATATTTATAACTGAACTTTTTTCTTTAGCTGCTAATGTAAATGGTGTTCTCTAATTTCAGGTTCCAATTGTTCATGGATAGCATAAAAGACAATAGTTAACTTTCTGGTTAACCATTCCCAATGTGTTAACTCTGCCAACTTGTAATAATTATTTACTAATTCCAGAAATTTTCTGGGTTTTTGTTTGTTTGTATTATCTACATGAATAATAATTGTATCTGTGAATGATGTCAGTTTTATCTCTTTCTCCCTAATGTGCATTAGTAATAAAATGTAATAATTTGCATTATTTTATTTTCTTGTCTTGTTGCATTAGTTAAGACTTACAGTAGTATATTGAGAAGCAGTGGTAAGGGGGACATCTTCATCTCTTTCTTAATCATAATGGGGAAACTTTTTCCCATTAAAGAAGTATAATGTTAACCATAGTGAGGGTTTATAGTAATATTCCTTTCAGATGGAAGAAGCTCCTCTGTATTACTAGTTTGCTGAATGGTTGTTCTATATTGTTAAATGTCTTTTCTGCATTTATTAATACAATAATGTATTTTTTCTTCTTTAGCATGCTTAGGTAATTGAGTATAGTAACTGCATTGAAACGTTGGGCAAGCATTACACATGAAAAAATCTCACATAACTATGATATTCAATTCTTTATATATGTAATTGGATTTAATCTGCCAATATTTTTTTCACAAATTTTACATATATTTTCATGAGAAAATTAGACTATAATGTTCTTTTCTTGTAAAGTCTTTTCTTTGGCATTAGACTTCATAATGTCTTATTGAATGAGTTAGGAATTATTCTTTCTGCATGTATCTCTTAGAAAAAAATGATGTAAAAATTAGTATAATTTTTTTTTCTTAAATGATTGGTGGAATTGACCAGGAAGCATTTGGTTCTTTCTTTATAGAATATTATTAATTGTATATTCAGTTTCTTTAAAGATTATAGGCTTAACTTATTCAGATTGTCTATTTCTTCTAGTATGTTTTGGCAGATTATATCTTCTATAAAATTTAGTCCATTTCATGTAGATTATCAAATTTTGGGACATATAATTTTCATAATGCTACTATTTTTTTCTTAATATTCAAGAAATTCATAGCGATTTGTTATGGTTTGGATATAAGTTGTCCCCCAAAAGCTCACATATGAGACATGCAAGAAGGTTCAGAGGAGAAATAATTGGGTCACAAGAGTGTTAACCGAATCAGTAAATTAATTGACTGATAGAGATTAACTGAATGGTAATTAAAGTGGTAGGGTATGACTGGAAGAGGTGGCAATTGAAGCATGGCTTTAGTGTATACATTTGGTACCTGGAGAATGGAGACTCTTTTTCTGCTTTCTGGTCACCATGTGAGCTGCTTCACTCTGCCACATTCTTCTACCATGATGTTCTGTTTCACCTCAAGCCCCAAGGAATGGAGCTGGCCTTCTATAGACTCAGATATCTAAAACAGTGAGCCCTCAAATAAACTTTCCCTTCTCTACAGTTGTGCTAGTTGGGTCCTCTAGTGACATCAGCAAAGAAGCTGACTAAAACAAGGTTACTCTTGGTTTATCCTCGATATTCATAATTTGTATCATATCCCTAATCCTCTTTCTCTCTCTCCTCTTTAGTTATCCTGGCTGAAGACCTATTGATTTTATTACATTTTTAATGAACCAGATTTTTGTTAATTTCTGTGTTTATTTTATGTTTTCAATTTATTTAATTTGTGCTCTAATTTTTATTATTTCATCTTTTGTCACTTTTTATATGATCGTTTTCCTATTTTTCAGATGGAAGTTTAGTTTATTGTTTTTAGATATTTCTTCTTTTCTAACATATCAATATAACACTACAAACTTTTCTTTAAGCACTGTTTTTGCTGCACTCCTACAATTTTGATAAATTGTATTTCCATTTTTATTTACTCCAAGTTTCAAATTTTCTCTTGAGACTCCTATTTCACTGACATATTTTAAAATGTGTTATTTAATGTCCACATGTTTGGGAATTCACCAAACTATCTTCCTCTTAATTACTTCTAGGTTAAAACTGTGGTCAAAGAGCTGGTATTTTATAATTTCTATTCCAGTAAATTGTTACAGAATATTTTGCTACACAGAATATAGTTATAATGTTAGCTTAAGAATAATGTATAATTGGCTGTTGTTAGATGAACTAGTCTACAGATGTCAATGATATCCAATTGACTGAAACTGCTGTTGAGTTTAATATGTCCTTAATGGTCTGGTGGAACTGTCTATTTATGATAAAAGCTATTAATGTTTCCAACAACAATAGTGAATTCATCTATTTCTTCTTTCATTTCATGAGTTTTTGTAACACATAGTTTGATCTCCATGGTTAGGTGCATTTACATTAAGGATTAATTAATTCAATATTCCTGAAATACTGACCTCTTCATCATTATGTAATGTCTCTATACTTTTAATATATATGTGTCTTTATTTTTAAAATGAGTTCTTTTTGTAGATAACATATGGTTGGATTTTGTGTTTTGATGTACTCCAATATTCTTTTTCTTTTAATTGCTGTATTTACGCCATTAACATTTAAATTGGTTATTGATATAGTTTATGCCATAATTCTACTGTTTTGTATTAATAGGCTTTTTTACCCATTTTTTCCTTCTACATATTTTGTCTTTTGTAGTTGTAATTGAGTAATTATATTATATATATTCTGGTTGTTTTTTAATACATTAATCACACTTATATTAAAATCATTTTAGTTCTTACCCTAGACTTTGTTATATATATTTACAACTTCTTCACTAACAATTTTATATAACACTGCTCCACTTTATAGAAAGGTATCTTATAATATTAAAACTTAACAAAAAACTAATTGCTCCTTCCCATCTTTTGTAGCTTTGTTATAATTCATTTCCTTTATATATAGGTACACATAAACTTACATATGTATGTATACACATATAATCATATAAAAAGGAACATATTTTTACTATTGTTATTTTGAACAAAATTCTGTTAGACCAATTATGAATAGGAAAAATGGAATTTTTTTCTTCATTTATTTTATTTCTGATGTTCTTTTTTCATGTAGATCTAAATAAATCTGCTGACCTACATAATTTTTCTTCCAGCTAAAAAACTTTTAACATTTCTTCCAAGAAAGTTTTACTAGCAACAAACTCCCTCAATTTCCATTTGTCTGAGAAGGGCTTCATTCTTTCTTCTGTTTTTAATTTAGTGGAGTACAGAATTCTACGTTAGTGGAGATTTTTCTCTTCTGGCTATTTAAATATTTTACTTCATTGTTTTCTGGTTTCAAATAAGTCTGATGTAATTATTATCTTGGATTCTGTATAGTTAAGTTACTCCTCACACTGGTTTTTACCAAAATATTAACTTTATATTTGATATTCTGAAACTTGACTATGATATGCCTAGGTGCAAGTGTAAGTTTGTAAGTTTTTTCTTGTTTGTTCTCTCTCTCTCTCTCTCTCTCTCTCTCTCTCTCTCTCTCTTTGGTTTGTTTGCTTTTTGTGGTTTGTGTTTTGGGTTAGGTTTATTTCATTTACATTTTTATTTGTATTTACCTGGATATTCTATACGCTTCCTAGATTTGCAGTTTGGAGTACTTACATTAACATGGGGGAAATTTTTAGTCATTTATTGTTTCTTGTTTTTCCATTATTCATATATTAATATCTTTTGTAGTTATTCCAAAGGTCTTGGTATTGCCTTCTGATTTTGTTTATTTTCCAGTAGTTTTAATCTTTGAATTTTGTTTTGGAATGCTATATTGGCATATATTCAAGTTAAATTATCTTTTTCACCTTCCACATATCCATTCTTCCAAAGAGTCCATCAATGGTGTTTTTCATTTTTGTTGCAATTATTTGGTTCTCCAATATTTTTTTTATTCCATGTTACACTTTTCTTCATTATGTTTACATTATCCATCTGTTCTTGGATGTTGTCTAGCTTTTCTGGTGAAGCCCTTAGGCTTGATTATTCCTGGTATGATAATAAAAAATGTTCTTGCTATATCTTATTCTTTTTCTGATACATGTTCAGTATATTCAAACTGTGTATATGCATGTATTTATTTTGATTTGGCTTTAGTGTTCCTTGTATTTTTTTAAACTTACATTATACACTGGGTAGAAGGTACTATGGTAAATAGGCTTTACCAATGTATTGAAAAATGGAGGTACTTCATAGCATCACCATTAGGTCTTAGTCTTCTGTTATCTCATCTACATGGACTATAAACCGCATCAGAGTTTCTCAGTATTTCCCCTGTAGGTGGGACAGGATGACTAGAGAAAGCTAGAGATAGACGTTGCTCTTCCATGGTGTAGGATAAGTTTTGAATAAACCCAGAAAATTGAGTCCCTCTCAGTTGTAACTTCTCTACTTGAAACCTCCAGAAATTTGTCAGTTACAGTTCAGATTTTCCTTTGCAAAATTAGTCCTTGCTGAGGTTTCTGCTCGCATGTTTCTGTTCCATAAAAATCATGATTCTTTGTGTGTATGTGTGTGTGTGTGTGTGTGTGTGTCTTTTCAATTTCCAGGGTACCAGGTTGTCCATGAATTCTTTGATAAATCTAACATCATTGATTTTAAACCTTGTTCAGCTCTTTACTTGTTAGGATAGATTGGTGGCTGCTAAGCTTGTTATGTACTCAACTGAAGAACAGATGTCCTGACTTCTGTATATATTGTGCATTTCATGGTATTCATTACTAGTATTTATGTCCTCTTTTGGTATGTTGACACTATGCTTTTATCCCTCTCATAATACTTAGTTTATTAGAGTCTGAATTTGTATGATATTAATTCACCCACAGTAAAGACCCTTATAACAATTCACATTTCTATTATTTTCTTCAACTTTACCTTTTTCTAATACTTTAATTTACATATAATTAACCCCCAAAATAAAATGTTATTTTTGTTGAAAAACTGTTATCATTTTAAAAGTTAATTATGTAGATTCTTGCATATTAACCTATGTAGTTGTGGATGCTACTTCTTTTACTTTCTTTTTATAGTAAATACTTCTGGTTCATGTTTTTTCCTTCTTGGAAAATTTCATTTAACTTTGTGGTAGTGATGGTGAATGTCTAAAAATAGTCTTAAATTTACCATACAGTTAATTTTTTTTCTCCAGATATATAATTCTAAGTTGACTATTTTGCAAGTACTTTTAGGTATTTCTCCACTGTATTTTTTTTCCATTGTTTGTGATGAAAAATTTGGTGTCATTGAGGAGTTTATTCCTCCATGTATGTATTTTTGTTTCTCTTCTTGCTTTTATATTTTGCTTTATCATTGGTTTATAGCAACTTGACTATAAATTTTGAGCAAATTTTGGCTTTGGGAACTTAAGTTTCATTGAACTCTTTGTAACTGAATATTTATAATTGTAATCAAATTTAGTGAAATTTGAGTCATTTTCACATAATTTTCTGCCCCTTATTCTTTAAGAAACTCTACAATCCAAGCATATGATCTTTTGTTTACTGTGATTTCCCTCATTACTTACTGATATAATTTTCTTAAAAAAAAAAAAAAAAACTCTTATGCTCTCTGTATTTTATTTTGGACAGTTTTCATGACTATGCCTTCATATTCATTAATCTTTTCCATTGAAATATTTAATCTGTTATTAATATCTTCTAGTATATTTTAATTTTCAGACATTATTTTATTTACATTGAACTTTTAAATTCACTTATCTCTTAATATTTTATACAAATTAAGTTTTTTACATCTGAATTGAAATTATAAGTAGTTGAATATTTCTTTTTGATGATTTGGATATCTTTGTCATTTATATGTTAGTATTGATTTCTTCAATATTCTCCAAATTACTGATAATATATTCTTGTTCTTTGCACACCTGGTACTTTTTTTATTGGATATTAGTCATTGTTAATTTTACCTTATTGGTTTGGTTTGGTCAATGTTATTTTTTAAATTTTCATCTTTTGTTGTGACATAGCTATATTACTTGGAAATGGTATCTTTTTTCAGTTACTGTTTTAAGTTTTTTTACATTCAGTCAGAAGATGTTTAGACTAATATTATTATTTCCCATTTGTAAGGCATTTTGTGTATGAGCCCCAGTGTTCTAAAAGCAGTGAGGTGTTCCAAATTGACTGGTGTGAAAAGACTATCCTCAGTTATCTAAGTGTGCTGGGTACTGGACCTTTTATGTTTTATGTTTGTGGTTTAGTAAGACACAAGCATTTTCTTCAGAAATATGCTCTAGTCAGTACTCTGCTTAATATTAAAAAAAAAAAAAAAAAAAAAAAAAAAAAAAAAAAAAAAACCTTCTGCAGATCTCTGGAGTTCTCTTTTTCTGCCATTCCTCACTCTGTTAGTGAGACTGTAAACTCTGGCTGCCTAGATCTCTCTGGCCTCTAACATCGAACTCCTAAACCCAAACATTTTTCTGTTTTCTACCTCTGAGATATGCCCTGAAAGCTCTCAGTATACATTAATATGGGACAACAGGAGCATTCACATTGTTTTCTATGTCTTGAAGAACATTTCCTTTATTGTCCAATGCCCAAGGTTTTCTGAACCATTGTTTGTTGCATGGATTTTGTCAATTTTTTCTTTTCCTTCATTTTTGTTTTCCTTCTTTTCTTCCTTCCTTTATCTAGAAACAGAACTCCTCCAAATGTTACCCTTTTGAAATTATCTTACTAAAGGCCTTTACTTAACAAAATGTATTACTCTCTCATTTTCACTTTTCCCTGTATCTTTTGCATTATTTGAGTATTTTAATCACTCAATTTTGACAGAAGCAGCAAATGAAATTTAGTCATTGAACTGCCCAGAGATGCCACTCTTGGGAATTTCTCATGCAAAGGCACTGAAGGAAGATTGCCCAGATGCTATGGTGACATCTTTTTCAAAAGGGGTTCTGTGCCAGCCACAGAATTTATCAGCTCTTAACCTTGGGTTCAAATGCCAGTTGCTCAGGAGTAGAGATTTATGGGTGCAAGTTGATGATTATAATTAGGCTACACAGAAGTTGGTCTTTAACTTTGAGTGCTTTGAAAAAAACTTTCTCACAACAAATCTTTTTAATGATGTACCATATAATAAATGTGCTGAGCTGACTTTTCATTGCATTCCATTTGAGTGTAGGAACCACCGGGTCCCAGCTTTTTCTCTATTTGTGTGTTTGTTTGTTTTGGTAATCCCCCAGCGCCCCCCATCAGGTTTCCTAAATTAACCATCATGCAGGTGGCAACGCAATTGTATATCTATTATGGACATATTTACTGTAAATCTTTGCAATTTTTGTTTTAGCTGTTGCCTAATTAATTTATTTGAAATAGAAATAGAGTATTATACTGATAGATAATTTTAAGTTTCAGGTTTTTACATTAAATATAGTAGAAAGAAAAAGGTGAACCTATTTTTTATATGCTCTGTGTACCTCAACTATACATGATATTATCTTTTCAGTTAATTTCAATGTACTTTTGATTCACTTCAATTTATATGAAGTTAGTAATAAGATGCCTTCAATTTTTCATACTATCCTTAAAATTTGGCTTAAATTTTACATTTGTAGCACATCTCTATTTGAATACTACATTGTAAAAAGTAATACTTGATGTGCATTTTTATTTCTTAATATTTACAGTTGAAAGTGTGGATTTATACAACCAAGTTTTTGAACATATATTCAGTTTTCCATTAATTGAATTGAATACTAAATGTTGTTTTCATTAATCTTCATATCCACATAAACAAAACTCCTTCAACAATTTTTATAAAAACTGATATGATTTTTGAAGAAAAGTGGTACGGATTGAAACTATGCCTGTAAAAGTTAAGGAAATTCACTAATTTCTGTGTCAACTCAGCTTTGTCCACAACATAGTCAGTAGCATATACCAAAAATGGTTATGAAGACTGGGCATTTTGGTGGATGCTTGTAATCCTAGCAACACAGGAGACTGAGGCAGGAAGATCACAAAGTTCAAGTCCAGTCTTGGCAACTTAGTAAGACTCTGTCTCAAAATAATATATAAAATAAAAATAACTGGGGATGTAGCTCAGTGGTAGAACACATCCCTGGGTTCTATATCTGGTACTAAAAATAAATAAATAAATAAATAAATATCTGTGAAACTGAATTCTTCAACCAATAATGTGTTCTTACATTTTGGTAGATTTTTGCAACATGTGTATGTGAGTATATAACATTATAAATCACAGGTAAAATCATACGTATGCTGATAATGTTAGAAAATGTATAAAACTATAATTCATTCCTATTTTGAAAAAGTTTCAATGTCAACACATATTTTATACTATTTAGTTAACAAATAAACTTTTTTTTCCTTGAACTTCAAATCAAACTCATTCTTATGCAGTGTGATATTTCCAAGAAAACAAAACACTGCCATTTTTCTGTTTTTTGTCTTAGATTATTAACTATTTGGCAGGCATTCCTTTGGTTTCAAGAAAATTTTCAATTGGAATTAACACTACAGTAAATCTTTTTTAGAAATAAAATGCTTCCATGTTGAACCAAAGTAAATTGGCAAAGAACACAAGAGTAATAAATTCATTGTTAATGATTCATAGCATCTGTCATATAGACTGCAGTTTTTACAACTGTATCCATGACGATTTAATAAGTCTGCTTCAGAAACCAAGCACAAATATTTTCAATATGTATAATGCATTCAAATGAAGCATTAAGGAAAGCATCAGTCCCTTTCATTAACATTCTAATAAGTATTTTTTTTTTATTTTTGACCTAATATAGTTGGAGTACCATCTATCAAGACAAAAACTAATTCTCTCATGTCTAGCTTAAATTCTTCTTAACAGAAGTAAAATACTACAAAGATAATTTCATCATACATTCAATTTTTAGGCTTCAAGATAATGAAAATTTTTGGTGAGATAAATTTCTTTGATGCAAATATTTCTGTATATATTAATTGCATGGAGATAGAATCTATATATTACCAAATTTATTAAAAGCTATAGAAATTATTTGTACTGTTTGAGCATAGAATCACATAGGGAAATACCCAACATAATTTCAGTCTCTTTGAGTTTAATTTTCATGTGTAGTAAGCCCTTCTGCATCTCTTCTTAATACTATGCTTTTAAAAAATTTTGCCTTTTTTTTTTTTCTGTACAGAGTGGGGATCAAACACAGGGCCTCAGGCTTGCTGGGGAAGCACTCTAGATCTGAGCTACATCTTCTGTCAACTCTGTTTAATTTTAAAATAAATGCATATATTTTTTAGTCTGGCAAAATAATATAATCATACGGTAAATAAAATGATTATGTAGCTTTAATAAACAATTACAGTTTGCAATAGAATGTTGTGATGCATCCTATTTGCATGAATATTTATATAAAGTCCTTACAATGATTAAAATTGGTACATAGAAAATCAAAGCAATTCAAATAATCACATTTCTACTAACTACATTGATGAGTTCTTATGTATAATACTAGAAAGAATTCATGTGCCCAACATATATACTACAATTTAATATTATCTTTGATGATGCAATAGAATTGTGCATTACAGAATTTATTTTACACTGTTTCATTATATAATTCAAAATAAAATTAATTGGAAGTAAATAAGATTAAAACTTTAGTTCCTCCATTATATTCATCACATCTAAAGTGATTCAACATCACGTGCATATGTATTGACTGACATAGTGGACAATGTGGCTTTAGATGTTAACATGTACAGATATAACAACTCAGCCTACCAGTAAGTGGCATTATACCACTTTACATCAAAACACTGAAAACACTGTTCTTCCATCTTTCTCTTCACTTTTAAACTACAGATTTTACATATGTATTCAACATCTGCTATAAACCCATAATAATAAATTTTTATTTTTGCTTTAAACAGAAAATTCGATTTTATGAAGATTGCTTTAGTGAACAAAATATGTTTTACATTTATTCACATAGATGTTGGGTTCTGCCCATTTTTTGTATGACTCCAAATTTCTTTCTTGTATTATTTTCCTTTGTCCTAAATAACTTTAACATTTCTTGTGTTTTTTTAAATTTTATTAAAAAATTTAAATACATCACTTTAAAACCTGAAAAATTGATTGTTTTGAGTGCCATTCAGAACAAGAGAAAACTCTGCTATAGGTCCAGTCTCCTGTACAAGCTGCTCTACCACTTAGACCATGTGACCCAGCAGATGCAATGGTGTTTGAAATGTCAGTGATAGATGGGAATGCTATTTGTAGCCTTTGGCAGGAGTATATAGACAAATCACAACACATGCTTTTAGGATTTTGGAACAAAACTCTGCCATTCACCACAAATAACTACTTTCCTTTAGAGAAAGAGCTCTTGACCTGCTACTGAGCCTTAGTAGAAAATGAATGCTTAACTATGGGCTTCCAAGTTACTATATGACCTGGCTGCACTTCATAGACTCTGTGTTATCTGACCCACTAAGCTAAAAACAGGCATATACAGCAACCACCCATCACCAAACTGAATGGTAATACACATGATAGGGCTTAAGTGGTCTCCAAAGTCACACTAAGGCATAATCATAAATGGCTCCAGTATAATACATTGCCTTCTCTCTCTCTCTCTCTCTCTCTCAGTCTACACCTTTGGCCTTGTGGAGTATTTCCTATAATCAGTTAACAGAGAATAAGGCTTGAGCCTGGCCTACAGATGATCCTATAAAATATGCAGCTACATATTTTACAGTACTGCCAAAGGAGATTGCTGCCTGTTTTCTTCAAATTTTGTAAGTTCATTGTCTTACCTTACAACAGGCACAAAACTTTGTCTTTTAATCTTTGCCGTACGTTACACACAGACAGACACAACATATACAAAATGTATCTAGAGGACAACCCACTTTCTTTTTGTTTATGCTGCATATATACATTTTAAGCTACATGGTTTTTGTTTGTTTATTATGTTGTTCATTTTCTTTTTTACTCTTAGAAAACTCTTCTAGTTATGAGAGCATCCATAAATTCAACGTAAATAAACGTTTATGACAATTTATTCCTTAGCATACTTTATAGCATCCTATAATAAAAGACTAGACAGCATTTCATCCATCCTTAATTTTATAGCAATTATCACTGAAAGTCTTAGAATACAGAATATATTAAAAATGCTAATAATGTTAAAGTTGTGTTATTATAAATATTAGATCAACTAACATATCAAAGAGTAAAGATTATGAAATACTAGATTTATTATAATCTCTTGCACATAATTGCCACTAGATAAATTAGATTTTAGCAGAACTCCATCTCTAGGTGTATATTGTTTTCATGGGACGGCAGGAAAACAAAAAAACACTACTAAATAAATAATTTGGATAAGAAGGATGGAAATTGGTATAAAATTTTGATTGATAGTGACGAGTCCTAGATAAATTAATGCATTATCAAATTTGTAAGAGGGGTTGTACTTTACAAGGACAAAGACAGAATAGCAATTTAATGTCCTTAAAAGTTTAAATATTGAGGTTAATTAATATACCAGAGAAGAGAAAGGCCAAGAAAGGTAGGACAGCATGGTATCTTGGAAGACAAAACAAAGAGAATTACCTATAATTTCCATGGTATGTCACAGACACATGTGTGAGAAGTTTTTCTATTCATGAGATAAAGTGTTTTTCTCAGTGACTTCATTGTCTTTAACAAACTGCCTCCCTGTAATAATGTCACTGGCCCTATTTCATTCTTTTTCCAAATCATAGAGAACAATTCACCTTAGAACTTTAAAATAGTGAATGACCATGTTTACTCCCAATTTGGGATAGCTGAATAATAGTGACTGGAAATGTACAGTATTGATCAGCAATAGTATTCTTAAATTATTAAAATGAATGTTTTATTATGTTCTACATGATTTAATGTTTCAACACTTTGAACAAAAATCTAGCTTGTTACAGCGCACATGTGCAAAACTTCAAGAATTTGAAACATGTGCATTATATGCACACATAATGGCAAATTCAATAATCCCTTTGGCAAAATAGCTCTTTAACACTTAGAGTGAAACAATCTTTGTTTCAAGAGTCTTGAGAGCATTCATAAAATAGCACTATCTCTACTAATAGTATACATGCAGAACCTTACCCAGAGAATAATGTTATATAAAAATAAAGGCCTAGCATTTTTAAAAATTATTTTTCTTATATGTGCTCCAATTTTGAAATTCTATGGAAGTTTTAACTTTTTCCCTAGTGGTTATGAACCTGATAGAGGGATTATAATTTCAAAGAGTGAAACAGCAGCATTTATAGGTGTGAATGAGCAACAAAAGTGCCCCCCCAACCCGCCACGCTGATATTGAACAACAGCTGAATTTTTTATTTGGGGTTTCTATCTCTAATATATTGTTTCCCAAACTAATAGTGCAATTCTGTTGATCAAGCTTAATGCAGATATGGTAAAGAATGTGGTCATTTATAATAGGTAAATAGCTGCCTGAGCCATTTAGATACCAGACAGCAATAAGTGCTCAGTGATTGAGATGGAAAATGGACGTCTCATTTAAAAGAAAGTCAAGCAGTTCATTAATTTATGCCCTTTTAAACCCGCGAATGTTTTGTAATTCCTAGATTTTAGGGAACTTTTAAAAGTCTGGTCTAAAATGCCACAGGCACATTAGCAGGAACATTTAAAGCTGTTAGAGGCTTCCAGCAGATTGTATTATTTATTATGTGCAGGCTCTAGAGGCTAAGAGCAGCTGAAAGGATGGCAGTACCAACAGCTGAAAATGAGGATTCTCTAAATAAAGGGCCAGTTGCCATTTAGCCTGGTGTGTAAAGAACTGAAAATAAAGTGAAACTCCTGTGAAAACAAAAAATGAGTCCTTCTATCCCTGTGCAACTGAAAGTGGAAATGTTTGTACACTATTTCATCAAAAGGTATAATTAAAAATAGATGCTTCTCTCCCTGCATGAGTGAAAGAGCTGTCATGAACAAATAAGGAACTGAATATGTAAGCACATTTTAGATCACAGGATAGTCTTCAAAACCTGTTTTTTTTATTATCATTATTAATATGATCATACATAATAAATGCCATGAATGTTTATTTAGTATATGAACAAATTTAGTATACAATTTTCTGATCAAATTTCTGGACTGACTTCTTTCTTTTTTAAAACCGAGAACTATTATTGTCATCTAGATAAGTCCTTACTTCATTTTTAAGTGTGAAGCACTGGATGGGGTGGACATTATGAGACAAAGGGATGTTGACAAATAAAGAAAACATGGCTCCCAAGGTTGAATGAGCTCAGTAGTCTTTGTCTAGACAGGTCATGTAAAAGTCAGGGATATGAGTCATCAATCTGCACTCAAAATTTTTCACCAATATGTCTCACTTTATGAAACAGGTTGAAAAAAAAATAATTGAAAGGCTATTGTCCACCTTTCCTTAAAGTCTTAGTAAAATGACCCCTACATGCTTCTTAGTGACCACTTAGTTTTCTTTAGTATGACAACAATGTCAAGATTTGTGATTTAGGATGTGAATAAGACTCCCATGCTGGATCCTCCATATTTCCAGATTAATGAAAACTTCAGTTTTTCTCATTTAAGTTCTGAAATGACCATTGTCTTAAAAATGTGGGTACCTGTCTATGTGTGTGTATGGGGCAGAAGGGGGTCTGAGGATAAATGTGTGCACTCATTCAGGACAAGAAGACAGGCAACGGTTCTGGGGTGGTTGGAGGAGGCAGTCCTGCTTATTCTAGAACCTTGAGAGCTGCCTTAGATGGATGCCATTTGAGCCTGGAAAATGCCACAGCTGCTGCCATCTAAGGGAATCAGTGTGGCAGCTGCTGCAAAGCAAGTCTGGAGGGACAAGTTTCTCATTGCTAATACCCAGTTTACAAGGTATTCTTTGAGGAGGAGCCATCATATCACTCAGAATAACATAAAATCAAGGGAGTTCTATTACTATAAAGATTTTTTTATGGCTTTTTTTATTCTGTCTGTAGCTCTGAAATGATAAGCAGGGTATTGATATTAATGTTTAAGCTTCACAATCCTTCACTAAACCAGTTTTCTGGGTTTTGTGATCCTGGCAGTATTTATCATTAAAACTGTAATTGCATTTCTTGTGGCCATGAAATATTTACCTTTATATCTAATTTTAGTCTGTTGCTGAAAGAATATTCCCCAAACTAGAATAATGTTATCTAAGGAAGAAAGTTATCTAAGGCAAGAAATATTGCATTTTCTCCAAAGGATGTGTCTACAATTCATGTTACTAGTGTTAAATTTGCCACTCCTGTGTTCTGTCTCCTACCTCAGACATTACACAGGATCCTGCCCTACCGAACTTCTTTTGGAAGATTAGAAATTAATAGTTTCTGTTATGTTCAGTAATAAGAATTCCATGACAAAATGGCCAACACAGTGTTCAGATTCACGCATAGGACTACTGCAAGAGTGTTGGATTGAGTTACACCTATCTTTGTAAACCCTTGATTTTTTTTTCCTATTGTTCTTTTGCAGTATCCCAGAATTTTCTAGAAGGATCTCTTCAAGGATCCCTGCAACGATGAATATATTTCCTTTTGTTCCCCTATTCTAACTTTATTTTTTATTTGGTACATTACAACTATACATAGGAGTGGAATTTTGTGTTACATATTTATACATGTGCATTCAAAAATATAATTTCATGGGTCTGGATTTGTAGCTCTGTGGTAGAGCATTTGCCTGGCATGTGTGAGGCCCTGAGTTTGATCCTCAGTACCACATATAAATAAATAAATGAAAAGCTCCATTTACAGCTAAAAAATATTTTTAAAAATATATGTATATATACTTTCATTCACAGTGCAGGGTGCATTTCCAGAGAAAATTTACTTCTGCCTCCAGAGAATTAATTTGAAAAGCAACAAAAGTTTATCCAATTAATGAAAGTGCCAACACTCCAAGTATAAGCATAGAAAAAATGGAAAACTGCTATTTAATTGTCTCTGAAAAAAAAATAAGGATTCTTAAAAAGACACAAATTTCTTCAGATTATGCCAAATCAACAGAAAAACATGGGTCTGAGCCATACAGCTTTGATCATATGGAATTGCCCTATAAGAAATTATGCTGGAGTGTGTGAGGAGGATTTTCAGACTAATTGTCATACAGGAGTCTTTTTGAGAGGTATTGTTCACTGATTTAAATCTTTTTCTTCCTGAAGTTCATAGGAAGAGAATTCTTCCTAGTGTCACTGTTTAACAGTCGTATTCTTTAGAAATAAATTAATTTATTACATAAATTAATAAATAACAAAAGACCATATTTCTTCTTTGAGGTGACTGCCAGTTAGAGGAAGATTTGTGACACTTTCTTACGAAGATTATACTTGATATTTCACATATGTCTTTTATGTATTGATCCAATTCCTTCTCCCATTTATATTCCCTTTGTTCTTTCTTAGATGTTTAAGATGTTTTATTTATTATAAGTTAAAATGAAGGCCTTTTAGGAAAAAGAAAGATAGACATCCACTTACATTGCAACAAAAAATGTATATATGTAAGGTATAACAGGAAGAACTCCTTATAAATCCCAGTAATGATAAAGCAGGATGATGACCCTTGCAAAGTCTGTCCAAACATGGAGCAAATGGAATTTTACCTGGTCCTGAAGATATATTTGCATAGCAACTCATGGCAATAATTCCACGTCCCTGATACAGAACATGACAGAGTATAATCTATGTAAAGAAAGATACATATGCTTATTAAAAATACATTAGTACATATCGAATCACATTAAAAAGATTTTAACTAAGATAATGTAAGTTACTCTCTAAGGCATATTGTTACAGTGAATTTGGAAAAGAGGATGTCTGATTTCCTCTTTAATTGATCAGTATTTACAATATTTATGATCATACCCAATAAATGAGGCCTTTTTGAAGGCATATTAAGACAATGAAAAGCAAAACATGCACTTTACCATGTCTTCATAGAGTCTGAAGAATGGAGAGACAGATAGACCAAGAGATCTTGCAACATTAAGTGTTACAGCACAGATACTAAAAAGAGGTAGCCTAGATTCAAATATTTGCTCTGCCTCTTACTTATGAAAAATTTTTGGCACAGTGTGAAGCCTCTCAGACTCATTCATCCCTTCTATAGAGTTCAAATAAAATTAGAGCCTACTTCATAATTTTTTTGTGACTATTAATTGAGTTATATGAGTCACCTAAACCAATGCTTTCCACAAAATAGATGCCAAATAAGTGTCAACTCACTATTAGCATGTTTCAAAAAAATGATGATTATAGATAAAAGTAGTAATTCTTAATTTTTTTGGATGTTTCAAATGTCCTCTGCTAAGTGGACAAACTTTAAGAAGTCTTCCCCCTAAAAAAAATAACAATTAGAGAAAATATTTTATAACACATTTATACAAAATTTCCTAGGTGATTTAAGTATCAATGAACTACTGAAAATTTATCAAGGGATTGTTGGTTATGAAATCTAGGTTTGAATAATATTTATTATGACTCACTTTATAAATGTTAAAAAGGACCCATATGTGTATGATTTACATTGTATGTTATGGAATATTTCAAAAAAATTTCACTTGCTTTTCCAAAATATCTATTTTGGGGACAAAAATTTTAAAATGTAAGTAATCTGAAGAGATTTGAAATTGATGATACTATTTATAATTAAAAAAAACTTTCAAAACTTCTCAGTTATAAGCAAATTCCTGAAACTTCTTTTTATTGAGGAAAAGAACAGCATGGCACAGCATGACAAAAATATAGCAAAAATAATACAAAAAATATATTCCTCAAAAACATCCAGCACCTGTCAAAGAAAGCAAATTGAATATTGAGATATTTGCCATCATTAAATTATTTATAATTTGGAACAAATATTAATAAGAGTCCCTCAACATTTAGGTGTAGAATTTTAATATCAGCCTTACATTGAAGAATATTCTTCATATACTTTCCCATAGAGATAAGAAATAAATATAGTTTAAATTTTGTTATCATGTGAATAAGCAATAGTCCACTCATACCATTATTTAGAACATGAAGATGTCACTTTTATAGCTCAAAACACCTATTCAATTTCTGCCTTGAATTACACTGCACATTTTAATATGATGTGAGTTCTGAAGACAACAGCACTAACTTCAATTAGTTTTTAGTGGTGCTAATTTCTTACATAATTCACACAGCAAAAATAACCCACATTTCTTCAATACGTAAGAAACCAAATGTTTTCACTAGAAGAAAATCTTCATGGAATCCAAAGTGTGAATGATCAATGAACTTGAGATGAATGCTGATTGTAGATTTGTGAAAGTCTACATTTTTTATCTATTACTGTTTGGATTTAATATAGAGAAATTACAAAGTCTGAGCAGTTGCAATGGTTCTAGACTCAGGTAACAGGTAATGTTTGTTTTCTTGTTTTGTTCGTCTCTTTTCTTGTTCCCTCATCTTCCTTTGAAAAGTTCTTCTGTATGAAAGATGCAATCCCATCCCCTTTCCATAAGATCACTGCTCCTCACTTTTCCTTGGCTAGGTACACCTCACATCTCAAAAAAAATCTTGTTAAAATACTTTTCTTCAATAGTCAGTGACTAAATTAGCAGTAAATGATAGCTTTATTAATTACCATTCTCATAAGCTTACTAAAAATTAAATAATTGTGTTCACATAATATGTACAGTAAAATAATAGTAAACTACCTTGTAAGATTATTATTTTAACAGACTACTACATGCATACCAACTTGAACAACACCTGATCTAAAGAAAATGCTCAATAATTATTAGTTGTTGTTATTATTATTATTATTATTATTATTATTATATAGATGCTATAGGAGACGTTAATGGATGTCACAGTTTAAACAACAACGTGGTGAGGTGTTATCACTCACTCCAATTAGACTATAACTTAATTACATTTCCAGTGAACTGATAATCACTATAAATATGCAATTCACTCATCTTAGTTATATTTAGACATATCTCCTTGGATTTATATGATCAAAGGAAGGAAGAGATAATAAAGTGCTCATATTTACTCTTTTTGAAAGGAAATATTGAAAAGAACAACTTTGAATAGCAGGTAAATGGATGGCATTGGAGAAGATAATGCTAAGTGAAGTTAGCCAATCCCCAAAAAACAAATGCCAAATGTTTTCTCTGATATAAGGAGGCTGATTCATAGTTGGGTAGGGAGGTGAAGCATGGGAGGAATAGATGAATTCTAAGTAGGGAAGAGGGGTGGGAGGGAATGGGAGGGGACAGGGGGTTAGTAGGATGATATAATATGATGAACATCATTATCCAAAGTACATGTATGAAGACACAAATTGGTGTGAACATACTTTATATACAACCAGACATTTGAAAAATTGTGTTCTATACGTGTAATAAGAATTGTAATGCATTCTATTGTCATTTATTTTTAAAAAATCAATTATAAATTTTTAAAAAATAAATAAATAGTTAAAAATATTGACAGGTTAAGAATCAGTACTGCCTTCTTATTTAAAATGGTCTTTGTCTATAAAGGTAGGCAAGCAGAAACCTATGAATGATTACAAGTCATAATTTATGGAAAAATCACATACAGTATTTGACTACTTCTAGGATACAACTATAGTTTTCTCTTGGCATATTTCTAATAAGTATTTTTGTCTAAAAATGCAAGATTTATTGAGGAATCCCCAACATGCCAGGCCATGGGCATGACCATGTTGCTAAAATGATGCTCCATGTAGACTGGTCTCCTGGCTCATGTGACACCAAATTGTAAATGAATAATAAATGTGTTGTATAAATGTATTAAATTATTATAAGAATATAAGGGTTTGAGCAGAGCATTCCAGGGAAGGCTACAGGAAGTCAATTAGCCTTCTGAAAGAGAGAAAAATATGGAACTCAAACACAATAAATGGCAAATATCTTCAGGAAAAAGGAACAAAACAACAACAACAACAACAAGAAAAATTCAGGTTTCTGAAGAACTGTGGCACAGGGATTACTAGCAAAGCTGGAACTGAGAAGGTCAAGGAGATTATCCTGCTAGGAGGTTGTAGAGGCAAATGGTATGATCAGATTATAGAGAATCACGGGCCACTCTGTCCACTTCAGATTTTGTCAAAAGATAAGGCATTGTAGAATAACACAAGAGAATGTAGTGATAAGCTGTGCATTGGCAAAATTCTTTTTGGTTCCAGAGATTGATCCCCGGGGCACTTAACCACTGAGCCATATCTGGCTTTGAACTTGTGATCCTCCTGCCTAAGTCCCCTAATCTGCTGGGACTACAGGCATGCACCACCATGCCTGGCTTGAAATTTTTCTTATATGTGAATTTTTAAAGACTTAAAGATCATTTATTATTATTAACAGAAAATATTTATGATTTGTATCAACCAGTAGGAGATTTGATTAAAAGATTACTTACTAAAAATATTCAAACTTTTCTGATTGGAGAATGTGCCTTAGTTTTAGAATAGATCACTTAGCTAATTAAGTATGAAAACATTCCTATCAAGCAACTCGGATGCACTGAAACATGGAAAAGTGGTAGCATGAATTAAGGGACAGCAAAAAATGCAGAGCGACCAGAAAAGATGGGAGTCAATGATAGAAGGTGAACTGTTTTAATGGGGACAAAAAGTTGAAAAATAAAAAATTCAAAAATAAAAATAATAATTCCTCTTATAAATCTGTAATAAATCATCACAACAGACCATGTGCCTTCTGTTCATTATAACACCTCCTTCCTCTCCCCCTCTCGCCCCCACACACAATAAGTAGGCAAACACTAAAGAAATTAATCCCAAAAGGTAAAAGTCAAAGTGTGAAAAAGTCAGTATCTTAAAACACCTTCTTTATAATATTACCAAAAAAAAACCCTTACAGGATAAAAATGAAACAGCTTTATGACATAAAATTCAATTGCCAAAACTGTGTTGAGAAACTATGACATCTTCATGTTTGAAATAAATTGGAGATATGAGCTGAACTAAAAAAATACTTTCTGTTATGTCCCTTTGTTAGATGTTTATTACATTTATGCCCAGTAATTTGAAAACAGGAAAATGAGACAAAGCTTTCAATTATTGATTGTTAGTTTTGGTATCAACAGTGTTCCATGATATTCTTTTGAAAGAGAATTCATTTAATTTTGAAGAATTTGGTATTTTAGAAACATTTTTTAACCAGCGGTTTCAAAGGACATTTAAAACTTTAACTAAACTTTAAATGTTCCTACTACACGCATTTCACAGATGGTGAAACCATAGAACTGAGATGTTTGAATTATTTTCACAAGGAGTTTGTACTTGGTAAAAGTAGAATATAAAAATCCTGATGTGTGCTTGACTAACACCAATATATTTCATACTCTGAAAAAGTGGCCATAAAATCCAAAAGAACTTTCTTTACTTCCAGCTCTTTATAGAATAAGTCATGTTTTTATTATGATACACCTGTAAGGGAGCTAAGGAAATAACAGTTACTATCATATTTAATGATTATCAAATGAATGTAGTAAAATAACCATTTTATAAATAAATATTAAAATAGTGTGAGGAAAACAACAATATTTCAATGTCTTGTTTAGTGCTGGTCAGTAGAGAATTATTTTGGTTTTCTATAGCATTTTCCAAATTACTAAAACATAATGCAGTGTTTGGTTTGTTCAACACTCTCTGAAGAGGATAGAGAGAAGCCTATTTCATATAATTTTACATTTTGAAAAAGCATAGTATGCTCCAATCACTTAATATATTATTTCTATCAATAAATTTGTTAATATCTTGGAAATTGGAAAATAGTATGTCATTTTAATCTGATGAGGTCAAACGGTTTTTTAGAACTAGAATAATTATGTTCCATGCATTTATAAATATGCCATAGTATATTCTATTGTCATTTATAACTAATAGGAACCAATAAAAATTTAAAAGTTCGTTAGAAAAATACTAAATATTACAACAGAAAAGGCATAAACAACATAATGGGCAAGTTTCAAAGAAAAATTCATATTGCCAATAAACATGAAATTTTAATGCAAATTCTAAAATTATAAGATTAATTATTTTTCTCGTGCTAAGGAAATACATTCATATTGTTATATGTATGTAATATAATAGTTCCTATATAACATAAATTTTAATGATATATTTTGTGTTTATGATCGTAATATATATAGGACAATATAAACCTTCCTGGTGGGAATATAACTTGTTACAAACTCCTAAAAGCAGTTTTTCAATAAACATAAAAATCCTAGAAGCTGGGGTTATAGCTCCATTGGTAGAGCAGTTGCCTGGCCTGAATAGGGCACTGGGTTCGACCTTAGTACCACATAAAAACAAATATATAGAGATCCAACATGGCGGCGGGCGCAGAGAGATCAAGTCTCTGACCTCTTCAGCTGCACGGGCATAGGGAGTCTTAAACCATCGAAATGCTGTTTGCTCAGGAGCACTAGGCAATGCTGAGCTGACGTGGATCTGGGGTGAACAATCTGCGCCTCTCAGAACACACACCGAGCCTGGAGTGGCTGAATTCAGGCTCCCGTTCACCTGCGTTCTTGCAGACAAACCGCTGTGACTCAGCACTAAATGATACCCGATCCCACTGAAACAACTTGTCGGCTCTTCCTGATCCTGCCGAGGTTAATACCAAGCGAGCCTCCATAGGCAGTGGCCACAAGATTGAGACGGGGCTTGGGAGAGCCAGTCAGGACCTACCTGCTGCATCCGTCACCCGGCAAAGGGAACGAACTGTCACCATTCGCATGGGATATCAACATGGCAGAGAACTGATATCACCAGAATGTGGCGGAGGAGATAACTTCATTGAAACCAGCGGTGGCAGGAGAGCTCCCAGCTCTCCTGTGAGCGTGATACTCAGACCAAGGGAACAGCGGCGCGGGACCCGCAGCATGGGACCCCCGGTTACCGCTCCCACCAGCGCTGACAACTGAGGTCTCTTGCTCCAGCTACCGGGGGTGTGGTGACCGGAGGGCAACCAAAATACGCTGAGGGCTCTCAGCCCCAAGCTCCACAACCTTAGGGTCTGAGGGACTGGCAAACAGGGAGAGTGTACCCAGTCATTCAAGAAAATAGGGCTCCTGGGAGCAGCAGACCTGGCAGGTAGCCAGTATTGTGGTGAACGTCACCAATGAGAGGGGCCTGGCTGGAGGAAAAGTGGGGAAGTGTCTAGACACAAGAAAGGGCCCTAGGCACTCAGCATTGGAGACCCGCCCAGTCGGGGAGGAGGAGCTGCTGCACAGTGATTGGTTCCCACATATTGAGAGGAGAAGCTTGGCCCAGTGGGCACAGCTCCACCTACTGGAAGAGAAGTTAATTGAACTCTAAGACTGCACTTTTTAATTTTTTTTTAATTATTTGGTTTTTTTAATTGTTTTTCATTTTTATTTTTATATTTTATTTTTAATTATTTTTTTAATTTTTAATTTTTATTATTTTTTTATTATTTTTAAAAATTTATTCTTTTTTTATTTTCTATTTTTTTTCTTTTGTCTTTTCATTTCTTTACAATTTCCTTATTCCCCTTTCCTTGAATTCTACCTGTTTACTCTCATTCTTTTTAGTGACTTCTTCCCTTCCCTTCTAATACGTTTCCTCCCAAGCATCACGACGCTGTTTATGTGTAATTTACTAAATATGTATAGGCAAATGTTCTGAGGCATTATATAGTGCTACCAAGTCCCTAGCTACCCCCAAATACTCCAGACCATTCTTCTGTTAATATCCCTCGTCAGTAGAGCAACCTTCCAAGGTTGCCAAGAGATACCAACCTCAACACCATCACATCAATTGACCTAAATATAAGTCCCAAGACTAAATCGCAGACCGCTAAATGCCATCAGAATCCGTACACAGTCTAGGAAATGAATGAATCTGCATTTAAGTGCAACAAAACTCATCATCTCGAGTCATAGTCTCCCATCACAAAAGAGGGACTCCAGAGACACACAAAACCAAATAAATTTATGAGAGTAAACAGTAACTCAGCAGTAAAACAGAACAAGAAGTAACATGAGCAGCATGAAAAAGCAAGGAAGAAAAGGAGTACAAACAATGCAGGACAGCCTAAATATTCAGGAGGACCTAGAGGCATCAGAAAAATGGCCAAATAAAGAACTCAAGGAATACCTTAGAAAGATGGAATGGAATCTTAAAGAGGACATGAGACAGCAAATTCAAACAATGAATGAACACATTGAAAATGAATTACATAAACAGATAAAAGAAGCAAATAAGCATCTTTATCAGGAGATAGAGATTATTAAAAAAATCAATCAATAATTCTAGAAATGAAGGAAAACATAAACCAAATTAAAAACTCAAATGAGAGTATCATTAACAGAGTGGAGCAAGTAGAAGCCAGAATGTCAGATAATGAAGACAAAATATATCATCTTGAAAAGAGTCTAGCCAACTCAGAAAGGCTGGTAAAAAATCACGAGAAAAATATCCAAGAGATATGGGATAACATAAAAAAAACAAACTTAAGAGTCATTGGGATAGCGGAAGGAATAGAGGTTCAAACCAAGGGAATGAGCAACCTGTTGAATGAAATAATTATAGAAAACTTTCCAGATATAAAAAAGGAAATGGATGTATAAATTGTAGATGCATACAGGACACCGAGCATACAAAATCATAGTAGACCAACACTAAGACACATTGTTATGAAGATATCCAATGTATAGAACAAAGAGAAAATATTAAAAGCTACAAGAGAAAGGAGGCAGATTACATTCAGGGGTAACCCAATAAGGTTAACAATGGATTTTTCATCACAGACGCTGAAAGCGAGAAAATTTGGAACAATGGATTTCAAACATTGAAAGACAATGGACGCCAACCAAGAATTTTATAACCAGCAAAACTAAGCTTCAGGTACGACAATGAAATAAAAATCTTTCATGATAAACAAAAGTTAAAAGAATTTGCAGCCAGAAAACCAGCATTGCATAGAATCTTGAGCAAAACACTACATGAGGAAGAAATGAAAAACAATAACCCAAACCAACAGTGGGAAGTACCTCAGTAAAGCAAGAGGGGGGTGGGGGGAAGCTAATCATGGAGAAATAAACCAAATTAAAGTTTTAAAAAAATGATAAATAATCAAATATGGCTGGAAGTACAAACCATATATCAATAGTAACTCTAAAGTTAATGGCTTAAACTCACCAATAAAGTGACATAGGCTGGTAACATGGATTAAAAAAATAAATCCAACAATATGCTGCCTCCAGGAGACACATCTGATTGGAAAAGACATACACAGGCTGAAGGTGAAAGGTTGGGATAAAACATACCAAACACACGGTCCTCGTAAGCAAGCAGGGGTGGCCATCCTCATATGGAATAAAATTGACTTCAAGACTAAGTTAATCAAAAGGGATTAGGAAGGACATTATATACTGTTAAAAGGAACCATTAACCAACAAGACATAACAATTATCAATATTTATGCACCACATAATGGTGATGCGACGTTCATAAAGCAAACTCTCCTCAAGTTCAAGAATCAAATAGACCACAACACAATAATAATGGGTGACTTCAACACACCTCTCTCACCATTGGACAGATCCTCCAAACAAAAGTTGAATAAAGAAACTATAGAACTCAATAACACAATTAATAACGTAGACTTAACTGACATATATAGAATATATCAACCATCATCAAGTGGATATATTTTTTTCTCAGCAGCACATGGATCCTTCTCAAAAATAGACCATATATTATGCCATAGGGCAACCCTCAGTAAATATAAAGGGGTGGAGATAATACCATGCATTTTATCTGACCATAATGGAATGAAACTGGAAATCAATGATAAAAGAAGGAAGGAAAAACCCTACATCACAGGGAAAATAAACAATATATTACTGAATTATCAATGGGTTACAGAAGACATAAAGGAGGAAATAAAAAAAAATTCTTAGAGATAAATGAAAATACAGACACAACATATCGGAATCTATGGGACACAATGAAAGCAGTTTTAAGTGGGAAATTCATTGCCTGGAGGTCATTCCTCAAAAAAAGAAAAAAAAAAAAACAACAAATAAATGAGCTCACACTTCATCTTAAAGCCCTAGAAAAGGAAGAGCAAAACAACAGCAAATGTAGCAGAAGGCAAGAAATAATTAAAATCAGAGCGGAAATCAACGAAATTGAAAAAGAAGAAACTATTGAAAAAATTGACAAAACTAAAAGTTGGTTTTTCGAAAAAATAAATAAGATTGACAGGCCCTTAGCCATGCTAAGGAAGAGAAGAAGAGAGAGAGCTCAAATTAATAACATACAGGATGAAAAAGGCAATATCACAACAGATGCTACAGAAACACAGAAGACAATTAGAAATTATTTTGAAACCCTATATTCCAATAAAATAGAAGATAGTGAAGACATTGATAAATTTCTTAAGTCATATGATTTGCCCAGACTGAGTCAGGAGGATACACACAATTTGAACAGACCAATTATCAATGGATGAAATAGAAGAAGCAATCAAAAGACTACCAACCAAGAAAAGCCCAGGACCGGATGGGTATACAGCGGAGTTTTACAAAACCTTTAAAGAAGAATTAATACCAATACTTTTCAAGTTATTTCAGGAAATAGAAAAAGAGGGAGCTCTTCCAAATTCATTCTATGAGGCCAACATCACCCTGATTCCGAAACCAGACAAAGACACTTTAAAGAAAGAAAACTACAAACCAATATCTCTAATGAACCTAGATGCAAAAATCCTCAATAAAGTTTTGGCGAATTGGATACAAAAACACATCAAAAAAGTTGTGCAGCATGATCAAGTAGGACTCATTCCTGGGATGCAAGGATGGCTCAATATATGGAAATCAATAAATGTTATTCACCACATCAATAGACATAAATATAAGAACCATATGATCATCTTGATAGACGCAGAAAAAGCATTCGACAAAGTACAGCATCCTTTTATGTTCAAAACACTAGAAAAACTAGGGATAATAGGACCTTACCTTAACATTGTAAAAGCTATCTATGCTAAGCCTCAGGCTAGCATCATTCTGAATGGAGAAAAATTGAAGGCATTCCCTCTAAAATCTGGAACAAGATAGGGATGCCCTCTATCACCACTTCTATTCAATATATTTCTCGAAATACTGGCCAGAGCAATTAGACAGATGAAAGAAATTAAAGGCATAAAATTAGGAAAAGAAGAACTTAAATTATCACTATTTGCAGATGATATGATTCTATACCTGGAAGACCCAAAAGGGTCTACAAAGAAACTACTAGAACTAATAAATGAATTCAGCAAAGTGGCAGGATATAAAATCTACACACATAAATCAAAGGCATTCCTGTATATAAGTGACAAAACTTCTGAAATGGAAATGAGGAAAACACTCCATTCAAAATATCCTCAAAAAAATAAAATACTTGGGAATCAACCTAACAAAAGAGGTGAAAGATTTATAAAATGAAAACTACAGAACCCTAAAGAGAGAAATAGAAAAAGATCTTAGAAGATGGAAAAATATACCCTGTTCATGGATAGGCAGACCTAACATCATCAAAATGGCGATATTACCAAAAGTTCTCTATAGGTTTAATGCAATGCCAATCAAAATCCCAATGGCATTTCTTGTAGAAATAGATAAAGCAATCATGAAATTCATATGGAAAAATAAAAGACCCAGAATAGCAAAAGCAACTATAAGCAGGAAGTGTGAATCAGGCGGCATAGTGAAACCAGATTTCAAACTATACTACAGAGCAATAGTAACAAAAACAGCATGGTACTGGTACCAAAACAGGCGGGTGGACCAATGGTACAGAATAGAGGACACAGAGACTAATCCACAAAGTTACAACTATCTTATATTTGATAAAGGGTCTAAAAGCATGCAATGGAGGAAGGATAACATCTGAAACAAATGGTGCTGGGAAAACTGGAAATCCATATGCAACAAAATGAAACTGAATCCCCTTCTCTCACCATGCACAAAAGTTAACTCAAAATGGATCAAGGAGCTTGATATCAAATCAGAGACTCTGCGTCTGATAGAAGAAAAAGTTGGCTCCGATCTACATATTGTGGGGTCAGGCTCCAAATTCCTTAATAGGACACCCATAGCACAAGAGTTAACAACAAGAATCAACAAATGGGACTTACTTAAACTAAAAAGTTTTTTCTCAGCAAGAGAAACAATAAGAGAGGTAAATAGGGAGCCTATATCCTGGGAACAAATTTTTACTCCTCACACTTCAGATAGAGCCCTAATATCCAGAGTATACAAAGAACTCAAAAAATTAAACAATAAGATAACAAATAACCCAATCAACAAATGGGCCAAGGACCTGAACAGACACTTCTCAGAGGAGGACATACAATCAATCAACAAATACCTGAAAAAAATGCTCACCATCTCTAGCAGTCAGAGAAATGCAAATCAAAACCACGCTAAGATACCATCTCACTCCAGTAAGATTGGCAGCCATTATGAAGTCAAACAACAACAAGTGCTGGCGAGGATGTGGGGAAAAGGGTACACTTGTACATTGCTGGTGGGGCTGCAAATTGGTGCGGCCAATTTGGAAAGCAGTATGGAGATTTCTTGGAAAGCTGGGAATGGAACCACCATTTGACCCAGCTATTCCCCTTCTTGGACTATTCCCTAAAGACCTTAAAAGAGTGTATTATAGGGATACTGCTACAAAGATGTTCATAGCAGCACAATTCACAATAGCTAGACTGTGGAGCCAACCCAGATGCCCTTCAATAGATGAATGGATAAAAAAAATGTGGCATTTAGACACAATGGAGTGTTACTCTGCAATAAAAAATTACAAAATCATGGCATTTGCAGGGAAATGGATGGCACTAGAGCAGATTATGCTAAGTGAAGGTAGCCAATCCCTAAAAAACAAATGCCAAATGTCATCTTTGATATAAGGAGAGCAACTAAGAACAGATTAGGGAGGAAAAGCATGAGAAGAAGATCACCATTAAACAGGGATGAGAGGGGGGAGGGAAAGAGAGAGAGAAGGGAAATTGCATGGTAAAGGAAGGAGACCCTCATTGTTATACTAAAATTACATATAAGAGGAAGTGAGGGGAAAGGGGAAAAAAAACAAGAGAGAGAAATGAATTACAGTAGATGGGGTAGAGAGAGAAGATGGGAGTGGAGGGGAAGAGAGGGGAGGGGGGATAGTAGAAGATAGGAAAGGCAGCAGAATACAACATACACTAGTATGGCAGTATATGAAAAAGTGGATGTGTAACTGATGTGAATCTGCAATATGTATATGGGGTAAGAATGGGAGTTCATAATCCGTTTGAATCAAATGTATGAAATATGATATGTCAAGAGCTTTGTAATGTTTTGAACAACTAAAAAAACAATAAAAAAACCAAATATATAAAATAAGGTTATTGTGTCTTTCTACAACTAAAAATATTTTTTTAAAAAATTCTAGAAATAAATCTCATGTTTCACCGAGCATTTTCATGTCCAGAAAGGCATCCTGAATAATTAATTCTATAATTATTTTTATATAAATGAATATTGGGAAAATATTTATTGCAAATGTTTGCAGTAGTAAAATGTAGAAAGCTGATTAAATGTCTAATAATTTCTTAGCTGTGACAATTTCATACCTTATTGTGAACATCTAAAATGATGAGGAAGAATTTTTAATGATGATAAAAAAATGCTTATAATATTTTGGTATTGTAATAGTTTAAAAGTCGATTACAAAACATTTATTACATTTATGAAAAATAAAAATGAATATGAATGGTATAACTATGATGTGTAAAAAATAATCATACTTTTTTAGTGTTTTAGTATTTTATTTATTTTCTACAATACTCTTGCATTATTTTTTTAAAGTTTCAATAAAGTTTATTATTCAATTTCCTTATTTATTAGAATTGGAGTATATTTTTAAGAAACTGATTTTTTAACTCCTTTTTGAACCTTTGTAAAAAAACAGAATTCATAGGAAGTTGAAAATAAATGTAAGGAACATTCCATAAAACATTCATCCAATTTTCCCCAATGTTAACATCATACAGTTATATATGTACTCATGTGTATGTGTTTGTGTGTGCAGTTTTATCATATGCAACATTATATAATTAAAACACTGGGAAAAAACACTATGGAGATACATAACTATATCATTACTAACATCATAATTTCCTTTTGATACCTTGTTATATTTATGCAATTCTTTGCCCTTATCACCTGATAGCTACCAGCATCTATACTTATGCTATTTTTTAAATATTATACAAGTAGAAGTACAAATTATATATACTTTTTAGATTCGTCATTGTTTTATTCAGCATAATTTCTTTGAAGTTTATTAAGATTGTTGTAGTTATTAATAATTCCATTTTTTTAATTGCTGATATGTATTCTGCAGTATAGATATAATACATTTGTTTAACCATTTGCCAGAGTTGTGTAAGTATATTCTGATTCAAGGATATATTGAGAAAAGCTACTGTGAGTATTTGTATGATGATTTCTGCATAAAAATAATTTTTTTGCTTCTGGGAAATAAATATCTAATAAGTATAGTTTCTAGATTATATGCAAAATAATTTTCCTAGTGATTATATCATTTAATAATGTCACCAATTAAATATGACTAATCAACTTTCTCCACAGCCTAACCAGCAGTTGAGTTTATCACTACATTTTTTAAAAATTTATTCAAATTAATAAATTTTGTGATTTTAATGCATTTCTATAATGGCTAATGATGTTAAATATCTTTTCACTCTGTCAATGGATATCCTATTTTGTGAAATATCTGTTCATGTCTTTGGCCCATTGTTGAGCTTTTAGAGTTTTTATCTATTTTAGATATGATTTTTCTGTTGAATATATGGTTTGAAAATATTTTTCTTCACTTTGTAATTTGTTTTCTTTATCTAGTTAAGAGGATTTTCACAAAATAGTGTCCATTTTTGAACAATCAATGCCAAAAAATTCAGTTGGTAATGGGTCATCCTTTCACTAAATAGTTCTGAAAGAAAAGAAAAATCAAATTTAAAAAAAAAAAAAAACTATAAAGTCCTCACCCATTTCTCAAACTGTGCACAAAAATTTATTAGAACTATAGACACAAATGTAAAAGATAAAATTTCCAAACTTCTGAACAAGTATATATGAAAATCCTCATGAACTTGTGTTAAACATGCTTAGATATGACTCTGAAAGTATTCATCATATTTGAAAAAAAAATAGGTCTCTTTACAATTATCAATGTTTTGTTTCAAAACAGAGTAAGAAAACAAAATAAACAGTTCAGAAATTGAGAGAATATATTACAACATAAGAACTCTGAAAAAAAAATTGTATCCAAAATATTGAAAGAACACAGTTATGAAGACAAGTAATTTCTTTTTTTCTTTTTTAAATCTAATTTGTTATGTATGACAGCAGAATGCATTACAATTTATGTTACACATAGAGAGCACAATTTTTCATATGTCTGGTTGTATTCAAATATAGTCACACCATTCATGTCTTCATATATGTACTTAGGGTAATGATGTCCATCTCATTTCACCATCTTTTCTACACCTATGTCCCCTCCCTTCCCCCTCATTCCCTTGCCTATCTAGAGTTTGTGGAATCCTCCCATGCTCCCTCCCTAGCCCATCATGAATAAGCTTCCTTGTATTAGAGAAAGCATTCAGCATTTTTTTGTGATTGTCTAATTTGATTTAGCATTATAGTCTCCAACTTCATTGATTTACCTGAAAATGCCAGTATTTTATTCTCCTTTAATGATGAGTAATATTCTATTGTGTATACATACCATATTTTCTTTATCCATTTATCTCCTGAAGGACATCTAGGTTGGTTCCACAGTTTAGCTACTGTGAATTGTGCTGCTATAAACATTGATGTGGCTGTGTCCTGTAGTATTTTTAAGTCCTTTGGGTATAAACCGAGGAGTGGGATAGCTGGGTGAAATGGTTTATCAATTCCCAATTTTCCAAGGAATCTCCATACTGCTTTCCATATTGACTGTACCAATTTGCAGTCCCACCATCAATGTATGAGTGTGGTTTTTCCCCACATGCTCGCCAACAGTTATTGTTTATATTCTTAATAGCTGCCATTCTGACTGGAGTGAGATGATATCTTAGTTTTGAGTTGCATTTCTGTAATTGCTAAAGATGTTGAACATTTTTTCATATGTTTGCTGATTGATTGTATGTCATCTTCTTAGAAGTTTCTGTTCAGTTCCTTGGCCCATTTATTGATTGGGTATTTTGTGTGTGTGTGTGTGTGTGTGTGTATGTTTAAATTTTTGAGTTCTTTATATATCCTCAATATTAGTGCTCTATCTGATGTGCATGTATAAAAATTGCTTCCCAGATCTAGGCTCTCATTTAACTGATTATTTTTTTGCTGAGAAGAAGCTTTTTCTTTAAATACATCCCATTTATTGATTCTTGATTTTAATTCTTGCACTATGGGGGTTTTATTAAGGAAGTCGGAGGCCTAACCAAACATGATGGAGATTTGGGCCTACTTTTTCTACTAATAGATGCAGCATCTCTGGTTTAATTTCTAGGTACTGTATTTATTTTGAGTTGAGTTTAATGCATGGTGAGAGATAGAGGTTTAATTTCATTGTGTTGTATATGTATTTCAAGTTTTCTCAGCACCATTTGGTGAAGAGGCTATCTTCTCTCCAATGAATATTTTTGGCACCTTTATCTAATATAAGATAACTGTAATTGTGTGGGTTAGTCTTTGTGTCCTGTATTCTGTACCAGTCTATTTTGTTGCCAATACCATGCTGTCTTTGTTACTATTGCTCTGTAGTATAGTTTAAGGTCTGGTACAGTTATGCCACCTGCTTTACTCTTCTTGCTAAGAATTCCTTTAGTATTTTTGAAACTTTATTTTTCCAGATGAATTTCATGACTACTTTTTCTATTTCTATGAGGAATGTCATTGGGATTTTAATTGGAATTGCATTAATTCTGTATAGTGCCTTTGATAGTATAGTCATTTTGGCAATATTAATTCTGCCTATCCAAGAACAAGGTGGATCTTTCCATCATCTAAGGTCTTCTTTATTTTATTTCTTTAGCATTCCATACTTTTAATTGTAGAGGTCTTTCACCTCTTTCATTAGGTTGATTCCCGATTTTTTTGAGGCTATTGTAAAAGGGATAATATTTCTCCTTTCCCTTTTAGAGGATTTTTCACTGATATACATAAATGCCTTTGATTTATTGGTGTGGATTTTGTATGTTGATACTTTGATGAATTCATTTACTAGATCTAGAAGTTTTCTGGTGCAATTTTTGGATCTTCTAGATACAGAATCATATCATCAGCAAATATTGCTAATTTGATCTCTTCTTCTCCTATCCATTTCCCTTTAATTTACTTTCTCTGTCTAATTGTTCTGGCCAGTGTTTCAAGAACTATGTTAAATAGAAGTGGTGAAAGAGGGCATCCCTGTCTTGTTCCAGTTTTTAGAGGGAATGCTTTCAATTTTACTCCATTTATAATGATGTTGGCCTGAGGCTTCGCATAGATAGCTTTTATGATGTTGACATATGGTTCCTATTATCCCTAGTTTTTCTAGTGTTTTGAACTTGAAGTGGTGCTGTATTGTGTTGAATGCTTTTTTGGCATCTGTTGAGATAATCATGTGGGTCTTATCTTTAAGTCTGTTGATGTGATGAATTACATTCATTGATTTTAATATGTTGAACCAATCTTGCATCCCTGGAATAAACCACACTTGATCATGGTGCACGATCTTTATGATATGGTTTTATATTCATTTTATATGCATCTATGTTCATTAGAGATATTGATCTGAACTTTTGTTATTTGATGCGTCTTTACCTGGTTTTGGAAACAGGGTGATACTGGCCTCATAGAATGAGTTTGGATGTACTCCTTCTTTTTCTATTTCACAAAATAATTTGAAGAATATAGGTATTAGTTCTTCTTTACAGGTCTTGTAGAACTCAGCTCCGTATCCATCTTGTCCTGGGCTTTTCTTGGTTGGTAGGCTTCTGATGGTATCTTCTATTTCATCATTTTAAATTGATCCGTTTAAATTGTGTTTGTCATCCTGATTCAGTTTGGGCAAATCATATGACTCTAGATATTTGTTGATGCCTTCAATATTCTCTATTTTATTGAAGTACAAGTTTTCAAAATAATTTCTCATTATCTTCTGTATTTTTGTAGTGTCTGTTGTGATATTTCCTTTTTCATCATTTATGTTAGTAATTTGAGTTTTCTTTCTCCTTCTCTTTGTTAGCATGGCTAAGGGTTTGTCAATTTTATTTATTTTCTCAAAGAGCCAAATGTTTGCTTTGTCATTTTTTTCAATTGTTTTTTTCTTCAATTTCATTTATTTTACCTCTGATTTTAATAATTTTCTATCTTCTACTGCTTTTGATGTTGATTTGTTCTTCCTTTTTTAGGGCTTTGAGGTGTAAAGTTAAGTCATTTGTTTGCTGATTTTTTCTTCTTTAAAGGAATGAACTCCATGCAATGAAATTTTCTCTTTGTACTGCCTTCATAGTGTCCCAGAGATTTCAATATGTTGTATCAGCATTCTCATTTACCACTAAGAATTTTTAAACTCCTTCTTGATGTCTTTCGCAACCCATTGTTCATTCAGTAGCATATTATTTAGTCTTCAGGTGTTGGAGTAGTTTTTATTTTATCATTGATTTCTAATTGCATTCCATTGTGATCTGATAGAATTCAGTGTAGTATCTCTACTGTATTTGCTAAGAGATGCTTTGTGGCATAATATATGGTCTATTTTATAGAAGGATCTATGTGCTGCTGAGAAGAAAGTCTGTTCACTCTTTGATGGATGAAATATCCTATATATGTCAGTGAAGTTTAAGTTATTGATTGTTTTAGAGTTCTATAGTTTCTTGGTGCAGCTTTTGTTTGGAAGATCTATCCAGTGGTAAAAGAGGTGTGTTAAAGTCACCAAGAATTATTGTGTTGTGTTCAATTTGCTTCTTGGACTTGAGAAGAGTTTGTTTGATGAACATAGATGCTCCATTTTGGGGGGTATATATTCTTATAATTGTTAACTTGTTGGTATATGGTTCACTTGAGCAGTATGTAATGTCCTTCTTTATCCTTATAGAATAATTTTAGCTTAAAATCCACTTTATTTGATTAGAGGATGGAAACTGCTGCTTACTTCCACAGTCCATGTGAGTGGTATGCTTTCACGGAACATTTCACCTTCAGTCTGTGTATGTCTTTTCCTATGAGATGAGTCTCTTGGAGCCAGCATATTGTTGGATCTTTTTTCAAAACCAATCTGCTAGCCTGTGTCTTTTGATTGGTGACTTTAAGACATTAACATTGAGGGTTATTATTGAGACATGATTTGTATTCCCTGCCATTTTTGTTATTTAATTTGACTTGTTTTTTTCCTTTGATTAGTTTTTTCTTCAGGGTAATACCTCCCTCTGCTGATTTTAATTGTTGTTTTTCATTTCCTCTTAATGGAATGTTTTGTCAAGCATGTTTATTAGGGCAGGTTTTCTAGTTGTAATACTTTTAAGTTTTGTTTATCATGAAAATTTTTTAATTCATCATCATATCTAAAAATTTTGCTGAATATAAGATTATTGGCTGGCTTCCATTTTCTTGCAGAGCTAGATATATGTTCTTCCAGGATTTTCTAGCTTTCAGGGTCTGGGATGGAAAATCTGCACATAACCTAATTGGTTTCCCCTCTATATAATCAGATTCCTTTCTCTTGTAGCATGTATAATTCTTTCCTTATTTTGTATGTTAGGTATTTTCATTATAATTTGCCTTGGTGTGGATCTCTTGTAATTTTGTACAATTGGCATCCTATAAGCTTCTTGTATTTTGTTTTCCAATTTATTCTTTATGTTTGGAAAATTTTCTGATATTATTTTGTTGAATAGATTGCTCATTCCTTTGGTATGGAACACTATCCCTTCCTCTATCCCAATAAGTCTTAAATTTGGTCATTTTATATTATCCCATAATTCTTGAATGTTTCGCTCATGGTTTCTTACCATCTTCACTGTGTGATCAACATTCTTTTCAAGATTATATATTTTGTCTTCATTGTCTGAAGTCCTGTCTTCCAAGTGGTCTAATCTGTTGGTGATGATTTAAATTAAACTTTTAGTTTGGTTTATTGTTTCTTTCATTTCAAGAATTTCTGTTTGGTTTTTTTAGAACCTCTATCTCCTTATTGGAGTAATTTTTTTTTTGCTTTCTGTATTTGTTTATGTAACTCTTTATTGAAATAATCTTTTGCTGCTTATATTTGCTGTCTTATACCATCCTTGAATTCACAGAACATTTACATTATGTACATTCTGATCTCCTTCTCTGTAATTTCTTCTTCCATGCTGCCCATGGATTCTAATAATGTGGTATATTGATTTGTTTGCAGAACTTTCTTCCCTTGACTTTTCATGTTGCTTGTGTCTCTTCCCTTCTAGCAGTGTGGGTCCATTTTTACCCTATAGGCTTACAGTTCCCCTGTTGGATTCCATTGTCTCTCTTTTGAGGGAAAGCACAATGTCAACAGATCCCAATATAAACAACATACAACCTTAAATCAAATATTTGCTATTAAGACATTTACAGTTTGTTCAAAATGTACAGAAATGGTGAATTCAATTATTATCAGTAGGTTTGTGAAAAGGTTTACAGTTTCCGAAGGTGGACAAAGAACCAGGGGTGAGGTATAGGATGATATGCTGAGGAGGTAGGAGGTGAGGACATAGAGTTATTAGATCTTAAGAAGTGTGAAAGAGAAATCTAAAGAAGGTTAGTAGAAGAGAAATGAAGTAATTTTGGGTAGAGAAGTAAGTGGGAAGACATTAGAATTCATAAAACATATATATAATATATATATAAATTTAAAAAATGTTAAAATAGTGAAAATCAGAGAAAGAAAAAAAAAAAAAAGAATATACAATACAACCCAGACATCCCAGTCCTCAGTATCCTAATTCATGCAAAATACTTGGTTTCACACATGTTGGGGATGTGATGGTGGGAGAATAGAGAAGGAGAAGGAAAAAAATCTGGAAGGAAGAAACAAGGTTTGTTTTGGTTGGAGATCAATATCTTTCCTGCTTCCCTTCTCATCCATTAGGTGGGGTCTTCTGTTGTTAGCTGGTATCTCTGCCATCAGGATGATGAAGATAAACAGAGTAGGAGTGTTGGTCTTGCATGAAGGGCACCAGGAAGTGAAGTGTGGCACCCACCAATCCCCAAAGGGAGACTGCATCTCAAGGATCTCTTTCGGGGCCCACCAGGGTGCCTGATTTTATCTTCTTATCTTGCCTGAAGACTTCCCAGTTCCTGGTCCCTATATTAGTCTCTAAACTGTATCACACTCCCCTTCTCCCTTTCTATTTCCTAATAAGGGACCTTTCTCTCAGGGAGTCTTGTTTGTGGCCCTCTGAGCGCTGCACACCATCCGCTTCGAGTTGTTTTGTATTGTGCAGTCACTGTGCCAGGTTAGCGGCTACTGTGGAGAAGGGGGAGTTAGAAACTATGGTTACCCAGCCAGCCAGAGTTGCCTCCACTAAAGATGGTGATGAACGTGACCCAAGATGGTGGTGGCTGATTTCAGTGATGGGATGTTGAGTCAGGTGGGTGGAGCCAGGCGATGGTGTTGGACTATGTGTTAAGGGATGAGCTCTGTGGCATGCAGTGTGTGGGTGTCAGCTGTCTTCAGAGTCAGTGCAATGTCCCAAAGTGCAGGCAGCCTACTGCGCATAGGGGACTATCTCCATTGCTGCAGAGTCCCAAGAGGGAGGAGACCAGGGGATCCCCATGTTTGTATATGGGGGTCTACCTGAGAGTTGCAGCTGAATTTCCTGTGTGTGGGTAGCTGCCAGGTATACTGCATGGGAGCAGCATCAGGGATTTCTGCTTTGGTGGATGGCCAAAAGTTCTGCACAGTTGCTGATAATGGTGGTCTTGCTGAGTCACATGGTAGTCCTGCATGGGCCAGTAGTTGGGAAAACTACTCTGATGATGAGGCTTAGAGACCTTCATGGAATGATTCCTGCATGGGAGCAGCTGTGGGGATGTCCTCTCTCTCTTGCAGAGAAGCAGTATTCTCACTACTGAGTCCAAGGTCATGGGGCAACACAGAATGCCACCTCCCTCTGGCCCACCATCTTGGATCTCCCCCAAGACAAGCAATTTCTATAAGAGAATCACTACTTTAAAAAGTTGAATAGACATTTCTCCATAGGCATACAAATAGCAGACCCATGCAAATGAATGTGTTCTATATCATTCTTCAGTAAAGAAATATAAATTAAGACGAAATGGCATAATGCTATATATCAATAGAAGATCAATAATGAAATAAATAGTTAATAGAAAGTTAGGATTAAAAGAAATTGGAATGTTCATGGACTGCAGAGATAAGTGTTTAATTATATAGTCCCTTTGGCAAATGTTTTGTCAGTTTTTTTCAAGTTAAACAAATCTACCATATGACCAGCATTTTCACTTCTAGGATTCTATCCAAATGAAGTGAAAGTACCTCTCCACACAAAGAATTAGAAACAAATACTCTTAGCTGCATCTTTCATGTTAGCTCAAATCTAGAAACAATGAAACAATTCATCAGCTGTGTATGCATGAACAAAATGTTGTCCTTCATGCAGTGGGATTCTCCTTATTAATTAAAAGGATGAAATACTGATTGATACATGTTACAACATATATGAGACTTAAAAACAGGTTACATATTGAATTTTACATATTGTATAATATTGACTATGTGAACTCTCCAGAAAAAGGAAGATTATTTATATGACTGAAAAGCAGATCAAGGTTGCCTAAGACTTGTGTATGATTAAGAACAACAATCAAGATAAGATTCTAATGTGACATAAATAATAAAAATTAGTTTGTGGTGATGGTAGCTAAACTTTACTAAAATTATTAAATTAAAAATTTTCTATTGACTCAATTTTGCAAGGTAAATGTATGAGGTAATTTAGACATCAGTAAACATAGCTTTAAAAATCTGCTATATGAGCTTTTCACTCCAAACATTATCTTTAGAAGAAAGGAAACAGCAGTCCTAGACTATAAGACTAGAGAAGCAGAAATATTTTTTATTTTTATTTTTGATTTTTCAATTTTAAATATTTTACTATGTTATTTTGTACATATTTTTAATTGTTGAATTATAATTGCACATAATGGTGGGATTCATTGTTACATATTTCTACGTGCGTACAATATAACAATACAATTTGGCAAATGTCATTCTCTAGTATGTCACCTTTCTCTCTCCTTCCATCTCCCCTGAAAACTCTCCTCTACTTTATTAATCTCCCTTTGATTTTCATAAGATACCCCTAAACCTCTATATTTCTTTTTCCTGTATAGATTCCACACATGAAAAAAAACTATACAACACTTGGCATTCTGTGTTTGGCTTATTTCATTTAATGTAATGTTCTCAAGTTCCATCCATTTTCCTGCAAATGAAATCGCTTCATTTTTCTTTATAGCTGAATAAAGTTCTATTGTGTATATATAGCACATTTTATTTATTCATTAATCCATTGATAGAAATCTGGTTCCATAGTTTGGCTATACAAATGAACTGTGCTCTTATAAATAAGGGTGTACTTGTGTCTATATATGATGACTTTAGGACAAATACCAAGAAGTGGCATATCTAGGTCATATAGTTCCATTCCTAGTCTTTTGAACTGCCATAGTAATTTCCATAGTTATTAGAATAATTTAAAATCCCATCAAGTGTAAAAGTATTCCTTTTTCTCCACTTCTTCTCCAGCAATTTTTACTATCTGTATTCTTGTTGGCTGGACTGAGATAAAAACTTAGTGTAGATTTGACATGCATTTCTCTAATTGCTAAAGATGTTGACCATTTTTTTATATATTGGCTATTTGCATTTTTTGAGAATTACATGTTTAGTTAAATTACCCATTCATTTATTTGGTTATTTGGGGATTTTTTTAGGGGGGGGATGAGTTCTTTACATATTCTGTATATTAATCCTATGATAAGACATAATTTTATTATAATATATGGATGGAACAAATGCTTTTGTGCCCCTCAAAATCATACATTGAAGTTTTAACTTAATGAGATAGATTTTGGAGGTGAGATCTTTGGGAGATAGTTAAGTCATGGCAGTGGATCCTTTTTGAGATTATTGCCCTGGAGAGATGAAACCTCTCTTGGCCTTGTGAAGATAAATGAAGAGGGTAAACCTCTGTGAACAAGGAAGAGGGTTCACAATAGATATTGAATCCACTGGCACCTTTATCACAGACTTCTCAGCTTCCAAAAATGTGAAGATAACATTTTTTGTTATTTAAGCAATCCAGTCTAAGTTATTTTTTGTTATAGCAACCCTAGATGGCTAAAACATCCAACTGATTTTATTAAGTTCTGAATGCTATTTGAGATATTAAAATTTGTGGGCAATGAATAACATGATCAGGTCTGTGATATAGAAAGATCTTTCAATGATAAGGAAATTCTACTAAGGTTAGTCTAGGAAACTCAAAGCAAGAAATTATTGCAAAACTCAAAGCTAGAAATGATGAGAGCCTAATATAAGAGAAAGTGAAAGAAACAGCAATAGGTCAGGATGAGGAATTGAATACTGATTAATGCAGAGGAGCTTCTAGGAAACTTACTATTTGTTTGAGAAACTCTCAGTATATATTTATGGGAATATTTCCAGGAAATTTAATTGCAGGCTTCTAAGTGGAAAATTCCTGTAAGTAGTTGGATGCATGAATAAGTTTGGAATGGACCATAGAGCTGAGGGTGAGAGATTAAGGTATTATCACCTTATATGTAGGACATGTCTCCAAGAGAACTCAGGAAAACAAATAGAATGAGAGCAGAGGGCTGAAGAAATAGCCCTAAGCCACAAATATGACTAAGGAGTGGCTAAAGAGGAAAAAGGCTATTTCCTGTAAACCACTAGCCATGAGTGCCACCGAGATTTTGAGCAATGTATTAGAGGAGACTCTTCTGCATGTGGAAACATGCCAAGGAACATTTCCAAATCAGTGTGCTTCAAAGACATTTTGTCAACTAGAGAGATCTTTACTGTTTATCCAGACAAATCCGTCATTTTATAGCAAGAAATCTGAGTCCTAAGGATCCTAAAAGTGTTGACACTACAAAATAATTTTGAAGCTACTTGTCTAAGATCTCTGGTTCATGATCTTTTCTCCCAACAAAATCAAATATTTTTTTTTCCCTTTTAAGTGAAACATTTATTTATTTATAAGAATTATGTAGGAAAAAGGAAAATAAACAATAAAACCTATAGTTGAAACAAGATTTTCCCACCTAATCTTACTAATCTCTCAAGGGGTTAAACACTAGTGGAATACTATTCAGTATTTTCTATAATGTTAAGCATATGAAAAAAAATCAGAATTTACTTGTGAATTATATCTCTATGATAAAAATCACATACGACTCTACAGCTGATTTTTAAAATCATTGAACAGCATGTATTAGAATCATTCCATATTCATACATTATAAATTTACCCAAATATTTTACTACTATATATAATTGACAGTTATATTTTATTGCAATAATTAAATGAATGTTATGTGCATTGCTCAGTTCTATGCTAGCTTTGCATTTTGTAGCACTTTTCTTGTTTTGAGGAACAAAACATACTTCCCATTGAGACTACTTATATCTCTCTTTCACATAGGTAACCATACCCCAAATTTGTTGTTTAAATGTCAATTTATGTTTTTTTTTCCTACAGTTACGTATGTGTGTTGGAATAACTTTCATTTTACAGCTAGCAGCTATGAGCAGCTCAAATTGCTTAAGAATCTACACTCATTCAGGCCAGATAGGAACACCTGCAGGATGGGATGCTCTGCTCTAGCGAGCCCTTAGTGAAACCACATCCTTGTGGTTAGCATTGCCAAGCTGCCAGGCCAGGAAACTGATAGCCAGGATCTTCAGGCATGAAACTCCAAACTTAGAAAGGCCCCTCCCCTAGGGACAAAGACCCTTCCTGATGATAGCAATATTTAGAGCATCCTCATTGTGTGCTTACATCAATCATAAGATGATTGGCTTATGGATACTATCTTGCTTTGGGCTCGCCCCACCCAAACCCTATAACAATTGTATGCATTCCAAAAATAAACTGAGCTATTGAACATTAACTGGGTTGCCATCAGCCAGTTTTTCTCACCATCTCCCATTGTCTGTGTGTTGATTTCATGTCTCTATCTTCTGTGACTGAGATAGCCGAGTGATTAACTGACCACATCAGTGACCAGAACGACAGCATATGTGGACATTGATATATTGAGACAAATGTGTGTGTGTGTATGTGTGTGTGTGTATACATATATACATACACCTTATATGTGTGGTATTATAAAATAGACTCATTGAAAACTTTTATTCTTAAATATTTTATCATTGTAGTTTTGTCATATTGATGCTGAAGTTATAGTTCCTTTTTTAATAAAAATATTTATTTTTTATTGGAATATATATATATATATATATATATATATATATATATATATTTGTGTGTGTGTCAACTTTAATTCTCTATTATAACAAAAAATAATGTTACAGATCTTATAACATCTACTGAAGAAAGTTTGTAATTTTTGTCTGGTATATGGTAAAACTGCTGAGTCAAAGAGTGCATTGTTTGACATTTGCTATGTCACAAACCATGATAATTGGTTTGTGGTTTCCATTTTTTTTTCAAGTTTTCAAACATCATTGTATATTTTGGATAAAGTCTTTTTCCAGGTTATTTTGCAGATCTTTTTTAATATTTAGATTATCCTTAACTTAATTTTTTCCTTATATAGATCTCATACATATTTTATTAGATTTATACCTAAGGACATTCTTTATTTTTCTCCTTGAATAATAACAAAAATTATGCTATATTTTAATTTCAAATCTAATTTTTCATTGCTAATAGAGAATTAATTGACTTTGAATATGAACCTTGCATCCTAAATATTTTGGGTGTGGGAGGGAAGTGAATCATGTATGTGAGGGTTTTTTTCTGTTTGTTTTATCTGGGATTTATTCATGAAACTGATAGGGGTATTTTTCATTTTGTTTTGTTTTTTTTGTTTTGTTTTGTTTTATAAAAAGCACTCATCAATTGCTAAAAACAGTATTTCCCCTTCAGGTTTTTCCTGAATAAGCCTAATTTTATTGCAATTTTTCATCACCTATGATGGTAAAAAGAGTACCCTGAAAAAATCCTGTGCCCAGTTTTAATACCCCTGTTTTAATCTTTCTCTGTCTAGTATATCAGCATTTTGGGGACATTTTTGGATGTATAATTATGAAAACAACTATTTTAAGTCCTTTGTGCAAAGAAAAAAAAGACATATCAATTATATGAGATAAAGAAAACTTTTGTTGAATTGTTAGTTTTCCACATACATAATCACACCAGCTGCAAACAGTTTTTATTTTTTCTTTTCTATCATACAACTTTATTTCTTGTTTTGCCTTATTTTATTAACTGACTACAAGTATAATGTTATAAAAATTGGTGAGAATGGACAATTTTCCTTTTGCCAATCTTAAAAAAATTCAGCTTCTCATCATTAAGTATAATAATTATTATAGGTATTGCCTAGGCATTTGATTGTTTTTCATTTGTTTTTTGTTTGTTTGTTTGTTTATTCATATATATATTTTTTAAATTTTTTTTTGATACCAAGGATTGAACCCAGGTTTGCTAAATCGTTGAGCCTTATCCCCAACCCTCTATTTTTATTTATTTATTTATTTATTTATCTATTTATTTATTTATTTATTGAGACAGGATCTCTCTAAGTTGCTAGGCTGACTTTAAATTTGCAATCACCCTGCCTCAGGCTCCTAAACCGCTGGGATAACAGGCATGTACCACCATGCCATGCTTTCTAAATTTTTAACATGATTGAATTTTCATGTGCTTTTAATGTATCTATTGATATTGTTATGTAACTTTTCTCTTTTTACTTATTACTATATTAGATCACACTAGTTACATTTAAATATCGGAGCAACCATGCATACCTGAAATATAACTCATATGGTTTAGGTATATAAATATTTCTGTGATACTTATGATAAATATTGATCTGTTATTTTCTTCCTTGTAATATCATGTCAGGATTTGTATTGGGCTGGCCTCATGGAATGAATTAGGATGCATTCTCTATGCTTCCACTTTCTGATTAAGATTGTGGGGATTTATCATTTACTTAAATAGTTTAGAGATAGTAGCTATCATGAGTTAAATGTTTGGTAGAGCTCACCAATGAAATCATCACAATCTTGTACTTTCTGCTTTTGAAAATTATTAATTATTGATTTAATTTCTTGAATAAATTGGGTTGTATTCAGTTTTAACAGATTTCTTTCAATTCAGACTTCAATGATTTTTTTTTTATTATTTTCAAAATAACCTAACATTGTGCATTTACTTCTAAGTCCTGTCTATCTTTCTCTGAAAACATTTAATAGAAGGCATCAGTTACAGTTATTTGGAGATTTACATGTAACATTAATGCTGAGGTATTTTTTGTTTGTTAATTTGATTATTTTATTTTTTAGATTGTGAAGCATAGTACTTTACAGAAAAGTACAAAAATGTAATTACAGACCTTCATTATTTATTGCAATATAGATTATGTCACAATAATTTATAATGATACATAATATATAATGTATCTGTTCTTCAGGTGAAATATTTTTGAATTGCTTCAATCTGAACTTTTCTGAATAATGCTTTTCTGAGAATTCTCATTCATTTCTCTTTACATACATTTAAATATATTTCTATTGTATGCATAAGTATTGAATTTCTAGTTCATAGTTTTATCATATGCTTGACTTTGGTAGATGTTGTTTTCCAAAGTAGTATTCCAAATTACACTTTAACTAGCAGTGCTTGAGAGTTTTCATTGATCTACAGGTCAGAATATCCTGGCATTGACTATAGTTTTCATTCTAACCCTAATGGTAGGCTGCTAAATTTCAGTTTTAATTTTTATTTCCCCAATGACCATAACATTTAACAGCCTTTCCTATTCTTATAGACCATTTTTTAAAAATTCCTGTTAACACTGCTCACCTGTATTTCTATGAGATAGAATTTTTTATCAAGTAGTTGATTTTTTCTTATTTTTAAAGAATGAGTTCTTTGCCAACTTTTCCCTCCATTAAAAGGATTATTTATTTCTTTATTGTCAGTGCTAAGAATCAAAACCAGGTTCACACACATACTAGGCAAGTGCTTTACTACTGAGCTATATTCCTATTTCCTAATGGTGTCTTCTTATCCAAGAAAATTTGTAATTTTATTAAGTAGAAAAGTTGATATATTTGTGAGTTGATTTTTATGACAAAATTTTTGCCTGCTCCAAGATCATTAGAAAATTCTTATACTATTTTCTGAAAATTTCATTGCTTTGCCTTTCCTTTTCACATCTATATTTAGTATTAACACATGTCCTTGTTTTCTATTCAAAGTCCCCAGGTTTGACTTATTTTTTCACAGTGTAATTATGAGTGGTATTCCTTTAGATTTTCAAGATTGTCTGATTTTAAATGTTAAATTATATAATTCTCATTCATAATCAATATGGGAATGATTACTGTGCACAGTAAAATATAGTAGAAGAATGGCTACTATTAATGTATAGATATTCAAGTGACCTAACCAACATTATTAAAAATACTGATCAATAGTGTACACTATCATCTTTGCCCTAAAACAAGTAAGATGTTTTCTGTACAGTATCTTCTTTTCTTTGGTCTCTTTCTACACCAAACATACTATCTTGTCAATTATAATTAATTGTTAAAACTATGAAATACACAATGTTATTTGATAGTATAGGCTCTTCTTTTGTAATAGCATCTATCATATTATTGTCATTCCAGATTTCCATGTAAGGTTGGAAATTAGCTTGATAAACTCCACCAAAAACAAAACTGTAAGTATTTGTGTTATAATTTTTTTGATTCAGCTGGTCTTCGTGATGCTCATCTATAATACCACAGGCTCAGGATGCTAAGGCAGGAGGATTGCGAGTTCAAAGCCAGGCCTCAGTAAATTATGGAGGCCCTAAGCAACTCAGTGAGACCCTGTCTCTAAATAAAATAATTAAAAGGGCTAGGGATATGACTCACTGGTTAATTACCCCCGGAGTTTAATCCTAGGTACCAAAAAAAAAAAAAAAAAGAGAATAGCTTTGATTCTACATATCAATTCGGTAAAATTATCTTAACACAGTATTGAATATCCCATGCCATCAACATAGTTTATGCCTTCAGTTACTTATGTCATATTTTAACTTCTCCCAATGGAGTTTTGTGGTGTGGAGGGTTCTTAAATATTGATTTTAAGGTATATTATGAATATTTTCTATTTTGGAATATTTTAAATTGTATTCTTTATAAAGTAAGTTTGTGTTTATAGCGGATATCTAAAAATACAGGTTTTTTTTCTATTCCCTCCAAGTTGTTAATTTGATGTACTTTTTATAATATAAAATTCACTGACAAATTTTCAGAACTACAGGTTCTGTAGTAATAACATATTTTTTCTTTTCATTTAAAAATTTACCCAGAGACATAAAACTTTTATTCATCATTTCAAAGAATATCTTTCACCTTTGGTAATCAGCTGTTTTGTATGTTTCTTTATCTAATTAATTTTCACACTTGGGTTTTCATGATTTCATTAATTTTGCTTTCTTTGCAAATTATGTGATGCCCTTTCTAAAACTTCTTAGGAAAGATGCCTAAATCATTTATTTTCAGGACATTCTTTACTCCCATGTACATGTATCTTTTCCTTTTAGTCCAAATTTATTTCACAACTTTCAATTCAGTCCAAAATGTTTGCTAATTTGCAGTGTTTTTCCTTATTGATCCAGGAATTATGATTTCTAACTTCTAAACATGAAAATATTTTCTACTTATATTCTTGAAACTTAGATTTCAACTTTATTGCACTGTGGTCGGAAAATATACCTCTGAAATTCCATTGAATTTGCTTTATGTCTCACAATATGAGGCCTTTTGTAAATGTTCTAAGTGTATTTGAAAATTTGAGAATACATTCATAGTTTAGGTGCAGTGTTATCTATCTGTCAAGAAGCTTAACTTACATGACTAGAATATCCCTTATTTTAAAAAACATTTTATAGAAAAAAAATTGAACTGAAAACAAAACTTCATGCTTCTCTAATTATATGTATCCTCTAGCTATTCTTCCATTGCTCTTTATGCCTAGATGCTTTTCTTTTTCCCACACTTATCCAAATTCTTTCTTTTCATCCTTTCCCTAAAGGTCATTATCTCTGGAAATCTTTTCCAAATCCACAGTTGGAAGTATTCTTTTCATTAAAATCAGTAGCACTTTATCTATGTCTTAATCTAATGTTGCAGATGATTATGGGTATCTGATTCACCTCTTAGAGTTTCCTGGAGGTCTGAATTGTGAGCAATTCATGCTTAATTCCCAGAAATCCCTGCCTTGAGTATGCCTTTCAAAATCTTTTAATGGGTGAGTGAATATGATCACAAAGACTCAAGGTCTAAAATAGAGACCCTTGATTCTACTTACAACTTTTGGTTCACTTTGATAATCCACTCTTTTTCTTTCCATACTAAATAATTATCTTTATCATTGAAAAATTGGTCATATTCTGACCAATTTTTCTTCATTTCACTTAATAACATCATTGTTGTGAAACACAAACCCTAAAGCTTCTAGTCTTTGAGAACTACTGTATTTGAGTGGTATTGCAAAGAATTTCCAGAAATAAATGAACCAGAGAATACTGAAAAGGTCACACAACCATAGCACACAAAATGTCAGGCATACAAGGTCTCAGTGCTACATAATTTTGTTAATGAATTTAAAGAACCTGAAATACATGAATGCATTGCTATGATGAAGTTAGAATCCAGTAAAGATTAGTGGAGTGGAGGAACACAACTTCCTCCACATGACCATAAGCGCTCACACCTAGGTTATAAGAAAATCATTTAGATAGAAAACCCTCAACGTTTATATTTAGATAAAGTATATGCTTGAAAAATAGAATCTATTAATAAAAATTTTAATATTGAAATCTTCCCTTTTCAAATTTATTGAATCATTAGGGAATTCTAGAAAATACTTAAGTATGCAAGTTAATGTTCACATTAACTCAATAATTTATTTCCTAATTAACTCATTGAAGTCATTTGTAACTTTCAGGTCCTTGAAATTTTCCATCATTCTTTCACACCCTAGAATTTGAATAGAATACTTTGCTGGAAATGCCATAAAGGTTGTTTCAGATTCTAATTATATTTTAGAAGCTTTATAGTACAGAACACTGAATCTTGTCATTAGTTCTATGGAGTAAAGTGCTTTGCATTTGTGAAAATTGTACAAGAGCAAAATTGTAACTAACATATAATTAACTCCACCACAAAACAAGTTCATTTCATTTGAACTTCAGTTGTGGTTGAGATGCTAAAATTTCAGTGCCCTAAGTTTGATAACCCATATGAAGAAACCTGCAAAGTGAAATCAGCAAAATAAAACATGACAATAAGAAATGAAAAGCTTAGGCTCCAATGATAGAATTTGTGGACAAACTATTGCTCTTGGAACACTGAAGGGAATGCATGCTGATAGGTGCTGGTTCTCCGACAAGTAAAAGAGGAAAGTGTCATCATTTAACCAAGGAAACCAACTGTGGAAGAAGAAAACAAAAGTCATTGTGTGTGTGTGTGTGTGTGTGTGTGTTTGTGTGTACGCACGTGTTTGAGACTGTGTGTATAAGATCACACAATAACATGCACAAATAAAACTTGACCTATTTTCCTATCTAGTTTGCATTTTTTATTTCATTCTCATAATGTGTTTCTAAAAGAACTTTAGATATTGTGTGTACTGTCCAAAAGAACAATGTTTCATTCATTTATTCTACCAGAAAATGCTGAAATTTATTGAGTACTTGCTACATATCTGATACTGACTTATCATTGTAATTAAGTATAGAGAATGTATCATGCAGCTGCTCTCTTTCAATAATGCAAAAGGCAGATATGTTTAAAGAGAATTATAACATTTTTCTGTGTGTACTTAGATGTTTTTTTTTCAAATGGTCCTAGGTCTACAGGCTTATCTGGGTGTAAAATAATACTAATTTACATACTGAGGCAGTGTTGTTTTTAGGTATAGAATCTATAAGAATAAATTTTGCAAAAGTAATCACTATACTTTCTTTTAAAACGTTTGCTTTAAATTATTATTGAAACTCTCATATCACTATTTGCATAAATAATAGTACATGAGAAATTATTCTATAATCAAGTGCTATGAAAATATTTTCTTAATAATTATATTCTCTTTTTTGCCTTATCTGAGAAGAAACAGCTCAGCTACTTAACCATTAGTAACACCATTACACTGGACTTTTCCCTAAATAATTATTTATATAGTAAAGTAGTATTCATCCTAGGAATTTAAGGATGATATGACATCCAAAAATAAATAGATTTAATACACTCAATTGATAGAATAAAGAACAGAAACTTTATATATATGAATAAGGGGTATTTGACAAAGTTTAATACCCTTGTATGGAAAAAACCCAACAGATTAACAGAGTAGAAATAGAAGGGAATTTCCTAAATCTTATATGGAGCATTTACAAAAATATTAAATTAATATGATGATGGTGGATAATGAAATGCTTTTTCTTTAAAATTCAGAGAATGTCATGGGCTATTGCTACTTCTATGAGACTTTGTCCTGCAGGTTCTAGTCAAAGCCATCCGCAAGAAATTAAATAAAATATTATTAATGAAATCTTAAGAACATTTCTATGAGTAAATTTTGTGACCTTTCCTATATAAAATAATAAGGATGCACACTAAAAGTAAGACAAATTCAGCAAGGTTTAAGTATATAGAGCCCATATATTGTTTATAGCAGTGTACCAAATGCCCAAAGGGCTTTCAGGAGAAACATTGATAGCGGGAGTTTAAAATAGTAAAACTTATTTGGAAAATAATCCAGCAAGCAGCTCCTTAAAATGTTAACTGTAGGGGCTGGGGTTGTGGCTCAGTGGTAGAACACTTGCCTAGCATGTGTGAGGCACTGGGTTCAATTCTCAGCACCACATATAAATAAATAAAAGTCCACTGAAAACTAAAAATATATTTTTAAAACTGTTGAACATAGAGTTACCATATTAGAAAGTTAGCAATTCTCCTTTTACAATATACCAGAGGTACATAAAAACATAGAACCATGTAGAATACTATATATAAATGTCCTTAGCAGAATTAGTCACAATAGCTAAGAATGGCCATCAAGAGTTCCTAGATTTGCTAATAGCCTATGGCCTCGGTCCTCACCATCACCTATCCACCAAAAAGGAAAGAAGTTGTAGTCTTAACTCTTACTCTAATTCTAGGGGTAGTCTGTCCTTTACAATTGAAAATACTTTCAGATTTTAGACACATGTTTTAAGGTAAATCTTCTATTTCTGCCTTATTGTCCTACTGATTTGTAACATTGACTACCCCCACTCCCACAGAAAGTTTCATCTATGAGTTTAATAGTAAGTAGATGTAAGTCCTTTAAAAACTGTGGATATTAGGTGAAGATTTTGTCCTTGCATTATTCACTTTCTTTTACTTTACTTTTGGGGATATTTTAGAAAGTGTTAACTGTTCACAAGGATACTATTATGGTTTTCATATTGTGAAACTGCTAAGATTTTCAGCATGTCAATAAAGCACTGCACTTTGGGAATAAATAGTAAAAGAGAAGAATGCTTATCACACTGCTGGGAGACCACTGGGCACTCATTAATTATTAACTGATGTGCAAAATATTAAGTGTTATGTAATTAATTTCTTCACAAAGAGACTGAAAAGTAGAACTTTGTTCATGGCTAAAATTTAAAAAAGAGATTTCATAAATGACAAAGGGTTTTCATAGAATTTAAAATGATATTTTGGCCATCATAAAATGTCATAAAGCATCAATGTAATTTTGACACAATACCAAATAAAATGTTATATATGGAAACTGGATATTTTGACAAATGCCTAACTTATTCAAAACCAGAAAAAACTTTTCTTGTAATACTCTGATTGTCTTAATTTTGTAATTCATTTAAGATAGGAGTAAGTATAATAGAAAAACTAATCTATTAAAAACCTATTTTACTCTAATCAAATCTTAATAATTGACAGCTAAAGTAACTAACTTCTGCCAGAGCCTGGATCCTAAAACTGATTAACCATTAAACTAGTTTGTTTTTCTCTGCAACATAGTAACTATCACTGTATGGAATGATTATATATAAGGTAATTGTATCTACATATATACTATCAATATTTACAAAGTTATTGCAGTCTGATTGATATATCCTAATGGAGTACAGGAAGATCATTTCTGTTGTTGCCAATTCGTGTTCACTAGGAAAGAAATGTCCTGAGTTGACTTTATGTATTATCCCTAGATGATGCCTTTAGAATGGGCAGTATGCAATCTGAAAATGTTCATTTCTTTGGAATGAATGGGCACTCCTCACCTTTATTTTTGATACTTTCAATTTTATTTTGCTCTACTATAGGTTTCTCACTATTTCCCCAGCCTTCTTGCCTAGAGAGACTGCCAATTTTTTCTGTTATTGTAAATGAAACAATTTCTTTTGTTTACAAGTAATAACCCTGTCTAATTCAGTCCTTGTCACAAAGAATACATTTTAAACAAAAGGACTTGCTTAAGCTGGAAGGAATACACGCTTGATTATTTGCTTTCACTGCTAAAGGCAAAGAAAATCCCATTATCATTAGTGGATGGACAGCTGGTTGTCAATGACACTCTGTTATGAAATAGAAAATTGAATTTTTCCCTGTGTTAACCATGATTAAAGAATTGAGTGAAAGCAAGTTGGGGAAGGGGAATCCTTGCTATTATGATGATAGAATTTCATGATCTGAAAAAGTAATTCAAGAACTGCAGCATAGAGTGGCTTGCTTCAAAGGGCACTGAAAAATTAAAGGAAAAGATTGACAAAGAAGAATCTCTAAAATTAGTTTTGGTTTGTTTTACATAACCCAAAATAAGGGATAACATGTAAATTTAAAAAAACTGTTATTTCTAGCAGCATAAAGGATAAGGTAACTAACAATTCAACTCAAGGTTTTATCATGTAAGTTGCCAAATTGCAATGACAATTGAATTCACTGAAATCATCCATTCAATTGAACTCATTGACTCTCTAGTCCCCTCAGTAAAAAGTCAGAATATGCTTTCTTAAAGTTCATGTTCTACCAAGTAAAATGCAGATATATAACAAATTTCAAAACCTGTGATTCCTCCAAATCACCCCCACTAGTTGAACTGACACTTCCTCACCTGTATGACAAATTTTTCTTACTCTTCATAACAACTCAAATGAGGCACTTATCTCTCAAGGTAAAGTCAATTTCTTGCACTCTCCTCAGTAACAGAATTATAACTATAGGAATAGTCTCCATTGTATCACATATAAACTATAACATAAAGCCTGAGGAGTTAAACTTAAATACACACTTCCAGAAAAGCAAAAATGTTGAAAATTATGCCAACTTAATAAGGATTAATCTGTGGAAGCTGTATGAAAACAGACCCTGAGGATGATTTTATAAAGATGGAAAACAAAATTTTAGACCAGGCTGCATGTGTCAATGGCAACATATCGATGCATATTCATGTGTTATGGATATAATGTGCTAACCTGAGTGGCTCAGTTCAATTAAATAAATCTAATGTTTTCTTTGTAAAGTTATTATTTTTAAAAAAGCTGTATTTGTTGGTGGGTCTTTTCATTGAGATACCAGAGTTGCCATACAAGTACACTGAATATTTCAATTGATGGAAATTCAGAAATGGCTCTGACCGAGACCACAGGACGGTGAGAATATGAGCCCTTAGAGAAGTCTTTCCCACTGTGCAGGTGGGAAAGGAGTGTCAGAGTCTCTGAAAACTGCTGCTGGGGCTGTTCTGACCAGGGAGGTAATATTTGAAGAGACACTGATGATGTCATGAGGATGTGTGTATGTTAGATGGGCTTGAACAGAAACATTTCTTAAACCACAGAAACAGAAACAAGGCAAGCTTAGCTAACACACCGGCATAAAGCCAGTACACTAAACAGAAGATTTGATCCAGGAAAAGTAACCTCTTTACTGGATATCACTTAATCATAAGGTGCTCAGGAGTAAATATACAGACATCCCACTGATTTTCTATCCTACCATTTTTATACCTGAGTCAATTCTTCATTTATAGCTACCTGTATAAAGTAGAAGTTGTGTTTAGTTAAGGAAAAAAAACTACCTTGTCCATATTGTCTTTGTATTTTTATCCTACTCTTTATCAGAGTAACCTAAATTTGTTTAAGATTTAGATTATTTATTTAGATTAGTGGATAATAGTCAAAGTTAATAGTATAACTGTATAGAGACCAATATTATCTATTGTCCATCAGTGTGTATGGGAGTTTATAGAGATAAGGCAATAAACAGAGTCCTGACATAAATATAGATTATCACAGCTCTAGTGGATTATCCAAAATACCTTGTGTATAAACCTTGATAACAAGCAATCATTAGCACCTTGCAGGATCTCCAAGACATCTCTGACAGAGTTGAAATAGTGACTAGTATATTAAGAAAGACCATATAGAAATCTTTGGCATTCATCTAACCTAATTCTTCTCTAGTATATCAAAAGTGAAAAACTGACTGGGAGGAAATTAATAAATTGATTGCAGTATCAAAGATTTGAAATGTACATAGAAAAGAATGTTACCTATCACTTTCCATTTTACTCATCATGTTGGCTGCTAAGGGAAAACATGTGGCATGCAGCTATTGATCTGGAGATAAATGGGAAAGCCAAAAACTGTTTTATTTAACTTAGCAGAAATTGCAAGATATTTACCATTTTGCCTCTAAAGTATGTCATCACTCTATCTTTGTGTCATATTGTATTCTGCATGAACTTTTACTGCTTTGGCTTCCCAGGAACAGTCTGCTAGTCCTTAAAACTACTTACCTCATGCTAATAGGACCTAGATACTTTAGATTCTTTAGTAAGACAAATGTATACTGAAGATTGTGACAGAAAAACCTTTACAAACTATGCCATATTTACAAAAAAATGAGAATAATATGCTGTAGATCATTAAAACAATAAAAATCCATACCAAATAGATAAACATAGCAAAAAGGAACACCTCTTCTTCCTAGGAGATTCCAAATTAATAAATGTAGAAGAATGATGGGATTAGGAAATCACCACTTGACCACCCATCTTATTATTAATCATTTCAGACAATGATCATGATAAACTAAAAGTAGTGGACAAAATGTGTTGAGAAACAAATATTTTAAAAAAGATTCCTGTTAAATGCTTATTTATTACCATGAGAACACAATAGAGAAGTACTCAAATCATCAATTAAATTAAATTATATCAAGTGCTTCATACAATTATATCTACTGAATTGTACACTTTAATTGCAATTATGATAAAAGCAAGAAAACAAAACCATAAAACAAATTAAAAGGTAATTTAAAGAATAAACAGTCAAAAAATTAAAATAATGAAAGAAAGACTAAATATCCAATTTTATTATGTGACCCTGGACTGGATATTGAAATAAATAGAAATGTTTTCTTGCTAAAAGAGGATATTAATGAGATAATTAGAGAAAATTTTACAAAGTTTTTAGTTTTGATAGTATTGTAACAAAGTAATTCCTGCTTTAAATAATTTTACTGTAAGTAAAAAATATTGTTTTAGCTGTTTCACTGCTGTGACCAAAAGACATAGACATGGACAAGTAGAAGAGAAAATGTTTAGGTGGGGACTCATAGTGTCAGAAGTCTCATTTCATAGAAAGCCAGCTCCATTCCCGGGGCCTCAAAGTAAAGCAGCACATCACGGTGGAAGAGTGCGGTGAAGGAAAGTGGCTCAAGATATGGCTCCAAGAAGGAGACAGAGAGAGAAAGAAGAGAGAGAGGGAGAGTGTTGTGCTCAACAAGGACAAATATATGTACCACAAAACCACACCACCAATTACTCATCTCCTCCAGTCACACCCATCTGTTTTCAGTTAATACTCAGTTAATTCCTACCAGGGGATTAATGTACTGATTGAGTTAAGTCTTCCATAATCCATTTCCTGTCTAAATCTACTTGCATTGTCTCACACATGAGTTTTTTGGGGTCAACCAATATCTAAACCATAAAAATATAATCCTTGCTTTTAAGCAACACATTCTGAAGAATTGAGAGTTAAAAGAATATTCACATCTTTAAATTTAACAAAATTTTGAAGAACATTATATATGTATACAAACAAACAATACATATCCATGTGAAGTCATCAGGTGTATATGTATACATTTATTATGTGTGTGTGTGTGTGAGTGTGAGTATGAGTGTGTAGCTTTAAGTACATATGTGAAATGTGTGCATATTACATATGCATCCATCCAAGAGAAAGAGAACAAAAAATTGGATGTTGAAATGTTGATGTTTTTAGAATTTTATTAAATATTTAGGAAATCTATTATATTTATACCTCTCCATGATTCTCAAATCATTTCAAAATATAAAAAGTAAGAAAAAAGCCAGTAGGATTGCAAACTTTGAAAAGTTGGAGAAATCAATGGTACATTCTGAAGAGTTCACTCTTAAAGAAATACAATTTGCTTCACATTATCACTAACAAAGAAGCCAACATTTATTTCTGATTGCTTGAAAGTAGGAATACTGAATGATACAGCAATCAGAGAGAAAAACTAAAGAATTGATGAAACCAATAAGAGAAAAGCAATAAATAAAACAGTTGGCATTATCAAAGATGCAAAATTGTGGTCTCCAGAACACGTCTCTTCTTTTAGTTTAGAAAATGTCAAGAAATGACTTTCAGTTATATCCCAAAATAATCTCAAATTGTTTACTACACACAACACAGAAACATGTCATTGATTTGGTACTCTTCATACACCTATTATGTGCTAATTGTTTTATTAAACCTTAACACAAACATGAGCAAGATACACTATCAATATATGTCCTCATGGGAAACACTAACAATAGTGAAATATTATAGAAATATGATTTAATTTTACAATAGTTTGTACATCAAGTATACAGAAAGAATATGTTAGAAGGTTTATCCAAGGAATCTGTTATAACTTCAAGAAACATCAAGTTTACTGAGAAGGTGACTTCAATGTGAGATTAGAAAAATAAAAGATAGTCTATTTCTATGTACTCTCTATTCTGACACATTGTTCTACTTGATTATCCTTTCACCAACACTACACTCTCTTGATTACTCCAATTTTATAGTAAGTCTTAAATCAACTCATATAAATTCTTCAACTTTGTACTTTAAAGAATACTTCAGTGAGATCTGGATTTTGTATTTTTACATAAAATTTAGAAACACATTTTCCATTCTTTCCCAAAACATCGTTTGCTGGGATTCAGACTATAGTTCCATTTAAATTACTTTAGAAAACAGAAATTTCAAAAACATTGAGCTTTATATTATAAACATGGTACCCCTTTCAATTTGTTGATGTGGTTTTAATTTCTCTCAGTAGTGTTTTATCGTTTTTAGAGTAAAGCTCTTATGCATATTTTGATAAAAATGGCCCTCCATATTTTACACTTCAAAACTATTATAAATGGTGGTATTTTATTATTCATTTTTAAAAGGTTGGATAATAGTATTTAGAAACATAATTAATTATATTTCCACTTCTGCCTAGGATGTGGAAAGCTTTGGGAACATACATCTCCATTATAGCTGTGAGAAGAAATCATATACTCTACAAAGTCACAATTAATTTATTTCTAGGCTATCCAAGAGTGGTAGCTCTGCCACGCGACCAGCACTGGCTTCATGAAAGAAGGTTTAATACATGAGTAATTGCTAGAGAGTTTTAAATTAAAGAGACAAGACTCTTATTACCTTTAATACCAGCTCCAGGACGGCTTCTCCTAGCTCCCACCTCCAGCCAACTAATGCCATAGAGAGATTTACAGAAGAGACTAGCAAGAGAGAGAGAACACTCCAGGGAGTGGGCTTTTATTGGGGAACAAAAAGATTCCAGGGAAAATCCCATCCAATGAAGGTTAAGTGGGACAGCATCCCAAGGTCAGGGGTGACGGTTGGGTCTTCAGGGCAGTGGCCAGGCATGCCTCTGCACGGACCTGGGAAAGGGTGGGGAAAGCTCTGACACAGCTGTGTCTAAGCGCCTCTCACTCAGCCAAGGAGGTAACTCAAATCACATGTGAGGATGGCCTCCCACAGGTAGCTGCAAGACAACCTGGTAAACTGAATAAAACAGGTGCAAATTCTCTCCTTAGAGAGAGTGAAACATGAATTACTTCTGTTTTTGGAGAATAGTAGAAAAAAGTGGTTACCACTACAAAAGCAGGGAAGAAGAAAACATATGAAATTTAAATGAATTCTTAAAGACCAAATATAGGCTAGTGTGACTATTTAGAAACCCCAGATATAATGATGTCTACAGCTATTTACCAGATCTTTTTCCTAAGTAGACAATGACTGCTAGTGAGAAAGATCTGAAGAGGCAGAAAAGAGCCCTTTGGTCCTTTGTGGGCTCCAGCCATACAATATCGGTGTAAATTTAAGGGTGGTAAACCTCTTCACTCTTAAGACCATAAAGCGTACAAAGAATTGGTGAGCAGCTATTAGAGGAAACTGCTCGTGTCTTGGATGCTTCTTAGGTACAGGAAGAAGATATCTGTAGATGAGAGTGAATCAGGGAAATTATGTGGTCCAAACCCTTTACTATTATGAAGCAGAAGTTATCCATGCTGGTGAGAGTCACTTGTATAGATATGTAACAAGATTCTGCTCTCCCTGGAAAATGCCAGAAATCCCATACATGTCCAGGCCATTGCCCAAGGTGCACCTCTCCCACTACTGCCACCAGAGAGAATGAAGACTCCCATGCTACAAACAGTATTCTTGGAAGAGTACAGAATTATTTAATGTTTGAGGAAGATTAGGGATGCTGAGGGAGTCCCACCACTGTGGAGCAGACAGAGGGCCTGCCTAATGTTGAAGTAGGAGAAGTAGAGAATGCCCCTCCATAGGAGCTTCATGAATACAGAGTGACAATATCCATATAGCACTAGAGAAGGGTGAAAAGACAGGAAAGAAAGCCCACTGTGCAGTATAAATGCAGAATCTGCTGAAATCCAGTAAAGGAAAAAATACCGAGAAAAACTTTGGCATTACAGGTCTCACACTAACCACAAGAGAGGAGCATAATATGATGTTAAGAAAAATTTGAAACCCGTGATACAACAAGCTAAATAAAGCCACAGAAAGCTCATATATAAATTAGATTTGCTCGATCCTCTAATTACATCACCATAGAAGAAGGATCTTTCACATTTCTGGGCATAAATATTTAAATAGTCTCTATGGATTTGATTTTTAATAAATAAGTCAAGTATGAAATAAAAATTATGAAGTGGAAAAGACAATAAGCAAATATTATACATTACCAAAGAATAAAATAGCAGAAATAATCAATTGTGATATTGGAATCATCAGATGAACTTTATATTTATTTAATAGAGATACTGTGTAGCTATGGTGTTTACCAAGTGTGACATGAGGAACAAAACTTAAAAATTTAAACAGATACATAAAAACTATTTCAAGAAAAAAGTATAAGAAATGCTACATATAGCCAGGTGTGGTAGCCATGACTGTAATCCTAGCAGCTTGGGAGGCTGAGGCAGGAGGATCATGAGTTCAAAGCCAGCCTCAGCAATTTATTAAGATCCTAAGCAATTTAGCGAGACCCTGTCTCAAAATAAAAATATAAAAAAGGACTGAGAATGTGGGGCTCAGTGCTTAAGCACCCCTGGTTTCAATCCCTGGTACCAAAAATAAAAAAATAAAAGAAAGCAATGATATACTTATACACCCCCATATGCATACACATAGATACATATGTGTACACGTATATACACACACACATAGTCCATCAAAAAACTTATCAGCAGAACAGATTCAATAGAGGAAAGGATTAACTAAGCATAATACAGTACAACAGAAATTCACCAAACTGAAGCACAAAGAGAAAAATATCGTAGAAAAAAATATAAGTAGAACATTTGTGACCTATGGAACAAAAAAACCCCCCAATATTCATGAAAACTGAGTTCTGATGTATAAGAAAGGGATGGTAACACAGTACTTTTGAATTGGTAATAGCCAAAATAATTTTGTATGTTTATAGGTCAACAACACTTATGCCAGAAGATCAGAGAATCCCAAACAGAACAAATAAAAAGCAAACCATACCTAGATATACCAGTCAAAGTGCCCAACATCAAAGATTGAGAAAGTCTTAAAGACAGCCAGATAAATAAGAAATATTACACACCCAGAGGTGAACAATGGTTAGGGAAGCTTATTTTTCATAAAAAATATTGAAAACAAAAACCTATTGAAGGACATATTTGAACTGTTGAAATGTAATACACAAACTCTTCAAATTAAACCAGGGTTATATCCCAATAAATCCATTTCTTATTGAAAATATTATAAGTCCAAATGCACTTAATGCACCAAACCTGTCAAACACGACAGTTTAGTCCACTATAGGGAATCTGTCATTTACCCTCACAGTCACATGGCTAACCAGGAACCTAGACTCCTTGCTGCAAGGAGGGTTTTCTCTGGTTTCTCTTTCAAAAGTAGAAAGCTGACAAGAACATTGCTTCCACACACATAGCAGCAAAAACAAATCACACTGTGTAACCTAAAAAGTCACAACTTTTCTAAAAGACATCAAAGAGTTGCTGTTGTAATGACAAATTAACCCAGAATCTAATAAGGACGAGTACAGCCTAAAAGAGTCAGGACACACATGGCTGTTCCCTTAGGAGAAATTCCAGTTTCCCTATAGTATTCTCCTAACAAGAATTTAGAAATTTAGCAAATTGCAACAGGTTGAGGTTGAGACTGTCGAGTTTGTTCTCGACATTTAGCAATCCATTGAATGTGAGAAAACAGAATCTTTTTGAACCACAGACAAGAAGGACATTCTCAACCCATGGCAGGATCCTTTTCACACATCTATCCAATGGTCAGAAGATCAGGGACAGGCTGAGAGATCTGAGAAAGCTTCTTTGTGGCACAGGTTTTGGAGGGAAATAGTAACAACTTCTGGAAAGTATACACCTTCACCTGGATTATTCTTTCCTGTCTCTCCAGAGAATAAAGTTTAAGCTTGGTGGGGGGAGGATGGATGAGAACCCCCTGTCTCTCACAGGATACACATGAAGAAACACACATACCAAAAATAACCAAAATACCCCTCAATTGGGTAATGGGTAAACTGACACAAGTATACAATGGCAAAATTCTCAGCAATACAAAGGAAAAAAAAAAAACATTGATACAGCAACAACAGGGAAATCCAAAATGCATTATGCTGAGTGAAAGAAAGTACATTTTAAAAGCTACATGCTGCATGGTTCTATTTATATGGCATTCTTGAAAAGGCAAAGCGTCAAATAAAAAAAAATAGAGCAGTAGTTGTCAAGAATGAGGGGTGGGAGAACAGAATGACTACAAAAGAGCACAGGGTAATTATGAAGAGGGTGATAGAGCAGTTCAGTATATTTATTGTGGTGGCAGTTATACAGCTATAGCATTTTTCAAAACCTGCAGAAATATATAATAAATAGGGTGAAGTTTATCGTGTAAATTATATCTTATAGGAAAACCTGATAAAAGAAAACATTAAGTAATGAGGTGAAATAAATATATTTTTGGATACATTGAAAAAACAAAAAATTCATCTTGTTAATCTACACTAAAAGAAAGCCTAAAAAAACCCAAAGTACTGTAGTCAAAAAAATATATATATAGAACTTTTTAAAAAATGTTGACCAGGAATCCTGTGGTCTAGCTAAATTCTAGCAGATTTATTTTTGTTTTGTAGATTGCTTAGGTTTTCCTGTATGAACAACCATGACATGCAAATATGAATAGCCTTTTATTTTTTTTTTTTAGGTTTAATCAACTGCCACCTAGAATAAGTGCCTACATCCATTAAGTTTTAGACAAAAGAGTCACTTGGGCAAATTAAGAAATACTCCATTACTCCAAACTGAACAGTGTGCCACACTTACCAAGTTGTGTCCCTTGTAATTCAAATTAGCTTTATACTTCATACTGTCAGAAAAACACCTTAAAATGCTAATCAACAAAATAATAAAATGAAAATTGCTCCAAATCCACTTTTCCAATTTTTGCTCTGTCATTTACTACCTTTGTCTGGCCTAAAGTATATTTTCAGATTATTTTGGCTGAACTAACAAATTATTTATACAGTTAAATAATACATCTCCTTCCATGACATCTTCAGTATTCCCCAGCCTCACCTAACTTGGAAATGCTTGAACAACAATGATATTATTGGGACTTACAAGTTTTCTTTTGAGACATTAAAAGTTCCATAAATAAATCCCATTTTAAAATATGCAATGAAAAGGAATTTGGAAACTCTACTTATACTTTAAAGGTTATTTGAAGTTTCCAGTTGGATTGCAAAAACTGGGAAGAAGTAGATAGACATGACTGTTACTTAAAATCAAGGTATGTGGAGGCTGGAAGGATCTGTGAATCTATTCCCATCTGAAAGCTTGGATTAAACCACCAACCTTTCCAATAATACTTCATCATTCAGTAAAGTGTTCTGATTTTTGCAAATGTTAGGCATTTAAACTATTTTAATAATATCTTTGCAATATGTAAGGCAGTTGAAATTATGAAAGGCTTTCTTGCATCAGTCCCAGTTTTGTGCTTGAGCCCTCAGAATATGACTCTTTCACACTTCTACCATGAACTCTGCCTATGGCTAGATTTACAAATATGCCTTAGTGACTCATGACAAAAAGATTTAATTTTGAAGTTTGGAACACATGGAAAAGATCAGACAAACATTAAGGTATCTTGTCATTGTCTGATACTCATTCAATATTATAGTGTGTTTCAATAGTGTGATATTAAACTTCTTCTATATATTCATTCGTGGAATTTGAATTATACATAATATTTATTCTTGTTTGAATATTCCATGCAATTCTGTAATCACTTTCTATACCTCTTATGATTAATTAAATGTTTGCATATGTAAGGCTATGTGTGTGCACATGTGCATGCCATTTTTATTTTAAATATTTTACTATTTTTTTAATATATTATTGGTTTAAATTTCTATGATGAAAAGTAATCTCAGTGTTCACTTGTTGATTTCCCCCCACTTAATCTGCACTAATCCAGAATTTCTCCCACCTATGTGCTTACTGTTATGCTCTTTCTCTCTCATAATTTTAGCATTTAGAACTTTACAGGCTATGTAGTAAGAAAATAAAGTAATGTGTAATATATAATTAAATATTTATTAGGCCCAAGTCTTACTTTATTCTATTCTGTCTCTTATTCATTCTGTATTTCTAATAGACTTCAGGTATCTCCAGCCTGAGTTAAGCAATCTAGCACATGCTTTAGTGCTAAACCCACCTTATCTCAATCCCTCTCTACAATGTTCACTTTGGGCCCTGAAGCTGGAAATCAATCAACCAAAATCGACACTGTGAGAAGTCTACATTACCCTGTCTATAGAGCAAAAGCTTTCCTGTTTATGAGCTGTGCTGAATAAAAGTACATCATTATTTGAGTAATTTTTAAACACACTCTTCCTTCCTTCATTCCAAAGTGATGAATTGGCCTTTCTGAAAAATTCCCTTTAAAATATTTTTCACCAAGAAAGTAAAATAAATCTAAGGAAATCTAAAAAAATAACTCTGAAAATATGGGAAAAAATAAAAATAGGAAAAAAATGAGAAATAACCCAGAAACGGCACAGGTGGCTTAAAACCATGAGAGGAAAGGAAACAGCCAGTGTCCACAAATAGCCATATCAGAGGTGCTGCCCATTTTGTTTCAGTGTTCTACAGAATGTCTTTAGAATGTTATCAATCTTATCTAAGGATTCTCATTCATTGTCTACCCCCATTCCTGTGTCTTTGTTCTGAAGGGTCTTTTCTTATTATAATTCTATTGAAATAAAAATACAAAAAGAAAAAAAAAATTAGAAAACAAAATGATGAAGTTTAATTGTCTATTCTCCAGGCAATTTTGACAAATAACACTAGTCTCAAACATGTGCATCAAAACCTCTCCCTCACTGGTGAAGCACATAACACAATCTCTCCACATGGTATCAGTAGCTTCTCCAACAGTCTCCTATACCACATTCACAAGTATGGCTTTAGAACCCTGAAATATTTTGGTTGAAAAAAATCCCCGACATTATATTATCTTTAAACTATTCCCCTCTTCCCAAGTCTAAAAACTCTTGGCTACTTTAACTCAGTCATAATATTTATCACTCTTTGTTTTAGTCAGCTTTTTCACTGCTATAACTAAAAAGAGCAATTTTAGAGGAGGCTAACTTTATTTGGTGGCTCCTGGCTTTAGAGGTCTCAGATCATAGATGGCCAATTCCATTCCTCAGAAGAGTATGGTGAGAGAATCATCTCTTATGATGATTCGGAAGCAGAGGGAGAATCCACTCAGCAGATACAAAATATATACCCCAAGAAATGCCCTCAATGGCCAAACTGCTCCAGCCAGACCTACCAGCCTATGGTTATCACCCAGGTAATTCCTATCAGGGATTAATTTACTGATTGGGTTAAGGTTCACATAACCTAAGCAATTTACCTCGAAATCTTCTTGCATTGTCTCACACATGAGTTTTGGGGGATGCCTCACATCCAAACCATAGCATTCTTCCTCTACACTTGTTCTTTTTTCTTATTCCATTGTTCATTTAGTGGTAATTCCATGTATCCAACTGGCACATATATTGATAATAATAAAGAAGTGAGAAGAAAGGCATGATAAAACTACTGGACCTTAAGGGAATATTAGGGATTCAACAATTAAGGCCATGAAGAGAGGAGTATTCCTGATGGAAGAGTGATCATATGGAAGTTAGGGGGAGGGCTGATTAAGTATCTTCTATAGCACATGATTTTGATGGGATGATGAGACCTTGGAAATCATCCATGTTAGTAGTAGGACTCTGTACACCTACTGTTGAGCCTGAGGGAAGAGGAAACTTTCATGTTTGCCCCAAATAATGTAGGAAAATGACATTTTATCACTTCTTAGAATAAAACCAAAAAGGGCACACACTATGGCCTCATTGTCTTGAACTTTTGCTATAAATAACATGCCACATCTTGTGAGAAAGCCCAAATTAGTCCAGACAAAGAGATCACATTGAGCTAAAAAATGAATGTGTTCTGACCAACAACCAAACTGGTGTCCCAACTAACAACCACTGCCTATACCAGATGTGGATGAGGTATGAAAAACATCTCTAGATGACTCCAGATGATTCACAGCTATTGAATCACCCCCAGGCTCACCACAGCCTTATCTTCCCAGTTAAAAATCCTAGACCCAATGGAACAGAGGAAGTTGTTCTGTTAAGTTTTGACCAACAAAACCCTATAACTAAACATGATTTTTAAATGATGTTTTGTTATGATGTAGCTGATGATGTCATTTTCTTGACAGTCTTCCTCTCTGAGCTACATGCTTTTGTATTTCCTTTACATATGGCACCATATATAGAGCACAAGACCTTAATGCTGCTGTCACCAATGATGGTGATGTTGGTGGTAATGATGATGGCAGTGGTGATGATGAAGGCAGCAGAAGTCACAGCTGGTTTTCATTAAACGCTTCTTGAGTTCCAGTCACTCTGATAACTGCTTTCTCAGGTACTATTCTATTGTAACTTCCTAATAAATCTTTGAGGTATGTTTTATAATTCTTATTTCATAATTTATTAAACTAAGGCTTACAGATCTTACATCACTTGCCAAGTTTATTTATCTAAGCCAGACTGCTTTTTTAACAATGGGACTTTAATTCTATAGTAAGAAATGTATAATCAATAAGAACCAAAATGAATAAAATGATTTTGATAATCATAAATGCTAGGAAAAAAACTATATGGGTGCTGTGATAAAAAGCAACAAGGTCAGAACCGTGTGGTGTTTACTGAGGAAGATCAGTCATAAGAAGTTCTTCTGAGAAACTGATATTGAGTTGACAGCTGAGAGCAAAAGGATTCAGACCTGTGAAGGCCCAGGGAAAGAGTGAATTAGTACAGAGCCACTGAAGCAGCAAAGAACTTAGCGTGGCTGGACAGAGAAATCAGGCTTTGGGATTAGAGTTTACTAGACTGGGGAAGCATGATACTAAATGCAGTTGGAAAGGTGGACAAGAAAAGGTAAGATATGTGAGACTTTGTTCTGAGAAGTTTGATTTCATTCCACATGAATTGAGAAACCCCTGTAATATCTAGTTTTCTTTAGAGCAGTGATTATCAAACTATGGTCTGCAGGCCAAATCCAGCCCTCCTGTTTCATTTAAAAATTTTTGAACAGACCACTACCATACCCATTCACCTGAATACTGTCTATAGCTCATTCTCATTACAAGGACGGAGTTGAAGAGTTGTGACAAAGACCATACAATCTATAATTCTAAAATGTTTACCATCTGGCTCTTTAAAAAAAGAGTTTACTGAACCTGACTCCAGAGGCTTTTTCAAGAGTTTAAAGAGTTTTAACCTCCTTTTCTTCATTGCATTGACTCTAGAAAACTGATAATTCTCTGATGAAGCTTTCTATGCTAGGAAAGTTCCTCCAGTGTTTCAGATAACTTATGCTTCTGGAATCCAACCAGTCGACATTAACAAGGGCTTCCCATGTTCTAATAAGGCATCTTTATTATTATTATCCCAAATAATAATCTCAATCATTCTAAGACATATTCCCCAAATCCCTTAAACCCCTTGTTTTTTTCATATTGCATACACATTTGCTTAGTCAAGAGTTAAATGAGATAAAATTCACATGAAAAAATATCACCCACTTATAATGTACAATTTGGCATTTTTAGTGTAGTCAGAGATTTGAGCAATCATTACTGTAACATAACTTTATAACGTTTTTATACCCCTGAAATTAACCCTATACCTCTCTTAGCAGTCACTGTAAAATGCCCTACAGTACTCAAAGGTAAATACTAGTATTTTCTTTTTCTCTATTTTGCCCATTCTGGACCTTTCATACATGTGCAATCATATATGTAATATGAGATATTTTGTGACTAGCTTCTTTTATTTGTGTAATATTGTCAAAGTTCATCTATGTTGTTCCACATATCAGTACCCTATTACTTTCAGAGTATGACAGAGTTAACAGTCTATGGTTAAGGATATACTACATTTTTTTCTACTGTTAATTTGTTGGTGGATATGTGGATTATTTCCTTTTTAGAGCTACTATAAATAATGTGGCAATGAACATTTACATATATGCTTTTAGGTGCACAGGTTTTCCTTTATTTTGAGCATATACCTAGAAGGTGAACTGCTAAACCACCTATATTAATATTTTGAGTAACTGCCAGACTATTTTTCCAAACTTGCTACATCATTTTACATTTTCACAGTAATACAGAAAGTTTCCAATTCCTTTACACACTTACCAACACAATATTTTTTTTTGTCTTTTTCATTATAGCTATCTAGTTAGTGTGAAGTAGCATTTCATGGTAGTTTTTTTAATATTTATTTTTTAGTTGTAGTTGGACACAATACCTTTATTTTATTTATTTATATGTAGTGCTGAGGATTGAACCCAGGGCCTTGCATGTGCTAGGCGAGTGCTCTACTGCTGAGCCACAACCCCAGCCCTCATTGTAGTTTTAATTTGCATTTTCATATTAAATTTGAGCATACTTTTCTTAACACCACTGGCCAAATACTTATTAATATACTTTTATCTTATTATTATACTTTAATTTTTTCCTTTGGAGAAATGTCTGTTCAAATACATTCCTCATTATGTATTAGAATTATTTCCTTTTATTGTGGAGTTATAAGACATTTCTTCATATATTCTATATATAATTTAATCATCACATATTTTGCAAATACTTTCTTTCATTTGATTTTTGACAGATACTTTGAAGTATCAATGTTTTTTATTTTGAAAATATCATATACATATTATGTATATTATATTTGTGTGTGTGTTTGCATGTTATTTGTCATATCTGTGGAATCATTGCCTAACCCATGAGCACAACAAATTTATTTCTGCATTTTTTCTCAGAGTTTTAAGTTTCAACACTTATATTCAGATTTATTTTATCTATTTTGAGGTAATTTTTTAATGATATATAATGGAGGTTAAATTTTATATATTTTGAATGTGTGTGTCCATCTGTGCTAGTGCCATTTGGTAAAAAGCCTATCTCTTTCTAATTGCAGAATCTTGACACTCTTGCTCAAAATAAATTTATCTTAAGTGTGAGGATTTATTCCTGCATGCACAATATCATTCCATTGATCTATAATATGTCTGAGGTATGAGTCCCCTAACTTTGTTTTTTTTCAAAGTTTTTTGACTATTCTGCAATCCTTGCACTTTCATATGAATTTTTTTATTAGCTTGTCAATTTCTGCAAAAAAAGCCAGCTTGAATTTCACATTATGTTTTATATATTTTCTGTGAAACATAAGATAACTTGCTGACATAATAAATATGTTGGGGGCTGGGGTTGTGGCTAAGAGGTGAAGCACTTGATTTGCATGTATAAGGCACTGGGTTCTGTCCTCAGCACCACATTAAAAAATAATAATAATAATAAAGGTATTGTTTCCATCAACAATTAAAATATATATTTTATATGGAGTTATAAGACATTTCTTCATATGTTGTATATATAATTTAATTATCACATATTTTTGCAAATACTTTCTTTCATTTGAGTTTTTGACAGATACTTTGAAGTATCTAGAACTGGGTAACTAATGGGGATCTGCAGCACTAAGTAGAAAATATTAGTTTTTCAAAAAACATCTGGCAAGGGAAATGTTCCAAGCACCACAGAAAAATTCTTGCTACCTAGGCTGCTAGGAGACATAATTCTGGCATCACTCCATTATTCTAGGAAAATTTCATTTCCACTTAATCAATTTCTCAAGAAGAGTTCCTTTTTTTCACTTCCTAGTACTTCACATTGTTATTTCTCTATATTTCAATGCAAATAACAGCATTTGCCATTACATGCAGTGCCAGCTATTGTGCAGAACACATTATTTATGCACCAAGTTTAATGTTTACAACCAAATAATAAGCCAAATACTATTAGTGAAGCAAAGATGAAATATGTAGATGAAGTTTGGAGACTAGTGGATAACAACTTTTATTTAGATAGAAAGCATTAGAAATGGTATTTGGACTCAAAACTAACACTTGAAGCTTTACAGCTTGTAATCATATTTTAACACTATTTTTCATCATGTACCCAGTTAATAAGTATCTAAGAATTAATAAATCAATCAAAACTAAATCATGTTTAAGTAGTATCAACAATTGGTGTCACTCTTCTAAGCTCTCAGATGGACCATGCAACAGAAATTGTAAATCCACAAATGTCATGGATTTGGAGGACTAAAAAGCAAAAAAAAAACTATCATTTTGGAAAGGTACCTAGAAGTATTCATCACACTACACACTAAAATTACAATGACTTAGATGAGCATGGTGGCATATGTCTGTAATCCCAGATATGAGGAAGACTGAGGCAAAAGGATCAGGAATTTGAGGACAGCCAAGGCAATGTAGTAAAAATGGTATCAAAAAAATAATAATAATACTAATATTTTGTAAAAAAAAATTATACAATATCTTAGATATGCTTCAAAGTACTCTATAGAGACTAACAGGTGGAGGCATGGCAATGAAACAAGTATGTTGAACATTAAGGGAGACAGTGATTGATACAATAGACTCATACTGCTTTATTATTTGCTTTTGAAATTCATGGTAATATTCACAATAAAAGTTTGCTTTTTAAGCTGAAGTTTTAAATACTTTTTATCTCCAATGTATTTGGTTAAATAATATATTTTATAGAATTACTAACCTTGAGGAAAAGCAAAATAAGATAATAGAAGAAAATAATAAATTAAACAAATGACAATAACAAAACTAATTATTTTCATGAAAAAGAAATATTTCCAGTTGATGGTTACAGCATTCTTAGACATTTTAAAGGTCCAGTTTTCTCTCTTCTTGTCTAGGTCTTGGCTGCCACTGGGCCACATTTCAGTGTAAACCTGGCTCAGCCCTTTCCTAGGTCCTGAATCATTCACTTCCACTTTTTCTCACAAGCTCTTTACCAACCTCTGATGTAATCACTTTACTGTTCAGCCTGAATTGGCTGGTCCATGTTTCAATTTTTTATCCAACACATCCACTCATGTTCTTGGATACCATTTGCCTTGTCTAAACTATTGAAGTGGCCATGAGTATGTTTCTTATAGACCTTCTACTACAGGGAACATAATAGATGGAAGGTCTCAGGGACTGCCCTTTGAAATCTATAATCTTAATTCTGAGGCCATGCTCCTCATAATAAAATATCTTCACTTTTTGAATTACTTTGGTACTGGCTTCCTGGGGAAAAGCTTAACCCAGTCATATATTGGACACATTCCCTAACAATCCAGTCAGGTCTTTAGACTTGCTTAAATCTTTAGTCTTGTGTGGTAGTTCACGTTTATCTCATTTACTTTAGAGTTTTCCTAAAGAGGCCCCATTTTTTTCTGTGGGGGAGTATATTACTTTAGATATTGAACTGCCTTTAGAGTCCCTCCTGACTATTGCCCTTTCTCTCTAATACAGACTTCAGGGCTGTACTCCCCTTGTTTCCCATATGGATTAGGGACATATAAATTTTCTGAGACACATTTATTATTCACAGCTGTCTCATAAGAGATATTTGATTGCAGTTTAATTTCTTGCCACTATCTTCCATAGCTCCAGTGTCTATTGATACAGCCATTAAATTAGAGAGCAGCCTTCTTGGGTAGGGTGTCTTCAGGACAAGCTCAAGTTCACCTTATTCCAATTATCCAGTGGAGCCATAAAAACTCACATATTTTTGCCACACCACTTAGGTAGGAAGTTGACTGTTACATGCCTGCATCCAAAAGGCACACTCAGGAAAGCATTTCATAAGAACACTTCCAAAAGGGAAATCAAATACCAGTCTTCCCTTATTTCAAACATCATTCACCTCTACAAATCATTCTCCCACAACTGCATTCACTCAGCTTGTGTGTAGCAGATACATTCCTTCTATTCTGTAGCAGAGAATAGGAACATAAGCCCCATTACCTCTCTCTTAACTTACTGGGGTTTTGGGAAACTCTACTCTTCTGATAATGGTTTTACGTAAATGGATAAAAGAAAATTAATCAACAGTTTGTAAAGAAGAACTAATGTGAAAGTGAGTGACAAAGTTTCTGGAAGATGTCTGATCCCAATGATGTTAAATTTTCTTTAGATCATGGTAAGTGTTTGTTACCTCTTTTTGATCCATTAGAGTTTTCAGAATTCAATTTTAGAGCATGGGAAAGTTTTTGAAAGTGCCATGTGACATTCATTTGCTCTCTCACAAAGCCCAGATCTAATCTTCTTTGATAGTGAATCCTCTTTGAATATTGCTGACACTAAACATCAAATGCCTGGCTTTCAATGCTACCTTGGCTCAGGGAACAGGTATTGTCTTTCATGATGTGGCTCTGGGCATGTCTCCCCTGAGAGAAACAGGAAGTGGATGGAAAAACATTTAGATATTTGCCTGAATGAACTTATTCCTTTCAGTAGTATTTCATTGATACTTGAGTAGTTATTAATTATTCCCTACTGACTTTATTTGCCTTGTATTTCATTAAAAGTAGGCAGCAGAATTATCTCTGAATTCAGACATCTTTGCCTTATATTGTAAGGTATAAGATACTTTTTAAAAATAAGTGCCAATTATCCTAATTAATATTCCTACCTGAGTTTTTTCTGAGGGTCCCAACTACTGTTTCAGTATAATTTTTTCTTTTTCCTTTTTTCTTTTTGTGGAAAATATGTCCATCAAGTTCCATGACACTATACTTACTGATGTTCTCTCCAGTTTCTCATATATTATTTCTCAATCATCAACATGTTCAGAAAGACTGTGATGTCTGCTATGCCTGGTAAGATTCTGCTCTCACAGAACAGATGCAGAAACAAGCTTTGGTTGCTTCTTTGCTTATCAGGACCTTTTGTCTGTGGATTTCTGATTTCTGTTATGATCCATCCACACTCAGATATATTCCTCTTATTTCTGGTCTTCCTAAAATCCACAAATTTCTCTCTCTCTCTCTCTCTCTCTCTCTCTCTCTCTCTCTCTCTCTCTCTCTCTCTCATCTTCCTGAAATCCATAATTCTCCCTACTCCCTCTCTCTTATTATTCTTTATTTTTTGGTAACAAGGATTGAACCCAAGGGGTAGTTAACCACTGAGCCATATCCTCAGCCCTTTTGTTATTTTTTATTATTATTTTGAGACGAGGTCTCAGTTGCTTAGGACCCTGCTAAGTTGCTGAGGCTGAATTCAAATTTGTGATCCTCCTGGTTCAGACTCCCAGTAGCTGGGATGACAGGTATGTGCCAAAATGCCTGGTTTATTTTCCCTTTTTAAATAGCATCAGAATTCAAGATCCTATGAATTCACTTTTCTTCTATCAGATCTGAATTGTTAACCTATGCATAAAATAATATTTTAGGAAAGTTGAAGATATGGAAGAAGAAATGAGGAGACAGATTTTCTACAGAAGATAAACAGCATGATTCTCTCCACTCGTCAGTCGCTGAAATCTTGTCATCGTTCCCACCACATGGAATTCTCTTCCAATTGAACCTGCACACAAACTATATAGCTCAACTTAGATATGAAGCCAGTGGAATGAAATTTTCACAGGTAGAGTGAAAAAAAAAAAAAACATTTACCACTCAGAAAGAAAGAGGCAAAGATTTTGTAATTATAAATATAGTAGTAATACACTCGTTTTATGAACATTTTAGAAGGAAAACATTGGTCCCTTAGTTAAAAATTATATCTATATAGACATCTTTGGATACTTTTCAATTCCAGACTTAGCTCTTGACTAATAGTTTTCTTCCTTTCAAATGTTATTTGAACAAAATCCATTTGGAGACTTGTTCAGAGTAGAACATAAAATAGAATCTAATAGATGTTAACTTGCAATTTCCAACTGAAAAGCAAACAAACTTAGTTTTTTCTTTTTCTTTCTTTTGATGGTGATGGTTTTGTCTGTTTGGTTTTTATTTTTTGTATGCTTTGTTATTCTAGGGCTCAAAATCGGGCCTCAGGAATGCTGGGCAAGCGCTCTACCAATGAGCTACATTCTCAAGCCCCTGAAGGAAATGTTTTACCATAGGTCATATCCATTGCAAACTCATGTTGGCTGTCCCATCTATTTACTCCAGATAGACAGCTCATTCCAGATGAACCTCCCTCCTCTCAGGTATACTATGTAAGCAGCTAGGAACTGGCTTTAGAGCTGTAGAATTCTTTAATCACTAATACATCTATTTCTGACCACAAGCATTCTAGAATCCTTATTCCATTCTTCTAAGCTTACTGCCTCCCATAACCTATCTTATCATTCAAAAAAAAATGTGATGAACAATAAAAAAATCATTGTTATCTTAAAATACAAAACAACCAACCAAACAACAACAAAAATTAAAAAAAAAAAACAGAAAAAGAAACAAAATGGATGAGGAGGTAGAGAAAGATCTAAGAGAATGATAAAGAATAGAGATATAACTAACTGACAATGATATTGACAAAGAGAAGCTGCAAATGATTAGTCCCAAGTATAAGATGGACAGCACCAAGACTCCTTTGACACTCCAGGTGATGCTTGTTTCCCTCTGCTGCAATACACACAGAAATATGATTATTAACAGGCAGGAAGAGAGAAAGATGAAGGTGAAGAAGGAAGCACACAGATGTACTGTCTCTAGCACAAGACTCCTCCTGGACGGGATGTGCTGCCATGTATCACACTTAGGGAGCGCCTCCTCTTATCCTTACATGCTATTCCGGATTAAAACCCACTTAATAGTACTAAATACATGTACCATGATTGTACAGCCAGTGAAGTTAAATCTTTTTCATATTAATAGTGTGAATTAAGGAAATTTCTTACAAAATGTAAGCGCCAGAGAGAGAAAATAGATGTGTTGAAGATGAAGATATTAAGAATCTCTTTAAAACGAGGAGGGAACAGCTGAAATGGGATCTCATATCTGAAATGTATTCTTCCCTTGTCACTTGCTCAGAAAAATATATAAGGTTGAAGAACACAGCTCAGATTCACCAGAGATAGATATTTTCTGTTTATTTTCAGAAAATATAATCCTATGTACATTTCCCACTACCTACCAGTATGGCTACACATCTCAAATTCTCCTACATCATCTTGTTACTTCTTATTAGATACATCTTCTCTTAAAGAATGTCTTCTATGAAAACCCATTACTATAAGTCTGTTAATATTTTATAACACAATGGAAAAGTTCACATTCATCATTCAATATAATTTGACATTCTGAAGTAGATTGAAAAAATAGTCATGCATGGTCTCTTCTTTTGCATTCCCCTTTCTATGCTTTGTTTTGCAAGTAAGCATTAACTGCCAAGTCTGAGACACACAATTCTGGCAGGTAGCTGAGATGTCCTCTTCTGTCTTGTTAACTGATGGATCTGCATGTCTGCATAATGGATGTGGGCAAGTTTCCTGGTTCTGTATGTACAAATACTGATGTTCCTTTTTTCAATGGCCCTCAGATGCATAGGGTTCAAATTTGTTATCAATATTTGCTTAGAGAATGTGAATATTGAATGCTCAGAAATTTATTTCTCTCCCCAAGTAGGCATGATCAAACCTACTTGGGGTTTTTCCTTGCAATAAGACTCCTTAATGAAATACCACCTAATGTTAAAAATCTTTTTACAGGGCTGGGGTTGTAGCTCAGCGATAGAGCGCTCGCCTAGCATGTGCAAAGCCCTGGGTTCGATCCTCAGCACCACATAAAAATAAATAAATAAAATAAAGGTATTGTGTCCAACTACAACTAAAATTTTTTTTAATCTTTTGACAATGCAGATAGGATCAACAGTTCTACCTGGAAAACAACAGGCTTGAACATAACATTTCAGGAAGACATGGGGAAATCATATGGACACCATAGAGGTTTTTGAATATTACTCTGGTAAACACAGCTCTGCCAGCTTCCTCAGATGCCAGCTTTCTTCCCTCCCTTCTATTGTATGAGTAATTCTTTCTCAATAATCACTGGTGACTACTAGACAATGGAAAACATGAGTAAGAATCCAGGATATTAAAACCAGGGTGTTTTCAAGGTCAATGTAATTAGAAAACAATGCACAGTAAGAGTAGAAGAATAGAAGATGAATTGCACTGTTTTTCTGAGATTATGTTGGAGACTATATCATAGATTTTCTTTGGGTTCACTTGCTTTAAAGAGTAGACCCCATAGATTGCTTCTGCTAAAACATAGATCATGTATACTATGTCCACATCCATACAGCATTTACATCAATTTAAATGACTACTTTCTCTTTTCTGGAATTTTTGTCATTTGTCCATATTTTAATATTCCTAGGATTTCAGCAACTTATCTACTGCTGATTAAGGTGCATGAAGGAACCAGAGTGACTGTGTGCTATGATGTTAAAGCAGATTCAGTTTAATTTATAGATTAGAGATCCGGGTAACACACCATTTATGTCTCTTCACAGAGATTGAGAGGAGGGGATAGGGAATGAGAGATATGACAAACTCTCTCAACATCCATTTGTTCTTTATTTTACAAATTATTTGGATTGAAATTTATTTTAATTATTTTAAACCTGTCTTCTTTTCTAACATATGCTTTTAAGGCCATGAATATCTAAGAAATCCCATAGCAGAATGCCACATATTTTTGGTTATTATTTAATTTAAACTATTTTCTGAAGTCACTTGCAATTTCTTTGACACAGTAGCTATTTGGAAATATGTCTTCTACTTTCCAAACATTTGGAGGCTTGGGGGGATACAAAATTAACCTGAAATTTCAGTTGCAATTCTTTGCATCAATAGTAATAATTTATCAAAAGAAAAAGAGAAAACAATCTCATTTACAATAGTAACAAAAAATAAAGCAATTAAAAATAAATGTAACCAAAACAAGGTCTGCACACTGATAACTATAAAAAAATGAATGAGCTGGGTACAGTGGAACATGTCTGTAATCCCAGTGGCTCAGAAGGCTGAGACAGGAGGATTGCAGATTCAAAGCTAGCCTCAGCAACAGGAAGATGCTAAAAAACTCTTTAAATAAAATACAAAATAGGGCTAGGGATGTGGCTCAGTGGATGAGTGTCCCTGAGTGCAATCCCATATACTCACCACCCCACCCACCCCCCAGAAAAAAAGAAAGAAAGAAAAACTGAGGAATGCAAAAAGGAAAGGAAAAATATCAGGGTTGGTTCATATATTGGAAGAATTATTATTGTTAAAATGTCCATACTACCCAGAGTGATATGCAAAAATGTTGACTATTCTAAAATTAAAATGTAAGCACAAAATATTGTATTCTGAATTTCCAAAGCAATCCAGAGAAAGGAAAACAAATTTAAAGGCATGCATTTTCAAATCTCAAATTATATTATAAAGTTAGAGTCATAAAAATGGTATGCTACTGGCATAAAAACAGACACACTGACCAATAGGAATCCTAGAAATAAACTCTAGGATATGTGGTCAACTATTTTTTAACTATGATAGCAAGAAGATACAATGGGGGAAATGATAGTATCCTCAACAAATGGTGTGTTAGTGCTCTTTCCATACTATAACAAGATAGCTGAAATAATCAACATAAAAAAAGAAGTGGTTTATTTCAGCTTATACTTTGGGAGGTTTCAGTCCCTGTTTGGCTGGCCTCATTGCTTTGGGACCTGTTGTAAACAGTACACCAATGGCAAGACTACTGGCAGAAAAAGCTGCTTTCCCCATAGCAGCCAGAAAGCAAAGCAATTGGGAAGGAGGTGAGGCCATAGTCCCCAGATCCACTGGGCAACCTCCAGTGATCTAAGACCTCCCACTACACCCCACTTTTAAAGTTTCCTGTGCCTTTCAATAAAATGCCAAGCTAGGGACTAAGCCTTTGACACATAGACCTTTGGTAAACATCCCTTGTACTTATTACAGCTGAACAAATGAAAACCAAGAATTAAGAGAAAAGACTACAAAGAGTAAACAAACAAGCAAACAAACAAACAAAAAAACAGCTAGAGTTTTAAAAAATTGCCTACAGATTAAGAAGCTGTTCTGGTTAGGGTTATCTAATTAAAACAAGCTGAGGCACCAATACTGGAGAGTCATGTTAATTTTCTGAAAATATAAAAATAGCCTTAGAATTTTCTCTCCAGTGGAAAAAATATTTCATATTCAATGGATATTAAGTTATAGTTAGAAAGAAGTAAGAAGGAAAAATATTTTATTGTATACTGGAACTTTGATATGTGAATAGGTTGTTTTCGGAATTACCAGCAACTAGGTCGTTGGGTGAGAAGATGGATCTTATTTATCCTAACTGTAGTAGATGTTTCACTATGTTCATTTTATTAAAACATTGTCCTGTATACTCTAAATATCTACAATTTTAAGAGTTTCATTGTGGTCAGAAAATACTCTATGATTTCAGTCCATTCTAGATGAATTTGAAAAGAATGTGAATTCTGCCTTTGTTGGATATTGTTTTAGTCAGTTTTTTCACTACTGTGAGTAAAAAACCCAACCAGAAAAAATGCACAGGAGAAAAAGTTCATTTGAGGGCTCACAATTTCAGAGGACTCAGTCCATGGACAGGAGTTTCCATTCCCTAGGGCTCCATTTAATTAAATATTTAATTAAATATTTAATTTAATCATGGCAGAAGTGTGTAGTGGGGGGAAGCCACTCACAGGATGATCAGGAAGGGGAGAGAGAGAGAGAGAGAGAGAGAGAGAGAGAGAGAGAGAGAGAGAGAGAGAGAGAAAAGACTCCACATGCCATATACAAAATATTCCCCCAGAGCCACCTGCCAATGACCTACCTCCTCCAGTTACACCCTACTTGCCTTCATTTTCCACTCAGTTAATCCGATTATGAGATTGATTCCCTGATTGGTTTAAGACTCTCATGACCCAATCATTACTTCTCCAACCCTTCTTGCATTATCTCACACATGAGCTATTGGAGGCCACCTAATATCTAAACCATAACAGATATAGAGTTCCAAAGTGCCTAAATAATATTGGTCAACAGTATGATTCAAATCTTATACATCCATACTAATATATTTGGTATAGTCTTAGGAAAGAATGTTAAAATTATCAAATACAATTATATTTGTCTATTTCCTCTCCCATATTTTTAATTTTTTTCTTTGATTTTTGTCTTAAAAGTGGCAAGATATTAAAAATGCCAATGTCTTTGTAATAAATAAAACATCTCTTCTATCACTATGAAATGTCATTTTCTCAGGTAACATCCCTTATTTGAAAACTGATGGATCAGACATTAACAGCTATATTATGATGAATAGTTTTTATTCTATTTTTTATACATGACAGCAGAATGCATTATAATTCATATTACACATATATAGAACATAATTCTTCATAACTCTGGTTGTATACAAAGTATATTCACACCATACATGTCTTCATATATGTACTCAGGATAATGATATCAATCTCATTTCACCATCTTTTTTACCCCCATACCCCCATCTTTCCTTCTCACACATTTAACCTATTTAAAGTTCCTCTAATCCTCCTATGTTCCCCCTCCCAATTCTATTATGCATCAGATTCCTTATACAGAGAAAATATTCAGCATTTTGTTTGCTGGGATTGGCTAACTTCACTTAGCATTATATTCTCCAGCTCCATCCATTTACCTGCAAATGCCATGATTTTATTCTCTTTTATTGTTAAGTAGTATTCCATTGTTTATATATATACCACATTTTCTTTATCCATTCATCTACTGAAGGGCATCTTGGTTGGTTCCATAGTTCAGTTATTGTGAATTGTGCTGCTGTAAACATTGATGTTGCTGTGTTCCTGTAGTATGCTATTTTTAAGTTCTTCGAATACAGATGAAGGAGTGGGATAACTGAGTCAAATGGTGGTTCCATTTCCGTCTTTTCAAGGAATCTCCATTCTGCTTTCCATATTTGCTGCACCAATTTGCAGTCCCACCAGCAATGTATGAGTGTGCCTTTTGCCCCACATCCTCACCAACACGTATTGTTATTTGTGTTCTTAATAGCTGCCATTCTAATTAAAGTGAGATAAAATCTTAAAGTACTTTTGATTTGCATTTCTCTAATTGCTAGAGATGATGAACATTTTTTTCATATATTTGTTGATCAATTGTATATCATCTTCTTAGAGGTATCTGTTCAGTTCCTTGAACATTTATTGATTGGGCTATTTTGGTTTTGTTTTTTTTTATTTTTGTTTTGTTTTGTTTTTGTTTTTGTTTGTTGTTGTTGTTATTTAGCTTTTTGAGTTCTTTATATACCTTAAAGATTAGAGCTCTATCTGATGGACATGTGGTAAAAACTTGCTTCTAAGTTGTAGGCTCTCTGTTCAACTCACTAATTTTTCTTTGGTTGAGGAGAAGCCTTATAGTTTGAATCCATCCTGTTTATTAATTCTTGATTATAATTCCTGTGCTCTAAGATTCTTATTAAGGAAGTTGGGTCCTAATCCGACATGATGGAGATTTGGGCTTACTTTTTCTTTTAATAGGTGCAGTGTCCCTGGTTTAATTCCTAGATCTTTGATTCACTTTGAATTAAGTATTGTGTATGGTGAGAGATAGGGGTTTAATTTCATTTTGTTGTATATGGATTTTCCAGTTTTCCCAGCACTATTTGGTGAAGAGGCTATCTTTTAACCAATGTATGAATTTGGTGCCTTGTCTAGTATAAGATACCTATATTTATGTAGGGTAGTCTCTGTGTCTTCTATTCTGTACCCATCTATTTGTTGCCAATACCATAGTGTTTTCATTATATTGCTCTGTAGTATAGTTTAAGGTCTGGTATATTGGCACCACATGCTTCACTCTTCTTGCTAAAAATTGCTTTAGGTATTCTGGGTCTCTTATATTTCCAGATAAATTTAATGACTGTTTTTTCTATTTCTAGGCGGAATGTTATTGGGATTTTGATTGAAATTGCACTGAATCTGTATAGTGCTTTTGTTAGTATGGTCATTTTGACAATATTTATTCTGCCTATCCAAGAACAAGGAAGATCTTTCCATCTTCTAAGGTCCTCTTTAATTCCTTTATTTAGCATTCTGTGGTTTTTGTTGTAGAGACCTTTCACCTCTTTCATTAGGTTGATTCCCAAGTTTTTTTAGGGTATTATAAATGGGGTAGTTTTCCTCATTTCCTTTGCAGAGGATTTGTCACTGATATACAGACATGCCTTTGATTTATGGATGTTGATTTTGTATCCTGCTAATTTACTGAAATCATTTACTAGTTCAAGAATTTTTCTGTATTCGCTTGTTGATGGATGAAATATTCTAGATTAAGTCTAAGTTTTTTATTGTTTTATTGAGTTTGATAGTTTCTTTGGGCAGCTTTTGTTTGGAAGATCTACCAATGATTAAAGAGTTGTGTTAAAGTCACCCAGAATTATTGTGTTGTGGTCAATTTTTCTCTTGAACTTGAGAAGCGTTTGTTTGATGAATGTAGATGCTCCATTGTTTGGGCTTTATATATTTATAATTGTTAACTTGTTGGTGTATGGTTCCCTTAAACAGTATGAAATATTCGTCTTTATCCCTTATAATTGACTTTAGCTTAAAGTCTACTTTAGTTGATACGAGGATGGAAACCCTTGCTTTCTTTCACAGTCCATGTGAGTGGCATGATTTTTCCCATCCTTTCACTTTCAGTCTGTGTCTTTTCCTTTGAGATGAGTCTCTTGGAGGCAGCATAATGTTGGGTCTTTTATTTTTTTAATCCAATCAGCTAGTCTATGTCTTTTGATTAGTGAGTTTAGACCATTAATATTCAGGGTTATTATTGAGACATGATTTGTATTCCCTGCCATTTTTGTTTATTTTTGTTATTTAACTTGACTAAGTTTCTCCTTTGATTAGGTTTTCCTTTAGTATTAATACTTCCCTTTGCTGATTTTCATTGTTGTTTTTCATTTCCTCTTAATAGAAAATTTTGCCAAGTATGTTCTGTAGTTCAGGTTTTCTAGCTCTAAATTCTATTAACTTTTTTTTTTATCATGGAAGATTTTTATGAAATCTAAAACTTAATTTTGCTGGATACAAGATTTTTTGGTTGGCATCCATTTTCTTTCAGAGCTAGATTTATGTTCTTCCAGGATCTTCTAGCTTTCAGCGTCTGGGTTGAAAAATCTGTACATAACCTAATTGGTTTTCCCCTATATATAATCTGATTCCTTTCTCTGGTTGCTTTTAAAACTCCCTCCTTATTCTGTATGTTAGGCATGTTCATTATTATGCCCCTTGGTGTGCATCTATTATAATTTTGTACATTTGGCATCCTGTAAGCCTCTTAAATTTGGTTTTCCAATTCATTCTTCATGTTTGGAAAATTTTCTGCTATTATTTCATTGACTAATTTGTTCATTCCTTTGGTATGGAACTCTGTGTCTTCTTCTATCCCAATAACTCTTAATTTGGTCTTTATATGATATCCCATATTTCATGAATGTTCTGCTCATGGTTTCTTACCATTTTCACTGTGTGGTCTACATTATTTTCAAGAACATATATTTGCCTTCATTGTCTGAAGTCCTATCTTCCAAGTGGTCTAATCTGTTGGTGATGCTTTCAATTGAAATTTTAATTTGGTTTATTGTTTCTTTAATTTAAAGTATTTGTTTGGTTTTTCTTTAGAACCTCTATCTTCCTATTGAAGTAATCTTTTGTTTCCTGTGTTTGCTTATGTAGCTCTTTGTCAAAATGATCTTTTGCTGCCTGTAATAGCTTTCTTATATCATCCTTTAATTCACAAAACACTTTAATTATGTACATCCTGAACTCCTTCTCTGTAATTTCTTATTTTTGTATTGGTCATGGATTCTAATAATGTGGTATCTTGATTTGTTCGGGGCACTTTGTTTGCTTGTCTTTTCATGTTGCTCGTGTGTCTTCCCTTCTAGCCCTGTGGATCCAAGGCATTACTCTTTTTCTCTGTAGGATTATATTGCCCCTGTAGGTTCTAATACCTCTCCTTTGAGGGGTAGAACAATGTTAACAGATCCCAATACAAACAATAGACCACCTAAAAACAAACAGTTACTAATAGACAATTACAGTTTGGTCACAATGTACAGAAATGGTGAATTTAATTATTAACTACAATATAATCGGTAGGTTTGTAAAAGGGTTTACAATTTATGATGATGGACAAAGAACTGGGGGTGCGGTGTAGGATGATATGCTAAGGAGGTAGGAGGTGAGAATATAGGGTTCTTATATCTTAGGAAGTGTGAAAGAGGAATCTAAAAAAAAAGAATGTTAGTATCAGGCAAGTACAGAGGAAGTAATTTTGGGTAGAAAAGTAAGTAGAAAGACATTAGAGTACATGAAACAAACACACATATATTAAGAGAATAAAAAAATGTTAAAATAGTAAAAATTGGGGGAAAAAAGAAAAAAGGAGAGAAAAAGAAAAGGATATATGACACAACTGGTATATACTATTCAGTCATCTTGGTCCGCAATATCCTAATTCGTGGAAAGTATTTGGTTTCACATATGTTGGGGATGTGAAGACAAGAGAATAGAGAGGGAGGAGAAAGAAAAAAAAAAGAAAAACAATCTGGAAGGAAGAAACATGGGTTGTTTTGGTTGGAGATCAGTATCTTTCCTGCTTCCCTTCTCATCCAATAGATGGGGTCATCTGTTAACTGATATCTCTGCCCACAGAACGGCGAAGGTAACCAGGGAGGGAGGATTGGTCCTGAGTGGAGGGTACCTGGTGTTGCACCCATAGGGAGTCAGCAACTCAGGGATCACTTTTTGGCCTGTTCCTGTGATGTGAGCCCTTGGTCTTATCTCCTTATTTCACCTGAAGACCTCCCAGTTCCTGGTCCTTTAGTCACTAAACTATATCACTTTCACCCTTTCCCTTACTGCTTCCTAATAAGGGACCTATCTCTCTGGAGTGCTTGTGTGTGGTGCTGATAGGTTTTTTTTGTTGTTGTTGTTGTTTTGTTTGTTTGTTTGTTTTTATTGTTGTTGGGCAGTCACTGTGCTGGGTAAGCGGTTGCTGGGGACAGGAGGGAGTTAAAAACTGGGTACCTTGCCAGCAGGAGTCCAAACTGGGAGTTTCTCCCACTAAACATGGTGAGGAAGGTGACCCAAGATGGAGGCATTTGCTTTCAGCAATGGGGTATCAGTTCGGGTTGGGGGAGCCAGATGATGGCATTGGAAATGAGTTCAGAAGCTGGGTCTGAAGTTACAGCATGTTGCTCTGCTGTCTTCAGAGCCTGTGTGAAGTTCCCCAGTGCAGGCAGATACATAGGGGATCTCCGAAGCTGCAGATTCCCAAGATGTAGGTGACCGGGGGAGCCCCACATTGGTTGATGGGGTCCACACAGGAGTGGTGGCTGGAGATCCTGCATGTGGGGAGCTGCCAGGTGTCCTGCATGGGAACTAAGATGGGGATTTCTTCTTGGGTGAGTGGCTGAAAGTTTTGCATGGGTGCTCATGCCGATGGTCCTGCTCAGGCAACCAGTAGTCCTGCATGAGCGAGTAGTTGGGAGACCTACTCTAACGCTGAATCCTGGATCCCTGCAGGAATATTGCTTGTAGCCCAGAGAACCAGTATTCCCACTTCTTGCGTCCCAGGTCATGGAGTAACACAGAATGCTGCCTCCTTCTGGCCTGCCATCTTGGATCCCATGATGAGTATTATTTTCCTAGTTATAGTCTTCATTTTCCACTTTTAATCTATTTGTTTTTATATGGATCAAAATATTAATGGCATGTATATATCAGGCTTTATATCAGGCTAACAATCTCTGTCTTTAACATGATTGATTATATCACTTAAATTTAATGTATTTTTAATATGGTTGGACTTAAGGTGTGTTACTCATTAATTTCAACTTTCCTATCTATACTTTCTTCCTATTTCTCACATTCTCTGCCTTCTTTTGCATGGAATACTGTAAAATAAAATAATTCACTTTATCTCCATTATTACCTTTTGAATTAGAGCAGTTTGTAAATTTTTAGTGGTCACTACTAGAATTAAAACATTCTTTTTGAATTTATGAATATACTGTAAAGTTATAGATGTAATAAAATTACAATAATATATTTAAGTTGAACCATGGAACATTCTCTGTGGTATTGCTGTCATATATTTCACTTTGTTGCTTTAAACAGTTAATTTTCTTTCAAATGAATTATTAAAAGAGAAAACTATCCCTTTATATTTGCATAAATTTCATAGTTTCTCACTCTCTGTATTCCTGCTCTGAGATTCAATTATCTGTTGTTTTTATTTTCACCTGAAGAATTTCTTTCAGCATTCCATATAGTATAGGTCTGCTTGATACACATTCTTTTGGCTTTCATTTATCTAAAATGTCTTTATTTGCTTTTATTTAGAGATTTAATTTGAATATATATATATATATATATATATATATATATATATATAATTTAAATTAAATGTGTTTTAAATGATATATAAAAGCATAAACATTATACATATTTATGGGGCACTACATGATGTTTTGATGCATTATATAAAAACATTACACAAAAAACATTATGTAAGTTTTTTATATGGGTAGACATTTATCATTTTTAATGATGAAAGCATTCAAAATGCTTTCTTCTGGCATTTTAAAATATGCAATACATACATATTGTTATCTATGTAAATCTACAGTATAATAGCACACCATAACTTCTGTCTCCTAAGTATAACATAGTATCCAGGAATATGAAATATATTTCACTAGATAAAGAAGTGTCAGTCAAGGAAAAAAATAAAAGGAATTGTGAGTTGACTTTTTTTTCCATTTCAATAATTTAAGATGTACCTCCATTTCCTATCTTTCCTTGTTTTGATGAGGGGTTACCTATATTTATTTGTTTTCACCTCAACGTGATTTTTTTTAAACCGGTTTTCATTTGCTTGATTGTTTGTCTTTTGTAGTATTTTTCTCTTTACTCCTGGTTTTCACTCTTCAGTTATGATGATATTTTAACCTGATTGGTACCTGCTGAGTTTTTGAAGCAGTGGGCTGCTGTTTTTATCTCAAAAGTAAGGAAGAAAACCATCATTTTTTAAAAAGGAAGACTGGTTTCTTTCCTCTCATATCTCTGTTTATGAGACTCCAATTACATGTATGATAGGTTGCTTTGTATTGTCCCACAGCTACTGAATATATGTTCAATTTTTTTTCAATTATTTTGCTCTCTCTGCTGGAGTTTTGGTAATTTCTACTGACCTACTTTCAAATTCAGCCATCCTTTCTGCCTTTTTTCTCCAATTTGTTCTTAAGCCCATACATTTCATTTTTATGTCAGGTACAGTAATTAAATTACAGAATTCTTCACTTTCGTTTCATTTCTGTAGTGATTTTAGCTGTTTTTCACTCATGCCTTTCCCCATAATTTTAACAGAGTTAAAATAGCATAGTTGAAAGATACGTGTGGATTACCTCCTGGAACTGATCATCTCTGAGTAGCCATATGATAACTGTGTTTTCTCTGGATTTAGGGTCATAGTTTTATACTTTTAAAGGTGTTCCCTTTTTTTCTTAAATTAATATAGACACTGTCTTAAAATTTTAGAGAGAGAAGTATGGTGATTTTTATGATAAGGACAATCTCCTTGTATGATGCAGTTTCTCCCTCCCATCATGTAGAAGTGATGTTTGGGACAGTTTTCCTTGATTAGGCTGAGTTCACCTGATGGCCCCAGTCGAGTATTTGGGCTTCTTTCCTGGTCTTATCAATACTGGAATTGGGAGGGATTGGGAATAAAGTTTTATATAGCATTGGACCATCTTTAGATTTCACTCAGAGCCCCAGTATAAAGTACCTCGAGAAAGCCCCGAACCTTATTTCTTTCCATTCTCTAGTCTGTTTTCTATTGCTGCTTTCTGAGCAAAAGTCAGAAGTGACAGTGTAATAAGAATGCCTGGTCCTGGTGATTTTTCTTGCATTTGAAGATCTTAGGGATTATACTCTACCCATCCAACCCTCAGTGACACTCTAAAATCTCTTATTTTTTTGGAAGTGCTTTTACTCCTTCTGCATATTCACAGAAACAGAACTGTAACTCTTTATTATTCTCCAAAGGGTTTCATTTTTCTCTGGAATTTTGTTTCTCAAAACGTCCTCGAAGCTACTGCTCTTCATCATTCCCATAGAAAAGTCTTTATTTTGTTGCAGTTCTTATTTTCATGAAGAGGATGAAATATTTTGAGCCCTTTGAACATTCTAACCTACAGAAAAGTCACCTATCCACATCCTTCCAAAATTTATTTTAAGCATTTCTGATTCTCCATGGTGATTCTGTCAATTTTAGCTTCCTCATTGATTTTACCACTAAAGCTTTCTGACACTCAACTTTACCTGCCAGAGAACCAATATAGAATCTCAATAAACTGATTGAATGATTATGTTTTAAGCCATAAATAAGAATTTCTCATATTCTTTCATCATTTATTTAAAACACTATTTAATATACTTTAATTGGTCTCTGGAATATCTCAAATTGCCTGTTTCTTCAAGTTAATAAGGCCCTAAAATTCTAATTTGCTTTGAAATTCTAGAATTTAGTGAATGTGTTTTAAATTCTAGAATTTAGTGCATAGCATCTCATTCAAAACTCAATATTTTTTTCGGGATATTCTTTGGGAATGCAGTTCCTTACCCTTATCCCATGAACAAGATCCCATGAACAAGCTTCCTGATCAAATTTTCCTAATGGCATTCATGCTCAAATTCAGCAAGTCTATGCTACAATGAGGTAAAATTGCATCCAAGTGTACTCATAGATGTATGGAAGAAAACAGACAATGAGAGAAAAGAATGAGATAAGAAACAACATAGGAAATTTACAATCTCATGTTCAATGTTGGTCATCCTCAGTTTCTGAAACTCCCCAGGCTATTGAACAGAAATAAAATGCCACAGGCACTCTGTGGGCATTTATATACTACAGACATTTTCTTTCGACTTTCGGGTTCCCTACTCTGAGCATTTCACATTGAACAATCTAAGGCCACTCCTTGAGTTTTTTATAAGCAGAGAAAAAAATTTTACAACATCCCAGCTGGGATGTTGACTACTTCCAATGGAAGCAGTGCTTCTAACACATAAGTCGTTTGTCCTTGCTCCTTGCTGTGCTATGCATCTCAGCAAATTCAGCAACACTGCCACATATTAGGTGGTGCCTCCACTCATGCCAGTCCCTTCTCCAAGAGGTCAATAGTCTTTCCCCCATGTGAACTGGATTGTTAACAAAGTACTTTTCAAAGTTTGGATTTGAAGGTGTCCTGATTATATACCTGCTAGTGCTCCATAGATTCTTTCCAATATTGAAAAGGAGCTATTCTATTATCATTAGGCACTCAAAACAATTTGACAAGGATATTATAAACTCCCTAGCTGCTACAGACTTGCCTTGGTTACAATCTCAGATATTAGTCTTCTACAACATCCCAAAATCTGTGTCAAACACATGAGCAGCAAAACAGGAAACAGAAAAAGAACATGGGATTCAGAGGAGAAAGGGAAGAAAGAATGGAAGCAACAAATATTACCTTCAGATATGTCAGTACTCAGAAGAGTTGCTTTTTAATAGTTCTCCCTCCCCATAGCCAAATATTCATATGCTCAAATACATATACTCTAAAAATCTATCAATTCTTAACCACTTTCTTTCAACTGATAAATTTCAGGAAGTATCTGTATGCTATTAGAATAAAAATGACTTGAGACACACAAATAGCAAATTTCAAAAAAAATAGCCAAAGAAGAAATTATAATTAAGAAAGAGAAATAAACTGAGGTAAAATGAGATAATGTTTATAGCCATAAATTCAATATTTTTTGATTTTATGTTTTTTGCAGCAATAATTTATTATCCAAAATCATTCACTCATGACAGCTTAAGAGTATTACCAAGCATGAGATTGATGAACTTGACTTTGATTTGTCTGAGTCCCACTAGATGTAACATGGCTTGGTACATACTTCTAGTTTCAAAGAGTGTGTTATATTTTATTACTATGACCTCTTCCTTTTTGTGTGTGTGTGTTTCTTTCAAGATCATTTAAAAATTATGCTGCAAAGACAACACTAGGTAAGCTATTCCTTCTCAGTTTGATTATTAGTGAGTCTCCATAAATAAAGACTAGAAGGTTAACCATCTTCAAATCGCTATTTGATAGGCAGCCTCTTCTCCAAAACAACCCAAAAGGGAAGTAAGTGTGGCTATGTTAGAAATCAAAGTGCCAATTAAAGCCCTGATTTCTTTTGGTTAACTTCCTTTGGGATATCTCATGGCAGGATTCCAGTACTCAATGTTATTAGAGTTTATTATTTTGGAAGATGAATGGTCAATCTGATCTCCAATACCTCTCCTTCCATCTCTAAAATATTCATTTTCCCTTAAATATTTATCCTTTACTCACTCCATGTTTCAAAAGTACACTTTTTTTTTGCAGTATATACCTTCAAACATCAAATAAGGAATAATAAAGAGAGAGGGTAGGGAAGATAGAGTGAGAAGTAGAGACAGGAAGACAGTCGTAGAGAACATACAGTCTGAGAAAGGAATTGACACATGAGAACATTTTCTTTCTTTCCCCCCCACAATTCAGCATCACTGTGGCTGCTAGCTAACTGGTGGCTTTGGTCACAAGTGATTCCTACCTAATTCTTCCCTTTAAAGGAAGGACTCAGCTCACTGTATCTAGCAGAGTCATACAGAGTTATGTGAAAATTTCCCTTATTGAACAGGCTTCAAAACTACATTACTTATCCTCTTATGGAAGGTGTGTTCTGCATGACATCACGCAAGACATATAATATTACACATAAAACTTGATGATGTGGGCCTAACTTTCAGTGATGTCATTGAAACTCTCAGAAGTAATTTGAACCCCACCTATGGGTCACTCCTGAGGTGGTCCTCTGTACTTTCTCGGCATCTTTATTTTGTTAGTAAAACAGGACCAAAAAAAGGCATTGATACATTTTACTGAGTCTAACACATGTCAGAAACCTAAGTGAACTTTTCTACAAGTTCTTAAATCTCCCAAAACGGTATGTAGAGGCTAAGATTCCCTCCTTTTTGTAGATGTTTAAACTGAGATGCAGAACTTAACTCACTCTCAAAGAACTCAGGTGCTGAGACTATTAGTTGGGTTTGAGTTTTGTCTGACTTCAAACTCAGTGTTCTTAATCATGACACACAACTGATGGACAAAGATGAGGTCACCAATTAATGTCTAATGACTCCATCAAACAGTCTAGCAATGAAAGTCTCCCTGAAAAAGTGACCTTGCCAGCCTGTCCAATCTCATCAATGACTAAACAACAGACAAGACTGTCTTAACCCGCTTGGTTGTGTGAAAATCTCACAGGAGGAACCTCTATGCAAATAGGTCCTTTTACTGAATAATAGACTGCACAAATTATTCTGATTGACCCTTCACACAGTAGTAAATATTTCAAAATTTGAAAAGCTCTTGCCCCATTACTAATGGCCTGTCTTCATCACCTGACATGTTGTGCAGCTTTTCTCCTTGTCAATCAATCCTGGAAGGGTTGTTACAGGACTTTCTTTCTGTGTAATAGGTTGATTATCAATAAGGCTGTTAATATATGTGCTGTGTTGTTACTCACAACCTCATTAGGTCAGGAAGTATGTATTTTCTCTGCAGTAACCAAATACTGTACTGCATGATAAATGCTTAAGTTATTATAAATATCAAGCATCTCTTCAAGCTATGTAACTTGTCTAATAAAGTAAAAAGTACAGTAATCCTTTTCAGAGCTCATTGCCATATTATCTCCAGTATTTCTTTTTATTTCAGAACCTATGCTTCCTGTTAGGTATGTTCATCTGTACTAAATTTTTACTATCTCTCTATTCAGGACCTAGAAGGTTAATCTAGAATTCTGAGTGACCGCTCCTAAGTACTATGTTCAGGGACACTCCATGGGTATTTTGAAGAAAAAAGTCTATAAATTTTCTCTATATCTTTCCCATGGTCTGTTTCCTATTCAATATTTTCTATGAACTCTTTTATAGAATCACGTTCAAAGCTTTCTTCAAATCAAAATGCAATTTTTAAATTATTTTGCAAATATTTATTATCTATGTGTGCCATGTGTTTTTTAATTGTAAGGAATCCAGATTCAAACAAAACCAATTAGTTCCATTAGGGTAGGTAAAACTCCTACCCTAATGGAACTAATATAGGTAGGAGGAGGGGACTTGATAATAAGATAAGTAACACGTACATTTTATTGCATGATGGTAGATGAAAAAGAAAAGCAAATCAGCGAAGAGAAATAGAGTTAAGTCTGTTTTCTTTTTTTTTTTTTTTCCAAATTTTGAAATTAGGTCTTACTAGGTTGTTTAGGATGGCCTCTGACACGATTATCTTGCCCCAGCTTTCTGAGTAGCTGAGATGACATGTATCACTGCCCTCCCCATCAACAAAGATCTTAATTGACTTTATCTTTCATTCTAAAATTAGGCAAAACTTCATTCTATAAAATAGAATCCTTTGCAAGGACAAAGGGCAAATTCACATCTGGGCTTTGGCTCATAGCCTGAGAGTGACTTCAAGATCCTTCGTGTGTGACACCCTCAAGCAAGGTCAAATTTGCATTCCTGAAGTCAGGGTACCCTATATATGTTCTCTTGAACAACATCAATAACTTATCTTTAGCACAGGGCATAATGGCTGAGCTGAGTACACCTAAAGCCAATTAGCATTTTTACCCCTGAAAGTCACCAGTAAGAAGAGACCTTCGTTCATTCAGGGAGCCAGGCTGGCATCTGTTCAGAGCTGTGAGTTCCTTCCTGAACAGAAACCCAAATAAAAGCCTCTGCCTTCACTTGCCTAACTCAATTTTGTTTCCATCATCATTGGGTCAGAAAAACTTAGTGTCTGGCATCATTCTGACAGGCTGTGCAGAGGCAGTTGGTTTTATAGACAAAGGTGAAAGAAGGCAGAAAAATAGAAAGTTGGTTATTTCAAATTTAGAGTCAGTGGCACACATAGTCCCAGCTCCCAGGAGCCTGAGGAAGGAGGATCACTTGAGTATAGGAATTCAAGACCAGCCCAAGTAACCACAGGGAGACCACACACACATACATACACACAAAAAAAGGAGGAGGAGGAGGAGGAGGAGGAGGAGGAGGAGGAGGAGGAGGAGGAGGAGGAGAAGGAAAGAAAATTTGACTGTGGTCCCAGAAGATTGTAAGAGACCTGGAAAATGTCTATCACCTGGTAATAGCGTTCCCATCTGAACACTGTAGTAAAAAACATTTCTCACATGTATGTGTTGGCCCTGATGCAACCACACTTATTCTGCCACCAGTTGTATGAAAGTGTAGCATATACATATGTTCCCCTCCTGAAGCAGTCAATGACTTTTTTCCTTATAAGGTGACACGATCACATACTATGTACAGTACATGATATTTAATAATGATATAAACAACTGAATTCTTAATTTGTATATTAACTATATACAGTAGTTTGACCCCCAAAGGCTCTGTGTTAAAGGCTTGGTCCCCATCTTGTCTCTAATTAGAGATGCTAAAACCTGGAAGTTGAGCCTACTGGGTGGCCTTTAGGACACTGCGGGTATCCACTCAAGGGGGATTGTGGGACCTCAATCTCTTTCTTGGATGTATATGCACACTCATGCTACTTCCCCTCTCCACCTGCCCTGTGGTGATAGCTTCTCTGACATTAGCTGCAGACGTGATGTTCTGCTTTGCCAAGCCCAAAAGCAGTGGAGCCAACTGACCATGGTCTTTTCAAGGTTGTATAAATTTTTCCTCCATTTTAAGTTGATTATCTCAAACATTCCATTGCAGTAATGGAAAGCTGACTAACTCACGATACTATACTTTTATTATTATTTTTCAAGTGTTCTCTATCACTTATTTAAAAGAGAAAACGTTACTGTGTGTCATGTTATGCCAGCAGCAGCCTCATATATTTTGGGATTAGAGTATCATTAGATTGCAACATTTTCTTTTGCCATTGACACAATTTCATAGTATTTTGTACATTATGGTCCTAGGAGAAGTAGGCTATACTGTGTGTGTGTGTGTGTGTGTGTGTGTGTGTGTGTGTGTTGTTTGCACAAGGGCACATGTCATATGGCCTAGGTGTTCCATAAGCTATACCATCTAGGTTTGCATAAGTACATACTATGATGTTTGCCCAAGGACAAAATCAGCAAATATTCCTTTCTCACAATATGTTCCCCTCCTGAAGCAGTCAATGACTTTTTTCCTTATAAGGCGACAACAGGGACACTGAACAATGGAAAACTGATGATTGACATCATATTACTTCAGGCTGTTTTTGTAAGGATGAAAGCAGAGGGAACTTCTTTGCCATGCCCATTAAAATTGACCTGTTTGGGATTTTTGGCTGTCATCTCTTTCCTGATTTCTCAGAAGTTCAGATAACAACTTGGCTTCAGTTTGACTTTTAGTGTGAGTCCTGCCTTTCTAATATTTAGTCTGATTTGTTGACGCCCAATGCAGGAGATTAGTGCAAAAGAGTGGTCACCTCTAATTGTCATTTAATGCAATAAAGTGAGAAATGATTTTTGTTTGAATAACAATACATTTATGTATCTGAGGACAATATCTATTGCATTTTTAATATGGTATTTCAGAAAGTATTTCACTTATATTTAAAATAGCCTTTCTCATCTTCTTTAATTGAAATTTTTGAAAAAGACAGTCTGCATTGTAATGTGTTCAGGAGCATCATGGGTTTTACCAACTAGATGTCAATAACACCCACCCCCACACATACATACACATACACACTTTTATGACAATAACAAATGTCTCCAGATATTTCCAAGTATCCTCTTGGCAGCAAAATCACCACCCACTAAGCAAAAGTGATTTAAAATAATGAAGGTCACTAGATTTAACAGCCTCTGTTGTTCAGAGTTCAGTACAGTTTTTTACTGAAATTCTAGTTGTCCTGGTGAAATTTAGCCATCCTGGTATTTTTTTATTGATATTTGCATGGAGTATTTTCTTTCATCTTTTCACTTTCAGCTATGTATATCATTGAATGTAAAGTGAGTCTGTTATAGATACTGTGTAATTGAATCTTGATTTTTAATTCACTCATTACTCTGCTTTTGATTGGGAAGTATAGTCCTTTTAAATTTAAAACAACGAAGGATAGGTAAGGACTAATATTGCTATTGTGTCAATTGCTTCTGTCGGTTTTATATTTCTCCTTGTCTTTAGTTGTTTTATCTTTTTGTGACTTGATGTATTGATATGCACTTTTTTACTCATCTATTGTGTACCTACTCTGTGTTGCATGATTGTAATGTTGTTTGTGTTAAAAGTTTTAGAGTTACAACAATCTGTTTTAAAATAGTAACAAATTTCACACAGAGAAACTACACTGTACAACCCCCACCACAGTTTATATAGTTGATGTCAGATTTTACTTATTTCCACATTGTTTCCATCATCTAATTTTTGTGCTCATTACTGTTTTCAATTTTTAATTTATACACTGAGGTTAAAAGTGATTTGTCTGGCAATATTACCATAATAAAGTATTCTATTTTTGTATTTACTTTTAGCAGCATGATTTATATTTTCATATGATTGCATGTTATTGTTTAGAATCTTCATTGATAAATATGGAGAACATTTTGCTAAGTGAAATAAGTCAGGCGCAGAAAGGCAAACACTACATGATCTTGCTTACATGTGCAATCAAAAGAGTCAATCACATAGAAGCAGAAAGTATAATGTTCGTTTGCAGAGATCAGGGGAAAGGAGAAATATAAAGTGTTACTCAAAGTACACAATTTAGTAATGTGAGATAAGTAAATTCTAGAGACCTGTTGAACATCAGGGGGCATGTGATTACCAACCCTGTTTTATGTACTTCAATAATTGCTAAGAAGGTAAATCTTATGTTGAGTGCTCTTACCACAAAAGGAAAAAAAGGGATAAGGGAAGTAGCTTTTGGAGGTTATAGATACACTTATGTCATTATTTATAATGATTTCATAGGAATGTACTTACTTCCAAACATATCAAGTTTTATGCAATAAACATCTACAGTTTTTTGTATGTCAATAATGCCACTATAAAGTGGTTTATAAAAAGAATTTGGTACATTCCAATAAGGAACAAGGTTCATCCTTGTGTATTAATAGGCACAATCAATAAGACATAGGTTTAGAGTGGCTTGAAAATCATTAGGGGTTGCTACCTCAAAACCCATGCTACTGCTTGTACTTTAGTCTCTCTTCACGGTGAGGATTTCATACCCCAGGCCATGCAGGATTTGGGATAGTTGGGGAAAAGCATCTTTATAGTATAAAGTGTAAAACAGGCTAATATAAATGTAAGAAAGTTCTAAGGGAGTTTTATAAAACAGTTTAAACAAAATCTGAATCTGGAAACAAGAGTTCCTTAAAACTGTTCATGTTGTATACCCAGCTTTTATTTTCTAATCTATTTTTTAGTACATATATTTCTATCCACAAGTACCACTTCAATCATTTCAAAAGCCTTCTTTCTATGACAGTGTCATCTAGACAAATTAATCCTTGATTCAGACTGGACTGTCAACACTTTTCAAGATCTGGACTCATTGTATCCCATAGAACTTCTATATGCATTCCCTGTACCTTAAAACATCTCAAACTATTACTGGCCTCAGACTGTGAACTGAGATTTCTTAAAACAATTTTTCTCATCTTTAGAACTCCTTTAAAATATTGTCCCTCCAGACAGAACCAAACATTTTTTAAATCTTTGGTTTTTCCCAAATTCATAAGGACACACCAACTTGTTTTACTTCAATTGCATCTAAGAATTCAATTTTAGGTCACCATTTCAATTCCTTCCTCATTCAAACTTGTCTATCATACAACAGAATAAGAAATTGGTCAAAAACTCTCACTAGATAGAACATACAAGTTGTGGGAATGGGCTTTGTAAAGTCCAAACCACCAGCAACTGGGAAATTGTCTCAGGAGCACACTGAACACTCTGCCTACTCTCACTTCCTCATCAGTAGGTTCTAGGTCACTAGTGCTCAACATCTATTATTTTATATTAAATGTATAATTAGTAAATATTAAAGGCATTAAAGCTAGAAAAGTAAAGCAAGTTAAGAGAAAGAAAAAGAAAAAGAGTCTGAAGACTCTGAAACTCAATGGAAGAATGGTCAAAATGGAAAACAGAATGATCCAAAGTCTTCCTTTTATAATTGCAAACAAAAATTACCACGTATCCTAATTGGTTTCTCCAGAAACTTCCATCCCATTGGGTACTACATAAATGTAACATGTTCTTGAAAGTCCTTTTCTTTCTGCTTCAAACCAACACAAGCATCCAGGGAAGAGCTGCCTAAGTCAATTCTCTCACAGAAAATCTTCCTCTGCCATATCTCTCAAAGCTGTCCTGTTGCACAAGCCTGGGAGAGAGTCACATTGGCATTTCCTTTCTTACAGACCTTAACCAAACTTAGTCTCCCCATATTAGTCTTCCATCCCTTTATTACATACATCTAAACTGAAGTCTCTTGTAATCTTCAAATGGTAAACATTAACAGTTTGAATAGATGCAGGTTCTTTTTTTTCCCTCTACAATATCCCTCTTTATTGGGCTTATTTAGAGACTGACCTGGTTTTTTACCTTCTTCAGTGAGAATCTATACCTATACCACTCCCTCTACCTCCATCACACACTATTTACAAACTGCTGGGGATTGAACCCAGGGCTTTGTGCATGCTAGGCAAGCATTCTACCAACTGAGCTGTATCCCCAGCCCAGTTCCTCTCACGTTCTATAGTCTTTTGATTTGCAACCAAGCACTACAATTCCATGTAGTTGAGTCTGCCCTGTGGACTGACAGTTCTGCATCTCTGGTACATTCCTGGAGCTTCTGCTGTAGACCTTGCTGACTTCGAGGACTCTTTCTGCTCATCCCCAGAAAACACAAGGCCCTGCCAAACCTCAACCAGACAGAGCAGACCCTCTTTTTCAACTCCAATTCCAAATACTAGAATGCCTATCCCTACATTTGTCCTCACCTAATATTTTTTTCTCTTAATTACTTTATAGATCAACTGTTAGGCAAAAGGAGTTGCCAGTTTCTCTCCCTGTAGCATCTATGCTGTCTTGATAAGATCTTCACAATCTAAAGAGTTGGCCTGAAGAGCAGAAACCCTGATTCAAGTTCACTCACTCATGGTCATCAGGCTTACTCCCTGGGAAAGTCTGATAATGATTTACCAATGGTGTGCATCTCTTCCTCTCACCAACATTCTTTTTCATTTCTTTTTCTGAAGAGTTAATCCTAAAAATTCTGGGAGGCACTGTTGCCCATTTACAAATGTTTACATTTACAAACTAGGTCTTTCTTCTATTTACCATATTTTCATTGTACTTTGGCCAGTTCTGTATAAGCATGAGGTATTGACCTAGGACATGGATATCAAGACACAAGTCCTTCAAGTCCACCACTCTGCTTCTTTTCAGTGCTTTCAGCACAACTGGTGGTCTGTGTGCTAGGCTATTCACCTCTTGATACAGGTGGGAGAATTTAAATCAGCTGCCCCTTTGGGGAAAACCTCTCTTACTTAGGTATTTTCTATAACTATTTGGGTTTTAAGAATTGACTGACTAAAGTTTTTCCACTTTTGAGGACAAGGTTTATGGATATTTATAAACAAAATTTCTCTTCATCTTCACTGTCTTGCCTACTAAATATATCTTTCCCACAGCAGACATGAACTAAATAATTGATAAGGCCATATGACTTAGTGTAAAATATTAGAGAGTATAAAAGTTTTAGGGATCAGATTCAGAAAGTGTGAGAGGGAAGTCCTCACAGAGCAGGCGGGTCTCTAGTGAACCAGGTCATGGGAGAAGAGCATTCACTTCAGCCTCTGCTCAGGCTTCTCATCCCCATCTGCTCTATCTACTAGCCCTCAGCAATACCACAATTGACTGCCACTTGTACACTTCCAGCCAATGGATAAGTTTCACCAACCCAACTTATAGTGGAGTTTACAGAAAATTAAATCAATGGAGAGAAGGACAAACAAATAAAACAAAGATTTTTAGAACCTAGAGAGAAAATAGTTGTTCCTGACACTGGGCAGACAGGAACAATGGGCTCATAGTCATGGTGCCCCAACGAGAGCCTTCCATGGAACCCTTTCATTTATGACAGTTCCATATCTATAGTCCTCTCAGGGATTAACATTTATGGGGAGGCAGAAGAAGAGAAGGAATTCAACTCTGTCACCTTCTATCTACTTCCAGAATGCTGCAGACTCCCACTAAGGTTCCAGGTATCCAATAAGTCATAAGCATACTCAGCATACTTCTAGAAACCTGCTACACCTTTAATTGTTAAACTTTTCTCAAAGACAGGAGATGGTTCTGAATATATCATGGCTAATAATAGAATTTAGTGAAGATTTTACTTAGAGACATCCATTACTTTAAGACAATCTGTTATGTGCTCAAAATACAATCACTGATGAAGAATTTCTTTTTGCTTTCCATGTGGCTTTTCCTGAAAAATGAATACCCAGAATTGATTACATGCCTGAGTAATGGGGCACTTACTCACAGATTAATTTGTTCGCCAGATTATACCAATACAAATGGAAAGGCTTCTCTAGGGTATTGCCTGCAAAAGTCTGAGACTATAAGTGATTGGTGGTATAACTTATTTTGACCATTCTAAATGGAATAACAGGTAGTTTTTCTTTTTAAAAATGAGTCATGTCAATATGTACTGATCTATACTTATTGCTAAGATATTTTATGAAGCCAGTAAGCAAGGTGCAGAATGTGTAGGAGGTGGGACCAGGGGAGGAGGGAGGTCCTATACATAGAGAGAATAAAGATTAAACTAGATTGAATTGGGAAAGTAGGCAGACACAAGACTATAAAGACCTTTTTATGCAACCCTTAAGAAATTACACTTGATCCTACAGTGTTGAGAGCCACAGCCGAAGGGGCCCCAGCAAACTTTCAGACTGCCAGCTGATGATTGGCTCACAGCGCCCCAGCAACATCTAGCTGATTGGTTCCTCTGCGGTGATGCTCATTGGGCTGTTTCCCTGCCCTTTCAGACCACAGAGCTGCTCATTGGGGGACTTTTTTGGCTCTGCCCACACGACCCAGCCAATCGGCCTCAAGAGCAGGAGGATTGTGGGAGGTGGAGTGGCTTGTGGTTGTGAGGGAGGCTTGTGGGAAGCCGGTGGTGGCAGTTGGGCTCTGAGGGTTTTTCCTGAGGAGCGGTTTTGGCGTGTGTGGTTCTAAAAATAAAGTTCATTTCTTTTGACAAGTGGCTCCTGAATTGTGCCCAGCCAGACTGCGGCACTACAGGAATATTATTGGGGAAGAGAACTGAGTAGCACTTGGATGAAAGCACAAGTCTATTTCTGCCCTTTATGCTTTCAATTGTTTTTCAGTGCATGAAATACTTGTTCAAATAATAAAGAATTTCCATTTTAAAATATTATATTATATATGGGTTTATATTCTGGTTTCTAAAAGCACTCATTATTGTTTACCACCTCTGTTAGTTTCCAAGAGCCTGTAGAGTTAATGGTAGTCTGTTATATAAGTAGGGAATTAAATTGAGACAAGTATCCTTCATATGGACATAATAATCCTATTTGTTCATTGTTTTTGGTCATATGCACAAAATAGTCTGCTTACCATGTGACTAGAAAGAGAACAAATTCTGTATATGTTAACATTCCCTTTAATTCTTTTCTTTAGTATTATGCTTATTTTAGAGTCAGCAGGGGTCTCAATATTTTCTGTAAAAAAATTATAATTCTCAGTTCTTAATTAATTTTTGAGTTAGACACAAATGAACTATTTTTATGTTTTTGTAACCACACATAGATAATGTTATCTTTAGAATGCTAATACAAATCCGTACTACAACTTAAGCATTTTTTCTTATTCTGTCTTTTCTGGAGATGAAAGAAAGAAAAATCTTATTATTGTCAGGGAAGCCTTCAAATAGTTGTATAGGGATAGCAAACTTCTTCTTCCTGAACTGATCTATACAAACTCTTTATAGTTTTACTCATAAGAATTTAGTCATCCCTCAATTAAGGGCTTTGGTCCAGTTGCAAAGGGTATTTTCTGCTTTATTCAAATGCTTCAGAAAAATCAATTGTCAGAATTGCAAAGCTAGGTTTACTTTCACAACCACGTGAAACTCAAATCCAGCTTTCTTGATACTACAAATGTCAAGATGATTTCAACTTATTTTATATTGGAGTCATATCATATAATTCAAACTCTGAAATGTATGTCAATCAATACATTTTTATCCAATAAACACTTATTAAGATCTACTGTATGTCAAACAACATGAATACAAATACCACTAAAGAGTGTATGAGGCACTGAAGAGATTCACTAGAGTAATATACATTATGTCATAAAAACTTCAAGGAAAAAACATCCTTGCACTGGTAGGAGAGAGAGCAATAGAAGATATTCTTAAAAATGTCACTTTAAATTTTGAAATAGGAGGAACTTGTTAGCTAGGTAGATGAGGATGACAGTCATCCAAAACTAAGGGCATGTGGAAATACAAGAAGACAAGTCTGAATAACCAAAAATAAGGCCAGTGTATGTAGGGCTGGGTAATCACTGGAATATATGGCTGAAAGGGAAGCCAGAGACCAGATGATTGATTTCTGAGTGAAATGAGTGTGCGTGAAGGTAGGCAACAGATTTTAAAAGCATGTGGCAGAATCAACAGGATTGCTGAATTCTTTCTGAGAAGAATATACATATGCATGTACACATACACATATATATGTACTTAATTTGGAGAGTGTTTTATCACATTAGAAAAATATTTAAATTAGGTGTCAAATGGGGTGATCAAGTAGAGATATAGAATAGGTAGATGTATGTTTTATTTAGCCAAGCAATTTTTATTGTCCCTGAACTATTAAAACCATCTCCTAATTTCCCTAAACACAGTTTCAACCCAGTACAATTCATTCATTCTTTCTACTGTTAAAAGGAAAATTATTTAGATGCTATTCAGAAACAGGTAAGAACTCATGAGCATGAGAATGGAACTAACAGGTTTTGAGCACCTACCAACTACTGTGCATTTCATAGATATTCCCCAACTTATGATGTTTCAAATTATAATTTTTCAACTTTACGATCATATGCTTTTAGTAGAAACCAGACTTTGAATTTTGGTCTTGTCTTAGACTTTGAATTTTGATATGCAGTACAAGTTTACCTTGATGTTTTGAGTATAAGTCATCTTATAGAAAAGAGCATCTGTAATAGCTTCCCTCTCGCACGTTAATATCACAATAACATTAAAAGACAGACATTTTTGTCTTTATCTTACATTTGAGGACATTGAATCCAAAAAAGGTAGATAATATGCACCTGGCTTCAAAACTAATAAATTTTAGATCTAAAATATGAATCCATATCTAATTTCAAGCATATTCTGTTACCTGCAACAGGCTGTCTTTGATCCCAATTAGATATGAAATAAAACAACAAGGAAGTCAAAGGAAGATAGGTATCAAACCCCTGTGACTACAAAAAAAATGTCTTTAATATTAGTAAAATTTTGAAATCAAGATGAGAAGTAGATTTTATTTGAATGTTGATGTTTCATCCAGGTTTTGATCTGTGTTTAGCAAAATTCACTGCATTATTCAACTGCATTATTCATTTATACTGATCTTTGGGTTCCGTACAATAACAATTCTCTATCTTAACATATCCTCTTTGGATCTGTAAATGTGGCAGATCATTTTACACTAGTGTTCCTTAAATTCAACTCAGCCATGTCACCCATTCCTAGTTAATTTCCCCAAACTTATCAAATCAACTCCGAAGACATTTTTACATCCTTCGTATTTGTTGCTACTTTAAGATGTGAACCTATTGATCACTCCTCTTTTTTTTCCAAAATTCCTCCTGAGTATCCATGGCCCCAGGATAATCTAAAACCCTTTCTTGTTGTAGTCTTTGTTATATCAATCTTCTGTGTCCGTTTAAGTTTCAAGAATCTATATTTTGTACCTATGAATTATTTCTTGAAAACCTATTATTTATTAATTTACTTACCCACAACAGCCACACTTGTAGAGATGAGTAACAAATCTAGCTCATGGATTCCAACCCAAAATTATATTTCTGTACTCTTAAAAAATAAGCACTCACCACTAGGACTTTGCTCCACACCAAAACTCAAGATATTTGAAAGATGATACGTTTCTTCCCTCTTCCTGCCTACATAAAATTAGCTTTTTTCTGTTTTACTAATATGGATCACATTTATGCGCACATAGATTTGAAATTTCAGGTTGCTTTAAATTTCTTCTCTTCTTTATCCAACAAATAGTAAGTAGGCCAACTAATTTTTAAACATTCTTAATTCCAAGTTATTTATTATTTTTCCTTCAAACTAATAATAGTCTTTTAAAAAATTTTTCATGGTTAGTTAAATGGTAAAATTATCTAGCAACTGGTCTTTTTAAATTTCTGTCCTTCCCTGCTTTTTTATATATATTACTTTGAGATTAACCTTTCCTTAAGACGATTTTAAAAATGTTGTATCTTTGTACAGCACCTCCAATCTTTCTCCATTACACACAGGAAAAAACAACAACAACAACAACAAAAAAAAAAAAAAACTATGCCACAAAAGAAGTTCATATCCTGATATTTAGGACTCTCCATAAAATATTCAAAAACATTTTGGTTCTCATATTCCTCTTCCATTGTTCATATGATCAAATGTCTTATTAGGTAACTTACTCTAGAACTTGTTCTCCATTTCCTACTTTTACATTAAGCAGTGAAAAAAGTAAACCTTGAATACCCTCATTCTAATATATTCCTATTAGAAATCTTTCCCAACCACCAAGGATAACTGCAAGGAACACACTTTCCTGAAAATGACTGATCCATTTTAAAGAAAGCCACTCTTTGTGAGTGTGCGTGCATGCATGTATGCATTACATGACAGACGCAAATACATTCTTCTTTAATGGATAAAATTCATGGTTTAAATCAAATTGCTATCTAATGCCCAGTACTGTTTTGAATCCATTGCTTTCTTTTCATATTTAGGAAATTATACAATATATAAATAATAATAACTATACTGTTAGTCTTTTACATTAATAACAGGATTGCAAAGTTGCTCTGAGAAAGTAAGTGAATTCCCTAAACAACCAGCCATCACAGAGTGATTCATAAATGACAGGGAGGTTATCATTTTTGAATTTTTGAAACTTAAAAATTTAAAATTGTTTCTTAATGATCCAAAAATGTGATAATAACAAATTATTTATTTATAGATAGGCTATAAAAACAGACCACTAATACATTAGTAGATAAATTGAAAATATCTTTTAAAATTCAATATTTTGTTGCAATAATTAACAGATAATATTTGCTATGATTTAAAACATCTATGTGGAAAACTATTATTTGATATGAATAATATTTTTCTAAATCTCAATCAATTTATTAATAAACAACAGCTTTGCATGTGAGCAACTATGTGTCTGTAATAAATACAATATGATGTCAATCCTCAGGTGTTTTCAAAATTATCTATGCTGTCTGAATCCTAATATTGTTCTGGATTTGTCTCTCTACAATATGACTTGAGAAAATGGGGATTTGCCCAAGTCAATCATGTAGTTCTCTTTTAGAATGATTAAATCACACACAAAAAAAATGGCCTTCTGAAAGATTTCTTTGGTGATTCTTTCATATTTAAATAGACACATAATATATATATATATATATAAAAAAAAAACTCCTGTCCACTTTTGTCTCTGCATTTAAGGAACAACCATAGGATACTTATGTTGAGATACTTAGGAATGCCTTCTCATGCAAGTGTTGAAAGTTTAACAATATACTGGGGACTGCAGATGAATTATGGAAAGATAATTCTGGGGTGTGAATACCTTAATTACCTAATCATACCTTCAAGCTATCTTTAGACTTATTGTGACATGAAAACAATTGTCTTAATGTTTAAGCCATTTGCGTTTGCCTTTCAGTTTCTTATGGCCAAAAGTTTCTTCCTTAACAATAAAATCTGCATTTAATCTTTTTACATTTGAGTCTACACACTTTCTCCTCTGAAGTAAAAAGAAAAACAAAACACAGGCATAATGATAGAGGAAACAAAAAGTTATAACTTGAACAAAATAAGAAATTCTGCCTGCTTTTCACTTTCATGTGCTATGACCTGGAAAGAATGTGAGATGGGAGAAAGGAATCTATTTTTCATTCCACTGAGTCTCAATGCCTACTTATCTTAGTGTAGGTAGCTATCTGCACTGAGTTTGATTTTAATGTTTGCTGCACATTTTTCATACTTCAAGGATATTAAATGGAAATCAACCATTTATCTGTTGCTCCTGAAATAAAACAGCAATATCCTCTAACACTGGAGGAAATCCTGGATTTCTTGATTTTATTTAAATATGGCCCTCTCCTCTTTCCTGATCCCTGAGTATGTCTTGACAATACAATCCTATATATTAGCATTGTCTATTAGTCTCTCATTGTGTCCAGAGGGTTGTCTATAGCAATGGGGTCATCATTACTAAGTTTTTTAGGCACTATTGTATGACAGGCACTGTGCTAAGTATGTTACTTAGTGTTACTTAGATTATTTAAATTTAAATTTCACAGTCACTTTAGGAGATACAGTTATCAGCCCTGTAGAGTTAACAGTTAAAATAAAGAATTTGTATTTCAAAGGGATTTGGTAACTTGTTAAGATTTGTATAATTACCCAGTACTTGGCAACAAATGTACACATGATTTATATTCTCCGATTTCTAGGAAAAAAAGTGAGAGTGTTAACCATTGATTGCCTTTCAAGTACCATATTGTCTTCTACCTTAACAACTTCATTGTCTTTTAGTTTATAGAAATTAGGAAGATACTAGTTGACTTTTGTTATCCTAAAACTAGGAATCTGAAGGAAGAAATGATTATTTGTGTTTTCTTATTGTTATTAAACCTAATAGTTTAAGGACTAGTATGTAATAATAAACAAAACATGCCCATAATTACAAATATGAAATTATTAAGACCAAGAAATAGATGTGTAAAAATTGACATGTAGAGAGGCAAATAATAAAGAGTATGTTTTGGTGTATAGTGTATTAAAGTATTTAATATTTAAAATACTTTCAGATGATTACTATAGACCCCAAAACTTTTGCACTACAAAACAAAGTTTACATAAAGTACAACATGAAAAAAGGAAACTTTGTTTTTCCCATGTTGTATCTACAAGTGACCAACATATTGACTGCTTTTTGGCAGCATTTTTAGGTGTCTCAAATGGCACAATCAATCAAATTGACTATACAATGATCCAGAATAGCCATTAAGAAACAACCTTGAGGTGAATGGCTTGACCTTTATGGAACTTTAAAGATTGTCTTCCACAAGGATCAATTTTTGACACTGTACTTTTGGAAGTAGACAACCGGAGGCACTCTATCAATGTAAAATTTCATTGAAGTCTTTCACTTTCATAAGAGTTGAATGCAACTCATTTATCATTTTCTTTCAGTGGAAAAATACCTCACTCCAAATACTCTTGATATTGGTGAGAATTAATTCCACTATAACTCTGTTTTTTTATTCATTGTCATTGTTATTTTTATTTTGAGTAAAAGACATGCCTTTATGATTTTTAAATAATTAAAAAGTCATGGTAGATTTCCCTTCACTAATATTTTTATTATATATAAATCTAATTTTAGGCAAAAAAAATGGATTATAATTGAAAAGTGAAATCCTCTATATATTATTCAGCTAGTCAAGATATACATAATTACTTCTATAATAAACATGTCCAGGGATAACATATAAAATGTTATTTATGTATTATAGAACATATATAATATATATGTACATATATACATTTGGTCTGTTTTTGCAACTTAAGAAAAAAGATCATATTTCTTTTACCTATTCTAAACAATCAAATCCATACTCCATAAGACTTTGATTAATAAAAATATAAATTAAATATAAATTATATTCATTATAGAACTTACCGTCTATGAATAATTATAAAAATGCACTAAGAAAAGAACTTTTTAAGTAGAAAGAATTGTTTTCATTCAAAATTATTTTTGATTTACATATTTGTGAGCTATGGTATGATAACATGATATATGTGTATGATACAGTAAAAACATCACGGTGATTAGCATTTCAATTCCTGAAACATTTTTTTTGTGTGTTTGTGTTGGTAGACTTCATCTCCTCCCTTCTAATTCTTCACAACCTTTATAATAAAGTTTTATAAGCTATGGCATAACATTTTTTAGCAGTATATTTTGTATGGTTTAGATATAAGGTGTTCTCCAAAAGCTCATGTATGAGACAATGCAAGAGAGTTTAGAGGTGATTGAGTTATGAAGGCCTAAATTTAATCATTGCATTAATCCCCTGATAGGGATTAACTGGAGGGCAACTGTAGATAGGTAGGGTGTGCCTGGAGGAGTTGAGTCTTGGGGGTATACTTTGGAGTATGTATTTTGTCATTGGTGAGGGGAGTCAGCCTCTCTCTCTCTCTCGCTCTCTCTCTCTCTCTCTCTCTCTCTCTCATTCCTGATGCCATGTCCTGAGCCACTTTTTTCCACTATACTCTTCTGCCAGGATGTTCTGTCTCATCATCTATGAACCTGTGAAACCAGGAGCCCCCAAATAATTTTTTTTCTCTTCTAATTGTTCTTTTCAGTGTTTCTGGCCACGGTAGTGAAAAAGCTACCTAAAACATCTTTGAAGTAGAAAATTTAATAGGTGTGAATAATTTTTAAATATCTGTTAATTATTCTATAAAAACATTTTTAGTGAAATATGAAAGACACAGAAAGTATACAAAGTGTCATAAATACACAGCTCACAGGATGTTCATGAGATCAAAACATCTATAACCACATCCAGGTTAAGACAGTACAATGTTATTGGTCTAAACACTTTCTATGACTTGTAGCAGATTACACATTCTCACCCTAAAGGCAACAAGTACTTTGACTTCTAACACTATAGTGCTATTTCTTCTTTTGAATTTCATACAAACAGAACCAAATAATATACGTTACCTCCCTCCACATTCGCTTCTTGTTTACATTTTCAAGATTCATCCATGTTGTTGTGAACAGAAATATTTGCTTAATTTGCTTTGTTGTACAGCATTGTAACTAACCCATTTTAGTTTTGGTTAATGTTATGTTTTTCCTGTTTGATATTATTATGACTAATACTCATGATACATTCTTACATATGAAATTCTACTGCATTTCTGTTGTGTGCCTAGAAGTTGAATTTCAAAATCACACTGCATATGTGTATACAACTTTAGTGTATTATGTGATATTGTTTTCCAGATGATTCTACCAAATTGCAGCAATACCACTAGGTATAAGGCTTCCAGTTGCTTTATATCTCACTGACCTATGAGCATGTACTTTAAAAGATATGATATTGCCCACATTTCTCAGACCAACCATGACTTTAAACATTTATTTAGCTCTTGCGTGATTTCAGTTTAACACATTTAATAAAATCCACCTTAAATATTGTTGGGTGTATAAAGAGCATCATTTTCCATAGTTTGATAAGGATATTTAGATTGGAATAAAATACAAAATGATTCTGAATAACTCTAACTGAAATTTCTTGGAAAAGGATTTTGATGGATCACAGAATTTAGAGAAAATCTGAAAATCAATCAAGGTCAGAAACCAAATAGAACTAGTCCCATTGAATCTGCTGCTAGGAGTGACCTTTTCATAGCTTTGCCATTGCTGGCACCACTCTTTCCACTGATTAGCTCCTGACAGTTTACATACTATGTGTTCCTGTGCAGGTGGATCTCCTCCTAGTTTCAGCCAGAATGAAAATCAAAATCTAATTTAGGAAACTTGTTCCATGCCTTGGGGAAAGGAAATAGATGAGAAATCCCTTTGGATTCAATAGTGGAAAAAACTACTATTTTTTTTTTCTTTGTGGTGCTGGGGATTGAACCCAGGGCCTTGTGCATACCAAACAAACACTCTACCAACAGAGCTATATCCTCAGCCCTCAAGAACTACTATTTGTGATTTTTTAGTTTTAAAGTTACACCAGGTATAGACATTTTGCACAATAAGTTAAAGTACTAAAGTGACTTAAGTTCTAGATATTTTCCAGTGTTCCATAGTAAGGATAACACTTGAGTTGGGGAATATTAAAAGGATAAATTGCATAGTATTAAATCTAAGCTTTAAATAATTAAATTTAAATATTATTTTAAGATATATAGTACCAGAATTTTAAAATGTTTTCAAGAAATAGAGGAGAGGACATATCTTAATTTGTTCTATGAAGATATCAGAAAAAATAGAGATTAATACCTCTCAATGAGCTTGATCCCAAAAGTTTCAGAAAATATTAATGAATTCAATACTGTAATAAATAAAAAAGCATATGACATCATGGCATGTTGTATATTATCTCAGGAATATGTTGTTAGTTTAACATTCATAAAGCAATCAGAGTAATTCATAGTATAAAGAAGAAAAATTGAATATTCAACAGATGCATAAATATATTTGATAAATTTAGTGCTCAACTATGGTTTTGAAGAAAATGATCTCAGCAAAATAAAATAAAAAAGGAATAAGTTCAACTGGATAATTTTTAGCAAGGAAACATAAAAAATAAATACAATACTGAATTGTGAAACACTGAATATGTTAAGCAAAGGTCAGAAAATAAGTCAAGGATATCAGTTATCTAATGGAATTTAATATTTTACTGGAAATCTTATTGGTGAGACAAGATAATTAAGGTATTAAGATAAGATTTAAAATATAACTTTATTTACAGATTACATTGTGTAGAAATAGAAAATGTTATTAAAATTACAAAAAACTACACTAGAAATAATCAGGTTACTATGAAAAAAATCATTTTAATATATTGTCAGGATAATTAAAAATGAAAATAGCAAGAATGTCATTTATGAAACTATCAAATCATATCAGATATCTAGAAATAAGTTAAATAATAAAAAGTTATGATTATTCTCATAAAAACTGTTAAGATAATTAAAAATTGTTTAAAAGATCTAATGCATTCATATGATGGAAGATCAAAATTATTAAAATATTAATTCTCCCCAAATTTGTATATACTAGGTTGAATAATACTGCAATCAAATATACAAAACAATATTTCAAAAAGATTAACAAGTTGATAATAAAATCTTTAGACAAACATAAAGTAGCCAAAATAATTTGATAAACAACATGTTAGAAAATATAAATTCTCTAATTTGAAGTCATATTGTAAAACTCCTATAGCAAGCCATTGTGGCATAAGTCTAAATTTAAAAAAATAAAAATTTACCTTTAAGAGTAATGACAAATTCACATATAGTTTAACTGGCTTTTAAATGACTTACTAAGTTAATTCAGTGGTAAAATATTTTGGTGCTAGAAAAATAGACATTCATATGACAACAAGAAATAAAGCTTTCATCCCTACCCCATTCCACACAAAAACATTATTTGGGGAGACATCTTAGATCCAAAATGTAAGGTAATAAACTATAGCATTTCTAGAAGCTACAGAGTACTATCTTTACAACCATATGTCACGTAGTAACTTCATAGGCATGACAAAAATCTAATAATAAAATAAAAAATTAATGAAGGGAAGACAGATTCAACATGGCAGAACAGAGATGGTCACTTTCCTGCCTGCTCTATGTCATGAATCCAAGAAAGCAGATAGTTTCTTAGTAAGGGGAGTGGGAAAAAAAGGTGGAGACTTTACTGAGAAATAATACTAGATATTCAGAGCAGATCAGGGTCTCAGGAAGTTGGATATAATAAAATAAGGAAGCAATCCCCCACACTACAGTGGTTGCTGATTCCAGCCAGAGTGGTCACCCCATTAGCAAAATGAAGGGATAAGATAATTAAAGGAACCACAGTTTTAGGAGACCTGTGGTGTGTCTGGGTACAGAGAACTCAAAGACATGGCCAGACTAACCTGAAAGGTGAACTGCACAATATCCTTATGCAGGAAAGAAGCTATATCTCTCCCAGTGGGTGGAAGACAAATGAAGAAGCCATTATGCAGCCATATCACAGGGGACAGCAGCTGTGGGACTGAATCCTAGCAAACTTGAGCTGATCCCAAAATACAGGTCTGGAAAACCCACACCTTAGGAAACAGAGCATGCATGCATACATAACCAGGAGAATATCAGACACACAGAGAGTTTACACAGAGAAATAGGGTCATGGAAAACCAGCCCCTCTTCTCCTGAGTGGAGCAGATTGCAGAACTGACTGGGAGGGACACTCCCAGCCCTGAATTCGAAAGGGCTAAGGTAGGAGTGACTGCATTTGGAAATTGCACCTGAAAGACCAAGAAACACAGGGTCTGCAGGTGGCAGTGGGGTCAAAGGATCAGCTACTTTCAGGGGAGACTCTTGGGGTGCAGTCTCTTAGCATGGACCTGAAACTTTAGAGTCCTGGGGGTGCACAAATCTAAATTCTTCAAACCAATCACCATTCAACAAAGAACCTGCAGCAACCACAGACTAAATCCCATCTCCAGGAGCTCTTTAAGGAGGGAAAACCTCTCACAGAACACTCCGCTGACCCTATCCTGAGGTTGGAGTAAACATCACACTCCAAACCAACCCACCAAATTGCTGATGAGGGAACCTGATAATATTTTGAACTGCTAATGGAAAAAATTATTTAATTTTTGTTCTTTTCTCTAATTAATTGTGAGTTGAATGGTTCATGAACACATATGTATTTATCCTTTTTTTCCTAATTTTTGGAATTTTTTAAAGGTACTTATTTTTCATGGAGTCATGATATGGCAGTCTTTTGATGGTTAAGATGTTTGATTAGTATATTTAAGTTTTGTTTTGTATTCATTTATTTTTATTTTAATATTTTATTTTTTATTTTATATATATTTTATCTCAGTTATCTATTTCTCTTGATTATCTTCCTTTTCTTGTGATACACCCAAACTCTATTTTTCTCTCCTTCACTCTTTCTTTAATTTTTTCTTCTATTTTCTCTTCTTTGCTTTCATAATCATCACATCCTACATCTTTTCTAATTTTTCCTTGTTCACCATTCAAAATTGTATACCTTTTTGCAAACTTATTGTTTTTACTATGGGCAATAAATAATGACATCATTTCTGTTTATTGTGAAAATTAATATTGTAAATGTCATAGCAGGAACTATTTTACTTAATGCTATATATTGTTTGCTTGAGTTGTTATTATTAATTATCTCCCCTTTGTCTGTGAAGTATCAAAAACCTTCAGGGACATTATAAGTCCACAGGGTAGAAATTCTATTGTCTTAGATCCATACTGTTAGCTTGTAAACACATAACATTAATAAGCAAGGGGAAAAAAAAAAACCTCTCTAAACAAACCAAAATACTTCAATAACAGAATCCATTGACCCACAGTGGAAGACGTGCCAGGGGGGTTTAGAAAGTTCATAGGTAAACCGATCTGTAAGATAAAGGAGTACAAGAAGTGAGAAAATACAGCAAGTGAAATATCACTTCAATAAAGAGATAGATTCTGAAAAAAATAAAATAAAACAAGCAGAAATCTTCAAAATGAAAGAATCACTAAACCAAATAAAAAAAATTCACTGAAGAGAACATTCACCCTTTGTTTTGTTTTTGTTTTTATTTGGGGAGGGGGAGATTGGCTTTTTTGGCTTAGCATATATTCTCTACGTCCATTCATTCACCTGCAAATATCATAATTTTATTCTCTTTTATTGGTGAGTAATATTCCATTGTGTATACATACCACAGTTTCTTTATCCATTCATCTATTGAAAGGCATCTAGATTGCTTCCACAGTTTAGCTATTGTGAACTGAGCTACCATAAGTATTGATGTGGCAGGTTTACTATAGTATGCTGACTTTGATTCTTTGGGTACAGGCCAAGGACCAGCAGACTAGAGCAATTGAAAGATAGAGTTTCAGTCAATAAGACAAAATGTATAATCTATAAAATAAAGTTGACTATGAAGAAAAGAAGGTGACAGACCATGAACAGAACTTCCAAAAATTTGGGATAATATGAAAAACCCAATTATAAGATTTATCAGGATAGATGAAGGCTTAGAGATACAAACCAAAGGAATGCACAATATTTCAATAAAATGATATTTTTAAAATCCCCAAATCATCAAATGAAGAAGGCTTACAGAACTTCAAATATACAAAATTAAAACAGACCCCCAATAAGGCACATTATTATGAAAATGCTAACATACAAAATGGGGTAATATTTTAAAGGCAGACAGAGAAAAATAACAGGTAAAATTTAGAGGAAAACTGATTCAGACACCAGCTGATTTCTCAACCCAAACTCTAAAGGCTAGAAGGTCTTGGAATAATATATAACAAGTTGTGAAAGAAAATGGATGCCAACCAAGAGTACTGTACCCAGCAAATAAGGCTTCAGAATTGACAATGAAATACAAATTTTTCATGATAAACAAAATTAAAAGAGTTCACATCTAGAAAGCCTGTACTACAAAGCATACTTAATAAAATATTTCATGAAGAAGAAGTGAACAATAAAATTGAAAACTAGCAAAGGAAAGAAATACACTAGAAGAAAATCCAATCAAAGGAGGAATTAATTCAAATTATAGACCATAAATAAATCAAAATGGCAGAGAATAAAATTATTTCTCAATAATGACATTGAATATAAATGACATAAACTCACCAATCAAAAGATAAATATCTACAGATATATAAGCTACCCAAATTGAAGATACTATCAAAAGACTACCAACAAAGAAACCCTAGGACTAGACAGATTCTTAGCTAAGTTCTATCAGACCTTAAAAGAATAACTAAAATAAATTATCATCAAATTATTACATAAAATAGAAAAGGAGGAAACCCTTTCAAAATCATTCTATGGAGCTAGTATCACCTTGATATCAAAACCAGACAAAGAAACATCAAGGAAAGAAAATGTCAGACTAATATCCATGATGAACATAGATGCATAGATGCTAAAATTCTTAAAATATTTCTGGCAAATTACATACAAAACATATGAAAAAGATAGTGCACCATACTCAAGTGGGCTTTATCCCAGAAAACATTTATGTTCAAAATGCTAGAAAATCATAGGATAGTGGGAATATACCTGAACAAAATAAAACTATATGTTAAACTAAGCCCAACATCATTCTAAATGGGGAGAAAATGAAAACATTCCCTTTGAAACAGGAAGACAAAAAAGACATCTTTCACCACTTCTATTCACATAATTCTTGAAAATCTAGCCAGATCAATTAACCAAAATAAAGAAATTAACAAAATCTTCACCAGAAAACTTTTAGAACTCATAAATAAATTCAGAAAATTAGCAGGATATAAAATTAACACCCATGAATCAATTATATTCCTATACATTAATGATAAATTAGTTAAAAAAGAAATTAAGAAAACTATCTCATTCACAATACCTCAAAAAATAAATAAAATACTTTGGAATCAATCTAACAAAAGAGGTGAAAGACCTCTGCAATTAAAATTACAGAACACTAAATAAAGAAATTAAAGATTACCTTAGAAGATGGAAAGACCCTCCATGTTCTTGGATAGGCAAAATTAATATCATCAAAATGATTATACTACCAAAAGTGGTATACACATTCAATACAATTCTCATCAAAATCCCAAGACATTCTTCATAGAAATAGGAAAAACTGTCAAGAAATTCATTTGGAGAAATAAGAGGCCCAGAATAGACAAAGCAATCCTTAGTAAGGAAAGTGAAGCAGGAGGCATCACAATATCATACCTCAAATTATACTATAAACTTATAGTAACAAAATCAGCATACTACTGGCACCAAACCAGTCATGACTCTGAGACACACCCAAACAAGTACAGTTACCTTGTACTAGACAAAGGCACCATAAACATACATTTGAGAAAAAAAATAATCTTTTAAACAAATGGTGCTGAGAAAACTGGAAATCCATATGTAGTAGAATGAAATGTAACCCCCATCTCTCATCCTGCACAAAAATCAACTCAAAGTGAATCAAACACCTAGGCATTAGAACAGAAACCTTGCACCTACTAGAAGAAAATGTAGGCCTGACTCTCCAGCATGTCAACTTAGGAACCAACTTCTTCAACAAGACTCCAAAGTGCAATAAATAAAATCAAGAATCAATAAATGGGATGTTATGAAAATAAAAAAGCTTCTAAACTGCAAAGGAAATAATCAAGAGCATGAAAAGTGAACCTACAGAATGGGAGAAAACTCTTGTTACCTGCACTTCACAGAGAGCATTAGTCTCCAGAATATGTATGTGTGTGCTCAGTTTTTATATACACACACACACACACACATAGCCCTATTAATAAATGGGCAAAGAAACTAGATGGACCCTTCTCAAAAGAAGAATATGAATAATCAATGAATATATGAAAAAAAGATCAACATCACTAGCAATTACATAAATACAAATTAAAACTACACTGAGAATCAATCTCCATTTATAATGACAACAAACAAGAATACAAGTAACAGAAAATATTGAAGGCATCAACATATTTCTATAGTCATATTATATGCCCAAATTGAACCAGGATGACATACACAATTTAAACAGTTAAATTTCAAGTGATGAAATCAAAGAAGTCATCAGAAGCCTACCAACCAAGAAAAGCCCAGGACTGGAAAGATACATAGCTGAGTTCTACAAGACATATAAAAAAGAACTAATACCTATACTCTTCAAATTATTTTGTTAAATAGAAAAAGAGGGAGAACATCCAAACTCATTCTATGAGGCCAATATCACCCTGATTTCCAAATTAAGTAAAGACACATCAAAGAAAGAAAACTTCAGACCAATATCTCTAGTAAAAATAGATGCAAAAATTCTCAATAAAACTCTGGCAAATCAAAAACAAAAACATATCAAAAAGACAGTGAACCACAATAAACTTGGGTTCATCCCAGGGATGCAAGATTGGTTCAATATATGGAAATCAATAAATATAATTCATCACATCAATAAACTTAAAGATAAGACCCATATGGTCATCTTATAGAGGCAGAAAAATCATTTGATGAAATACATGATGAAATTCATGTTCCAAACATTAGAAAACTAGGGATAACAGGAACATATCTCAACATCATAAAAGTTATTTATGCTAAGCCCCAGGCCAACATTATTCTAAAAGAAGAAAAATTAAAATCACTCCTTCTAAAACCTGGAACAAGACAGAGATGCCCTCTTTCACCACTTCTGTTTAACATAGTTCTTTAAACACTGACCAGAACAATAGACAGATAAAAGAAATTAAATTGATACAGATAGGAAAAAAAGAACTCAAATTAGCACTATTTGCCAATGATATGATCCTATACCTAGAAGACCCAAAAAATTCCACCAGAAAACTTCTAGAACTAGTAAATGAGTTCAGCAAAGTATCAGGAAACAAACTCAACACCTATAAATCAAAGGCATTTCTGTATATCAGTGACAAATCCTCAGAAAGGGAAACAAGAAAAACTACTCCATTTACAATAGCCTCAAAAAATATTTTGGAATCAACATAACAAAAGAGGTGAATGACCTCTACAATGAACACTACAGAATGCTAAAAAAGAAATTAAAGAGAACTTTAGTAGATGGAAAGATCTCCCTTGTTCTTGGATGCACAGAATTAATATTGCCCAAATGACCATACTATCAAAAGCACTATACAGATTATATGCAATTCCAATAAAAATTCCAATGACATTCCTCATAGAAATAGAAAAACCAGTCATGAAATTTACCTGGAAATATAAGAGACCCAGAATACCTAAAGCAATCCTTCACAAGAAGAATGAAGCAGGTGACATAACTGTACCACACCTTAAACTATAGTATAGAGCAATAGTAACAAAAACAGTATGGTATTGACACAAAAAGACTGGTAGACCAATGGTACAGAATAGAGGACACAGAGACTAACCCACATAAGTATAGTTATCTTATAATAGACAAAGGCACAAAAAATGCATTGGAGAAAAGATAGTCTCTTCAACAAATGGTATTGGGAAAACTGAAAATCCATATGCAACAAAATAAAATTAAACCCCCATCTCTCACCAGGCATAAAACTCAACTCAAAGTGGATCAAGGACCCAGGAATTAAAACAGATACCCTGCATCTAATAGAAGAAAAAGTAGACCCAAATCTCTATCAAGTCAAAATAGACCTTAACTTCCCTAATAAGTCTCTGACAGCACAGGAATTAAAATCAAGAATCAACAAATGAGATGAATTCAAACTAAAAAATGTCTTCTCAGCAAAAGATACAATCAGTGAGATGAATAGAGAGCATATATCTTGGGGGCAAATTTTTGTCACTCACACATAAGGTACAGCACTAACTCTAGGGTATATAAATAATTCAAAAAGCTAAACACCAAAAACAAACAAACAAACAACTCAATCAATAATTGGGACAAAGAACTGAGCAGACACTTCTCAGATGATATATAATCGATCAACAAATATATGAAAAAATGTTCATCATCACTAGCAATTAGAGAAATGCAAATCAAAACTACTCTAAGATTTCATCTCACTCCAGTCAGAATGGCAGCTATTAAGAATACAAACAGCAATAAGTGTTGGCAAGGATGTGGGGCAAAAGACACGCTCATAAATTCCTGGTGAGACTGCCAATTGGTATAGCCAATATGGAAAGTAGTATGAAGATTCCTTGGAAAACTGGGAATTGGAACCACCTTTTAACCAAGCTATCCCATTCCTAGGCCTATACCTCAAGGACTTAAAAACAGCATACTACAGGGACACAGCTGCATCAATATTTATAGCAGCAGAATTCACAATAGCTAAACTGTGGAACCAACCTAGATGCCCTTCAGTAGATGAATGGATAAAGAAAATGTGAGATAGATATAGCTATAGATATAAATAGATATACACACACAATGGAATATTACTTATCAATAAAATAGAATAAAATCATTGCGTTTGCAAGTAAATGGATGAGTTGAAGCATATAATGCTAAGTGAAGTTAGCCAATCCCAAAAAACCAAATGCAGAATGTTTTCTCTGATATGATTGAGAGTGGGGTTAGGAGGGGGAACATGGGAGGATTAGATCAACTCTAGATAGGGCAAAGGGGTGGGAGTTGAAAGGAAGGGGAAAGGGGGTAGAAAACATGGTGGAATGAGATGGATATCATTACCCTAAGTATATGTATGAAGACATGAATGGTGTGAATATACTTTGTATTCAACCAGAGTTATGAAAAATTTTGCTCTGTATGTGTAATATGAATTGTAATCATTCTGCTATCATATATAACAAATTAGAATTTTTTAAAAAAGAAAAGAGAATACAAGTAACAATAAATGTTAGCAAGGATGTTGGGGAAATGGTACACTCATACATTGCTGGGGAGACTGAAAATTTTTGCAACCACTATGGAAAGTGGTATAGAAATTCCTCAAAATTCTAGGAATAGAACCAACATATGGTGTGGTCATACCATTGCTAGGTATATATTCCGAAGGAGTTGAATTAACATACTATTGTGTCAAAGCCACATCAATGTTTACAGCAGCTCAACTCACAACAGCTAAGCTATGGAACCAAGCTATGTACCCTTCATCAAATTACTGGATACAGAAATTGTGGTATATATATACATGATGGAATAATACTTGGCCATAAATCAATGACATTAGAATTTTGCTGGTAAGTGGTTAGATCTGGAGACTAACATGATAAGTGAAATAAACCAATCCCAAAAAATCAAAGGTCAAATATTCTCTCTGATATATGGATGCCAAATACACAACAAGGGGCAGGGGAAGAATAAAAGTTCAGTGGAGTAAACAAAGAAGAATGAAGAGAAGGGAAGTGGATGACAATAGGAAAGACAGTGGAATGAATTGGACGTAACTTTCCTATGCTCATAAATGAATACACCACAGTGAAATTCCACGTCATGTACAACCACGAGAATAGGGCCCTAATTAGAATAAGATATACTCCATGTGTGTGTTATACATCAAAATATACTCTATTCTCATGTATATCTAAAATGAACAAATTTTCAAAAATTCAATGGAGTTTCTCCAAATCAAAATTTCTATTTATCAGAGAACATGTTTAAAAAATTAATAGATGAGCTACAGAGAAAAAAAAGTGTGGTCTATGCATTTAACAAGAACTAATAGAGGATATTTAAATAAAACCTACAAATCAACAATGAGAAGATAAACAACTTAATAAAAAATCCTTTCAATTGTTTTGAATTGACACTTCTATAAACAAAATAAGCAAATAACTAATAAGGGCACAAAGAGTTTCTCAATGTTATTTATTATTAGGGAAATTAACTTCAAAGACTAATGAGATCCCATTTAAATGAGTCAAAATAGCTAACATGAATGAGATTATTAATATCAAGTGAAGGAGAGAACAAGGTACAACTGTCTCATGGTTATGAATGGAAATGTTAAATTGTACAACTACCATACAGCATTGTGGGGTTTTCTTAAGTCTAATATGTGTGTGCTCTATGCCAGACATTCATTTCTTTGGTATTTATGATAAATAAAAATACATGTTCACAAATAAAATTTTACAAAAATATTCATTCATAATTGCCAAAAAATAAGAATAGTTCATATTTTAACAAGCAAATGTACAAATTTAAAAGTGTGTTAGTCATACAATTAAACAAAAAATAGCAGTAGAAATGCACAAAATGTTGATGCATATAAAAACACAGATAAATCTCAAAACCAATGTATTGAGCAAAGAAATCGATATTAAATAATACATATTTTATGATTCCATTTATGTGAAGTATAAAAATAGGTAAAACTAATCTAGGGGGGAAAAATCATAAAATGGTTCCCTCTGAAGTAGAAAATTTCCTGGAAAGAACATACAAGTACTTTCTGGTGAGGTATGATGGATTCACTGGTGTTTAAAACTGCAGAAACTCAATAAGCTGAACAACTAATATATGCCATTTTATTGTATTAATATTAGTATTCAAAAACTTGTAGGCAAAATAACAATGAATAAGCATAATAATATACATAATAAGTTTGAATTCCTAAATTTTGGATGAGTGATGTGGATGGTGACTACATAGCTAGAGATTAAGGAAGGAAGAAATGGAAAGGAAAGGGCAATACACTAATATATATATTATATTATATATATAATATATATATATATTATATATAATATATATATATATTATATATATAATATATATGTATAATACTATATACATATATATAAATATATATAGAGAGGTATATATATTAATATATATTTATATATTAATATATATAAAGATTTCAATGCAAATTGATTTTCAGAATGTCCAAGGAATATAAATATAAGAAAGGGGATTTTAAGATGATAAAATAAAGATAGTTAGCCTTGGATATAACAAGAAATATTTTCTTATCATAGTCTATAATAGAATCAAGTACATAAAACATTTGAACTGAGTGCAGTGGTGCATGCCTATAATCCCAGGGAATCCAGAGGCTGAGGCAACATAATCGCAAGTTCAAAACCGGCCTCAGCAATTTAGCAAGGCCCTAAGCAACTCAACCAGACCCAGTCTCAAAATAAAATTTAAAAAGGGCTGGGGATGTGGTTGAGTGGTTAATGCCACTGGGTTTAATCCCTAGTACAAAAATATTTTTTTTTTGATAATGAGATTGTTTAGTCAGCTTTTTTGCCACTGTGACCAAAGACCAGACAAGAATAATTTTAGAGGAGGAAAAGTTTATTTTATACTCATGGTTTCAGAAGTCTCAGGCCATTGACTGCTGACCTCAGTGCTCTGGACCCAGGGTGAGGCAGAACATCATGGCAGAAGGGAATGAAGGAAGAAAGCACTCAGTATATGGCAATCAGGAAGCAGAGAGATATAATATAAACCCCAGTGTTACATCCCCAGTGACCTACTTCCTCCAGACACATACCACTTGCCTATAGTTACCCCACAATTAATCAATATGGAAGTATTAATGCACTGATTAGGCTAAAGCTTTCATAATACCATCATTTCAACTCTGAACATTCTTGTGTTATTTCACACAGGAGTTTTTGGGACACATCTCATACCTAAACTATAACAAATAGGTACAAAGTGAATACAGTGATAAGATTGTGTTAAGATGTCAAGTTATCCTCTGAAAGTTAAGAATTTATGCACACCAGTAGAGCGTTGAAAGTTATCTACTTGTGAGACATATAATACAATATTTATCTAGTTTGAAAACAAACAATTGTTAAGTGTATAGTTATTTGCCATATAACAATGAAGAATACAGATTATATTCCTGTTCTCATTAAACTGTGTGTGTGTGTGTGTGTGTGTGTGTGTGTGAGAGAGAGAGAGAGAGAGAGAGAGAGAGAGAGAGAATATGATAAACAGAAATAAGAAAGCACACCAATAAAGAGAAATCATTTTATAATAGTTAATCTTTTTTTTTAGGTTTTGTTCACTCTCTCTAAAATCAGCTCAGGAGATGAATTTTTTAAAATGTAGATAATGACAGACTTGCAAAGTGTCATTGGTTATTTGAAAGTGAAGATCTACACCTATATAACGCTCTCCACTCCCCAGATGACAATTGTTCAGGAAAGCATCCGTGACTTCATAAAATTTACTCTTTTTAGTGGCTCTCTAACTCTAGCTTCCACTCTATCCTCATTATTCAAAGGCTGCTCAAATGATAACAATTCTTCAAGGCAAATTGGAAATGATGTAAAAATCAGATTTGTTAAGAATTGTTTTTACTATCAAATATTTAAAATCAGTTATATCTTTGGCAATAAAAATTTCCTGTATTGTCCTTCAAAACACTATTTGTGGACCATTTATCAAACACTTTAATATCATAAACTAATGTGTCAGTTTTGTTAATAAAGTACATGTATGATATTTTATGACATGTTTACATTATAGATGTTCAGGGTGAACTATTGAACCCTTAAAATTATCAAACCATAGCAACAAAGCACTAAATAAAATGGATTCCTCTTATCATTCTTCAAAGGACTATGTTTTTGGTTTCAAAAATTTTATTTATTTATTTTTAAAAATGTGTATTTAGGAAAGGGGATATATCTCAGTAGTAGAGTGCTTGTTTAGAATGCACAATGTCCTGAGCTCAAAACAGCATCTCCTCACACAAAAGGAAGAAAAATCACATTTTTACAACAATTTTCTGAAAGATCAATGTTCTTGGAAGTTATGTTTCTTCCTTCAAAACAGCTGGTTCAGTGTACAATTTCAGATTCAATGTCACCCTCACTGGTGAGAGGGAAAAAAATATCCCAGCTAACTCTTACCTCTCTGATATTTTACAAGAAATTAATTGCTATTAAAGTAAGATTAGATGGATCATCTTTACTATCAAATACAATTACTTCTATTGATAATTATAAATCTATTAATGTAACATCCTAGAGAGCTGAATTCCATGTTAAGAATTTTATCATCTGTGTTGCATATTTAAATAAAATATTTTAAACTATTATATGACAGTATATTTATTGTTTATGGTAATTTTCTCAATTTGTAGCATTGCAGTTCAGACCACTATATGTGAACTTTGAACAAAAAGAAATTATTACATTTTTAGAGATTTCCAGTTTTAGGACCAGCCTCTTCTTCACAGGGCTTCCTGAAAGGTAGCTTCTTGGAGTCAGGAATGCCTAACTCATACACCTGCTTCATTAGAAGAAATAAGGAGGATGTCTTTTCTTCAATGAAGGAATAAATAAACAATAAAAAACCAAAACACCTGAACCACCTTATTTCTACTTGGTTGGAAACTAATGGACATCTCTCCTGTGAATTTTCTGAACCTCTTAACCAACACTGATCCTGATTTTTCTGGGCTATGGAGAATAGTAGGCCTGAAATATGGTGAACTATCCTGCACTTCTACCATTTAGTCTGATTTATAAGAAAGTGACTGAGCAATTGACCATAAAGGGCTACAAGACCTCAACAGCACAAGTCTGTTAGAATAAAACATCTCTGAAAAGGGCTACAGTAAATAAAGAATGTAAAATATCTAAGCTGTAACTCTCGTACTTGAAAAATGTACCAAGAAAAAGAAGACATCAGGGCCCACAGAATAATGCAATGCTCATGAAAGAAGTCACATGTCCCATGAAAGAAGTCACATTTGGCCACCACAAACACATAAGAAGCAGGTACTTCCAGAGAAGCTATGACAATCAACATGCAGAAGGCATCCTTTCTTTTACCCTTCTTGATCTTGTCTGTTGCAACAATGGGTTCTTTTAACAAAGCTAAAATTTAGTTAACAGGTACAGTGAAGCAGAGATAAGAGAATTAAAACAAAATATTATACTTTGATAATTAACAGGACTGGTTACCAGTAAAAATTAGAATACTATTCTATGAATGCCCAAAAAAATGAATGAAAAATTAATCATTTATCATTAGGCATCTTTGTTTATTCCGTGGGAAATAGGAGTATAAAATAGCCTGATTAGGAGTAGCTATCAAACCATTTTTACAGTATCAATTAATAGAAATTCACAAATAACTCAACTGTGTTTATTACATGCTGGCATATTTGAAAAGACAATGTGGTGTATTTGAATGAGCACAGGATTTAGAACCTTAAAGCATGCCTTTTTGTGATGTGTACTTAACAAAGAAAACAAAAACTTATGGAAAAATATAGAAGAAAAGGCAATAAAACACTTTATTGTGAAAAACAAGAAAATGCATATATTCTTATTTATATTTCTGAAAGTTTAGGAATGTTGAGTTCTGTGAGAAAGAAAATAATAGGGAAGAGTACAAAGAAGGATAGGTGGCAATGATAATCTGGCTCTATTCTATCCAGTGTCAGGAAATTTGTATCTGAGAAAATGGTCCTTCAACAAACCTCTGATGAGATTGGAATTCCTGTGACTAACTGGTAGAGAATTAGGAAAGCAAAAAGTAAATAAACAAAACAATTCTTGTTTACTTATGAAAAATTATTTCTCAAGAAATTTTTTAAGTTAACATTGTGCTAATATTGAAAGAGAGAGATTGTTGTGACATTGACAAAAATAATAAATATAGAGATTAGGAGGGATATCTATATAGTTTGCAAGTCGATCACAAGACATGTATATAGGACATGAAATAAACAGATGATGTGAACAGAGCTCCCAGACTGTTGTCTTGCAATGAAGTGAGAGAAGATATATAATCATTGGGTAACACAAATTCAGAGAGAATTGCCTCTTTACACTTTGTCCTGTAAGTTTATTAGCTGATCGCAAATCTTTCTCTTTGACTCTTATTATGTATTTTATATTGACTTAATAAACCAAATGTTTAAAACATTTTAATTTTGTTTGGAAGTGTTCATGTTCTATGATATGTGAGATAGTGTTGTGGCAATATACTTGGAAGCTACAATCGCCTCAAGGTAATTTCGTATGATAGAAGAATAGAGAAAGCAATAACTAGAAGAATATGAGGATTTTAAAGAAGGCTTTATGAACATTTTATTTTTGATTGGCATATATTGGTACATATTTATGTTGTAAAATGTGATATTTTGTTTCATATATATTCTGAGTAGTGATCAAATCAGGGTAATTAGCAACCTTAAATGGTTATCATGTTTTTATGATGAGTACATTCAGATTCTATGTTCTATTTTGATAGGTCAAATACATTGTTGTTACTATATCCACTCTACTTTTGATATTGAACACCAGAACTTACTCTTATTAATTGGCAACCTTGCATTCATTGACTAACTTCTCTTACTCTCCCCTCCTACATTTTAAGAAGAGACATAATATAGATTTATTATTCATTTTTAGTATTGACCCATTAATGAGGGAAAAAAGTGATGAAAACTAGAAAAGGAAACATGTTCATGCAAAAACCTGTAAACAAATATTCATTGCAACTTTATCCATACTAGTTTAAAACTGGAAACGACCTATGTCCTTCCATGAGTAAAGGGTTAAACAAAATGTGTTACATCCATACTTTGGAATGTATGTACCCAGCAAACTAGGAACAGATAATTGCCACATCCACCATCTTTTATAAATCTCATTAAAATACATATTTTTCTGTAATAATTATTTTGTCATTTCATTTAGATGATAATATAGATAGCTCATCTATGATGCTAGGTATGAAAAAAGGGCACAAAATGAAATCAGTGCAATTGAAAATGTTATAAAAGAATAAGAATGTCATATAATTATCTCACTGAATTTAGAAAAATCATATCATAAAATTAAGCATTATTTCATGATTAAAACTCTTAGCAATCTAGTAATAAGAGATAGCTATGCCAATTATAATAAATAGATCTACAATGTAGATCTATTTGTTATAATTGATCACTAACCTAATACTGATGAAATGCTGTGTACTCTTCCTTCAGATTGAGAGCAAGATAAAGATGACTCAATATCATTTTTCCTATTCAGTATAGTTCTGGAGGACCTAGAAAATAAATTAGGGTTAAAAAAAAAGCAGAGAAATATGTATCTTTTCCTTTGCCATGATTAGGCAGTTTATTTTTAAGTGAAAACACAAATTGTATCTATATTTAGTTTATTATAACTATATACAAATATATCAAAGGTACATTTTCCAAAATTAAACTAAACCACAGTTAACATATAGTTAAATATAGTTAATTTTTTTACCACTAAACATTGCAAAAAGCAAAAATGTAAATTTATTTTTTCGATTATTATCCATATTTGCATTATAGTAAAACACGTGATCTCTTTTCTATTTATTAGATAAGGATGGATAGAGAGAGAATAGTTTGTTAAGAATCTGAAGTCACACACAATCCAGTACCAAGGAATGCTATAAAGAGTTAACGATCGTCCTTACCTTTAGGAAGCTAAAAGACATTCCCCTGGATTTTCCTATCTTTCATAGCAAATCAAATGTTAAAAAAAAAAAAAAAAAAGTTAGGAAAGGGAAAGGCAGCATGACCTCCATGAGGCATTCAAAGTAAGGCTGAGTCAGCATAAGATTCCAGTCATTTTAAGACAATAGTGACTGACCTTTTCATGAATATGAACTAAGGAATTTTAATATGTAGCAATTATCAAGTTAACTCCCAGAATACAGGCTGGAAGCAGAGTTTAATATACATGCCTGCAGGAAATTTCAAGAATGACCAATGGGCCAGGCAATGGAAATAGAGATTATATATATATATGTAATTTATATAATATATGTCAATATATTATATATAAAAGGGGATAAGGAATCTTACATATAAGAGACTGTATATCTATATCTATCTCTCTCTATATATACACATATATAATGAGGATGAAAAGATATCTTTAGGGAATTACAAACGTTTTGAGGTTGAAAAGTTGCCAGAAATAAGCCACTTTACAAATTATTTATTTATCTGTTTATCTAAATAAATAAATTTTGTATTCTTTGACCAACATCCCTCCAACAATCCCTCCCCAACATCCCTGGTCCTGGTGGCCACCATTCTACTCTCTATTTCTATGGATTCAGCTTCATTAGATTCAGCATATGAATGAGATCATTTCTGTGTCTGACTTATTTGACAACATAACATACTCCAGATTCATTCCACATGCAATCCAAGATGGAGCATGTTGCCAAACACAAAACAGAAAGCTCAAGCAAGAATCATGTTTCTCATTCTGGTCTCATGTTCAGCCTGCAAAAACACAGTGCTAATAACCATGTACAAAAATTCATATGTAGTTGCATAAAACCATCTCATAATGCATTTGGCATCTGTTAGTAATGGTTGTAGTGTCTTCATTCAGAAGTATTTTGCTCCATAAAATATTGAAGAGGGACCAGGTGCTGCATTCAGATGTATGATTGAAGCAATCATATCATCACAGATCATCCAACCTGGGTTGCAGTAAAGTAAAGAACTTGTTCTGTCTTTGATTGAGTGACTAACTGATGAAACAGACCCACACCGCATAGCGATTTTCACTTGAATACAGCAAAGAATAATGTTTTGGCCACTGATTGAAACACACTAGAATACATTAACTTAATTGCTATCTCTTCAACATAAAAGAAATTAAAATCCATTAAATGAGTGATTGATAAATTGGTTGAGATTTATTTTTGGAAGGTCCAAAATTTAAAGACCCTAATGTTAAACCATTGTGAAAACATATTTATTTTCTTTTCTCTCTCTCTTTCATTATGTCTGTAGTTCAACAGTAGCAGAAATGAATTATGATTTTCATAAGCCCTATGCATTTTTGCCCTTGTAGGCCCCTTCCTCCATATTATTAAAAACATATTAATGTTACATTTTAAATTCATTAGCATAAAATTACTATAATAACTATACATTAAAATATTTTTCTTAAACTTAAATCTATTTTTTCTAATAATATTTTAAAATTAAATCCTTTCATGGGCACCTATAATTGTGAGGCCTAGGCACTACATACTGTGTTTAACAGATAAATTATCTCCAAAAGAGAGGACAGACGTCACTCCTTAAGAACTGCAGAAATCCCTTGGATTTTACATATCAGAAAAGTCAGAAACGCCAATATTTGTAGATAACTTCAATATATCATTTGAGTGTTTTAGAAACACACATTTTAATAGAAAAAAAATGTTTGTAATCACTTCACTATATGCAGAGCTTAAACATTAATAAAGGAAAATGTAGGAATCAGTTTTGTTGGTAGATCCTGAGCAGTAAGTAAAACTCATGCCCATTAGCTCATGACATAAGGGTTTTACTCATTTTCTAGCCAAATCATGCCTTATTCTGAGCATGAGAGAACAGTCAAAATTGCAAGTGTCAGACTTACCAATGAAAAAGTCCACAGTACTTTGAATTAGACTTTATGCTAGTCTATATCTTAGACATTATCTTTCCCATAGCAGGGTCATTTTATCTCAGTGCATGTTACTCATGCAGGTAGGAAAGAAAAATGTTCTGTATGTAAGGACTTAGAAAGATAGTTAAACTAATATTGTAACCCCAGGCCGTCCTTCAAGCACATACTTTCAGCAACTCCTTTCCTCATATCACAGTTAACAAAAAATAATTCCTCAATGGAATAAAAGGAGTAATACAGAGGAGGTAAATGGAGATTTGACTTCTTTGGGTCTGTAATTTTTGATGTTTGATGATGTCAATGGAAGTTTATTTATGAGAATTTTTAAATTTCCTTTTAAGTAACTGTGATAACAAGTTTTACCTCTAAAAACATTTAAATATTATAATTTCCTGCTTGATGTTACCAATATAGGTTTGATGTTACCAATATAATTTTTGTGCTGTTCTTACAAACAAAGCATGTTTTGGTTCTCATTACTTGCCCCATGACTAATTTTTTTTAGAAAAGTCTTGAAATTCTAGTTTTTCCAACTGTACAATAATTATATGTCATACTGGGAAGCATGAAAAAGCAGTCTTTAACCATAAGCACCATCTACCATGCTATGGAATAATTGAATAGCTTGGGCATTTAAGTTATGGTCCATCTGTATAAAAGTATCCTTTGATGAAGAAGACAAAAATGACCAATACTTACAAATATAAACAGCAGAAGAGCATGAGTTTTATACCAAGTTAAATTCATATATCTGATAAGTTATGAAAAGGGGAAATGTGGTTTTCCACTTTTCTGGTGCTGAATATTCCCTACTTGCTCTGGAGGAGCTTTCTCTCTGGTTCAGTTGACAATAAATACTAACCTGTTTTTCATCAGCAACTGGTGTTCAAGAACACTGATATTCATTCTGTTTGCTTTACTTTCCCATTGTGTTTGCTTTACTTTCCCATTATGTTCCTATAAAAATAAAATATGAGTGTTCATCCTCGAAATCTGAAATTGTCAAAAGATAGAGGAAAGAAAAATATTTGCTGCAATTTCTTAATTCAGCAGAATGACACTGGGTTTCCTTTTGTATTGCCAATTTTCTCAGAATTCAGTTGCAATCATTACTTTGGCTGCCTCTTTCTAGTTTTGAAATAGAAAAGATGTAAATACATTAGCATTTTCTTATCCATGAAGGATATGTTTCAAGATACCCAGTGGATTAAAAAAATAAATAGTACCAAACCCTAATGTTTTGGCTATATTTTGAACCACAGTGAACAAAATACCTGATAAGAACAACTTACAGGTGGACTAGTTTACTTGGGAATCAAGGTTTCTAAGGTCGAAGTTCATAAACAGCCTACTCCATTGCTCTTGGCCCAGAGTAAAGCAACACATCATGAGGGAAGAATCCTGCAGAGGAAATCTGCTCAGTTCATGCCTGGATCAAAATGCAGAGAGAAGATGAGTGAAGGGTAGGAGCCCCAAGAAGAACAGCCCTTCCAGGGCATGACCCTAGTGGCCTAATTCCTCCAGCCATGCCCCCACTTGCCTACAATTATCACTAGTCCATTCAAACTAGGATGGACTGACTAGGTTTCAGCTCTCATAATCCAATCATTCTACCTCTGAAAATTACTGCATCAAAAAGAACTTTTGGAGGACACCTCATATGAAAACTATAGCACCTATATATACACTATATACTGTGTTTTTCTTTTGTGTACATACCTATGAAAAAAACTTAATTACATAGGCACAGAAAGAGATAACAATAACCAAAATAGCATATTATTATTTATGAGTTGTTATATTGTTTCCTCCATGAGCCTCTATTTGTCTCTGTTTCGCCTGCTCTTTCTCCCTCCCTCAAGATATTGTACTAAACTTTCATCTTTTCTTTTAAAAGGAGCACTTTATAGCTTTTCTTTGATATATTTGAATTGCCAGCATCACCACTTTTGCCTTTTGCTCCCATCATTAAGTAAAACAAGGATTACTTGAACACAAGCACTGCAGTACCAAAAAAAAAAAAAAAAAAAATCAACTGAGACTACTGCTAAGTGCAGGGAGTTAATACAGCATGGAGAGGCTGGACAAGAATGACTCATGCCCCATTTGTGTACAATAAATCGAAGAGCTTTCTACTGTCCTGTATAACTGATTAGAACTAATAAATTTTTAAAAATATATATTTTAAAAAAGAATGACTCATGATCCAGGGTGGATGGAATGGAATACTGAGGTTACTCGGAGTGGCATGCAATTTAAAATTTATGAATTATTTGTTGTAGGTATTTTCCACTTAATATTTTCAGACATGGTTGGACATAGATAACTGAAACCATGGACAGTTAAACTGATAATAACAGAAGAGTACTTACTGTCCTAGAGATCAGTGATGACCTTGAAATGAAGGATTCCTTGAGCATTATTCTGCAGAGTAATGGTGGACTTCAACATTTGATATGATTCCCCAACCGTGAATAGGTATGGGGGTCTGGTTAAAGTGCAGAACTTCACATTTCTATTTGAGTTTTGATATTGTTTCTGTATAGAATTGGTATGGAGATTTTCTGTGCTTTAAATTTACATACTAGCCAGGTAAGACCCAATGGAATAAGTATAGATATTGCAGAAATGTTTGGAGACTCCATGTTTAGATTCCCAATCAAATTTATACATCACTTCCACTACATACTTTAAAAAAATCACCAACTCTCTATTTATACAATCAGAATAGGACTGAAAACAATGCTGTCTTAATTGTTAAATAACATACTATTAATAATAGATAGTATATTAACTGGTATTAACATATCAGTAATAATAGCACCACTCCTCTAATGTTACCACAGCTATGAGGTCACCAAAGAGAATACAGGCTCATCAAATTATAGTGAAAGAAGGAGGAGAAAAATGTTTCACTAAAATTTCCCTAGAAAAGCAAAAAGACCCATGCTTTAGAAAATGAATACTGAAGTCTATAAATTTCTGTAAAAATATTAGGTGAACACAGACCTAACTGAGAACTAAACTTTAGGTACTAGCAAAGAAATAATAATTTGATGTATTTTAAATGCATTAGTGCAAAAATTATTATGAAAGGTTGATAGGAGAAAAATAATCAGTAATTAATATTCAAAGAAAATTATTATTATGCTCTAGAGAACTAGAAAATTTTAATAAATTAAAAATAAAACACAAACAGAATATGCAGAAATCCCCTTTGTATGATGAAAGCAGCCAATTAACTTGAATGTCAAAATTGGAATTTAACATCAGTATAAACTTTAGTATTAGTTAGTATTTAGTAATTTGTACTTAACAATTAGTATTAGTATTTGCATCTATGTATGTGTACTTTTATGTGTATGTATAATATATATATATATATATATATGTATATATATATATATATATATGTATATATATATATATATATATGTATATATATATATATATATATATATATATATACACATGTATATCATTATGTATAAAGAAAATTCTGGAAAAATGACTTATTTCTTATTAATTGAAATGCTTCATTCACTTAACTTGTTGCATTATACTTTTAAATTTCTGGGGTAAAGATCTAATTCAGGTTCTTTCTGGTTTGAATAGTTCTTAGTTTGATAATTTTGTCAAAATTCTGATATCTTGAGTTTAAACATCATTTAAGCAGCATCCCTAAAAAATGATGGTGTCTTATCACAATATATTATAGTTTGGATGAGGTGTCCCCCAAAAGCTCCTGTGTTATTGTAAAAATATTTGGAGGTAAAAATGATTTGAGAGCTGTGACCTAATCAGTCCACTCTAATTTGAACAGACTAACTGATGGTAACAGTAGGCAGGTGGGGTAGGGCTAGAAGAGGTAGGTCACTGGGCATGTGCCCTGGAAGGGTGCATCTTCCCTGAGGCTCTTTTCCCTTTCTCTCTCTGCTTCCTGATCCTGCCATGCAGTGAATATCTATCCCCCACTGCTACTCTTCTGCCATGGTGTTCTGCCTCACCTCTGTCACAAAATGATGGGGTTGATTGACCCCAGAATGAATCTCTAAAATTGTGAGCCAAAATAAACATTTCCTTATGTCCTGCTTGTTGCCTATTTTGGTCACAGCAATGAAGAGCTGATTAATTCATGGCATGTGCCCTTCCTTCAATTCTTGTAGGAACTAGCAAACACATTAACTTGATATACCTCCCCACATTGGAAAGAGTACCATCAATGCATACATTTCACTAGAATTCAAGAACCAGGAAAAATGTTCAAAGAGAATCTCTTAAGGATGGTGCCTATGGAACAAACTCAGGACATTCTCAGAAAAACAACAACAAAAAAAAATAAAAGCGACTAAGCTGTTTCCCTCATTATTTTGAAGTACCTACAAGTTACCAAAATACTCATCCTCACAAGGCTAAGACTCTCAAATGTTTGATATAATTTGTATAGAGTAGAAAGATATGATAGTTTAAAATCTCTAGAATTATACATTATACGAGAAAGAGCAACATAATATTGTAATTAGAAAATATATTTGAGTTACTTTCATGCAGACAACTGGACATAGGCAAAAAGACCATGAATAGTTAGGACCTCTTGTGAATTTCTATTGCCTTCAACTGCATTTGTCTATTATAAATTATGAAAGACTGTCCTCATGAGTCATCGGGGTATTATAACTATCACAAGGCAATTGATTATATTAGCATCTCCTTTTTTATAGTAGTCATAGAACAGTAAAGAGGAATATGATCATATTCACCTCATCTACCCTTGTACGTAATGCAGGCAATGCTTTAGAAAAACTTACTGGGAAAATGGTGATGGAACGTTGATTTGAACACTTTCAATTGTGGGGAGTTTATACCAAGAACTCAACATAGTCCATCACGGGGTGTCTAACCCTCTAAGTCTAGAGACTGAACTGTATTCTGTTTCCATATTAATTCCACATGTTAGAACTTCAGAGGGTAGACACGACAATCCTATATTTAAAAACACCTGTCAAATTTCCTTCCACATCCTAGCTTTCTTTATCCTAATTCCTTCAGCAATTCAAGATGTGGTAGTTTCTTATGATCCTTCACTGTTCTATAAGCTCTAAATATTAACTTGGTTACAAAAGATCATCTCCTGCAAGTATAGAGGCATTTCAAATCTAGCAGTGGGTAAATAATTCTTTTACTATTCAAAATAGACTACACATGTTAATAGAGAATATCTGAAGTCAGGAAACAAAGAAGTAGATTCTTATTTTGTCTCTGCCATTTGCTTTCCACTTGACTTAAAAATAATACCATACTGTCCAAAGAAGGTAGCAAATTATTAAATTGATAAGATACCATATTAAAGTTGCTTGACATCAGAGATTAATGATGTCAAATCATTTTAAAGCAATGGTGAGAGTTAATAATTTCTACACTTCTGAAAGAAGAACTTAATGATATCAGCAAGTTGATATTAGTGCTCCCTTCAAGTACCATGTAAATTGGGATTAAAATTTTAGAAACTCTGCTTTATGAATTTCTTTTCTAGGGGCCCTGCATACATTGAAATTTTGAATGATACTCATTGATTGCTGCTTTATATGTTAATTTCACTGGCTTTGCATTTCACATTTCTTTCTTTTAGCTGTTCCACTTTGTGGCACTGAACTCATTTACAATTTATTGTTAAATTTATTAAAATTTCATGAGCTGACAGTATATTTGGTTAAGCTATGGAGATAACTTGTTTGATGGAATTTCACATTTCTCATAAAGGTGAAATATCTCTGCAAATTCTCTGTGATAAAATGATACAACACATTAAATAAATATAATGCGGGTTTACATTGGTTTAACTAATTGTTGTGTTGTTAAACAATATCCCAGGGCAATCTCACATGAGCTCTAAACTCAGTGAAATGGTAAAATGCTAGAAAAAGTCAAAAAAGATTAAAACAAGTCATTCCTACTCCACAAATCACATAGCTTTTACACTGCAGGTAATGTAATATTTCTAAATTACAAATATGTTTATATAAACTTTTATACAAACCTTTGGTGAACAATCTTAAGAGTTGTGTTCATAGTTGTTTAGTCTTCAGTGATGAGAAAAGAGAAAAGAAGCCAGCCTGAATAAGGAAGTTTTCATAAAGAGTGTATTTCTCTGGCTAAAACAAAAGTGAAAATTCTAGTGATTCTTGTTTTTACTTTGAGTGAGTTAATCCTAGTAAATATTGTATGGGACAAGAAAGTTTTAAACTTCATTGTTTTTGATATCTACCCCAAAACAACATAGAACAGATAAGTCTCTTATAATTGGCACCTACTTTTCCAAATAAATCTTTAGAGTAAAATAAAAAGAAAGAATTAAGGACCACCAGCTCTTTCAAAACAATAACCTCATTGAGACAACGTTGAAATTTAGGTCTTACTCTATTAATAAGCATATGAAGAACTGAGAATTAGATGCTATTAAACATATTTGTGTGTATTTTTTGCTTTGGGGGAAACTTTGATATAATTCTCATGAAGCAAAAACATAAATTGAAATAAAAAAGATGTCCACAGGAATTCTTAAAAGAATGCATAAGAAACTGCTGCATCAATATAGAAGAAAAATAGATTGTTAAATTTCTCTACTTTGAGGTTTAGGGGGGAATAAGGTATGAAGATTTAGGTTAATAGGCAAATTGTACCACTAACCACTATTACTAGTTTTATTTGAATTATTGATATGGATTGATCTGTTGGGTAGAATGAAGAAAATGCAGACAGACTATCCTCCAATTCTTTAACTGTTTCAGAAGACATTTGCAATGATTCTATACTTTGGTTTTGGAACATCCCCTAAATCATGTGCCAAAAATTATCCCAAGCCTGTGTTGCTATTAAGAGGTAGTAGAAACTTCAAGAGGTAGGTCTTCTTGGAAGACTTGAGATCTGGCAATGAAGCCGGCAGATTATGGACTATAACTTCGGAAAACTTAAGCAATAATAAATCTTTTCTCTTTATGCAATGATTATCCAAGGTCTTTGTCATAGTAACTGAAAATTTACTACAACAGAAAGTATTGATTAGTGGGATCTTTGCCATTACTATGTGCCTCACAATGTCAAAGAAGCTTTGAAATTGATTTGTAGGAAGAATTGGGAGCAGTGAGCTAGGAAAAATTAGAATGCTAATAAGGATAGTTTAATGTACAATTTTGGTAGGGTCTCAGATGACCAGAATGTTGACAGAAATGCAAATAATAAAGACCAGGTTGATGAGGTTTTAGAAGGAGAAGAAGATTCTCTTAGACTAGAGACCACGCTTGTTACATTATAGAAAAGCATCTGTAAGCATTTTGTCTATGTGCTGAGACTTTGGGGGAGAGTGAGTTGAAAAATTATAGACAAGTTCATCGGGTGGAAGAAATTTCAAGGCAGCAAAGCATTTGGTATATACTATACCTATTAGTGGAAGGTTAGAACAGCAAAGAATTTGGGGACTCTTTAGATGAGCTAAAGATATTTTACATTTTGAGACAGATATGAGACATTGGGGCCAGGTGTGGTGTTATGGTTTGAATATTAGGCATCCCCCAAAAGCTCACCTATAAGACGATGTGAGAATGCTCACGGGTGAAATGATTAGATTATGAGAGTTATAACATAATCGGTAGATTAATACACTAATATGGATTAACTGAGTGGTATCATAGGCAGGTAGGCTGTGGCTGGAGGAGGTGTGATTTGCCTTTGGAGTTTCTAGTTTGTGAACGGGTGGTGGGACTCTATGCTTCCTGGTTTTCATGTTCAGAGCTGCTGTCCTCTGCAATGCACTTCTGTCAAGATGTTCTATATCACCTGGAGACCAAAGCTATGGACTATGATCTGAATATCTGAAGCCATGAATCCCAAATAAACATTTCCTCCCTAATTTTTTTTTGTGGGTCTTTTGGTCAAAGCAATAAAAAATCTAACTGAATCAGAAATGAGTGCTGAATAATTGGGTCATTGCTATGATTAACCTGACCATGTGGTTCAGAAGCCTCTGGAGTTGGCTCATGGTGAGGAGAATTTTGAGAAGTTTAAAGATGCCAGTTGAAAAAGCTCATAATGTTGTAAAATGTAGCTTAATACATGCTTAAAAGTGGGAGCTCAAAAACCAGAATGTGAAACAACTGCATAAAGCCAGGGCTGAGGCTTGCATGATGGCACACGCCTGTAATCTCAGAGGCTCCAGAGGCTGAGGCAGGAGGATTGTGTAAGTTCAAATCCAACCTCAGCAAAAAAGAGGTGCTAAGCAATTCAGTGAGACCCTGTCTCTAAATAAAATACAAAATAGGGTTGGGGATGTGGCTCAGTGGTCAAGTGCCCCTGAGTTCAATCCACAGTACCAAAAACAAACAAAGATCAAACAAACATCAAACAAACAAACAACAACAACAAAAAGACTGGGCTCAGAAAGACTCAGAAAAAATGGTGGATTCTATTGGAAATTGAACTATATAGGTCATTTATGTTACATTCTGACAAAGTTGTCTACATTTTGCCCAGTTCCTGAGACTTTTTGTGAGTGTAAATTTAAAGGTGATGGAATGATTAAGCTGGCAGAGGAAATTTCAAGGCAGCAGAGCATTCAGCTGATGGCATGGATATTTCTGGCAGCTTTTAGCCAAGTTTACTGTGATAATCATAAGCAGAAAGATTTGAAAAACTTGCAGTTTGGCCTGAGAAGTGTAAATAATGTTGGGGTTTAGGAAGTTGTGATTGTTAAAGATTTTACAGTCACAATAAAGATGCTAAATATTTTTCAGAGACTATGGCTTGAGGGAATCTCCAAATTGTAAATGACAACACCCATCTCAGGATCAAGGGTATAAAAGTAAAAATTCCTTAAGAAGAGATCATGGAGGCACCTGCTTGCACATGGGGCCTAGGAAGATGATTTACTATGCTCAGCCACACCAGCATTCGGAGGCCTCTGCAGCCATATTTCCAGGTGGCTTAGCTAATGCTCAAAATGGTTACTAACCTTGGTGGCAAACACTTGGTGCTGGTTCTGCAGGCCGGAGTTAGGGGGTCATAGAGGCTTCCCCTGAGCTTTGAAAGGAATGTAACAGGCCCCCTTCATGCTTTAAACACAATCCTTGCTGCTTATTTTAAAATCAACTTTTTTTTTTAATTTCTTTTCTCCCTCTACCCTTCCCTAACCACTGAGGAAAAGCAAGATAAACTATTTTCCTATCCTTGGCCAAGTTATCTGACCTCAAGTAAACACATGTCAGGAGTAAAGCAATTCTGAGTTGGTGATGGTGCCAGAAGACCCACAAAATGGTTATCCCTAAAGTCAGTGGGTGAATCACAGCCCCTGACAAGACACACCTAGAATGTACGCTTTGAATCAGGAATAGGGACTCAGCCTTCAGTAATAGGAAGGCCTAGAAGACCAGGCAAAGTGCAGAAGGGTTTGAGTCCCAGTGGGCAGCCCCTGAGAGGTCAATGCATGAAGATATAAAAAGAAAGCCTAAACTTCAGTGTAGACATCCTAGATTAAGTGATGCCAATACCATGGGGCATCTGCTGAGGAAAGTTGCAGGAATCAAGTATACACAAGTCAAGAAAGAGACCTTGAGGGCTGCAAAGCAGGGCTATATGAGTGGAATTACGGAAGCTCATGGAAGAGAACATCACAATGCCCCTGTACCCCAGATGCTGAATGTGGATTTACAGGACTTGTTTTACCAGCTGGATTTTTGGTCTTGCTTTTGGTCCCATCACTTCCTTCCAAGCTCCTATTTCTCCTTTTGAAATGCAAATGTTTACCCTCTGCCATTGTATATTGGAAACATCTTTTTTGATATTTTATGGGGAAAAACATTTGTGAGTTTAAGTTTTGAATAAGATTTTGGACTTGGGCTTTTGGATAATGCTGGAACTGATAAGACTATGGGGATTCTTGGAAAGAGATTAAATATATGTGGCATTGTGAGATGGTGTGCACATTTGGTGGCCAGATATGAAATGTTACGATTTGGATATGTTGTGTCCCCCAAAAGCTCATGTATGAAAAAATATAACAATGCTCAGGGGTAAAATATTAGATTATGAGAGATTTTAACATACACAGTAGATGAATCCACTGATATTGATTGTGTGGTTAACTTTAGGCAGGTAGTGTGTAACTGGAGGAGGTGGGTCACTGGGCATGAGCTTTTGAGGTTTATATATTGTCCTGGTAAGCAGAGGCCTGTCTGTGCTTCCTAGCTGACATGTGCTAAAATGCTTTCCTCCTCCATGCCTTTCCCCCTTGATGTTCTGAATCACCTCAAGCCCAGAGCTATGCAATCAAGTGACCTGGGACTGAACCTCTAAATTCATGAAACCAAATAAGCTTTTCTTCCTCTAATTGTTCTTGGCATATCTTTTGGTCACAGCAATAAAAAAAGCTAACTAAAACTGTTGGAATGCTATTGTTTATTTGGGGATTGTACCCCCAAAAGCCCATGTTTCAAAGACTCGGTTCTCAGCGGTGTGTTATTGGAAGGTGGTGGACATCACAAAGAGGTAAAGATTGGTGGGTAGATAGGTTATTGGGGATATGCCCTCAAAGGGGAACCTCAAACCAGTGGAATGCAAGTTTCCTCAACTTCTCCTGGCCTTAGATATCCAGCTTCCATAAGATGAGCAGCTTCCTCTACCATGCACATCCAATATGATATACTGCCTTGTTATGGGCTTCAGTGCAATGGGTTTACCAACCATGGATTGAAGCCTCCAAAATTGTAAGCCAGAATAAACCATTTATTTCTTTAAGTTGATTGCCTCAGGTACTGTGTTCAAGTAATGAAAAACTGAGTAACACACCCCCTGTTTTTCGTTTCATGTTTTGCAGTTTCAGTTACCTGTGTTCAACCACAGTTTGAAAATAATAAATGGAAAATTCCAGAAATAAGTAATAAGTAATAAATAAATAATAAATAACTTTTGTTACAGTGTATTATTTATTTTTATTTTCTTATGTTGTTTTTTAGTTATTGTCATTAGTGTCTTACTCTATTTAATTCATAAATTAAACTTGATCATAGGTATGAATGTTTAAGAAAATATAATTTACCCCCTATACCCATGTGTTCTGCATCTGGGGATTCAGCTGTCATCCAAAAAAAATCCCAAAACAATTTTTCCATTGTATCTATACTGAACATATACATACTTTTTTTGTCATTATTCCCTAAACAAACCATAATAAGACAGCCATCTACATATTGTATAAAGTATTACTTGTAATCTAGTGATCAATTAAAATATATGGGAGTGTATGTGTGATATGCAAATACTTTGATAAAGTACTTGTGTATCCTCAAATTGTTTGTATGCACAAGAATCCTACAATCAATTCCCCATTAAAATCCATGGCTGACTCTATATGGGGCTCTATACTGTCTGTGGTTTCAGACATCCACAGGTTACTAGAGCATATTGACTGCAGATAAGGGAAAACTAGTGTATAATTGATTTAGTCTCTCCACATCCTCCTCAACATGTGGTGCTATCACTTGTTTTTATTTAAACTGTTATTATAGGTAAGTAGTAATATATCATTGGGGTTTATGTTGACATTTACCTGGCTAACAACAATGTTGAACATCATTTCACAAGCTTAATTTTCATATCAATGTCCTATTTTATGAAATGTCTATACATAATCTCTTCTTTTTTTTTTTTAATTTTTATTGTGGGTTGTTCAAAACATTACAAATTTCTTGACATATCATATTCCACACTTTGATTCAAGTGGGTTATGAACTCCCACCTTCACCCCATACACAGATTGCAGAATCACATCAGTTACACATCCATTGATTTACAAATTGCCATACTAGTGTCTGTTGTGCTCCGCTGCCTTTCCCATCCTCCACCCTCCCCCCTCCCCACCTCTCCCCTCCCCTCCCCTCCTCTCTCTCTACCTCCTCCACTGTATAACCCTGAGGGTCTCCTTCCATTACCATGCAATTTTCCTTCTCTCTCCCTTTCCCTCCCACCTCTCATCCCTGTTAAATTTTAATCTTCTTCTCCTGTTCTTCGTCCCTACACTGTTCTTAGTTACTCTCCTTATATCAAAGAAGACATTTGGCATTTGTTTTTTAGGGATTGGCTAGCTTCACTTAGAATAATCTGCTCTAATGCCATCCATTTCCCTGTAAATTCTATGATTTTGTCATTTTTTAATGCAGAGTAATACTCCATTGTGTATAAATGCCACATTTTTTTTATCCATTCGTCTATTGAAGGGCATCTAGGTTGGTTCCACAGTCTTGCTATTGTGAACTGTGCTGCTATGAACATCGATGTAGCAGTGTCCCTGTAGCATGCTCTTTTTAGGTCTTTAGGGAATAGACCAAGAAGGGGAATAGCTGGGTCAAATGGTGGCTCCATTCCCAGCTTTCCAAGAAATCTCCATACTGCTTTCCAAATTGGCTGCACCAATCTGCAGTCCCACCAGCAATGTACAAGTGTACCCTTTTCCCCACATCCTCGCCAGCACTTGTTGTTGTTTGACTTCATAATGGCTGCCAATCTTACTGGAGTGAGATGGTATCTTAGGGTGGTTTTGATTTGCATTTCTCTGACAGCTAGAGATGTTGAGCATTTTTTCATGTACTTGTTGATTGACTGTATGTCCTCCTCTGAGAAGTGTCTGTTCAGGTCCTTGGCCCATTTGTTGATTGGGTTGTTTGTTTTCTTATTGTCTAATTTTTTGAGTTCTTTGTATACTCTGGATATTAGGGCTCTATCTGAAGTGTGAGGAGTAAAGATTTGTTCCCAGGGTGTAGGCTCCCTATTTACCTCTCTTATTGTTTCTTTTGCTGCGAAAAAACTTTTTAGTTTGAGTAAGTCCCATTTGTTGATTCTAGTTATTAACTTTTGTGCTATGGGTGTCCTATTGAGGAATTTGGAGCCCGACCCCACAGTATGTAGATCGTAGCCAACTTTTTCTTCTATCAGACGCCGTGTCTCTGATTTGATATCAAGCTCCTTGATCCATTTTGAATTCACTTTTGTGCATGGCGAGAGAAAGGGATTCAGTTTCATTTTGTTGCATATGGATTTCCAGTTTTCCCAGCACCATTTGTTGAAGATGCTATCCTTCCTCCATTGCATGCTTTTAGACCCTTTATCAAATATAAGATAGTTGTAGTTTTGTGGATTGGTTTCTGTGTCCTCTATTCTGTACCATTGGTCCACCCGCCTGTTTTGGTACCAGTACCATGCTGTTTTTGTTACTATTGCTCTGTAGTATAGTTTGAAGTCTGGTATCTCTATACCGCCTGATTCACACTTCCTGCTTAGCATTGTTTTTGCTATTCTGGGTCTTTTATTTTTCCATATGAATTTCATGATTGCTTTCTCTATTTCTACAAGAAATGCCATTGGGATTTTGATTGGCATTGCATTAAACCTATAGAGAACTTTTGGTAATATCGCCATTTTGATGATGTTAGTTCTGCCTATCCATGAACAGGGTATATTTTTCCATCTTCTAAGATCTTCTTCTATTTCTCTCTTTAGGGTTCTGTAGTTTTCATTGTATAAGTCTTTCACCTCTTTTGTTAGGTTGATTCCCAAGTATTTTTTTTTTTTGAAGATATTTTGAATGGAGTGGTTGTCCTCATTTCCATTTCAGAGGCTTTGTCGCTGATATACAGGAATGCCTTTGATTTATGCGTGTTGATTTTATATCCTGCCACTTTGCTGAATTCATTTATTAGCTCTAATAGTTTCTTTGTAGAGCCTTTTGGGTCTGCTAGGTATAGAATCATATCATCTGCAAATAGTGATAATTTAAGTTCTTCTTTTCCTATTTTTATGCCTTTAATTTCTTTCGTCTGTCTAATTGCTCTGGCCAGTGTTTCGAGAACTATGTTGAACAGAAGTGGAGAGAGAGGGCATCCCTGTCTAGTTCCAGATTTTAGAGGGAATGCCTTCAGTTTTTCTCCATTCAGAATGATGCTAGCCTGAGGCTTAGCATAGATTGCTTTTACAATATTGAGGTATGTTCCTGTTATCCCAAGTTTTTCTAGAGTTTTGAACATAAAGGGATGCTGTACTTTGTCAAATGCTTTTTCCGCATCTATCGAGATGATCATATGGTTCTTATTTTTAAGTCTATTGATGTGGTGAATAACATTTATTGATTTCCGTATATTGAACCAGCCTTGCATCCCTGGGATGAATCCTACTTGATCATGGTGTACAATTTTTTTGATATGTTTTTGTATCCGATTCGCCAGAATTTTATTGAGGATTTTTGCATCTAGGTTCATTAGAGATATTGGTCTGTAGTTTTCTTTCTTTGAAGTGTCTTTGTCTGGTTTAGGTATCAGGGTGATGTTGGCCTCATAGAATGAATTTGGAAGTTCTCCCTCCTTTTCTATTTCCTGAAGTAGCTTGAAAAGTATTGGTATTAGTTCTTCTTTAAAGGTTTTGTAAAATTCTGCTGTATACCCATCTGGACCTGGGCTTTTCTTAGTTGGAAGTCTTTTTATGGTTTCTTCTATTTCCTCAATTGATATTGGTCTGTTTAGGTTTTCTATATCCTCCTGACTCAATCTGGGCAGATCATATGACTTAAGAAATTTATCTATGCCTTCACTATCTTCTAATTTGTTGGAGTATAAGGATTCAAAATAGTTTTTGATTATCTTCTGTATTTCTGAAGTGTCTGTTGTGATATTGCCTTTTTCATCCCGTATGCTAGTAATTTGAGTTCTCTCTCTTCTTCTCTTCGCTAGCATCGCTAAGGGTCTGTCGATTTTGTTTATTTTTTCAAAGAACCAACTTTTAGTTTTGTCAATTTTTTCAATTGTTTCTTTTGTTTCGATTTCATTAATTTCAGCTCTGATTTTAATTATTTCTTGCCTTCTACTTCTTTTGCTGTTGTTTTGCTCTTCTTTTTCAAGGATTTTGAGATGAAGTATGAGATCATTTATTTGTTGGTTTTTTCTTTTTTTAAGGAATGAACTCCAAGCAATGAATTTTCCTCTTAGAACTGCTTTCAATGTGTCCCATAGATTCCGATATGTTGTGTCTGTGTTTTCATTTATCTCTAAGAATTTTTTAATTTCCTTCTTGATGTCTTCTATAACCCATTGATCATTCAGTAACCTATTGTTCATTCTCCAAGTGATGTATGCTTTTTCCTTCCTTCTTTTATCGTTGATTTTCAGTTTCATTCCATTATGATCAGATAAGATGCATGGTATTATCTCTACTCCTTTATATTGTCTAAGAGTTGCCCTGTGACATAATATATGATCTATTTTTGAGAAGGATCCATGTGCTGCTGAGAAAAAAGTGTAACTGCTTGATGTTGGGTGGTATATTCTATATATGTCAATTAGGTCTAGGTTATTAATAGTGTTATTGAGTTCTATAGTTTCCTTATTCAACTTTTGTTTGGAAGATCTGTCTAGTGGCGAGAGAGGTGTGTTGAAGTCTCCCATGATTATGGTATGGTGATCTATTAGACTCTTGAACTTGAGAAGAGTTTGTTTGACGAACATAGCTGCACCATTGTTTGGGGCATAAATATTTATGATTGTTATGTCTTGTTGTTGTATGGTTCCCTTAAGCAGTATGTAGTGTCCCTCTTTATCTCTTTTGATTAACTTTGGCTTGAAATCTATTTTATTTGATATGAGTATGGATACTCCTGCTTGTTTCCGAAGTCCATATGAGTGATATGATTTTTCCCAACCTTTCACCTTCAGCCTATGTATGTCTTTTCCTATCAAATGTGTCTCCTGTAGGCAGCATATTGTTGGGTCTTGTTTTGTGATCCATTCTACTAGCCTGTGTCTCTTAATTGGTGAGTTTAAGCCATTAACATTTAGGGTTATTATTGAGATATGGGTTGTTCTTCCAGCCATATTTGTTTATTTCTGTTACTAAACATGGTTTGTTTTCCTCTTTGATTATCCCCCCCCCCCTTTACTGTCCTACCTCCCACTGTTGGTTTTCATTGTTATTTTCCATTTCCTCTTCCTGTAATGCTTTGGCGAGGATGTTTTGAAGAGATGGTTTTCTAGCTGCGAATTCTTTAAACTTTTGTTTATCGTGGAAGGTTTTAATTTCATCCTCCATCCTGAAGCTTAATTTCGCTGGAAACACAATTCTTGGTTGGAACCCATTTTCTTTCAGTGTTTGAAATATGTTATTCCAGGATCTTCTAGCTTTCAGAATCTGTGTTGACAGATCAGCTGTTATCCTGATTGGCTTACCCCTAAATGTAATCTGCTTCCTTTCTCTTGTAGCTTTTAAAATTCTCTCCTTATTCTGTATGTTGGGCATCTTCATTATGATGTGTCTAGGTGTGGATCTCTTATGATTTTGCACATTCGGCGTCCTGTAGGCTTCTAGGATTTGGGGTTCTGTCTCATTCTTCAAGTCTGGGAAGTTTTCTTGTATTATTTCATTGAATAGACTTCTCATTCCTTTGGTTTGGAGCTCTGTACCTTCCTGTATCCCAATGACTCTTAAGTTTGGTCTCTTAATGTTATCCCATATTTCTTGGATGTTCTGCTCATGGTTTCTTAACAGTCTTGCTGAGCTGTCTATGTTCTTTTCCAGTTGAAATACTTTGTCTTCATTGTCTGATGTTCTATCTTCTAAGTGTTCTACTCTGCTGGTAGTATTCTCCATTGAGTTTTTAAGTTGGTTTATTGCTTCCTGCATTTCTAGGATTTCTGTTTGTTTGTTTTTTATAACCTCTATCTCCCTGTATAGTTGATCCTTTGCTTCCTGGATTTGTTTGCGTAATTCGTTGTCGAAGTGATCTTTCATTGTCTGATTTTGCTGTTTAATGTCTTCCTTGATACTCCAGATCATCTGAAGCATGTATATCCTGAATTCTTTATCTGACATTCCATCTGCTGCAGCTGTTACCTCTTCTAAAGTTGCGTTGACCTGCATTGCTTGTGGTCCTTTCTTTCCTTGTCTTTTCATACTGCTTGCGTATCTTTCCTGCAGGTGCGGGCGGCGGCTGTGCTCTCTCCTTATTCCAATTGGGGTGTCGTGGCTACCACGCCGGCAGGTCACTGGGCCTGTTCTGGGAGCTGGCGGCGGCTCTGTTCTGCCCCTACTCCAATTGGGGTGACGAGTGTACCACGCCGGCAGGCCACCGGGCCTGATCCGCCGGTCGGTTGCAGGTTTGCCTACCCTGCAGGCGCGGTCGGCGGCTCTACTCTGCCCCTACTGCAAATGGGGTGACGTGTCTGTCGTACCGGCAGGCCACTGGGCCTGTCCCGCTGGTCGGTCGCAGATCTGCCCACCTTTCGGGCACGGGTGGAGGCTCTGCTCTGCCCCTACTCCAATTAGGGTGTCATGGCTACCCCGCCTGCAGGACGCTGGGCCTGTTCCTGGCACGGGCAGCGACTCTGCTCTGCCACTACTCCAATTAGGGTGGTGTTTGTACCACGCCGGCAGGCTCCTGGGCCTGATCCGCCGGTCTGTTGTAGGTCTGCCTACCTTGGAGGCGCGGGCAGCGGATCTGCCCTGCCCCTCCTACCACGCCTGCGGACCCCTGGGCCTGATCTGCAGGTTGATCACTGGTCTGCTCACCCTGCGGGCACGGGTGGCAGTTCCGCTCCGCCCCCACTCCAATTGGGGTCACGTGACCACCACACCGGCAGGGCCTGATCCGGGCGTGGGAGAAGGATCTGCTCTGCCCCTACTCCAGTTGGGGTGACGTGTGTACCACACTGGCAGGCCACTGGGCCTGACCCGCCAGTCTGTGACAGGTCTATTTACCTTGCAAGCGCGGGCGGCGGCTCTGCCCTGCCCCTCCTACCACGCCCATGTACCACTGGGTCGTGGGTCTGCCCACCTTGCGGGTGTGGGTGGCGGCTCCGCTCCGCCCCCTCTCCAATTGGGGTCACGCGGTCACCACGCTGGCGAGCCGCTGGGCCTGCTCCGGGCGCTGGCGGCGGCCCGGCTCCTTCCCTCTGGCTCGACGACAAATTGAGGAGACTCGGGTGACTGTGCCTCACCCCCCCTACCAGGAGACCAACTGCTTATGTCACCACTGGTATTGATGAAGTTCCCTCCTCCGCCGCTTTCTGCAGACGTCAGATCTCTGCCATGTTGGTATTCTATGCGAATGGCAGCATTTCGTTCCCCTTGCCGGGCAACCAAAGCACCAGGTGAGTCCTGACCGGCCCTCAGCAGGACCCGGACCGAGAAGCAGTTTCCGCGGGCTCCTAGCCCCGGGCCAGGGAAGTTCCGGGAGCCGGAACTCGGCCACTCCGTGCTCGGTGTAAGCTCCTATAAATGTAAGCTCCAAGAAGCAGTCCCCGCGGGCTCAGTTCCGGGAGCCGGAACTCGGCCGCCCCGCGCTCGGTATTCACTCTGATAAGATCAGGTTCTAAGAAGCACCCAGGCGCTGAGCCCTAGCAATCTGTCTGCAAGCCGCAGGCGAATGGCAGCCTGAAATTACCTGTTCTATGGCTGAATGAGCTGCGGTCAGTCAAAAACAGGGGTGGTGACGTCAGTTTACCAACATGGTGGCTGCTGGCCTCCTCTGTGGTCTGACCGGTGTGGAGAACCGAGATGGACCGCTTCCTTCCCCCGTCTCGAACCCAGAATTCAGCCCTGAGTACGGTGCTTGCGCGGCTGGCAGAAACTGCAGCGCTGTAACCCTGCGTCTCTATCCCAGACTTTAGCCGCGGGGCGATTTGCTGAATAAGCAGTGTTACCCTCCGTGCGACAAACCTCTCGCGTTTGAGTCCCCGTAGCCGATCCTCGTGCGATGGAAATCCTTCCTCCAGGTTCCGGAGCACCCCACTATTGCTGGAAATTCCTAACAAAATATCCTTTAGCCGTCCTGACTTGTCATACTCCCACACAGTGAAGCAGCACACGGGGACAATGCACTCCCCTCGCCGCCATCTTCCTTCCAGGATATCTCTTCTTATTTTTAATTAGATAATTTTTAAGGTTTATTCTTGAGTTTTGAAATTTCTTTATGTATTCTTGATACTTCGCCTTAGTTGGATATCTGGTTTGCAAAAACTTTTCTCCCCATTTGTAGTTTTCCTTTACTTCCCATAAGAATATCTTTTATAGACTCAGCATTTATTATTTTGATGAAGTCAAAATTGATTTGTTTTCTTTTTTGAATTGTGATTTTGTTTCATTTAAGAATAATCATTGGCTGGGGATATAGCTCAGTAAGTAGAGTACTTGTTTTGTATGCACAAAGCCCTGGGTTCGATCCACAGCACCACCAAATAAAGAAGAAACAAAAAAAGAACTACTCATTTAGAACCAAAATATCTTATTCTATGTTTTTAATTAAAAGTTTTACAGCTTCATGCTTCAAATACAATTAAGTTAATGACCAAATTTATCTAAGGTGTAGATATTGTTCAAGATGTATTATTTTGTTATTATGGTTGTCCACTCCAGAGCAATTTGCTGAGTCTTTTTTTTTCTTCATCAAATCACTTTTGTATAATTTTTCAAAAATTAAGAATATTTCTGCAAGTCTATTTCTGGTGTTTCTGTTTTGTTTCATGAATGTAGCTAAACTTCTGCTAACATAAAAAAAGTTTTCATTAATACAATTAAAATTGGGTAGAATGATTCCTTCCAATTTATTATTTCTTTTTAACATAAATTTGGTAAATATAGCTCCTTTATCTTTCCATAATTTTTAGAATAATCATGTCTATGTCTACAACAAGTGTTCCTGAAATTTTAATAGGAATTACTTTAAACCTATTGATCAAATTGAAGATAACTGAAACATTAACTATTTTGAGTCTTCCAATTCATGACAACAGTCCATTTAACTACTCATATGGAAACTTGATTTAATTCATCACTATTTGTAATTTTCAGCATGAAGTTCTGTACATGTGTTATTACATTTTTATTATAATTCATTTTATTTTGAACATTCATAATTTTAATTCTTTTGGTTTTTACCTGCTTATAGTTATAATAATGAAATGTAATTGAATCTTGGATGGTCATCTTGTTTCCTGCAGTTGTCCTAACATTATTTCTAGGATTTTCTACCTAGGATTTTTGGAGTTTGCATGTAGAAAATTATTTTATCTATAAACTAATTCATTTTCCAATCATTGCGCCTATTATTTCTTTCTTACCTTTTGTGCAGACAACAATTTCTACTAATTGTTGAATAAGGATGGGGACAGTGGACATTTGTTTTATTCTTGATCTTCAATAAAAACCGTCAGTTTTTACAATAAAGGAAGATTTTAGGGATTTTGTAGACACTAAACAAAGTAGAGGATGTTCATAGCTTCACCCTATCCTGGGTTAGGCAAGAGTTTTGTTTTTTGTATGTTTGCTGTCACAAAGGAAAGTTATACATTGTGAAATGCTATTTCTGAGATAATTAATAGATTTGATTTTTCTTTTTTAGCCTGTACAGCCTATTACATGAATTGATATTTGAATATTGAACCAGACTTGTATATCTCCCTGTTTTCCTAAGAATGTAATTTCTTTATTCAATTTAGGTTAAAATTTCTAATGCTACAATAAAAAATATTTGCATCTAAATTCATGAAGGATATTGGTCTATGGTTTTTTAAAAGTTTTTTTGTACTGTTTTGCTGTTTTGCCTTATGAGGGTAATAGTAGTCTCAATAAATTAGTTTGGAAATGTTCTCTCTTCTATTTTCTGTAGTAGATCTTATAAATTAGTGCTAATTCTTTAAATGTTTAATAGAATTCTACAGTGAAACCATCTGGGCCTAGAGATTTTTATGCCAGGAGTTGTTTTTTTTTTTTTTTATGAATTCAGATTCTTGGATGGTTATAGAATTATTTACATTGTCTATTTATCTTGTTTGAGGCTTTTGTAATTTATAGTAACTTATCCTGTATAATTGAATTTTTTATTCTTTCTCTCTGTCTCTTCAACATTATTATAAAATTTATGAGCCTAAAATTATTCAAAATTTTCCACTGTTATTCTTGTAATGACTATAAGATCTTTAACAATGTTACCTGTTTCATTCCTGACGGTAGTGATTTCTGTTTTCTCACCTCTATCTTTGTCATCCTTGCTGAAGTTTTACCAATTTGATTAGAGAATCAGTGTTTCCTTAGTTTTATTGAAGTATAACTTATAATAAAATTGTATATACTTAAGGTCTACAGCACATATTTACATATATATCTAATATATTATAAAATTATAATTATAATTGATTATCACACCTATAACCTCACATAGCAATAATTGTTGTGACTTGTGAGAAAATGTAACATGTATTCTTAGTAAACTTCAATTATATAATACAATATTATTGACAGATCTTATGAACGTATCATCTTGAATAAGTTTGAAACTTTTTATTCTTTGACTATTATCACCCCATTTCCCCCATACTGTAGCCCCCTGTTTCTGTGTTCAGCTTTTATAGATTAAATATCTAAATGAGGTCATAAAGTGTTTGGTTTTCTGTGGCTGGCATTTCACTTAGCATTATGTCTTCCAGTTTCATCCATTTCATCCATGTTTTTGAAGTGATAGGATTTCTTTCTTATTAAGGCTAAATAATATGCATTTTTTTTTGCTATGTGTGTGTCATGTTTTCATTATCCGCTCATCCATCAATGGACTCTTCAGTCGATTTCATTTCTTGCAATTGTGAATAAAGCTGGGATGAACATGAAATTTTAAATATTGCTTAAAGATGTTAATTTCTTTTGGATATACAATTTTAAGAGAAATCCCTATATCATATGGTAGTCCACAAAAGATCTCAAACATCCCAAATAATTTTGAGTACGAAGAACAAAGCTAGGGGCATTATACTGCCTGATTTCAAAATATACAATGCTATAGTGATCAAACATCATGGCACAACATTAAAACAGACATATATTAAGGAACAAAATAGAGAGCCCAGAAATAAACCCATTCATATATATTTACAAAGGTACAAAAAAAATACACTATGTGGAAAGGATAGTCTCTTCAATGAATGGTGTGGAAAATAAAAGGTATGTATATGCAGAAAAATGAAACTGGACCCCTATCGTCCCAGACACAAAAATTAACTCAAACATAAGGTCTAAACTGGTAAAACCATTGAAAGAAAATACAGGGGAAAATGTTCTTGACACTGGTCTAGGTGATGATATCTTTGGATATAACCCCTAAGCCCAGGCAACAAAAACAAAAGAAAATGCTGTGCTTCAAACAAAAAATAGTGGATACATTCAAAGTACAGTATATTTGTGTATGAAATGGCACACGGATTAAATAATTTTTACTATAGGTCTTCTAGAAAGGAATGATTTGTTTAAGTTCAATCATTCTTACATTGCTGCTCAAATTCATTCCCCGTAACTATTTTCATTTTTAACAACAAAAAAGTCCTATGTGACTAACAGAATTTGGTGTCAACCAATCGACAAAGTCAGATCATCACAGTTCTTTTACACTGAGGAATTCATGCTGCTGCCAGTTTCTTGGATCTGAGATTCAAAGGCAGAAATATAAAACTGCTGTCGCATTTGACTGGAGTACAAAATAAGCAGCAGAGTTAGCCTAGATGTCAGAAAGAAACTTTCAAGTTCTGGAAGAGAAAAGGCATTCCTTCAGGGGTTGATCTAGAAACTCAGCCTGCAATCTGCCTAGCATATACAACAGAAAGAATCCACGCTCTGCAATCAGGGGGCATGATAGGGAAAGGTCCAAATCTTGACTCCATCCCTCACTGCTACCACATGGGTCATGGCATGGAAACTGTCATGTTCAGTTTCTTCCTCTGTAAATGAAAAACCAAACAAATTCACAATGGTTAATCTGAAGCTGAAGTGAAATAAGGTAAACAAAATGCTTTGTCCCAAACTGAGCATATGGGAAAATCCCAACAATATTAGTTAACATCCTCCTTCTACAATATTCCCAAGGCCCTACGTGCAGCATCAGGCTCCTCAACAGAGTGAAAACAAACAAACAAAATGACAAGTCCAAGTCTATGTGAAAATCCCAACATAATTCCCCCCCCAAAAAAAAAAAACTAAATTATTTTAAAGACAAGAGAAGACTGCAAAAACCTTCAGTTTTGTGAAATTTATGCTCAGATAAATGAGACAATTGCAAACCAGAAGCCCCTGATAGTGACCGTTCATATAGGGAGTGTAATTAGCAGTATGGCTGAGTATTTACAATGAGAATGTTGGAGCTCAGAAAATGAGGATATCAGATGTTGCATGACTCCTTTATAGTATCCTGGGGGCACTTTGAACTTCTGAGGGTTATAAAGCTGAAATAACAACCAACTAGAGCAGCAACAGAATGGCCAGTACAATTCTAGGAGGGCCTGTTCCAAACTCCTCTTGGCTCCTGTTACACCTGTAGGTACCTGGTCAGCTGAAACTTTGCTTCTATGTTGATAAAATGAAAATATATCTCAGATGTGACTACTTCTCATTACCTAAATGTCTACCCAATTCTACTACCATCTCTCTAAACCTGAGTCACCACCTCCTCAAAGATTTTTCTGCTCTGATGATGCCCCATTTTCCGTAAAGCAGCAAAAGTGGTGCTTTTACATTGGACACAGCTCCTGAAATTCCTTTGCTCAAAATTTGACCATCCCATAAAAATGCCTTACCAGAGTGTATATAAACTTAATCCGGCAGTTTTCTCTGTCCCTCACCTCACCTACAGTCTCGTCTGCCTCCTTCTCTCTTTGCTAACCACACTGGTCTTCCTAACATTGCACACATACAGCCATCTTGCCTCAAGTTACTAGCTGCTAGGCTGCACAGAGCACCAATGTTCAAGGCCCCTCCTCTACAAATTAATGGGTGTCTTGGGTCAAATATCTGCTTTTCAGAGAGCCTTTCCTAGAAACGTAATTAAAAATGGTCCCTATCTAATCTCTGTCACACTCCATTCAGTTGGGCAGCTATAGTTTTCTTCAAAACATCTATAGATTACATATATATATATATATATATATATATATATATATATATATATATATATATTCTCGTTTTTCATTATCTGTCTCCTCTACTTGATTGTAAAAGGCATGAGGATAGGACTTTTTATTTCTTATACACCGCCAAAAGCCCAAACCTACAAGTGTGTATTAGGTAGAACACTATACAGCAATGACCACGTCTCCATTTTGTGGTTTTATGTAGTTTTGTTTCTGGGCTTACTTTTCTGAGGGAAAAAAAAAAAAAAAAAAACCTGGTATTGACTTACCATACAGACAGGACTTGGTTCTGGATATATATATATATCTTTCTGAGTTCTGGTCAGGATACTTTCTAACTGTATGAACTTAAATAAATTTACTGACTTTCCAATGTCTTATAAGCAAGTTAAGAAGACTAAAATTTGTTTCAAATAGTTGTATCAAACATTAAATTAATTTAACTTTAAATGATCCAAGCTGGGTGTGGTGGTGCATGCCTGTAATCTCATCAGCAGCTCAGGAGGCTGAGGCAGGAGAATCTCAAATTCAAAACCCAGCCTCAGCATTGGCGAGGCACTAAGCAACTCAGTGAGACCCTGTCTCTGAAATAAAGTACAAAAAATAGGGCTGGGGATATGGCTCAGTGGTTGAGTGCCCCTGAGTTCAATCCCTAGTACCTAAAAAAAAAAAAAAAATCCAGCTTCACTGAGGCTTATGATATGTATTCATTAAAACTGCATTTTTTCTCTATAACCTTTTACATTTACACTGAATTTTTCTGCTTCTATGTCAAGGTGGGTTCTGCTCTCTGTCCAGAGACTCTTTCATACCTGAGGACAATTTACCTCCTGCTTCCTATTTCTGTAACACTCCCTTTTTCACCTTTGATTCTTCTGGGAGGGCCCAGTGGATCATCTTAATTCCTTTTCCAGAACTGTGCATTTCTACATCTGTTTTAAAATGTGGTAGATAACAAGTTTGCAAAGGATGACTTTGTTTAGTTAATTATAATATTAATGGTTTCTTATCATCTGTCTCAGTCATTTCCTGTTTCAGATAAATGGGCAAAATTAAAACATGTTCAATTTCTTTATTTCAGCAGCTTACAATGTCATTTGTAACAATTAAACATGAATAAAAGTAAATCCTCCCAGTAAATTTTAAATTAGAACCTAAACAAACTGTCCTTTTAAATTTAATATGCTAACCATTTTAATTTATTGAGTAATTAAGTACACTAAATATGTATGCTTTGGATAACAAAATGCTATATCCAAAAGGAAAATTGAATTACATTTTTGTATTTTTCTTTAATTGTTCAAAAATGTCATTTTTCCAAAAATTCAAAATTTCTGGAAACATACCTTTGTTCTATAGTGTCTACAGACAGGGGTTTAGCTCTAAAATGAGCCTTGTGTTTAGAAAAGCTAACCAATCTAAGTGATCAGTCTGCTTTAAATGTTGGCTTTCAGCTGGTATTACAGAGGCAGGATATGAGGTACTTTGCTAGTTTGCTGAGTGTTTAGCCCTATGAAGAGTAGCTACAGGGCTTAGTTTAGACATTATTTAATTACTTTGTGTTCATACATGCATTATGAAGATACTCTGCTCATTGAGTGTGTTTTTTTTCCTGGGTTTATGTGAGTCTAAAGTTTCTAGAAATTAACTAGGTGCTAAATATACATTTTTTAGCACTTCTCTTAAGAGCTATCATGTTGCAATGTAGTACTGTATTGATATAGATGAGTGTATATAATGCATATTTAAAATCTGAGGTACTTGAGTGATAGCTGATAATCATAATACAAAATAACTCTTGTACATGTAATACATGTTAACTGCAAACAGCTCTCATGTAAGAGCGTCACAAGGGTCAAAGTAACTGAGGAAAGAAAAATATAATATAATAAAGAGGGGCTGAACAACTTATTGTGGTTTGGAAAAGTTTTTTGAGAAGTGAAGTTTAATCTGAGACCCAGAAGATGTTTTTGTTTTCAGACAGAAACAAGACTGTGCCAATATATTTAAATGAGAAAAAAAAGTTGACAGACATGAGAAAGCAAAAGGTTAAGGTAGTCAAAATATACATGGAAGAGATAGTAGGATGAAATGAATTCAAAAGATATACAGGGGCCAGATTGTGCATGATCTGATATACCCTGGTAAGAAACTTGTATTTGCAGTGCTAAATGTAACATTCAATTGGAAGATAAGGCATGATGGTGAGATTGTTCAGGAGAAAAGATACAAGAAATAATTTTAATAGTTTGAATTAAAATAGTGTCATTATTGGAAAATGAACAGGCATGGGAAATACTTTGTAGGTACAGGAAGATGCTAAAGATCGAATGTCTTGGTGAGTAGTTTAAACAATTACTGAAAGGGGGAAAAATCACAGAAGAAAATCAAGTTTGTTGTATAAAATCAAGAGTCCCTTATGGAAAATATTGTTTTATCCATAGAGGCATCCATTTGGAAATGTCAAGTGGTCCATCAGTGATATGATTATAAAGATCAAAGGAAAACTGAACAGAAATAAATGTGAGCTATTACCATCAACAAAACCACTACCAGTTCTGCCCATTTCCTTGTGGGTTTCTTCAAAAGCCAAGAATGAAATTCACAAATTATTATGTGTTGAATGAGGAAAATTCAGAAATAATCATGAATACCACTCCTTAAAATAATCACAAATGAATTCACCTGTGATACTATTGTCTAAGCAAGTTAGAAATCTAGTCAAATAATTCAATGTTCTTAAATAAAACTTGAATTCCTGTAATGGAGTTACTAAGAGCAAATCCAAAGAAGGTAGAAAAACTCTGGCAGATATCTCTGCTTAATAGCTAATTTAAAAGAATTTGAAGACACATTTAGTGATAAACTTATTATATACCCTAGGTCAATCTTTTATCATTGAATTTTGTAACCAAATACAATCACAATAATAAAACTTAAAGCAGACAACTTGGTTTTTATCATTATCGATGAAGAATGTCATTTCCTGAAATGTATAGTTTCTATAATAAGGAAAATAAACTTCTAGCTTTTTGAAGCACAGATACATTTTACAAGACTGGTTTCCCCAAAGATAAGTTTTTATTTGTTATACTTTGGATATTTAAGGAATGCTATAATTGAAGAATGAAGCCCATAATGTATGATTCAGTAGTAGATTTTAAATTATTATTATAAAGAAGCTTTTCTTTTTTCCATAATTTTATTGGAGAATTATAGTTGTATATAATGGTAGGATTCTTTAGTAACATATCCATCCATGCACACCAAATAACAATAAAATATCATTCCACAGTACATCTCCTTTACCTTCCCACCTCCCTTCACCTGGTCCCTTTCCCCTACTGATATGCAATTAAATTTCATGAGATTAACTCCGTTTCTTTTCTTTTTTTCCTCTCTAGATTCCACATATGAGAGGAAATATATGACCCTTGGCTTCTAAATCTGGCTCATCTCACTGAAAGTAATATTCTCAAATTATATCTATTTTTCTGCAAGTTATGTACTTTCTTTCTTCTTTATGCCTTAATAAAACTCCATTGTATGTACATAACACATTTTCTTTATCCATTCATCCACTGGTGGACACCTAGGCTGCTCCAAAAGTTTGGCTACTATGAATGTGCTGCTATAAACATAGATATGCATTTATCACTAAAATATGATGATGTTAATTCACAAAGGTTTTCTGTAAACATTTACAGTCTAAAAGAAGATATTGGTACTGTGTTTACCATTAAAGAAGACATTCATGTATTTCCTATGTATAGGTGTAAATTAAATATGTATCCAGAAAAAATAAAATAAATGAGATAGGTATATAAGTATACTCTATGGAAATAGTAGGTGTTTAATGATTTTTTTGCCTGTTTGAGTTTTAATTTTGAAGACATAAAATCCTTTGTTAAGTGCAATAACTTCGTAGTAAATTCATTCAGTTCTTAAATCATCATTGCAATTCAGTTTTATAGCATTTCATTATCCAAAGGTGTCCCCTTATCACTATCTGAAGCTAAGACATGCTCCACCCTAAGTTCCAAGCAACCACTTATAACCTTATTATCTCTATAGTTCAATCTCTAAAAGAAACTTTATTTAAATAAGCTTATACAATATATAGTATTTTATGTCTGGCTTCTTTCATTTAGAATAATTAATTTAGCATTTGTATTCAATTAACTGGTGTGTTTTAGTAAAGACACTGCTTTTTTCATGCTAAGAAATATTCCATTATATACTCCATTGTTCATAACTTTGTACATATCATTTGCCTCCATTCATACAGTAGCTGATAGATGCATGGAGTGTTTTATTGTTTGTCATAAATAATGTTTGTGTGAACTTTTGTGTATAAATACAGGTGGAACCATATGTTTTCATTTTCTTAAATGATATTTAGGGATAGAATTGCTGATCATATATATGGTATGTATGTGTACATATACACATATATATGAAATATTTTATTCTAAATATTTGTGATCACATTTTTTATAAAGTAATTTGTCAGGGTGGTACATGTCTATAATACCAGCTACTCTGAAGGCTGAAACAGGAGGATTGAAGGTTTGAGGACACCCTGGACAACTTAGTAAGACCTTGTATCCAAATAAAAAATAAAAAGGGGATATACCTCAGTGAGGGAGCAGCCCTGAATGCCATCTCCAGTATTGAAATATGTAAATAAATAAACTAACTATCTGGCCCAGACATGAATTGTACACACTCTATCCCCCATAGTACATGGCCCCTGCTATGTATTTTTTGAGTTTTTATTCTTTTTTTTAAGCCTCTTTTCTTAGGGAGTATCTCTTTATCTCTATAGGATAATGATCAGTCAGTGATTTGAGTAAGATGTTATGCCTCCAAAACTTGAGCTCTCTGCTTACCAATCTGTGTGTGGGTTGGCGAATATATTCAAATATCAGTCTATTCTAAAATCTCTTGTTTTTATTTGCTTTCCACTTGGCTGTCTCACGTGCATAGTTTTCCAGATAGCCAGTGCTCCTTAATAGGTTCCTCTGATCATTCTAAGTCTCTGTTATTTCCTGAATTTCCTGATAAATTTCTGGCTGGTCCAACATTCACCAAAACCAGTATCATCATCTACGGGTATCAAAGCTATCATTTTGTTCCATTTGTTTTCTACTACATTCACCACTTTTAGCTGTGAAGTCTTGAATTTTCAAATTGTACACAAAAGTGAGTTCATACCATCTGGTAACAGTTACCATTTTTTGCAGCCAACTCCATGATGAAAACTTACACTTTTCTCTGATGAAGGGTGAGAGTGGTAAGGAATGGAGAAACCCAGTCAAAAAGCTAAAAACACCCACTTTTCTTACTCAAAGCTCTAGTTACTTTGAGAAGAATTAATGTTTTTCGATTTCTCACTTGCTTTTGATTTTTTCTAGGATTCTATCTAGTGTTTTATTGAGGGGGGCACACATGTGTGCACACGGAATATTACCACCTATTCATGTTGTATAGATGGACATCCCATTTCAGAGTTAAATATTTTTAGGATTTAGATAAGATTTTTATGTGGAAAACTCAAATGTATTTCCCTTCAAAGTGGGAAATTCTGTATTAACATTTTTTTTAGATCTCATTTAAAGTGAGTTAAAATTCTCCCAGGGGAAAAAAACACTGTATGTTTTGATCAATTTAGCAAAAATCTAAAAAGATTTGTCATGTTTACATCATAATTATAGTTGGTCTTTCTACTCGATATTATTAAAAGCAGACACTAAATAATTATCTCTCTTGACAGTTTTCTAGAGTTGTATAACGTAATTCATTCTCTCAGACAATAGGATTTGAATGGGATAAATTACTTTTATAAAAAAGGTCATAATTTGACAACTTCAAATTACATTAAAACATCATTAATTTTAACTCTATTAATTATATATTTATGACCAGGTTCAGGCTATCTAGCTATAAAAAGTGGATAATCAACTTAGAAAAGAGCACTTTTAATCAAAAAGGAAATATTTAACTCCAGAAAAGAACAAATTACTTGAACTCAATGAATACCTTAGAAATATCTAATTGCATGTACTTCATATGTGGATAATAAATAAATTTTAATGATCTCCTAGAAATTTGTTCAAAATTAATTACCGGCCCCTCGAAGCTAGGTTCCATAAATGTTTACTTTGTTCCTAGGACAACTATGCATGTATCTCATAATTCATTTTTAATCAACTACCTAGCATTGCAAACTCCTAGAAAAGTACAGAATAATTACTGTATGAGAGAATAAAATTTCCTAGACTTTTGTTTCTTTATCTTTAAAATGGACATTAAAGCTGGGCGTGGTGGTGCATACCTGTTATACCAGTGACTCGTGAGGCTGATGCAGAAGAATCAGAAGTTTAAGACTAGCCTGGACAATTTGGTGAGACCCTCTTTGACACAAAATTTTAAAAAGGGATAGACATGTAGCTTAGTGGTAAAATTCCCCTGATTCCAATGCCCAGTACCACAAAAACAAAAAATGGGCATTACATTCGTTATGACTCTATAGTGCTAAATTTAATGTTTATCATAAACACTTTGGACTAAGCCCTGAACTGAATGTTTTACATAATTTCTCATTAAGTTGATAATAACTTAATAGGATGTTACCATATCTTTTATATAATAAAGATTATCTATTTCCCTTGGACATAGAGCTAGTAGATGCAAAAGCTAATATTTCTAATCCATTTGCTAGACTCCACATTTTGTAAAATGCTTCCACTCTAAAAAGTTTCACAACAAATCCCCTAGAAAATTCAAGCACTATGTTAATATAATTTATTATTATTTGAAAAGAATGATAAAATCTTTCAAAAACTCATGAATATTTATCAAAAAATGAGTTATACTATATAACTCTTATTTACTCTTTTGATACATTTTCACTAACTTGAGAAAATGATATTTCAATAAAGTATTCATATATGTTAGTGTTTATGAAATGTGAATTGGGTAATACTGTTAGGTAAATTCACAAATGCCTTAGTAGTCATGCCCAGTACCATAAAAGATATTAGTTTCTCCATAGGATAAATTTCCAGGTGTCCTTGTCCTCACCTGGGTACCATTTTTTATTTTGTACATTAGATGAAATTAAAAGGATACTTATATTTTCAGGAGATAAAAAAGTAGGTAGAGTATAAAATAAATAACAAAAAAATGAAGATTCAAGAAACTAAATTCTTAGGCTAATATGAAATTCATGAAATATTTACTTATTCTTTTAGCCTCAAGAATAAATAACAGAACTTTCAGAAGAAAAAAAATACTTGATGTGAGTTAATGAGAATATTATATGTGACTCCAAGTCTGCTAATGAGATAGAGAGATAAACTGGTTGTTTAAAATAGATGATTTGTAATATTTGAAACTAAGTCAAAATAAAATATATCTACAACAGCCATAAGACAGATCAACTGTATTCTATGATATACAAACCAAACTTGGCATATTATTTACAACTTAACATCTTTTAAATACATTCATAAATGAGAGTGAATTAAGAGGAAGAAGAAATTAAAGGTAAAGTTCAATGAGGGATCCGAAAACATCTCAAGTAGCAGCTATATGTAAAAACTTGCATATATCTTAGAAAAGAGTGATTAAAAGAGAAGACATGAAAGTTACTTTTCAAATATCTGAAGAATTCTCTTATAAAATAGAGATTAGTCTTGCACTATTTGACTCCCAGGAGCAGAGCTATTACTATAAGTGCAAATTTGAGATTTTGAATTAACATAAGAATAAGAGGTAATCTAGAGCTGCCCAAAAATGTGTGATCTTTTAAACACAATGACTTTTCTGTCATTAAAGGTACATAAATTAATTGACTGTTGTTTAAAGATTTTATACAGAAGATAGGTGGAAATGTGAATTGCCAAAAATTTTAGGGTTTTCAAACATATGATAAATAGTGCTGGGGTTGTCGCTCAGTGGAAGAGCACTTTCTGAGCATGTGTAAGGAACTGGGTTCAATTCTCAGAACCACATTTAAATAAATAAATTAAATAAAGGTCTATCAACAACTAAACTTGATTTAGAAAAAGTCTGGTTTCCATCTTTGAAATTCATGCAAAACATTTCTATAAATGTGTAATCAGAGATATGTGAACAGCATGCCCAAATCTCTCCCAAGTAAAGTAACCTCTCTCCTATGTCATGCATTCAACATTTGCTATCACTTTATTACTTTCCTTCTCTTCTGAGCCAAGCTTCTTGAAAATGGTTTAATCTCACCAACACTAATTTACTCCTTAGTCCCCCTGGATACTTGATCTGTCTTCTTCACCACACTAAAACTCAAACAAAGATTACCCTAACTTCTGTATGAAGGAGTTTCAACATTCTTCTCCTTGACCAATCTGTTTACTTTGGAACCATCAACCCTCATCTCCTAAAATTTCTTCCCCCACTGGAAACTCGAAGACTAAATGTACCTTTGCTATAGGAATTCTTTTTGGATGAACTCAGGACTCAAATCCTTTCATCTGGTGAGTGATAACTTTTTCTGATTATTTTATGCTCTTCTGTCTCCTTATTCTTCCCTTTTCAGGGATCATCTACCCCTATATTTCTGTTTCTGTGATATCACAATCAACAACCTAGACTTAACTGACATATATAGAATATATCAACCATCATCAAGTGGATATACTTTTTTCTCAGCAGCACATGGATCCTCCTCAAAAATAGACCATATATTATGCCATAGGGCAACCCTCAGTAAATATACAGGGGTGGAGATAATACCATGCATTTTATCTGATCATAATGGAATGAAACTGGAAATCAATGATAAAAGAAGGAAGGAAAAATCCTACATCACATGGAAAATGAACAATATGTTACTAAATGATCAATGGGTTACAGAAGACATAAAGGAGGAAATCAAAAAATTCTTAGAGATAAATGAAAATACAGACACAACATATCGGAATCTATGGGACACAATGAAAGCAGTTTTAAGAGGGAAATTCATTGCTTGGAGGTCATTCCTCAAAAAAAGGAAAAACCAACAAATAAATGAGCTCACACTTCATGTCAAAGCCCTAGAAAAGGAAGAGCAAAACAACAGTAAATGTAGCAGAAGGCAAGAAATAATTAAAATCAGAGCGGAAATCAACGAAATTGAAACAAAAGAAACTATTGAAAAAATTAACAAAACTAAAAGTTGGTTCTTTGAAAAAATAAATAAGATCGACAGACCCTTACCCATGCTAACGAAGAGAAGAAGAGAGAGAACTCAAATAACTAACATACGGGATGAAAAAGGCAATATCACAACAGACACTACAGAAATATAGAAGACAATTAGAAATTATTTTGAAAACCTATATTCCAATAAAATAGAAGATAGTGAAGACATCGATAAATTCCTTAAGTCATATGATTTGCCCAGACTGAGTCAGGAGGATACTCACAACTTAAACAGACCAATAACAATAGATGAAATAGAAGAAGCAATCAAAAGACTTCCAACCAAGAAAAGCCCAGGACCGGATGGGTATACAGTGGAGTTTTACAAAACTTTTAAGGAAGAATTAATACCAATACTTTTCAAGTTATTTCAGGAAATAGAAAAAGAAGGAGCTCTGCCAAATTCATTCTATGAGGCCAACATCACCCTGATTCCGAAACTAGACAAAGACACCTCAAAGAAAGAAAACTACAGAACAATATCTCTAATGAACCTAGATGCAAAAATCCTCAATAAAATTCTGGCGAATTGGATACAAAGGCACATCAAAAAAATTGTGCACCATGATCAAGTAGGATTCATCCCTGGGATGCAAGGATGGTTCAATATACGGAAATCAATAAATGTTATTCACCACATCAATAGACTTAAAAATAAGAACCATATGATCATCTCAATAGACGCAGAAAAAGCATTCGACAAAGTACAGCATCCCTTTATGTTCAAAACATTAGAAAAACTAGGGATAACAGGAACTTACCTCGACATTGTAAAAGCTATCTATGCTAAGCCTCAGGCTAGCATCATTCTGAATGGAGAAAAATTGAAGGCATTCCCCCTAAAATCTGGAACAAGACAGGGATGCCCTCTATCACCACTTCTATTCAATATAGCCTCGAAACACTGGCCAGAGCAATTAGACAGACAAAAGAAATTAAAGGCATAAAAATAGGAAAGGAAGAACTTAAATTATCACTATTTGCAGATGACATGATTCTATACCTAGAAGACCCAAAAGGGTCTACAAAAAAACTACTAGAACTAATAAATGAATTCAGCAAAGTGGCAGGATATAAAATCTACACACATAAATCAAAGGCATTTCTGTATATCAGCGACAAAACTTCTGAAACGGAATTGAGGAAAAACACTCCATTCACAATATCCTCAAAAAAAATAAAATACTTGGGAATCAACCTAACAAAAGAGGTGAAAGATTTATATAATGAAAACTACAAAACCCTAAAAAGAGAAGTAGAAGAAGATCTTAGAAGATGGAAAAATATACCCTGTTCATGGATAGGCAGAACTAACATCATCAAAATGGCGATATTACCAAAAGTTCTCTATAGGTTTAATGCAATGCCAATCAAAATCCCAATGGCATTTCTTGTAGAAATGGATAAAGCAATCATGAAATTCATATGGAAAAATAAAAGACCCAGAATAGCAAAAGCAATTCTAAGCAGGAAGTGTGAATCAGGCGGTATAGCAATATCAGACTTAAAACTATATTACAGAGCAATAGTAACAAAAACAGCATGGTACTGGTACCAAAACAGGCTGGTGGACCAATGGTACAGAATAGAGGACACAGAGACTAATCCACAAAGCTACAACTATCTTATATTTGATAAAGGAGCTAAAAGCATGCAATGGAGGGAGGATAGCATCTTCAACAAATGGTGCTGGGAGAACTGGAAATCCATATGCAACAAAATGAAACTGAATCCCCTCCTCTCGCCATGCACAAAAGTTAACTCAAAGTGGATCAAGGAGCTAGATATCAAATCAGAGACTCTGCATCTGATAGAAGAAAAAGTTGGCTCCGATCTACATATTGTAGGGTCGGGCTCCAAATTCCTTAATAGGACACCCATAGCACAAAAGTTGATAACAAAAATCAACAAATGGGACTTACTTAAACTGAAAAGTTTTCTCTCAGCAAGAGAAACAATAAAAGAGGTAAACAGGGAGCCTACATCATGGGAACAAATTTTTACTCCTCACACTTCAGATAGAGCCCTAATATCCAGAGTATACAAAGAACTCAAAAAATTAAACAGTAAGAAAACAAATAACCCAATAAATAAATGGGCCAAAGACCTGAACAGACACTTCTCAGAGGAGGACATACAATCAATCAACAAGTACATGAAAAAATGCTCACCATCTCTAGCAGTCAGAGAAATGCAAATCAAAACCACCCTAAGATACCATCTCACTCCAGTAAGATTGGCAGCCATTATGAAGTCAAACAACAACAAGTGCTGGAGAGGATGTGGGGAAAAGGGTACTCTTGTACATTGCTGGTGGGACTGCAAACTGGTGCGGCCAATCTGGAAAGCAGTATGGAGATTCCTGGGAAAGCTGGGAATGGAACCACCATTTGACCCAGCTATTGCCCTTCTTGGACTTTTCCCTGAAGACCTTAAAAGAGCGTACTACAGGGATACTGCTACATCGATGTTCATAGCAGCACAATTCACAATTGCTGGACTGTGGAACCAACCCAGATGCCCTTCAATAGATGAATGGATAAAAAAAATGTGGCATTTATACACCATGGAATATTACGCAGCACTAAAAAATGACAAAATCATAGAATTTGCAGGGAAATGGATGGCACTAGAGCAGATTATGCTTAGTGAAGCTAGCCAATCCCTAAAAAACAAATACCAAATGTCTTCTTTGATATAATGAGAGCAACTAAGAACAGATCAGGGAGGAAGAGCAGGAAGAAAAGATTAACATTAAACAGATACATGAGGTGGGATGGAAAGGGAGAGAAAAGGGAAATTGCATGGTAATGGAGGGAGACCCTCATTGTTATACAAAATTACATATAAGAGGTTGTGAGGGGAATGGGAAAATAAACAAGGAGAGATATGAATTACAGTGGATGGGGTAGAGAGAGAAGATGGGAGGGGAGGGAGGGGGGATGGTAGAGGATAGGAAAGGTAGCAGAATACAACAGTTACTAATAGGGCATTATGTAAAAATGTGGATGTGTAACCGATGTGATTCTGCAATCTGTATTTGGGGTAAAATTGGGAGTTCATAACCAACTTGAATCTAATGTATGAAATATGATATGTCAAGAGCTTTATAATGTTTTGAACAACCAATAAAAAAAAAAGAATATAACTAGCAAAGTCAAATATCTTCTTGTAAAAGATAAAAAAATAAATGCTAGCCAGTTGTACACGCATACATAAACTTTTTGCAAAGAGTGACCACAATGGTAAAACAGAGAATGCATAGACTGAGTAGAAGTCTTCTCATATCCAAGAGATTACTTCCATGAAAAAATTAGTGCTAACAGAAAAGCTTTGTCATGAGAAGCCAAATGTCTGACATTTTAATGAAATATCCAATTTTTAATATTGATTCAATATGGACCACAAAAACGCACCATCTGTAGAATTTGCATTTTTGACAATCTACAGAATTTCATTCCTGTTTAATCCTCTTATTTCATTATATAATGCTTTTCATATCTTAGTTTCTATCAGTTTCAACCCCTATCTTCTAATTCAGGATCTTGCAATAATCAGCTTATTATATTTCCTTACGTAAACTATCCTGAGTCTTGTCTTTGTGAGTCTTTCCACATTGTATTCACTGCCTGGAGACCATCAGCAATGTTCTACACTTGGTTGATTCCATAAACTCTATCAAAAATAATTATTTTTATATCCTCCAAAAGCTTCCCAAAGTAGTCAAATTGGAACATATCCTCACCTCCATTTCCTGTGTCATGTTGTTCTTCTAATACAGGATGCATACCATGATTTTCAACGAATGTGTGACTATGTTACACTCGGTTCACAAGACAGTGACTTCCTTAAAGGATCAGCTCTTGGTCATGTTGTTTCCCCTTAACCTTAAATGATAATAATAATAAAGTGTACAGACATAATAAATGTTTGTCAAACTCTAGTTGACTCTCAGATGCTTTTATCTGACCAAACTCCAATTTTGTTGTTGTTGTTGTTTTTGTTGTTGCTAGTACTATAGAAAGTGCTGAACTCAGAATTGCAATATATATTAGAAAGAAGGAAAGAAAGAAAGAGGGACTGGGGTTCTCATTAGTAGAGTATCTTTCCAGCATGTGTGGAGACCTGGATTCAATAACCAATATGGATAAAATATAAGTAAATAAATGAAAAAGAAGAGCATACTTAATTTAAAATTCCATATGAATTGGAAGGTCATGTGTGCAGAGGTAGTTTCAAAAACTCAAGACAAATTCATTCCACTTACCATCTTTGAGCAGCAAAAGAGTAGAATCAATTCACCATTTCTTTCCTTACTATTTTTCCCCATATTTTCTCATGAGAAATAATTTTCCCTTGTTTCTCTGAAGAGTAAACTGTTTCTCCATAGTCAGACAACTCCTGAGTTTCCGTTCTTGGGATGACCTCTCTTTGAATCATACTCACATTCTCCCAAAGGTAAATGCTTATGTTACTGTCCATTTAGGCTTCCATTGAAGTTCTCAAGGGATGAGCTTCACACATAAAATTTAGTTTGTGCAATGATGGAAAAACTGAGCTTAATCAATTAGTAATAGCACATAGCACATCCCTAACCCATTTGCTTATACTTTGCAGAAAAAAAGGAGACACATGTATATTGTGTTTATGAAGCCCAAGCACATTTGATTCTGATGGTATGTTTTTGTTGTTTTAACTTCTTCATATATTGAACAATTATTAGAATTGATCCCTGGCTTTTCCTAGCCCATTCTATTTTTACTATTATTATTATTTCTAATGTAGTTCAAATGAATTATAAACCAATGGTTACACTGAATATTCAACCTAGTATTCCAATATACATTTCAAAGTTGTTTAGGTAAGACAATTAAACCAAATAAAAAGGAGATCAACATAACTTTTTTATGTTGATCTTATTCAATATTTAATATTTTAACGTACTATTCTCTACTTAGTTACTTAATTTTCTATCAGAGCTAAACAATGAACATTAACTTATTTTACACATAAAGAGATGCTCAGAATCATTAGGTAATCCACCCAAGGATATACTAGTTGCAAACAGTTGATATTCTAAAATTATTGCTGTTAGCCACTTTTCTTTTACACTCAGTAGCTGTGAGGTATAAACTAGGATGGAGGAGAAAAAAGACCAAAATGGAGGCAGAAGAATGATCTGCTCTGAAAGCAACTTCATACTGATCTTAGGGCTGGGGATGTGGCTCAAGCGGTAGTGTGCTCGCCTGGCATGTGCGCAGTGCTGGGTTTGATCCTCAGCACCACATACAAATAAAGATGTTGTGTCCGCCAAAAACTAAAAAATAAATATTAAAAAATTATCTCTCTCTTTCTCTTTAAAAAAAAAAAACATGATCTTAAATATACCTCTTTAGCTTTAGTTTTGTGGATGAACATATACATATAAGCAAGTCATTATTCCAAAAGGAGAACTGTTACAGTAGGAAATAGATATTAATGAAACACCCTAGAAACTCTGAAGGGTGAGAAGAATCAATATTGGGACAACAAATTACATCACATTTCCAAACTCTGGAATTGATAGAGTGCTTCTAATGCAGCAATGCCTTACCATTAGCACTGAGACAGCTTTCTCCCTCAATAAATGACACACAGTATCCTAATTATTTGTCTACAAAGTGACCTTTGTCCTTTAGATTGTAAGATGATCTAAGTAGAGATATTCTCTCAATCTGTATCTTCAGTGTTGGCCAAGTGCTTTTTTACATAGCCTGAATAAATACATAAATATAGGGAGAGCTTTATTCATTTAGTTTCATTACCAGTCTTCTCTACTTTGAAAGTCACTAAGAAACTGAAGAATCCTAATTAACAACAACTCAGAATGTAATGGCTATTCACCCAAGTAAGATAAATTTTAAAACACAAGTATAAAACAGATAAGATTAATCTCCTACATGTGATGAAGAGAAGAGAGAAGAGATATGAGAGCACAACTAATAATAAAATGGTGTTAGACTGCTTTAAAAGGATGAACATCCACTTTCACTATCTAAAATACTGTTTATTATTCAATCACTGCAAAAAAAAAAAAAAAAAAAGGACAAGCCTGGTACGATGGCTCACACCTGTAATCCCAGCAGCTTAGAGTGTAAGGTAGGAGGATCCTGAGTTCAAAGCCAGCCTCAGCAATGTTGAGGTGCTAAGCAACTCACTGAGACCCTGTCTTTAAATAAAATACAATACAGGGCTGGGGATGCAGCTCACTGGTCCAGTGCCTCTGAGTTCAATCCCCCCCGTAACCAAAAAGGAAAAGAGGACAAACTCTCATTGTTGTTCCTAATATTTCTTAGAGTCACTGCTGATAATTCCAGATTTAGTATGTCTAGCTTTTAGCAGAAATAATAAAATAAAATGGTAGAATATAAGGTGGAGAAAAAATAAAACTTTCAAAAGAACAAAAGTGCAATAGTAATGAGTATATCTCTAAATTTGTTGAGAGTTGATATAGTCCAATAAGTCAGTGACAGGAGCATTCAGCCAAAGTATATGATAAGTTCTCAGGAAGAAATGAATTTTGGATAAGAATTCTGGGAAGCAAGTAACAGATGAGAACTGGAAGCAGAAAGAACCCATGAGCAAGCTATTGTTGTACATAGGGAAGACAGCCAGGGGAAAAAAGACAGCTTTGACATATTTGCAGTGATAATAAATAGATGAAAATGCTCTAGTTCCTTTAGAAACACCTATGGCAGACTGTCAGGATAAAATGGAATATAGAATAAGATGTGAATCCAATTCTGAATGAAAAAAGGTGAAAGTCCTAGTAATGATGATGCAAATACACACCAGACGCTATCATCATGCCATTTAGCCTCAGCAATGTAATTCTTGATGCCATTGATCAGTAAATGTTCCAATTATAGATATTCATTCTGAGGACTACGTCATAGATAATTTTTGCCTTTGTGTGTTTCCAAATAAATCAACCTGGAGAAAAGCATTCAGGTCTACACGGCCAGTTGAAATTATTCTAGGAAACAGAGGAAGGAGAGTGGAGAAATGAAGCAGAAAAGGGAAGATAACCAATAAGATATGTGTATCAATCAAGGTTAATCACACTAGAAAACAATTCAGACATCTATAACACATTCATCTCAGAGTTATCCCATCAGAAAGAGGAGGGAGCTGGGGTATTTATACCCCAGCTACTATTAGGAGAGGAACTCAGGAATAAAAGAAAGCACCAATACTATTTATATACCTCAGCTACCATTAGGAGAGGAACTCAGGAATAAAAGAAAGCACCAATCTCATGACATTGCCAGTCTGCCAAGTTGGCTCAACAGTTGCAATGGCTGAAGAAATAATTTGGAGATGGGAACAATGCAGGTGCTACAAATTGGAGAATAATCCTCTAAACACCAACATGGAAAAGACATCAGTGACATCTACTCTAGTGTGCTGTGCCTTCCTGGTTACTTCCCAGTAGATGTTACTTAGGCAAAGTGTTTCCTTTCAGTTATTTTAGTTTGTAGATTTCCCTACTCAAAGTTTGATATTATAACCCCTCTAGCATTCATCTTAAATATTAGTATTGCTTCATGACATCCACCTTAATTTCATCAACAGCAAAATGAACATCCTGCTCACTGATTTTTACAGTTTTGTAAAAAAAAAATTTTAATTGTACTCTTCTATGAAATTTTTCGTGTAATCTAGTATGAATTTTGATTATATGATGTCTCATGGGACAGAAAAGTATATATGAAGAAACATACATTCTGATTACAACACTTCATTAGCAAGTTAAATTTGAAGGAATATGAAATGAAGGAACTTCATTACTGAGAAAAAGAATTTTAAAACACCAGAACTGTATATATGAATATATTAGTCAGATATTGTTTCTGCCTTCTGCTCACAGTTAAAATAGATATATAATACATTAAGAAATAATTAATGATCTTAATGTTTTTTAACCACTAAAATAATTAAAAGGTAATTTAAAATTTCTTGTGAATAAAATGCCCAAATCAGATCACTTTATCCCTTGTTTTAACAATCAGAGGTCAGGTAAATTCAAGGTTTATAAAATTTTCCATAAAAGAGAAAAGGAAAAAAACTGCCCAATACATTTTAAAATGTTGCTATTCTAAATCTTAAAAGCAGAAGCAGATGGAGAAAAATAAGGGAGAAATAGCAAATATAGATGCAAAATATACACATATTGTACTTGCAAAATTCTAAACAAAATATTCACAATCAAAATATACCATAAAATCATTCCAATAGATGTCAGAAAACACTAGATAAATCACAGCATTTAAGCATAATTATTCAAAAATAGCTACAGAAAGAAATTTCTTTTATTTCATAAAAACCAATGGCTGCTATTATATTTAATGGCAGTAAGTTAACGTATTCCCTTTAAGAATAGAAATAAGGAAAAAAGTTGATCCTCACTACTATGATGAATATTCTGGTTAGAAAAGAAAGAAAATAAAAGTTAAAGGATTGTAAATACTTATAAAATGCAGTTTTTGCAGAGAAAATCACCACTAAAGAGATTTTAAAAGAATATCTATTTTATTATTAGACTATAACATGATATCAGGTTTTCTTGGTCCAAATATTCTAATGTATAATTGCAATATTATACTTCAGCATCAATATAAAGACTGTGTAGTTATAATAAATCAACTATGATTATAAACAAAATATAAGCACCTAGGGAGAGATATAAGTAAGAAAATGCATTAAATTTGTGAAAAATAATTAAACTACATTGAAGGACATTTTAAAACACCTAAACAGAAAACATACTAAGTTCATAGACATGTTAATAATGTTTAGTTACCAATTCTTTCCACGTTGTTCTATAAATGCAAAAGAATTCTAATCAAAATGCCATCATACTTTTATTTCTTTTAGACTTACTTGATTTTTTAAAGAATTTTAATGAAATTGTAAGAGCCAAGAGAATCCAGAGCTCTGAAGTTCTGAAGACTAAGAACAAACTGGACACGAATAGTGTTATTTTAAAGATATGGTAGTTAAGACAATGACATTTAGTAATAGATGTGTTAGATGGAGACTGAAAAATCCAGCTACAAAACACAGTAATGAAAACCTGACACTTTAATTTCAGAATATTCAAAGGTTAAAATATAATAAGTAATATTTGTAAATGTTTGGAAAACAATGTAGGACACTCTATAACCTTTAGATAAGAAAGAATTTTTATCTAACACAAAAGTACATAATACAAAGGAAAGTATCTATAAAATATTTAAAATTAAGAATTTATCTTTATAAAAGGATATTATAAATAAATTAAAAGCATAACCCACAAACTGAGATAAATTATTTGTAACTCATTAATGGATAATGCTGTAGCACCCATAACATTAAGACTATCAAGAAAGTAAAAGAAAAAGGCAACTAGGAAGAAAGCTCGGGGGAAAAATACACAGATAAGTCAATCTGAACACAAACACATAAATAAAATTAAAGGATTATTAATAACAGTAGTAGTCTAGGAAATATGAACTAAAATGGCATATATTTTTCACATACCACATTGGCATAAATTTGGCTGTGTAAATTGCTGGTGTAGTGTGTTGGAATGAGAAGCTTTATGTAGTACTAATGGCAATGAAAATTGCTTATGGTACCATGTAAATAAACAACTTTTAATTTCTTAGTAAAGCTGAAGATATATTTTTCCCTCTGACCCAGTTATTCCACATTTGGGCAAATACATACTAGGTATATTGTTAAGCATGAATATTGGGCATATGTATGGATAAAATCTTCTGTATGTACACTTATGGTAGTCACAGTAGTTTCATAATATGACACTTTAGAAATACCAAAATTTCTATCAACAAAATACTGCACATATAAAATGAGGCATGTTTATAAATTCAAACTCTTTGGGACATGGAAATAAATCAACTTTAGCAAAACTCATTAGCATGGATGAATCTCAAAACATTTTAAAAAGAGAAAGTTACAGATGAACATATTCAATGTGATTCCAGTAATATATGTGTAAAATCTGAAAAACTAAATAATGTTATTTGGATGTGTCCATTAAACATAAGGAAAAACAAGTGAGGAAAGTGAAAGATTTTGGATAGTGGTTCCTATGGGAAAGAGAGGACAAAATGGGTTTAAACAAGAATTCCAAAAGTGGCTTCAAATGAACTGGTAACATTTTCTTTGTTAAGTTGATACACACATACTTCTTTTTGTTTATTTCTCTACCATATACTTTTATTATAAATATTATTTTTATTTCAATGTTTAGTAAAAACCATTTAAAAATAAATCATATCAATTTCTTAATTAAGAAATACATAAAGAATAAATATAATTCTTTACCTTAAAATGCATATATTTTGGAACAGCTCCAAGTTCCATAAAATCAATGATAAATCAACATGTACCCTTGAGAATACACATGATTTTTTAAAAATATTATAGTATTTTTGCCTTCACACATTAATAAAATGAAATGACTATCTTATGAGTCCAGTGACTCTCCCTATTAATATTTGGAAGCAAGAATCGTGTATGATTATAGTTTAGTACAATGATATTGATCTACCAACAATTAGATAAGACTAAGGTAGTATTTTTAGTGATCTACAGTGGGTAATCTTAAGTGCAGTTATCTCTAGTGCAGTGATATATTAACAATGCCACCACAGCACGGGGCTTCAGCTTCCTTCATAGGTTTTAGATATAAACAATACATGATTTACCTTGATGTACCAGAATTTTATACATTATAGCTAGAAGATCATATTTGAAATTATTTTATTATAGAAATTTTGAACATATAAAATCATTTGAAATATCATACTTAAAATTCCTATATGATGATAGCCTAGATTCAACAATTATCAAAGGATGGCCAATCCTATTTTCTCCATAACGTCACATGTTCACCTTCCATTACATCATTTTGGAGCAAACATCAAACTATAGTTTTTCATGTATAAGCATTTTAGTTTATATACCTAAAACACAATAACTATCTTTTTTTGGGGGGTGGGGGTGTTGTACCTGGATTGAACTCAGGCACTCAACCCCTGAGGCACATCCCCAGCGCTATTTTGCATTTTCTTTAGAGACAGAGTTCTCATCGAGTTGGTTAGCACCTCCCTTTTGCTGAGGCTTGCTTAGAACTCATGATCCTCCTGCCTCAGCCTCCTGAGCCACTGGGATTATAGGTGTGAGCCCAGTAATAACTACTTTGTAAGATAATAAAATATCATTATCGTATCTCCATAAAATACTTTCTAATATCACCAGATATGTAGGCAACATGTGCAACTTATAAATCATTATATATAACCTTAATTTTTACAGTATATTTGATCAAATTTGGATCCAAACAGTGAGATAGGATAGGAGGCATAAGGATAGGTAGAAAGAGGTATATAGGACAAACACGCATGGCCATGATTTGATATCCAGATTTAAAGTCCACTCTCCTGTGGATTAAAGGCCAGATTTAAAAGTCACTTTCATATACCTTGATCATAAAAGCACCATTAACTCAATCAGATCTTATCTACATGTACACCAATATGGTACTGTTTAAATTCATAAAGCAGAATGCATCAAAAGAAGAAAATGATCCCCCATCCTGACAATGGTCAACATTTTCAGTTACCAACACCAAGAAAAACTAAAAACACCTTCATAGATCTTGTCTCTGTACTATACATTTTACGTGTAAAAAGATGCCTAGCTGAGATGTAGATACCCTGTTCCTCTCTAATGCCTACACCCTAACCTGACTCAAAAACACCTGTCTCGAAGAGTGTGTACTTCTTTCTTTCTCAATAAATTCAATCTGTGCGTTACATTGAGCTACCCATAAATTTCTTTCCATGGTGTTAAGGACCCTCAGAGCCTGAGTTGAGATCCACCTCCCTTTTGGGGACCCCCCTCAGAATCCCCATGTATACTGGTGACATCAGGATCATGCATTTTGATCAGTTAATTAGTCTGTTAAGTCTATTTGCAACTTAGAGTCATCACTCTGCTTTTATCTTCTTAACAAGCCATTTTAAAGAAATCAGGGTGGTTTTTGTCCTGTGGGTTTCCCATGGTCTGAATGTGTTGTTTGCCTTCCAGTTGGCATCATTTAACATGTTCATTTTTCTCCTGTGTTCCCTGTAAATTAGTAATTAGATCTAGCATTTTCAGCACCATTCACTGGTATGCATTTTGTACTTCCTTTAGGAAGTACTTAATATCATGTTGTCTATTTGTGATGCCAGCTGCCATTAATGATCTGTTTTTAGATCCCTTATTTATTAGGAGTTGCAAAATATTTCTCTTTTCACTATTACTTTCATGTATAAAAATGTGCTTAAAACTGGGAAATAGCCTTATAAAGGTCCACTTCTTCTCATGCACTATCGTTTTTCTGTAAATTACAATTTATAGGAAAGACTGAACAAATAATTCTCCATGTTTTTTAATAAAACAAGTGTTCAGAATAGGTAATGCCTTATCACATCCTCTGATGGTGTTCAATGAAGTTGTGTGTGATGAGAGAGATTTTTTGCGGGGGGGGGGGGGGGGGGGGGTTGATAGGCTTTTTTTTTTAATCCAATGAACTCATGGGTGTAAGCACATTGGTTCACTGCAGTTTTGTTTTAATATACGCTAGAATTGCCCATTTACCAGTAGGAGTCTCTAAATTGTTAGATTGAAATAATCTGTATCAAGAGTATTTATACCACAAAAAATGAGCAAACATAAATCAGGGCTTTTTTGTTTTTTTCTTTCAGAGAACCAGGATTAAACATTTACCAACACATAATTGGCATCAGATCCTGTACTTTCTCTTATCACTACTATCAAATTTTAGTTCCATGTGTAAATACATATTTAATGCCCACTTCTAATCTTTCTTTTTCAGTCATTTCGGTAGTCTGCAGTGCACTTTGGTTGTTATTGAGGGCTGAAATCAAGTCAAGATGGCGCCTGGCACTTTGCCAGGAGGAGTGGTCTGTGAAGCAATGCCAGCGAGCCATTAAGATGATGAGGATTCCTTATTGGTTGACTGCTGTATCTAGTTTATGTTAATTGAGTTAAGCTGGTGCGTAATTAGTTAAGTATATATTTACCTATGCTGTCAGGCAGAGAAGCGGCTCCTGCTATCTCGGTTGCCCGCTACTTTGAGTTCTCACTCAATTCCTGCTGAGTTCACTCACAATAAAGTAGTTCCTGATTCAACCTTCAAGTTGCTTGTCACCTCTCGGTTATTTAACCCAGCCGGACTATGGTACCTTGTGATCAGGAAATCCTAATGGGGAAATAGCCCCTGTGTTCTGTGTGCTTATGAGAGTTGTCTGTGTTATGTATGTTTTAACAATAATATTTTTGGATAAAAATCTTTGGATGATATTTTATGTCTTCCAATACCATTTTTCAAAGTAATTCAATATGTATTGAGAATATTACTTGTGTTCCTCAATGAACATGAACTTGTAATTCACAACTTCTTATAATTTGCTCTTCTACTTACTTTCTTGCACTTCATATTTTATTCCTTATTTGTCCCAAAACTTCTCTCTCATCCTTCATTTTCAACTCTCCACTCAAGCTCTTACCCAGCCAGTGCAAGGTTTTCCTTTACTCTTTTTTTGTCTTGATTGTTTTTTATTTTGAGTAAGACTTGCTGTCTTCTGGAACTCCAGCTTCCCATGTGTTGTCCACCATGTTGGTGCTGATGAGAGTACTCCAATGCTGCTGATGGAGAAGAAATCCTGTCAGATATTTCATCAACTAGTTTTGATGGTTTGGGGACACTAGTTCCAGAACGATTAAGTTGGCTGCTTGGTTGGTAGGGAGTATATAGGGGATGGAATGAAACAAAATCTGTAATTTGACTGGACTGGAGGTGTTAATATTTAAGTTTTCTTTCTTGCTGACCTACTGTGTTGCATATTCTCTAGTCCTCTGGCAAGAGAGAGCAGGTATGTGCTAGGTTTTTATTTTACATGCTTCCATTGGCATTTCTGGATGTTGGATTTTTCAGCTTTAAGTCCAGGATATGAGGAGTAAAGAAAATCATGGGAGGACATCACCTAGCCATTTTTTTTTTTTTTTTGATCCAGAAGTCTCCAGCCAGTCTGCCTTCTTCTTTCAAACTCTTCTTGTAACAGGACTAATTTAAAATGTAATGATTTAAAATAATCACTCAATCTACACTCATTTTCCTTCTCAGCTTCATATAAAACATAATCTAAACCAAAACTACCCACCAAGTTCTAGCACCAGTAGAACCTGCAAAACCACAATTGCAACCTGACTCTTAGCTGGCTGGTGGGTCCCATCCTGCAGTGTCTAGGAACACATGTCTTGCCTCCCCATTTTTGTTCTTCCCACAACATAATACTAAAGCTATAGTCATTTGAGGGAAAGGCAGATTTACTGGCTGTCTTTCTGATTTGGACCAAGCAATAAATAAATGGGTTTTTTTATTTGCTTATTTTAATATTGTTTTTCTCTTTGTTAATCAGACTCTTGATACAGTGGGTGATCTAATTTGATCTATTAGAACCCCCAGATTCAAGCATCTGCCTGGGGCACCCAGTAACATTCTTGTGTTTACTTTTGGTGTACCATCTAGTGGTTTCAGTTGTATTTGAAGAAGTAGGGGGAAAAATATCTACTTCGTTTACCTGGAAGTGGAACCACAGATTTCATTTCAATGTAATTATTTTTCAAAAGAGTTTGTATTCCATACATGAATATTTGTTCATGCCCTTGATCCTTAAATGAAAATTTTGTCATACTGTCAGAATTACTATGTAACTGTTAGGTATTTTCTTAAGGGAAACTGTATCTCTGTGTTGGCTTTTGTTCAAACATTTAATCTTTTTCTACATCTATTCATTGGAATTCTCAAGCTTTTCTGCTTGAGAGTAAATTCACTCACTTCAGTGAATCTATTCACTTCCTTGATTTTTTTAAAAAAATTAATGATATTTACTTAATTCCCAATTTGTTTTTTAGGTGCGTAATTTTTCCTCTCCTATCTTTTGCATTACACTCCTATTTCTGTTATATCCAATCACTTTTCTGTTATATCCAATCATCTTAATGGCTTAAGCAACACAAATTAATTTTCTTACAGTTCTGTAGATCAGAAATTAGAAATGGATTAGCAGGACTGCATCCCTTTAGGAGGCAATACAAAGAGTGTTTCCTCTCATTTTCCAGCTTCTAAAAACCATCTTTACTTATGGTCTCTTCCTCCTTCTTCAAGGCAGCAGCAGAGCATCTTCAAATCTCTATGCCTCTGACCCTACTGCCTGTCTCAGCCCCTCAAAAGGATCTTTGTAATCACATTGGACATGGGCTCACGAGCATGTGTGCGCGCACAAACACACACACACACACATACACACACACACACAAATTTCTCCTTTTCAAACTCCTAAACTTCTATCACATCTGCAGAATGCCTTTTGACCTATAGGGAAGATATTCACACATACCAACAGTTAGGATATGGACATTATTCAGGGACCATTATTCTGTCTACTATATCATAAAACTGTTTTACCACCTTGTTTTTGAGCTCTTACAGATTTTATGATGTTATTTAGCTGTATTGTATCACTTAAGTGACTGGGGTATAGCTTGCTTCTCTGTGTTGATCTGTTTCCTCCTGTATGAAAATGCTGGGCATTACATAGATTTATCCTTTTTTCTCTTAATTGTGCTATTTTTTAAATAAGGCAAATTGACTCTCCCTATGTGTTCTGTTCCTTTTCTTCTTCTGTTAGAATTTTGTTCTATCTTCAAAGACACAATTTAAGGGATCTAGATGTTTTCTGCTCAATCTATTGTTCTATATCTCGAAGGAACTGTGGGAAAAGTAATGGAAATAAACCCAAGTTGCAGTTTGAAAAACAGATCTTACAATCCTACGAAATGCTTTTCCCAGCATCCATTCCATTAGGAGGAGAGACCACGTTCTCAGAGACTGCTGCTGTCTTGGCTCTGGAATGTGTTCCTAATTTAGTGTTTGGCTTCGGAAGCTTCATTTCTATTATTAAAAAAAAAAAAGCGTCAACTCCATTGTTTATGATGCCAGTCTCTCCAGCAGCTATTTTCTTTACTCCTCTTTAGGGGAAAAAAAAAAAAACTATTAAAAAATCCACTCAGTTTTTCTCTTATTTATAAGGGGCATGGTTTTGTCAACAATTCACTAACAATTCTGGACCAAGAATCCTTCTTTGCAACACTTCTCTCTCTCTGCCTCACATTTTTCTTAAATTTTGCTTTTAGACTAGATGAATATTTTTTTGTAATTTATTACAACAGATTGAGTTCCATGCCTCGTGTTGTCACCCTTTTTTGTTATTGTCGGATTTGGAAATCTGGGGTTGCTTTTGTTGCTTTGTAAATCATTGTTGGCCATTTTGTTATGCTTTGGAGGAAGAAATTTTTGTGATGCCATTGCAATCAATTTACTTTTAATGAAAAATAGTTTCCATGATTTTTAAGTAAATGTATATGGAGGGACCAATTCAAGATTTATTTACAAACCAAAGGCAATGGAAGAGTGACAGATCACTAATACATTTTAACCTGTATGTAGCAATTTTTTTTCCGTTTTCAGAAACTGTATTTTGGTTTTAATTATCTCACTAGATTGCAATGCTAATAAAGGCTAATTACCTTTTTTGTTAGTGTTTAAATATTATTTATTTATTTTGGGGCACTATAATTGTGCATAATAGTGAACTTCATTGTTATATATTCATACATGCACATGACATATTTTGGTCAATTTCTTTCCCTAATACCTTCCCTTTTCCTGAATTATAATTTCAGTAGTTTTCACAAATTCTACTGTAGTTCCCCTCAATATGGTATCTCCCCAGTGGATCCCTGAAACCATGGATATAACTGAACTCTGTATACTGTTTTAGACTATACATGTACACCTATTAAAATTTAATTTATAAGTTAGGCCCATTAAGAGATTAACAACAACAACTAATAACAAAATAGAATAATTATAACAATTTACTGTAAAAAATTATATGACTTCAGTCTACCTCTCTCTCTCTCTCTCTCTCTCTCTCTCTCAGAATATCTTGTTGTTCTGTATTCTTCTTCTTGTGACATTAGGTAACACGATGCCTACAGGAGGAAATGATTGAAGTGAGAGTCATGTACACTGTGACTTAGCATTAGGCTTCCCCTGACCTTCTGAAGACACAATAGATGGAGGATCATGGGCTTCAGGTGACCCTTGTCCATCCAGCCATGAAGATGCTGATACTTGAATACCAGAAACATATGACATTGATGGATGGTGATCCTTGATTTTTGAAGGTTTTTATTTTTTCCCAAAAAACTTTAAGGAGGACATTGTTATTGGAATTTGAGTCTTTCTAACTCATCAAAGTGCTTCTGCAGAGGCTGTAATCAAATCCTTTGGTGATCATATGGGTGCCTTTAATGCTGTGTTACATCCAAGGATTGTATTTCATAAATTTTCCCTTTAATCTCCATGAAATTCAAAACACTTTGGCAAATATTGCTGGTTCTAATCCAGGTTCTTCATCTTCCTCTTTCTCTGTGAATGACTCCTCTTCAGGTTCTTCCAACTCCTCACTTGTTTATACCTCTTAGTGACCTTCATTGTGTTCTTCCCCTTCTTCATCAAGCTTGTTGGAAAATCTTTCTGTACCAACTTGTCTAGTTGCATGAATAATTTTCCTAACTTCTCCATCAATCCTCAGGAAGCCTTTAAAAATCATCCACAATTTCACTCTCTTAAGTTATTTCAGCAGGCAATTGTAGCTTCTGGTTTTGAGTTACTCATTGCAGCTTTGATGAATGCTCTTGTGTCAGCAGTAGTGAGTCATTTTCAGCTCTCCATTATGTCCACATGAGGTTTAGGTCAATTGCTGATCCAGGGCATTGCATACCAGGTGGGCCTATGTGGACTTGGCAAACCAAATGATCAAATGATGCTCTTGTCATTTCATTTTTGATCATCATTTGATGGCACTTAAAGGTACAAATCCTCATTTATATAGGAATAAAATGTCTAATATTTTTCAGCCTATTGCACAAAATGTTTTAATATAGTTAATAACCAAGAGAACTGTATGTTTCAGTGTCACTGAGAGTAAATTCAAATGTTCTCATCACGAAGTATTCACTATATGAGGTGATGGATATGTTAATCAGATTGATTTAATCATCCCACATTGTAAAAGATCATATTACTATATATCCTGTAAATATATGCAAATATAATTTATCTGTATATAAAAATAAAATAATAAAAATGCAGACACAAACATGACAAAGGTACTTAAATTATGCCATCATCAAAAAGCCGGTCTCACTCTGGGTAAAAGTGTGATTTTTCCCATTAATTTTTCTTCTTAATCATTTCTGGCAAAAGGTTTTCAGCATCATAGTGACCATGTCCTATTGTTGTCAAAATTATAGTCACTGCTGCCTATAACACTGCTGCTGAGAGCCTTTTTAAAGTCTCATCCTAAATTTTATGCAGTTAGCTTCATGCTGCAATTTGATCTTCCACATCCAGTGCTGCCAAATTTTATTTTTGAAATTTAAATCACCAGGATAGACTTGGAGCCATGTTTTGTCATTGTGGTATACTAGATTTGAAGCATATGTAATCATATATCATTCAAGCCATTTTAATGAGTTGGGAAAAAAGAGAGCATAAACAAGAAAACATAGAAAGTATATGAATGTAGGAGAGGAAAAAGAGATGTAACCAGTAGATCAAGTTCATAAGGGGCTGCATGATTCATTTTCTTCTTAAATAACCCGAATTCTAGAAGGATTTGAAAAATTTGGAAATAGTATAGGTAAAGTGTAATTAAAATAAGTATAATACTGGCTCCTCAGCTTACTTTTGGAGAAAGCTCTAAAATATTAATAATCAATACATAAATATGTTATTGCCACTGTATCTATTTTGTGTATTTCTTCACATTGCTTAAGATGCACATTTAGTGCCCTCACACATCTATGTGTAACACTTTGAGGAAACCAACAATTACTGTATAGGTCATGTTATTAAAAATCACAGTAAGCTAGACCCTGGAAATGCATTTCAGAAAAGGTAATAATAATATGACAGGTGGAGAAGTAATGGGAGTGATCACTGAAAGGAGTAAAACAGTACCCTGTGAAGTGATAGCAACCCTTGGGCAGAGCTGACCAGGACACCAGCTAAAGACAGAAAGATTGAAGTTCAATATACATAAACAGGATCCTGGAAGTGTAGTTGGGACAGAAACAGAGAACTTAAATATTGTGGAACTCTTTGAGAAACAGTTAAAGTAAGAAGATAACTTCAAGACCCCCAAATAAAAGTAGGTAAAGACAAACAGCAAGAGCTAAGTGGGTGGCCTACTCAATATCAGACCCTCCAGTAGAGAAAATAGAGGGAAAACAAGGGGGCTTGTACAGTTCCCACATCCGGAGAATCCTGAGCTGGCAACACATATGCTTTGCAAAATTTTTCATCCATTCAAAGCAAAGCAGAAAAGCTGGAAGGGCATGTGAACTTAGATAAGGACTTTGAGAACATCTGAAACTGGTAAGGCTATTGGGGAATCAGGGCCATATGATACTGACATCAACACACTAGATCTAAGTTTTGTGTTAATGAGGAGTTGTTGAACAGAACAGGAAAAGGGAGGTCAGGTAAGGGTGGAGATGGCTGAGGGGGGTGGGAAGTGGAGGAGGAGGAAGTTCTCAGAAACTTGAGGCCATTTCTTTTATACTACCTAAAAATTATCTACAGACTTCCAATTCTAGGAATATATTCCCCCCTCAATACAACAGCATCAGAAAGAATAAAATACTTAGGAATAAATGTGATCAAAGAGGTGAAATATCTGTATACTGAGAACTATGAAACAATGAGAAAAGAAAGTGAGGCTTTATTTTTGATTTATTGTTGAAAACAACAGGAGTTTACCATCTAAAGTGGTAAAATTGCAATAAATATCCTTGCTCACTCGCCCCTCCCAAAAGCACCACATATGGACTTCATTTATAAAGTTAAACAAAAATACCCTTGCAGCAGAGACGCATATGATATGTTTATAATAAAAGAATAAGAACCAGAATAACATCCTTGTATATATTGAATCCATGCCATTAACACTTAACCACGTAGCAACTGAAAATTATAATTTAATATCTCAAATATGCTAAAACAGATTGAAAAAATTTATAGCAGAGTAAAAGAATAAATCAGCAATTTCAAACAAAAGAGTTGAATAATGTAAATTTTAAAGAATAGCAGATCACAAGTAGTTCCAAAGATTTTTTAAAAATAATACACACACACACACACACACACAGGCACATAAAAACACACACATACACTGACACATCTGTGAGTACCAGTAAAATTGAGGAACTATGATTTACAATTGCATGAACATCAGTATTTGAATTGTGATATTACAGCATTGTTTTATAAATGCCGCCCCTAGAGAAAATGGCCAGGTGTATATGAGATTTCTCTGTCTCATTTATAATAACTGCATGTGAATCTATGGTTATTTCAGTAAAAACTTCAATTTGAAATATATTTTGCAATTCATTCTCAGTTTAACTCTGCCCTCCTCTTCATTATCCCATAATTTAAAGAAATTTTAAGAAAGTCAGGGGGAGGAGTATTTGATGTTTTTATTTTGTGAAATGTCATTAGCATAGAAATGGAGAGGAAATATTTAACCCTTGATTTTCTGAGTCTGGCTTACTTCACTTAGCATGATATTCTCCATTTCCATTCATTTACCAGCAAATGCCATAATTTCTTTCTTCTTTATGGTTGAGTAAAACTCCATTGTGTGTGTGTGTGTATCTCCATATTTTCTTAATCCATTCATCTATGGAACTGGCTTCTGGGCCAGTTCCATAATTTGGCTGTTGTGAATTGAGCTGGTATAAACATTGAAGCAGCCATGTCACTGTTGTATGCTGTTTTTATTTATTTGAATGAACAACAAGGTGTGGGAGAGCTGGGTCTTATGGTGGTTCCATTCTGAGTTTTTTGAGGAATCTAAATGATGCTTTCCAGAGTAGTTGCATTAATTTTCAGTCCCACCAACAATGTATGAGTGTACATTTTCCCATATATCCTCACCAGCATTATTATTAGCTGTATTCTTAATGATTGGTGGTGTTCTGACTGGAGTGAGATGAAATCTGATTGTAGGTTTTATGTGCATTTCCCTGATTGCTAGAGATGTTGAACATTTCTTCACATATTTGTTTAGGGAGACTCTGTCTCAAAATGAAATACAAAAGGGCTGGGGATATAAGTTGTGAAGCTTCCCTGGTTAAATAACCAGTATCTCTCTCTCTCTCTCCCTCACACACACACACACACACACACACACACACACACGCACACACAAGAAAAAAGGGTCGGAAATAACATAAATCTGACATAAAAATGGGGGAAATATAAAGATTCACCAAAAATTGCGTATAAATTGGGCTTGAACTTATAAAAATATACTCAATGTTACTTGTATTTAGAGAAATGCAAAATTAAACCACATTAGATATTATTTCTCATCTATAATATTTATGAAAAGTATACATTAAGATTTACAAGAACTGTCCCAGCTACTATGGAGGAAGGAACAAAAAAGGAATGGAGAGTTGATGGTAGTTGCCACAGACTATGGAGGGGAAGTTGTGGCTATAAAAGGGCTACATGAGCCATACTGGTGGTGATGGATATACTGTCTTCAATTCCTCACTGTATCAATATTCAACCTAGTTGTGATTTTGTTTTGTACTGGGGATTGAACCCAGGGGTGCTTTACCACTGAACCACATCTCCAACCCTTTTAAAAAATATTTTATTTAGAGACAAGTTCTCCCCTAGTTGCTTAGGGCATCCCTAGGTTGCTGAATTTGTGATCCTCCTGCCTCCTCCGGAGCCACTAGGATTACAGGCATATACCATCACAAGTGGCTGGTTGTGATGTTTTACCATATCTCTGTAAGATGATACCATTCACAGAACTGTATTTAAAACAAAAAAAGCATATAAATCTGTAACTATCTCAAAATTTAAACTTTAATTAAAAGTGGAATTCTGCCAATTAAAACAAAGTTATGTGTCCATTAAATACAGAATGAATCTTATTACTATATAAATATGGGAACAATGATTTCAGAATGTTAGAAATTGAGAAATGTAAATATATGACAAATAAAATTTAAACTAATAAGGAGGCAATGAGAGGGTTTTATAAAAACTAAAGCTAGTTTCACAGACAAGGGTTGTTATTTGTCACTCAATAAAGTGAAATCATGAAGTTTAAAAGCTTGTCATTGGTATCTTAAAAGTTTTTATTGTATGTCCACATTACAGACATTTCTGAGGAAGAATGTTTCTCTTAGAGAAAAATTAATTTGAATTTCAAAGTTGCACTTTAGCTGAACATAGCAGTGCATGCTTGTCATGGAAGCCGAGGCAGGAAATTTTCAAGTTTAAGGTCAGCTTCATCAACTTAGCAAGACCCTGTCTCAAAATGAAAAGGACTGGGGATACAGAACAGTGCTAAATCACTCCTGGGTTAAATTCTCAGTACCAAGAACAACAACAAAAAAAGTTGCACTTTAGGTTACTTTATTAAATGTAAATAAAATGAAATGTAGCACCATTAATTCAGTGCAGTGCTGGATTTAATGACTGGTGTCTGGACCAATAGAAGAAAGGTAAAGCAATAGTACACTGCATTGAAGGAGTTGGTATGATATTTTGCACTGTATAATATTGTATTTGCATCTTTGATTCTTTGTGTTTTGGCTGCAATTCCTAAAGTAATAGGTATCCACTTTCTCTGTTGCTTAGTGTTTCCATAAACTGAGGTTAATATAGTCAGAAGCCTGCTGTACAGACCGAATGAGGCAATACATGAAAAACTTGCCTTTAAGTTAAAAGTGTATTAATTTGCCAGGCTCCGTGGCACATGCCTATAATCCAAAGGGCTCAGGAGGCTGAGGCAGGAGGACAGTGGGTTCAAAGCCAGCTTCAGCAGATGCAAGGCACTAAGCAACTCAGTGAAACCCTGTCTTTAAAATACAAAATAGGGCTAGGGATGTGGCTCAGTGGTCAAGTTCCTCTGAGTTCAATCCCTGGCACACACAAAAAAAGTATTAATTTGCAAATAGCTATTATTTCTTTCCTGTCCATTAAGTGTAGCATATTTTGAATAACGTCACATGGAATTGCACAGAATGAGAATAACTTCTGATTAAAAAGGCTAAATGCTACAAAGAGAAGCAGATTCTATTATGTGCTATTCTTTACTATCTAGAATTCTGTGAGACCCTCAAGAACACTGGTTATAAATTACCATTTACACCTTACTGAGAATTCTGTCAAGACTATTCAAATTCCCCAGGGATGATTTTTCCTGTTAGAAAACATTGAAAATCCCTGATATAGGTAAACAAAAGATAAGGTTGGAAACAAACGTGTCAGCACTGATCTAATGTACCAATTTTGTTTTTCACTAGTGGACATTAGGTTGTTGGCAGGGATTGGCCAAATAATTTATATAGTTCTTACTTCCAGTCAGGCATCATCTGGTTTGCAATAGAAGACTGATCATTTGTCTGCCTTTCTCTACCCCCCCCACTGTCTTCCCCATATATACTCACAGAAGTAAAGAAAATTTCTAAATCGAATTAATAATATAACAGATGATTAGGCAAAATATGATACATTTCCTCTCATGAAAATGGGTTAAAGAGTAAACAAATCTGTTCCTAGTAGAAGTGATGATGCAGGGGAAATGGCAGCCACGTCAACCTGCTGGCTCCCTCTGTACCTGCTTGGAACTTGGGTCCACTACTCTACCTAGCCATTTACTGAGTGCACACTCATAAATCAGCTCCACATCCAGTAATCTTGTTTTCCCAGCAAGGGAACCACCTGAGACTGCCTTCTAGCCCTTCATGGAAACCACCTGTCCTAGAGAAGATTGAGGGCTGAACAGATGCTACCATGAACAGTCAGTACAGGAACCACCTATCTACCAAGAAGAGTAATCTGGGTGAATTTAGGGCAGCCCTCTTATCAGCAGCTGATCTCCACAACAATTGATAAGTTGGCACCACAGGTGAAACATCACCTATTCATCCCCATTCAAGTGTGTTTTCATAAAAACCTGTGACCCAGATTTGTGAGATTGTATATAGAACTTGATAGCCTATTAAGATAAGTAATAGTGAGCATATAGATAATTTAAATAACACTACAATTTACCTTTTATGAATTTCCAGAAGACTTTTGGAAATATAGCAGGATAATCACAGTGTGCAATCTACTGGTTGGCACCTATTTGACACTCAATGAAGGTGGTTTTATTAAGCTTAAGATAAAAAGCAGTTGCTGAGGGGAACAAATTTTTATGACATTTCACATTCACTTCTTAGGTTTAGAGGCATAATGACTGAGGATTACTAACTAGCCAATTTAATAAAACTCACTATATTTTGACATCTACTTTATATATAATTACATCATTTTATTACTCAAATCGTATTGTAATAAAGTCAAAAATGTTGAAAATATGAATATAGGCTACTAAATATTTTTATTTTTAATTCTTACTTTTCTTTGTTTTCTCTTTCTTCTCATTATTTTTTTATTTTCTAAGACTTTTCTCACCTAGTTTTTCTAAAATAATCTCAAGGATATATTAAATCTTTATTCCTTTTTAATTTTTCAAATGTAATCATTCTATATTTGTCTTTATTATTTTATATTTTTAGCATTTTCCTGAATGAGGTATATTATATTCTTTTTTCCTAAACTGAGTGTTTAATTTGTTTAGCTGAATAATGGGGGGGAAACCTAAGAAAAACACAATTGCATTATCCTGCCCTCTCAGTTTTGACATGCTTTCTTCAGATACAACATTGATTTCCACTTCTCTTTCATAATTACTTATTCATATTCAGGAGCACATAACATTTTGTAATTTATTTTCATTATTTGATTATGTATCATTTACCTTCAGAAGAGGCTGAATGATTGCCCCACCTTTTATTCTCCCCTATATTCACACCTTATTTGTGTAACATTACCGTTCTAGAGTATATAGATATCATCAAATATCTCTACACTTTCTCAGTCTTAAAATATTTTTCTAATAGTATATTTACTTGAATTAGAATCCAAATATTATCATTAATTTATGTGCTCTTAATAAAAAAGAGTATTTTGAATATCAAAAGTCTAAAAAAAAAAAAACCAATAAGACAAAACAAAGAAACAGAAATGAGCAAATAACTTGAGCATTTCAGAGCAGATGAAAACATGGAGATTCACTAAAGACATGAGAAAGTGGAAGATCAATCTTATACAGTAAAACAATAATCAAATTTAACTGAAATGGAACAAATTATATTCCATGCATATATGATTATATCAGGATGGATCCCGCTATTATATATAACTATAATGTATTATAAAACATTTTAAAATATAAAGAGATGTAATTTCATATTCACCATGATGAAAAAAGAGTGAAATGCTAAGCTGTGACAAGAAAATAGAGTAATAGAATTTTTCATCTTCTGTTGCTGATATGGTAATTTGGAAATGTCAAAGCAAAAAAAAATGTGCTGGAAAAAGTGAAACAGTCAAGATAGATTTTGTTAAAGGCTACTGCAGTAAGGAAGGGAGCCAGAGCTCACTTTGAACTCAACTCTGCTGGAGAAGACTGAGAGAGATTTTTAGATCAGGCATAAGGGAAATCATAGGACATCTATCTGTGTTTGCCACTGGCCTCATTGAAAAGAAAAGTAAACCTTCTCCGGTTTTCAAGACAAGAAGTAGTTATCCAACATGGAGCAAGGTACACACTGAAGTTAGATTCCAATTTTATCCCTGAGACTGGAAGATAAGAACACTATCTTTTTTGATGATTGGCTTTGGAAAGGGTGGTTTCTAGGTCTTTAAGAAGGATATTCCTGGGTTATAAAACTGGCTAGAGGCTTTTAAAAACATCTATCTGTTATGTTAGTCAGGTTTTTGTCACTATAATGAAGTATTTGACATAATTAAGTCACAAAAAGAAAAGGTTATTTTGTCACGAATTTTAAGGGTTTTAGTCCAAGAGCAAGCAGACCCATTTGCTTTGGGTCTTTGGTGGATGTGTTGGATAGAAACGGTGGGGTGGGAGTGGTAAGGCAAAAGGCATGCCTCTTGGCCAGGAGGTAAAAAGGAGGAGAAAGGGGCAGAGAGCTCATGAGCCTTTTTGAGAGCACACCCCAGTGACCTAAAGACCTCCAATCTCACCTCTTAAATTCCACTACATCCCAATAGTGCTTGGGTACAAGGCTTTTAACACTTGGCCTGTGAGGATATTTAACATCCAAAGGGTCAGAGAAAGGATTTACAATTACAAGTTTTCTTTAGTAAATGCTCTAAGAAAAATAAGTAAATAGACCTCTATGATTAGGCCATCAATATTCTGTAAGAGCCAGGACAAGAGGGAGATCAAGAGCCTAGAATCAGGAAGAAACCCGCCTAAAGTTTACTACAACTGAGGGCAACATTAAGGTCATGGTAGTCAAAATCAACATAGCATTATTTTTTTAAAGTAAAATATGTGCATAGCCTGTGTTTTGACAAATCTACACCCAGAACACACCCTAGAGCTGTTGGCACACGTATGCAAATGTAACTACACTGACACATGAGTTAAAATTCTACAGTGGCCTTTTCAGAAAGCAAAATTATTTTTTTCTTTTCTCCCCTTTCATTGTAGAGTTAGCTGACCTCTGCCCTATGATGAAGAAAATTTCTGATCACCTTTAGACAATATAAAATGTTCTTGGTTCATTTCAAATTACATATTTCAGTCTCAATTTAGTCCTTTAAGTGTCTTGTCCTAAACAGTAGTCAAAAGCTCAATCTTTGTGCAATGTTAAACTTCCCCTCTCAAGTGGATAAGAGTTGGTAATTTGTCTTTTCAGAAACCATACAAGGAAAAGGACAGAAGAGTACAAAGGTAAGATGACTTAAGAATTTTTGTCCCTGATGGGTAGTGTGGAAATTTGGCTTCAGTCTCTGTGGAACAGGAATATTTTAAAGCTCTCTCTCTAATGGATTCTCCCTCTTACCTGGAGACACCATCCATGTCCCAGTTCCTTGCCCCATTCTATCTGCTGCCTGAAAGCCCAGCCATTTGGGAGTGCCCCTTCTGCTGAAGGCAAAATCTCCTGTTCTCAGAAGGACTTCTGTGTCCCTCTCCAACTGAAGACACACACTAACTTTCACCTAGGCTTTCTAATGGGAAAAAGAAAAAGGAAAACTAAGTAGAAGTAATTCAGCAATATTTTATGCAATTCACTTTTTTTCTAAGAGGAAATAGAAGACAAAAATATAGAGACATACACAAGATAAAGGATAGGCACACAAAAGAGAAAAAAAAAAAGAAAGGAGATAGAGGTTCATAGGATCCTGCAGTATATGTTAATTAGTTTTTAAGTCACCATCTGGTAGTTCTTTAGATGGGTCACAGAATTTTTAACACATCAAAACCCTGGTCTTTGAAACCATTAATCATCAATTAACCACTATTTACAGCTCTTCAGTGGCTACTTACCTGTCAAAAAAAGAATTTTTTTTTGAGAAGAGTTAATATTCACTTTTATTTATCACTGCATCCTGTGGCCACTACAATGTTGGCATATGACAACTAGACTATTAAAATAACTGTTTGGAATCGATGAATAAATGTGGGCTTCAATCTGCAGGAAAGGAAGGAAGTTACTCTCTGATCTCTATGACTGAGATATATTACTAACCAGATGAAATGAATTAAAGATAATAGTCTACTATCAGGCTAAAGGTATTTTCATTGTTTGTAATTCCCCAACCCTTGTTGTGAGTCTATTAAATAAACATGAATTTCAAAATTCCTCTTGGCTTGGGAGTTAGATAACATTAGTACTCACAAAAAGTGCAGGAATTCCAGTATTTTCAAAAACCACATGCTTAAAATATATACAGCCAAACTGTCTGGTTTTCAATGCCAGTTCTCACTTTCTAAATTATCTTAATCATTCCAAGCTTTCCCAGGAATCTCCATACTGCTTTCCAAATTGGCCGCACCAATTTGCAGTCCCACCAGCAATGTACAAGTGTGCCCTTTGCCCCACATCCTCCCCAGCACTTGTTGTTGTTTGACTTCATAATGGCTGCCAATCTTTCTGGAGTGAGATGGTATCTTAGGGTGGTTTTGATTTGCATTTCTCTGACTGCTAGAGATGGTGAGCATTTTTTCTTGTACTTGTTGATTGATTTTATGTCCTCCTCTGAGAAGTGTCTGTTCAGGTCCTTGGCTATTCCCCTTCTCAGACTATTCCCTGAAGACCTTAAAAGAGCACATTCATAGCAGCACATTCACAGTAGCTAGACTGTGGAACCAACCTGATGCCCTTCAATAGATGAATGGATAAAAAAAAATGTGGCATTTAGACACAATGGAGTATTACTCAGCACTAAAAAATGAAAAAATCATGGCATTTGCAGGGAAATGGATGGCATTAGAGCAGATTATGCTAAGTGAAGCTAGCCAATCTCTAAAAAACAAGTGCCAAATGTCTTCTTTGATATAAGGAGGGCAACTAAGAACAGAGCAGGGAGGAAGAGCATGAGAAGAAGATCACCATTAAACAGGGATGAGAGGGGGGAGGGAAAGGGAGAGAGAAGGGAAATTGCATGGTAAAGGAAGGAGACCCTCATTGTTATACAAAATTACATATAAGTGAGGGGAAAAGGGAAAAAAAAAACAAGAAAGAGAAATGAATTATAGTAGATGGGGTAGAGAGAGAAGATGGGAGGGGAGGGGAGGGGAGGGGAGGGGGCATAGTAGAGGATAGGAAGGGCAGCAGAATACAACATACACTAGTATGGCAGTATGTAAAAAAGTGGATGTGTAACCGATGTGATTCTGCAATCTGTATACAGGGTAAAAATGGGAGTTCATAATCTGCTTGAATCAAATATATAAAATATGATATGTCAAGAGCTTTGTAATGTTTTGAACAAGTAATAATAAAAAAAACTTTGTTTTCTCTCTGTCCACTTGGCAAGGAAAGATCATGTGAGGACAGAACAATAAGATTGCAAAATTCAAGCCAGAACGAGAGCCCTCACCAGAAAGCAAGGGACCTGGATTTTGGACTTCTAGCCTACAAAACTATGAGAAAATGTATTTCTCTTGTTTAGCCATTCAGTCTATAGTATTCAGTTACCATAGCCTAAGCTAACTAATACAGCCCCTCAGTTCTGTAGTATTCAGTTACCACAGCTTGAGCTAATGAATACAGCCAAGTATGATAAAATGCATCAAAATTCTAGGGTAGGGATAGCTTAGTATCAATAATGAATCACAAAAAGAAGAGTCATTGTCAATGTCGAGGAGATTAGGAGTTAAAGATTGATGTGGGAAAGGAGAGAGAAGTCTAGAACAGCTCAGACATGCTTATGAAAAGTTCTAAGGATCATATCAGGGCGTAGAACATCAAGAGATGTGAGAATAAAATAATGTGGATTGTTTTCCATAGATGGCTGATAGTAGATACTACTATGTCCCCAAAATATATAAATTGCCCACATTTCAGGGAAAGAGTGGCTATCAATCAAGCACTGAGGTAGAATTGAAGTCTCAAAAAGCAACATGTTTTAAGCTACAACCTGATCAAAAAATCCCTTCATAGGAAAAGTTAACCAAATATATCATTGTTTAAAATATTGACTGATGTCAATGACCTCAAAAAAGATAACCTCTTGCTGTTGAACTAGGTTTTCCATCTCTATTAATTTTTTTCTGTCTTACGAAGGCCATGTATAGTTAACCAAGCTTTTTACAAGGAAATTGTTGGACAAACTATTGTGGTTTTAGATAATGAGGTGTCTCCCCAAAACTCATGTGTGAGGCAATGCAAGAAAGTTTAAAGGTAAAACAATTGGGTTGTGAGGGCTTTAACCTAATCAGTGCGTTAATCCTCTGATAGGGATTAACTGGATGGTAATTGTAGACAGGTAAGATGCAATTGGAGGAATTAGGTCAATGGGGACATACCCTTAAGGTTTATATTTTGTCATACTGAGGAGAGAGCTCTCCCCCCCCCCCTCTCTCCTTTCTGGTGGTGTGTTTGGAGCCACTTTCCTCCACCATCCTCTTCTGCTGTGATGTTCTGCCACACCTCAGACCCAGAGTAATGCAGCCAGCTGTCTATGGACTGAGACTTCTGAAACATAAGCCCCAGAATAAACTTTTATCTTCTAAAATTTTATGTCAGGTATTTTGGTCACAACAACAGCAACAACAATATAAAAAAAAAAACAAAAAAGCTGACTAAAACACAAACCTTTCCAATACCACTACATTCCAAATAAAAGATTCATTCCCTCAGAAAGTAACTAGGACACAAAAGCAATTTTTAGAAAATTACTTTGCAATAGATAAGGATGTGAATGTACTCTCCTGAGTAATAATATTTATCTACTCTCATATTTAAAATCGGTCATGATTCTGCTTGTCAATAGTGTGAACTATAAAGCAATTAAAAGGCATTAATATTTATTCTTCATGATACTCCTAGGGGAATTTTATAATAATCCTGCTGAGGCAATTTTCATACCTAGAGGTTATTTATTTATTTGATTTATAAATGGATACACTTATCTAGTCTCAGGCTTTTCAACATTTACATTTGGATAAAAACCCATGGAAAATGCAGCATCAATTATAGCAGCATATGGTACAATTTTAGATTTTAAAATTGTCTATTGGTTAAGGCATTCCTTTTCAAGCACTAGAAAAAGCAGCTTAAAAAATACACTACAATAAAGTGACAAATTAGTGAAATGGTGGATACGTTAATTTGCCTAATTGAACACATAGGCCAAAAAAAAGCACATTGGACCCCAGAAATATATACTATAATTTATCAATTAGAAATAACCAAATATATTTGTAAAGAAAGAAAGAAAAGAAAAGAACGAACTAGCATTCATAGTGGTAGATAAGGAATGGGTTGTGGCTCAGTGGTAGAGCACTTTCCTAGCACATGTGAGACACTGGGTCTGATCCCCAGCACCACATATAAGAAAAAACTAAACAAAAATAAAGGTATTTTAAAAAATAGTGGTAGATAAGAAGAAGAGAGAGAAAAACCTTGGGGTTGATTTGATTCAAGAGTAAAACATGCCATCAAGAGTAAAACATGTCATCAAGGACACAGCTTTTCCCCATCTTTATGCTTCAACTTCAATAAAGTTAACTCTACTCCAAAAGTGCCATTCCTTTTGGTGACAATTTCATGAACTATGTACATCTTACTTCACATCAATTAGGAAAGAAAGACCAGTTCAGAAATATTTTGTTAAGACAAAAGATGTTTATTTCCTATGAGAACATAGCATACATTTTGTTCAGTCTTGATTACTAAACTGAATCAAGAATGAAAAATGTCTTCCATGTTTTCAAACTATTTCCATAAAGAAATCATTATACAAAATATTGATACATTTACATTTTAACATCTTCATGTAAGAATTTCACAATGCCAGAAACTGATAATACTTAAATATGAATTAGAAAGTATTGTCTATGGGGTAGAATATTTTTGCTATCCACTCCTTTAAAATATTGCCATAATAATTATCTCTTCAGGTTATAAAAATCACATTATAACCATTTATTATCTTTCAATATATTTTATATCCACAGTGAATTAATCAGATACTGGTGAAAACAATCTCTTTCCTAAGTAAGATCCTCAACATTATCTCATGGTATAACATCTTAGTGTAGCAGGAAGAAAAAAAATTATATTGATTCAAAGTATTATAAAATATTTCATTGTTGCCTGAATAGTGAAACTTAAAAATATTAACACTAACATACTATACTTAAAAATATTAGCACTAAGTATATTTTTAGCTTCTTTAGCAAATCCATAAAAGGTTAAAAAAGATATTCTTCCTCTAAATATTGGATAAATTATTATGAATATATAGGTAAAAATATAATCTTCTGAGCCTTAGCATCATCATCTATAAATGAAGGAACTTAACTAAATGCATTCAAATATCCATTCTAAAACTACAAATACATGCAACATTATTACCATAAGTAATACTTGAAAGAGTAACAGTGTCACCTTGAACTATTTTTCCAGCTATGTAAAACCCCCTTTTAAACTAGAAAGTTTTACTATAAACACTTATGATAAATGCAGTGTATATTTTCCTGTCACAATGAAAGAATGTGAGGTATGACTAACACGATCTCCTGACTTCTTAGTTCTGCCTCTCAAATTTGGCAGCTGGTAGACTAGCTCAGCACACATGGGTTTCTGTGCCTTGGCACCAGTTCTCTGCAACTGTGGGAGGAACTCTTGAGTCTCAAAACGAGGATGATAAAAACAATTTTGACTTCACCCTGATGAAAATGTATAGATGTTATATAAAATGTATCTTCTTTCAGAAGACTTAACACATTTACAGTTTGAACTCTTCGGTTAACTGAATATTTTGTAGTCATTTTCTTTCTTTTCTAATTTGCAGCTTTGTATTCTAATTGTATTGCCCTGGGATTCAGTTTGTTTCTCCCAAAGAATCTGTAAGTCTGACCTTTTAATAAGTGAAAATGAAACCTACAATTTCTCTGTTACTTCAGCAAATTTGGTATCACCATTCAGCTTAACATAGTCACTTTCTAAACTGAGAAGATTTTTTTTTAGTTTTGATTGCTTGTTTATTTTCTTTTATTTGAAATCCATACACTATCGACCTAGAGATTTTAATTCAGTACATGTGAGAAGGACATTGGAAAGCTCTCTCCATTAGATTATGTAATCAGCTAGTTTGAAAACCACCACTTTGCCCTGAGTTTTAAAACAAGTATAAAATTGTCCTCTCACCACAAGACCTTACAGAGGAGATTCATAGAGATCTATAGAGAACTACCTGTAATCATTTTTTGCAAGTATATTGAAAAATTATGTTTTAACTTCAGAGGTATGATAATTTATATAACTGTACCTTTACAAGAAAAACATTTGGTCATTCACTGGTAAACAAAATGATTATCTTATAACAATTGTCTTTATTAAATAAACTATAGAGGATCTCAAATAACAAAAGTTGACTAAGTGGTTAACTAAAATTATTGACAAAATGCTGCTAGTAGTCTAAACAAAAAGCATAAAAGCAGAAATTCAAACACTTCCCATACTTCTGGAGTTCCTTCTGTGGAGAGGACATGTTAAGTAAAACTATTATAGTTGAAAAATAACTTCAATTAATTAAAAAAATACATGTGTAAAAGAGGTACGATTTCATTTTTATATATTAAAGAACATATAGGTCTCTCATTCTATTTGTTCTACCCAGAATACTTAATTATAAAAATTAGATTTAAAATATTTGGTTTCAAGTATGAACACCTGGGCAAGGCCCTGGACTTGATCCCCAGTAGAGCACACTCACACAAAATGCATAAACATCATCCTGCCAAACTTAACACAAACATCACATTTGATTTTTCCAGGTGTCCTAGATGTCTGTAACCACTGCAGGATGTTTTTCTGATTTTTATTTGTCTGCTTGGGATACACCAATCTGGGCATCATAGCTGGGTGTTGCTATGTCTCCAAGCATCTGTTATAACTGAGGAGATTCATAAGTGGATATCTCTGTCACATAACCCAATATAGATTTAATTCTTTTGGGAATATTGTGTATCAAGAAATTAGATATTCAATCCATAAGCTAAACCAGTCAGCAGTGCTACTCTAGAAATCCACACTGGAAACTGGGGTGCATTTGAATACAGGCAGTTGGAGAATCACTATTCCTCAGAAGAATACCACTTCAACAAATATTTATTTGTGTGAAACCCTAATTATCTTATGTGACATGAACTGGAATAGAAAAGTAAACGCCTTTGTCAATATGCAGTTCCATGGTGGTTTCTCATTGCATGCTTAAAAGAAAGCCAGGGTAGTGCATGAACTACTGCTATTGGTTTTTCTGGTGATTTTCATTTAGTTCTTCAAGCTCTACTGTACAAGTAATATAGTACAAATCACACAGAATTTCATAACTAACAATTCGTGTACCTTGAAATTTAGATGAAAGCTCCCAAAGTGTTCCACCGGAATGTCTTTTTTTTTTTTTTTTTGACACCATAGAATAAAGACTAGCAAATTGTTCAACATCTATTTGAAATGTAGCTCTTGGAGAAATATATAAAATGTACTTAACATTCTGGCTGGTGATGGGGATCTCCCTGAAGCAATCCTTGTATTCAGTATCACTCTGACCCATGTAAATGGTTCTCATCCAGATACTTACCACCATATCTCTAAAAGCAAGCACCATTAGCACCTTAAGAATTTTCATCCTTATAATCAAGTAACTTCTGAAGACCTGGAATACTCCAGCTTTGCACAAGTTGAGCTGATGATGTTTTGAGATTCTCTCAAAGGAGACACGTTTCTCTTACTATATTCTACAATCTCAACTCTTTCCATAGGTCCAGAGGTCAAAGAGAAGCGGGTGTACAAGTCCAAAAGTATGACTGAGAAAAAGGACCAAGAGACTTTCGTGCCAGTCATTGCTGAGGACACTAGATTCAGAAAGCACAGCACTGCCAGGGTGCCAAGGTACCCAAGACTGACTTGCCAGCTCTCTTTTAACTCTGCCCAAGGACCCTAATCCACAGGCATTTGATTGCTGATGATCTTTGAACCAACTGTGTGCCTAGAACATAAGTTTATGCTGAATTATTTTGGCCTAAGCCATATACCTCATTCTTAGGGCCAGGGATGAATTTTACCAGGCAGGATCCCAAAATAAAAACCAGAACTTTACCAAATGACATGAATAAGAGGAGACAAAACAATTAACTGTCCAAATGAATAGTTTATGACTGTGTTGAATCTGGTAAATTATAATCAGAGAAGTTTTCTCCTATAATACTTATACACTACACAGTATCTGGTATATCTACCTCTGGACAGCATTTGGATCTGACCTCCTGTCAGTTCTGTTGCTATATCCGGCACACGCTCAACTAACCATCTTCCATTCTTATAGGTATTCCCTTCTTGCCCTTCTCAGACCTGCCAGTACAGAAGGGAGGCATGAAGTTGATTTTATTTTTCACTCAGTTCATTTTCTCCTCCTCCATGCCCCTCTTCTCTTGATTGATCCTGCTGTGGGATCATGGGAGGAGGTTGAAGAGGAGAATGGCAAAGGACTCTATGGGTATGTTTTGTTTTGTTTCTTAACATGGCTCTCTATGTCCTCCATCATAAGTGTCATCCAAAAGCTGATTTTCAACTTTAATGCCCCCATGTCTGTTCTTTGTAATGTCCCCCATCTGTTCCCCTGACCCCTGCAGCTATCTTCACACTGTTATTTTCTCTAATTCTTTGATGTATTTCCCACCTGGCCACTTACATCCTCTCCTATATCTTGTCCCTGGCAGAAGAGCTGTAGATGCTTTCTGCTAAATGCCTCCGCCTCATTGGCTAGCTCTCTTAATTGAGTTTCTTTCACAACTGTTAGAGCTCTAAGAATTACTTAGAACTTAGAAACTCACACATCCTTCCCTACTGGAATAAACAGAGATGAATGTTGCTTCCTTTTTTTTCCCCCTTATCCTACAAATATCTGAATACTCCAGCTAATCTTCTACATTCAGAATTATCCAAGCAGGGAATAGCCACCAACCTCTTGAATAGCTTAAAATGCCATTTTAAGGGGAGTAAGAACTCTTACTTGCTAGTAGAGTAAGTAATCTTGATTACTTGCTAGTAGAGTAAGTAATCTCTACTAGCAGCATCTCTAGGACTAGGATTTGCAGTTCAACAAGCATTCAGTCCAGAAATGAGATGCTTGCACCCTTCTTGCAGGTAGTTTGAATTTCTGGAGTGATTCTTGGGGTGCCTTCACTCTGCTTCAGTTAGGCAGTTCTTCAACCCTCTTCCCAGACAGAAGGCAGGGGGAATCACACAACTTCTTGCTCTTATTTATTACTTTCCTCAAAGAAAGAGAATTTTCTCAGTGGATCTCCAGTTTCCTTGAAAGCCTGTCTGGAGATAGGAGATAAAAGGGCTGCTCTAGTTGCAGCATTGTACAATGAGGATGTTCACAGTACGAATTCTCAGGTTAAGGGTTTCAGGCTAAATTCTGAGGCACCAGGGGTTTTAGTAAGAAATAATAAGTAGAATTAGGGATAGATTTTCCAACTTATTCTGCCACCCACTTAGTACTGGAGCACAGGCCAAGAGTTTAATAATCTTGCTCCTACCTTGTCCAAGTGTCGACTGGCAGAGAATAAAATGTGGACAGAAGAGGGAGAAGACTAAAAGGAATGGAATTGCTAAACATATAACTGCTTCTATTATCTTACCTGCTGAGACCCAATCCTCTTGTTTCATGAAAGGTTAACCACATTCTGTGATAGCACTAGAGAGCACATGTGATTCCATTTTACCTAAAAATAGTTTTCTAAAGAATGTAGAACTATATTATTATTTTAATATTTAAGCCTGCACTCTGTAAGAATCAAAAACCCTGAAAACTTCCTCATCACAGGAAACATAAATCAAGGACCTATATTTAATATCACACAAAGCAGAAATAATCCTGCAAAAAAATGGAAGCAAACAAAGCACACTTACAGATGTAGTACGTTGGTTGAACAGATATGCGTGGCGTTTATCTTCAATAAAAGCCACTGATCAGGTAGGAACTGTGATTTAATAAGCTTTTGTTTTAACTCAACATCAGACAGAATACAATGAAAACAAAGGTGTAATCTTATCAAACATAGCAACTGAGTTTTAGCAATTCCACTCAATATTAAAGGTACTAAAACCTACCTAAAAATATTTCCAGTTTGAATATGTGCACAGATAAAACTGATGCAAACATATTTTCAATTAATATAAATAAAGTAGATTTTCTTTTAACAGGAACACATTCCAATGTTGAAATATGTGAAAGGGGAAAAAGACATAAATTACTAGTATGTCCTTGAATAAAGAAGCTAAATGCAACAGAATAAGCCATATATTAATATGAACCTTATTAATTATAATAAAAATGAAGTCATATAAAATTTCTCAAAACTGATATTTTTGAGACTTTAGTTGCTTTAAAAAATATTTTGTCTCCAAGGAACATTGCATGTAGAGATTCTTAATAATTGATGATTTTTTTTAAGATCACTATTGTGACAACAACATGATTAAAACTACTGTTTATAAAAATTAAAATTATACTGATTTCTGGAAAACATACCGTGTTTTTATGGAGAAATTCATTATTCCCCAAAGCATATGAAATACAAGAGAAAAAATGAACAAAGCTTTTCATTTTTAATTAATTAAATTGAGAGTTGGAATTGTTGTACTTTGCTCAATTTGTAGAGGTGAAAGAAGGCTCTTAAATTAAATGTCCCCAGAAATAGAAAAAGGGTTGAATTATCAGATAATCATAAAAACAAGTTCCAAAAAGAAATTGTACTGTTAATAGCCTAATCATTTTGATAAAGGGAACACTTAATTCTTAACCACCTTTCTGTAGAGATGACAACTAATAGAAAAGCAATTAAGGTTGTTAGAATTATTCTTAGACCTACTGAGACTGACCCTTCCTGTTTCCAGAGGGAAGCCAATAGGATTTGTGATGATTTCAGGTGGGGAATTGCACTAACTTTCTTTAATTATGACAGCACATTTTACCAGCATCTAGCACAATAATCATTAGGCCAACCATCTTTGTTATAAACAATATGGATAAATGTGAGCAATCAGTAATAACTAAAAGATTGGGTGACAAAAGAAATCATTATACATGAGTTAAGAGTTACTCTGAATTGTACATTAAGAGATTCATCTACAAAAAAGAATTGTGTTAGCACAAAATTCTATACAAAATATGAATTTGTTTTATAGCAAAAATAGAAGAAAATGTATCAACCTTGGTTAATATTAAACTCTAAAACCTTCACATGTAATACTTATAAGCCTTCAGACACATATGGAATCAATTTCTCCTTACCATCCTATAGAAAAGATCATGATGAGTAGTAACTGCTGACAGGTCAAAGATCAAATGACAATATATATGGAGAAAAATATTCCCCCATCCCCTCTTTCTCTCTCTATCTCTCTCCCTCCCTCCCTCCCCAACTCCCTCAATCCTCCCTACCCCTTCCCCCCTCCTCTCTACTTCTCTCCTTAATTTTCCTGCATTTCTGGAGAAAATATTTGAATGAAGATAGAAGCACCTATCTCTAAAGCTTGAAAATGAAACTTTCATTTTCTACAGGCTTATTCTACATTTGAATAATAGGTGGGATGAATATTATTATTATTACTTATAGTCTTAATAATAATTCCTGCTTCCAATACTAGAATGCTATTGTGTCAAATTATAATGTCATCCAATCAATCCAAATCAGTTCAGCTTTACAAGCATTTATTTAATGCCTCATATGTGCCAAACCGTTGCTCTGGCCATGATGAACAATATGCGGATGAAAAGATGTATTGATATAGGACAGACAAGGATGAAGAGCGGAGAAATTAGCAGGAAGCACTTTTTTTGGCTGCAGCCAGTTCATAGAAGGCTTTCACCTAAATCAATTCTTTCCTCTGAACCCTGAGTTCAGAAATTTTTAGAACTTTATACCCAGTGTGTGGGGGTGGGGGGCTTGGAGGCTCACAATTTGAAGAACTCTACATAAAAGTAAGGGTTTTTTCCCCCATTTGAGTTGGCAGAGAGTGCTTTCTTTCCAATTTTCTTTAATTATTACTATTGAAATATTTTTACACGTTTTACCACAAAAACAAAAGTAACATCATGAAGCTCATGGCCAAATTTAGTGACTGCAAGGCAGAGCAACAGGAAATAGGAAGCCTAACCACATTTGAACTCTTTTGCAGAAATTTTTGCTGATGGTCTAAGAACAATTATGATGAGGGTCTCTGGAAAAGCTTAATTAAGGTTTTTGGTGAGTAGTGGACACCACTACAGTAGCTCTGGTGCATACAGGTTTTAAAGTTAAGTTCAGAGAGCTGAGTGCACAAATATCACATTTAAGGGGAGATATAATAAATGCTGAATAAACTAAATTAGCACTAAGCAGACATAAAAGAATGAAAGAGGGCTGGCACTGTGGCTCAGTGGTCAAGTTCTTGCTTAGCCTGTGTGAGGCACTGGATTTAATTCTCAGCGCCACACAAAAATAAATTAAATAAAGTTATAAAAAATATATTTTTTAAAAAAAATTTTTAAAGAGAGAATGATAGAGACAGAGAGAGAGAGAATTTTTTTTTAATATTTATTTATTTTTTTAGTTTTCGGTGGACACAATGTCTTTGTTTGTATGTGGTGCTGAGGATCGAACCCGGGCCGCACGCATGCCAGGCGAGCGTGCTACCTCTTGAGCCACATCCCCAGCCCCCCAAAAATTTAAAAAGAACTAAAGAGAGTAGGAAAAAATGTGACATTAAGTTCTCACTCTGTACAGATACTGATCCTTTATGTTATGTCTCAACTCCTTTAATTCTCAAAACATCATTCAGGAAAAAGTGATTATTTCTCCATTGACAGATAAAGGATTTAGTTTTCTAAAGTTTTTACAACTGGTAACTGGTGAATTTAATATTTAATTTCAAATCTATTAATATTTAAGTCCATGTTCTCTCACTATGTCACTAAAGTGAATACAAGGAAACAAAGGAGTAAAAGGCTCATGGAAAATGGTGGAAGTTCAATAGGCAAAGATACAAGACACACAGTGGAAGGAGAAGTGTTTTTAATATAGACATACAAACAGGAAACCTGAAGAGTATTAGAAAATGAGAGGGACACCTGCTGACCAGAAGAAAATCACATTTTTATTTTTCAGTTTTGTCTAACTTCTAATTATTTTCTTCACTAAAGGCAATGTATGTCCTTTGTGAGACTAAATGCTATTCCTGGAGAACACATGTATGTCTCAATCAAGCACTGATAACACCCTAGTGTCCCATGTTAATCTGCAAGAGCAATAAATGTTTTAAATTTAGTCCATAGTTTAAAAAGCTCTCCAGATAATCTTTTGAATGTTCAAAGTTTAGGGTGTTTTGTTCCGTTTCTTTGTTTTGCTTTTTTTTTTTTTTTCTCCCTCTGAAACTGAATAAAATCTCAAAGGAGAGAAACCAAAACAAATAAATCAATAGGGGGCAGAAGAAAAAAGTATACCAGCTAGTAAGATGGTCTTAGGAACTTGTCAGTCTGATAAATTCACTTTACAGAGCATGCACAATATATAGTAGAGGTAAATGGAGCAGGTAAGTTAAGAGAGCAAATTCAAGAACTGCTCTGCAAAAGAAATAAGCACAGGGGTCTTTATCATAAAGCTAATGGAACTTAACTTCAAAGGCTTCTTATTTCTACTACTTTCATCCGAAGACCTGGGAGGATCTTACCAATGTGATTATATTTGCAAAAGTAAGTTATTTATCCAAAATTACTTAAGATCACTGTGTCTTTCCTCTGCAATTTGCTCTATCACAGGACCTTTTCTGTCAAGTCAAAGCCTTTGGAATGGCTTCAGTCATTTTGGGGATCTAGCTATGAGAAAGTTGAGTTTCAATTTTTTAATTTTATTTTAGGGGTATCTTACTCAGGGTTATGTTATTTCTTTGAAGAGTAAATTAAATTATTACTAGTGCTCTTGAAGTTGAAATTGTATCCAGTATATTAAATAACCTACTACACAAACTCAGTTTTATATACGATTTTATACGTATAAATTAATTTCATTTTGTTTAAAGAGAACATAAACTCACTACCCCACAAAATTCTGGAGATTAAACATAGTTTCTAGAATGGAGAGGCTGGTAACTGATAGAGACATATCCCAAGAAATTAATGTGGCATAAAAACTAATAAAAATGAAAGTTTTAATAACTCTGTGTTGGGAATGAAAAGACCTAATTTCTAGTATCAGAACCATATAAATCTAAGTATAATAATTTCATCTTTCTTGGCTTCACTTCTGTTATCTGTAAAAATGAAAAGATTAAGCCAACTTAAGTTTCTGAAATACCAGTTCTTGAATTGGCATTCGTTCACAAAGATTCTAAGAACAATACATTTATTCACCCATGACTAGAATGAAACATAAATACCTACTGTATATCAGAGACTGCCAGGCACCAGAGGGCATGGGCCCTCCCTTCTTAAAACTGAGAGGCTAGCTGGGTTGAAGAGTGGCAGGTAGACATTAAGCAAATAATCACAGAAATTAATACATAGTAAAATACTATGTTTAAGTACTATGGAAATAAATTAGAAAGAACTGCAGACAGAAGAGCATAATTAATAATTTCTGAAGATTAGTTAAGGGTTCCCTAAGAAAGTGTCATTTGAGCCAAGATTAGATGAGCAAGAGTTAAGTAATAAAACCAAGGGATTAAAGGATGAGGTCCAAGGCCTTTTGGGAAGGCGGCAAAGCATGAACACTATCCTGACATGGAAGAAAATGTAGATCACAAGAAGACTTTCTGTATTTTATTTTGATCATGTAAAACATTACTTAAAAATTAGAACATACTAGCTGTATTTGTGTATTTATTTATTCATAAATGCTATACACAAACTATTGTGTTTCTGTTGTATAATACAAAAATAGCAAAAAATAAGAATGTTTAAGGATTATATGACTGGTGCAGAAAACTTTCGTTCAAAAAAAAAAGCTGTTAATTATGAGTAGATCATGGATTTTTGATTTTTAATGGCTTCATTTAACACTTTGTAATTAAAATTCTGACTCTATGGCCAGTTTATTTTATGCCAAATTTTAATGACCATTATCCCTTTAACAATTAATACTCTATTAAAAAAATTGCAAATCTAAATACCAAAATTACTTTACTTATCAAATTTTAACTTTAGTGTTTTGGAACTACATACCCAGTAAGCAAAGGTTTTTGCAAAAAATTGCCTGGAACATGAACATTTCCTGGCTAAGTAATCAGTATATGTTGTGTTTCTCAAAAATATTCTAGCTTCATTAAGGTATAATTGACTAATAAATACTTAATATATTAAGTGTCCAATATGTTGATTTGATTGATAGAACCATTGGTAAATGATTGCCACAATTAAGCTAATTAACACTTATAACTTGAGAGCTACCATTTGTGTGGGAGGGAGGACTAAGGACACTTAAGAACTACCTACTTTCTCAGCAAATTCTAAGTAAACAATACGTTATTATCTATAATTGTCACCCCAGTGTTTGTTATATCCCTGAGCTTAGTCATGTTATTGGAGAATGTTTGAACCCTATGATCAATATCTAATAATTTCTCCCACCTCCCTGACCCTGGTGACCACCATTTTACTCTTAGTTTCTATGAGTTTGAGTCTTTTAGAATGCACATGTGAGATCCTAGTGTATTTTGTCTTCTCCATCTACTTCATTCATTTAGCAAAATGTCCTCCATGTTCCCCCATGTTGGAAGTGGCAGAATTTCTTTCCTTTTAGTGGCATAATAATATTCTATTACACACAGACACACACTTTTTCTTCATTCCATCAGGTATTAATAGACATTTAGGTTACTTCCATTCTTGCTGTTGTGAAAAATGCTACAACAAACATGACAAGACAGATATCTCTTAAATACAGATTTGAGTTCCTTTAATTGTATACCCGAAAGTGAGATGATTCCAAGATTGTCAGAGGTTCTAGTTGCAATTTTTTGAGTAATCTCTGTATTTTTTTTTACATACTGTTTGCACCAATTTACATTCTCACCAACTAGATGCAACATTTTCCTTTTCCTCATATCTTTGGGAACATTTGTTACCACTTGTCGTTTTTATAATATCTATGATCAGTGGTGTAAAGTGGTATCTTCTATGATTTTCATTTTCACATATTTCCTCTCATAGTATAGATTGCTTTTAATTTTATTGATTTTTTGTCATGCCAAAGTTTTATTTTAGATATAATCCCAGCTGTTCATTTTCACTTTTATTTTCTGTGCTTTTGATGTTCTTTTCAAAAAATCATTGTCAAGACCAATGTTGATGGGCTTTTCCTGTATATTTTCTTGTAAGAAATTTATGGTTTCAAGCCTTACATTTAAGTCTTTAATCCAGTTCAAGATTATGGGATTTATCCTTCATAAATCACTTGAGCTAATTTCTTAAAACATGAGAGAGGGAGACAGACAAATCTTTTAGATCTGTTTCTCTGGAGAACACTGACTTCATTGTAGAAAGGCACCAATATATTTTGCTACTATTACTTAAGATTTAAAATAACTTGTCCTGTGTAATGATTTACATCCTTTCATAAAATTAAATTGTATTATTTAAGATGGCACATAAAGTTATCTGTGGACCAAAGGTTTGCACAACACACCTATAATACCCCTCCTCCTGGTCTTAACTTCCCAAGTTTACTCACAATTCTCAGTGTTAAGTATTACATTTCACAGAGATATATTATTATCCTACTTCTAGGTGAACTCTATAGCTCACTTTTACTTAAATTTCCCTTTAAAATTGAATTTTGAACATATTTATAAACATATGGGTAATTGTACAAATAAATTCTTCTGTGAAAAATTATCCAATAAGCAAATCCAAATGCTATAGACTTTGATATGTTACATTATTTAAAAGTCAGATCCACAATGGCAAAATATTGTATGAGGTTGAAACTGACATTAAAGGTATTCTGGAAATTAAGGAGCAGAAGTACTTTCTAATAATGACAATAAACATACAAGCACTATCTTTTTTATATGAATTATAGCCCTATTATAAGATTGTTCTTGCTCTTGGATCATAAATTTTTCCCAAAATTCTAAGAACAAATTCATCTATCTCCAAATAACATAAAAATGTCCTTTCAATTGTCTTATTGGTCTTTACCACTCTGGATTTCAGTATTTTGAAACACAACTGATCAAGTACTTCTTCAATACTAGATAATTGCTTAGTGGTAAACTAAGTATTTCTCAAAGAAAAGGAGTTTCAAATTTGAGTCATAAATAAATGAAATTTTCATTCTTGATTAGGCAGGTAGCTGAACCAATGAATTGTGATGGCTATAAACACATTAAATCACCAGTAATTATTAAAAAGTTGAACATGTAGACTATATAATTTCTAAGATAACCTTAGAATCTAATGGAAATTCTGAGTACATTCAACACCAGATACATGATGTTCCTCTGGTGCTGATAGCATCAGGAGTTAAGCATCATGTATTTTTTTTAATTAAATCTTATATTATGGAGGGGGGAGATTAGAAGTAGATAGAGAAACCATGTAATCAAGATATTTATTTGGCTCCAAATCACTTGCAGGAGAAGAAAGTTAATCAATCTATTAATTTTCCATTTCTCTCCTTGATCATTTTTGTTCAGTGTAAGTCGGAGAACTAATTCATAGGGAAAAGCACACTTTCTCTAATAAGGGAGAAAGCACTGAAAAATAAACTTACTATGCATTGAAATTGGTATAAAATATGTTGTTATATCATAGCTAGTAACTTTATTCTCCAGTGTCATATTTGCTAGCTTTAGTCTCAGTGAATCAAAAAGCAAAAAAGGACTTTAAAAGGCTGAAGGCATGAGAAAAAGATGTTAAGCCAGATTGTTCTTAAAGAATAATACAATCCACAAGAACTAAATGAAATATTCACATAATAGTGGAAAACATCCACCAGCAGAATGATTTTTTTAAATAAGAGAACACACATAATTCCCTGAACACCCATCCAGAGTTCAAAGGGTACAGAATTTTTGCCTCTTTGATACTTACTGTCACGTTGTGACCTGCAATCCAGTTTATTTTTGGTTAAGAGAGGATAAAAATAAAGCACACTCAAAGAGAAAATATTGATATTTGTGGCAAACCACTGGTTAGAGAGGAGAAGGAAAAGAGAACTTGGGATGAAATTGTATCTCATAACTAAGGGATCAGCTGCCAATCAGTGGAAAATCTAGATTGGAGCATTGTGAAGAAAGGATTTTGCTATTTTTTGTTGTTTCTTTTTTAATTTTTTCCTGTTTTTAAATAAGAAAACAGATCTAAAATAAAATTTTGTAAACTCAAAGCAGAGAGAAAGTAGAAGAAGGGATACTGCCAGGCCATTAATTGGTATTGTGATAAAGAGGAATAGAGTACTGGTAGTATGAGTCTCCAATACCTTTGGATTGTCATAGAAGAGGTAGATCAGCTGGTATGATTAGCAGTCTGTGTTTCATAGATCAGGTAGAAATGCTGGTATGGTTAGCAGCCTAGGATTGGTACTGCTAAGTCTTTGTTAAGGGAGGGATATGGGATACTTTCAGGGATCTGGAAATAGGATATATGTCACAAAGTGATTTGTGAATTTATGAAAGTAATTCACTTTCCACCAATTATCAGAGATAGAGTAGGTGTAAACCTCCAGTGTATGGCTCTGAGGATCTTCTGGGGAAAGGACTTTGGGAATGTTACGGGTCATCGTGGTGGACATGAAGATGTACCACTCAATTTCAAGGACTTGTTGCTCCAGCAGTAGAGAGAGCTCCTAAGGGGCAGCCTTCACCAGTTGGCTGCTTCAGGGATTGTCTCAGCTGCCGGGAATTGCTGCATTCAAAGGGGTACACTTTGAGTGGCCCTATATGCAATGACTGATTGAAGTAGGGGCCGTAAAGACCTAGCCATTGCAGCTGGAGGAAAAGAACCCTAGGGCCATAGCTTAAGAGCTCCCTTTGGGGTTAGCTGAGGGTGTTATGTGTGCAGGACAACTTGATTTCTCCCACTGAACTCCGCAGTCAAGTTTCTTCTCCCTTCCAGGGATGTTTCCTAAATGGCTCCTTTTGAATAGGAAAAGTTATCTCAGAGTCTGCTTCCTACAAAACCAAAACTAGGACATTCACCAATAACTACGTTAATCAATAATAATTTTTAAAAACTGAACTGGATGGCAAACTGGGAGGAGAAAGTGGCATAGTTTCGTTTAGTCCCTATAAATAATGGTAATAATATAATATAATATTAATATTATAACAATGTAATTATATCACTAAATCATTATATATTATGATGGATTATATAACTATATAATATATGTAATATATAAATATATAATTTATAAAATATAATTATATAATTTATAATTGTAATAATATAATTCCTACTGATATATAAATAATAAAAGTTCTCACCTAAAAGTGAAAACAAATTTTCTTGATGTCTAGTTTTCCAAAAACAATTTTTTTTTGCTTTATTATGCCATGTTTATTGTGCATTCTCCATGTTAATCTCCAGTTCAAAGACTGGATTAGATATTTCCTACCCTATATTCATCTTCTTCAGTTGATTATATTAATTTAAAAAAAAATTAATAACAATAGCTTATCCATTTGTATAATGCAATTTATCTCCCTTTATCTGGAGACTTAAAACATTGTTGCTTCACATCAGTTTTTCATTTAAATTGCCTTTCAAAAAGCAACTGAGGGGCCAGGGGTTGTGGCTCAGTGGTAGAACACTTGCCTAGCATGCGTGAGGCACTGGGTTTGATCCCCAGCACCACAAAAATAAAATAAAATAAAGGGATTGTGCCCATCTATAACTAAAAAATATTATTCAAAAAAAAAAGCAACTGAATGGTGGCACATGCCTGTAATCCCAGTGGCTCAGGAGGCTGAGGCAGGAGGATTGCAAGTTCAAAGCCAGCTTTAGCAAATTCAAGACAAGAAACAATTCAGGGAGACCCTGCCTCTAAATGAAATTCTGAAAATAGGACTGGAAATGTGGCTCAGTGGTTGAGTGGCCCTGTGTTCAATCCCTGGTTTCCCCCCTGTCAAAAAGAAAAATTTAATTGAATAGTTTCTCTACAAATCAGATATTGGTTAAATTATTATTTGGTTCTTGGAGATCCATAAAAGTCAAACTAAGGTGGGGAAGATACAAGTGAATTAAACTATAAAGGAAATATCAAAAGCAATAAAGCACTATAAAGCCACTAAATAACAAAACACGATCTAAAATAAGAAATACTAGGGGAAGTGAAGAATTAATGTCAAGATACATACCTTGTATCAGTGGCATTTCCTAATGGCCACATCAAGAAAGCAAACAGATTCATCTGTGTTATGGGACAATGGGAGAATACCAAGTGGCAGGTCTGTCTATATAAAGTGACTTGCCTATAATTAAGACAGATAATTGCGTCCTTAGTTACACTTTTATTTTTGTTTATCATAGGTAATATTCCTAGTAAGGATTATTAGATGGAAATTATGGTGATGATTAATGCTAATTATACATGAAATAATTCACCATCATTTCTTGTTGAGAAATAATGCTCATTTGGAAAGAAATTGACATTTTAAACTGTAGAAAGTGCAAGAAAGAAAAGGCAATATTAAAACATTATCAGAAAGAATAAAATTAGTGTCTAAGACCTGTCATTATACACTTCAGAAGAATATAAAGAGTAAACAATAATTATTACATTAGTTCACTTGAAAATTTTTATGTCACATCTTGAAAACACAAAATACGTTTTAAAGATTATTTTATTTAACCCTCACAATACTAAGGTTATCACCCTCTTACAAATAAACAACAAAAGTTTGAAGACTCAGCAATGTGCTTATGGTCATTCAGCTGGTGAATGACAGATCTGGACTTACACCCAGACCTGTCTGATTCCAGACTCTCTGCCGAATTGCCTGGGAAGGCAGAGTTCACAAAGTCCAGAGAGAACAAGGAAACAGTCCTTCAGCATCCTCAGCACACTGTTCCTCCCCATCTTCCTAATGACAACCTATGGGGAAAATCTCATGGGTCATAGACTCAGGCAGAATGTCACACTGTCTGGCAGAACTTCAGCTTAAAAGGTCAATAAGCTTCACAGTAAAGCCTTTTAATCATCCATGGAAAATAAATTGCTCATATTTCTGTTTACTAAACAAAGTGAAGGCGAATTTATTATGTTCATCCTTTGGGTACATTTTCTGAGAACCAAAAAGTCAACAATGCATAAACCATAGCAGTCTGACCAGATATCATGTTGTCTAAAAGGTGTTTTAAATGCTGCTAAACCAGAATAAGAGCTATAAGCACCCTGGGAAGCCAAAGAAGTATGAATCAAGTGAAAGAAATACAAAAAGTCAAACTAAGGTGGTGAGGATACAAGTGAATTACACTATAAAGGAAATATCAAAAGCCATAAAAACCTAAAGGAATGAGTCAGTCTACAAAGGTTAGAAACAATCAATAATTAGCATGGTGCAAGGAAGACTGACTAGGAGGAAATTGAGAGAGAACCTTTAGAATGGATTCTCAGGAAAGATTGCTCTGACTATTAAATCTGTGAGTTTTTAGAACAATCTATCCACCACAGGAAGCTGTGAAACTGCCATTATTTAGGACAAAGAAGGATTAGGCTCTCAGAACCACTAAAAGCAAGTGCTAGAAGATACATTAGTGGGAAATGAACAGAGTCCTCTTTCTATTGTTTACTTCTTTCAACACAACTGTGTTTGCTTTGTCCTTGACAAAGTTATTTGTTAAAAGATGCAGATTTTCACTTGGCAACTGAGTTTAGACTCTTTTTTGTCCACCACATAGAGTTTCTGGGAACTTGCTTAACTATCTCATGAAGAGCCACATCTGTTATGGTTATCATAATGACAAAAAGACTTTCTTGCTTTAACATACTTGCTATGGAAAAGTCAGAATATACAAACAAGCAATTCATCATTGCCAATATTATAACCATCCAGGGATAAAAATGGCAGCAATTCTGTGGACAAACTTCTAAATATTTCACAGACTTAAGTGCCAGTGTTTGTGTATGTACACAATTACCTAGGTTTGTATTTATGAAGATTATAATTATACCATAAAGGCTCTTTTTATTATTTGCTTACTTATTTAACATGTGATTATTATCCCCCTATAATTAACTTGCCTTGTAAGTATTATACTACAGATTGTATCCATAGTATTAACAGAAACAACTATTAATTCTTAATTGGACACTAAGCAGGCTCTGATTTCTTACTATTATATAATGCTGCAGTGCCAACCCTAGTACATAAATTTTTGTCATAGTTCCTTCAGTTTTTTTGTTGCTATGACCAAAAGACCTGACAAGAAGGATTCTAGAGAAAAAGTTTATGTGTGGCTCACAGACTCAGAGGTTTCAGTCGATAGATGGCCAACTCCATTGCTTTTGACCTGTGGTGAGGCAGAACTTCATGGTGCAGAGAGAAGCAGATTAGGGACATGATACCAGGAAGCAGAGAAAGAAACTACTCCTTCCACCAAGGATAATATATAAACCCAAAGGGCAAGCCCCCAGCAACCCACTTCCTAATCATTTAAAAGAAATTTGAATTGCTGGGTGAAAGGGCTTGCTAAATTTAAATAATTCCTTAAGAACCCTCTAAAACCAATATACTTGCAAAAAGCAGTAAATGAGGGTCTGGAACAAGTTGCCCAAGTGACCACAGGCTGATTCTGTGTAGCTCAGTTTCCTCATCTGTTCAATAAGATTCTTAAAACTACTTTATATGATCACTGTTATGATTTCATAGATAAAATTATGCAAAGTACCCAGAATAGTACAATTCAGAGAGAAAACTTATAAATGTTTACTTTATTATTATCATGATTGTTTCTAATTAACATTCTCATAGAAGCTATTTTCCCTCATCCTACAGGACAATATTATCACAATTTTTTTTTCAAATGTAATAGATTAAAGAACATTATAGTATTACTATTTTAACTGTCCTTCATTGATTAATAATGTTAGGATATTAGAGTGTATTTATCAGCCATTTGTAGTTTTTCCTCTGCATCTCATGGTCCTTTGGGCTTATTTCACTGCTGCAATTTTTGTTTTCTGGTATGTCTAAGGCTCCTTCCTTCCTGTCTAGAAGGTCACCAACATCTTGCAGAATTTGAAGTAAAACATATACAGTACTAAAAAAATTGTAAAACAAAATACCCACCAAGTTAAATAGTGAAAGAGTGTCTTTACAGCTTAGACCAAGAAAACGATTAAAAAAAAAAGAGGACTTAAACTATAACACCTGAGGAACACACACAAACACATCATCATCTTCCTCATTATCAAGAATTTGTAGCCAGGCATAGTGGCATGAGTTTCTAAGCAACTTATAAAGAACTTGTCTCAAAATAGAAAAAAAAAAAAAATATATATATATATATATATATACACACACACATACACACACACACCCACCCACACACACACACACACATGGCTGGACATGTGGCTCAGTGATTGAGTACCTCTGGGTTTAATTTCCACTGCCAAAAAAAAAAAAAAAAAAACAGAATTTTAGGTGGACATAATAATTTTTTTACAGTACACATAAGGAATCTGGCATAAATAAAAGGCAAGCATTTTAAGGAGGAAATATAGAGATTGGAATTTAAGTACTTGTATTTTTAATCTGTTATTTTCTACCAAACTGTGTTGCATTCTTGTCATAAAACTATAAATCAAATTTCAGTGGTATCTAGATACCTGGTTAAATACTATGTAGATGTAGTTATAGATGTTTTTACACTTTTTATGATTAAAACCTCAAGGTCTTAAAAAGTCCCAGACACTTTCACAAGCAGGTGCAATTTCAATCAATGTTTCTATTTCTGCTTATAAATTTCAACATTTAGGTCTCTGAGACTTTCAGGGTTGGGATCCCTTGATCACTGGTTATATACTACTAGTATATCAAAAAGGAAACTAGATTAGAAAACTAAAGGACTAATTTTAAGTAACTAGCTGACATGCCAAAGTCATTTAAGGTTTAATTGGTTTTTCTCATCTTAAAAGATAACAGTAATAACTTGTTGATCTTTAAAAAAAGTTAGAATAAAACTGATAAGTCATATAAAAATTTGTAAACAATGAAATACTATCAAAGTTTCTGTTTCTCATCATTAATCATACGGAGTTCTGTAGATCATGGAATTAAAATTTAGAATAAGTATGTAGAACTGGAACTACTATCTCCTTCTAAGAACTAGAGCAAAAAATCAAAAACAAAAAAATTCAAAATACCTAACTTCCCTAACATTATACAGTCAATTTTTAAAATGTGCATAAATATGTAAGTTAAGTTATAAATACAGCCAGTTATTTAACCCACCCATTCTTATTTATGCCTGCTCCTTAATGATGCAAGAAAATATATTACAACTAATTCCACAGAAATGTAAATAATCATGAGTATGAACAACAATAAACCAAAACTTGGATACACTACAAGAAATGGATACATTACTAGAAGCATTTAACTTACAAAGATTGAATCATAAAGAAATGAAAACTCTGTACAGATCAATAACAAGTAGAGAGATGGAAACAAAAATAGATATTCCCCCATTGCAGAAAAGTCCAGCTTCTATGGTTTCACCACTGAATTCCATAAAACATTCAAAGATGATAAAAATAGGAAATCCTGTCCTTTGTGACAACATGGATAAATCTGCAGAAACTTATGCTGAGTGCAATTAGCCAGACATACATAGAAAGACAAATCCTTTATGATCTCACATATATGTACAATCTGAAGAAGTTAAAACGCAGAGTTGGTCAGTAGAATGATGGTTACCAGGAGGTAGGAGATTGGAGAAAATAGATGTTGGTGAAAGGGAGTATACATTTATTTACAAGACAAATGTTTTCTGGGGTTCTAATGTATAATAGTTAAGAACATTGTATTATGTACTTGAAATTTGCTAAGACAGTAGATATTAAGTGTTCTCACCATGTACACACATATGACAATTAGGTGAAGAGATCGGTGTATTAACTAACTTTAAGCTGTTAATCATGTCCCAGTATATTTGTATGTTAAATACAAGTGTAGTCTAATGTAGGTTCAGGGGTGACTGGATGTGTGAGGGGACTAAAGGTTTAGGAGCAGGGATACATAGCATGAGTGTTTTGTCAGCTTCATATTCCCAGTGCCTAACAGAACGACAAGCATAACAAAACTGATTGATGAATGAATGAATGGAGAGAAGGGAAGGTAGAGCTTCTTATGGAAGGTCCTGAATTGCATGGTAAACATTTCAGAAATCATCTTTCTATTTCAATGACTACTTTGAAGCATTTAAGTATAAGCATGACAAGGTCAGATTTGTTTTACAGGTAAGTGATAGCAGAGAATAAGATTGTCTGGGAGGATTAGAGATAGGAATAAAATAAATACATATATGTATGTATGTATGTATGTATACACATATATATGTTATATATATATATTATAGGTACATGTTTTGTAAATTAGAGTTTCTGAATATGTTTTATTCACTTTTAATTCAGTAGGATCTAAATATGGATATAGATATAAATAATATAGTTTTTATAATATAGATATATAATATGTAAATAAATAATATGTATTATTTATATTATTTATTTATAATATATATATTTAGGTCCTACTGAATTAAAATTGTCTAAAATATATTAAGACACTCTAATTTACAAAACATGTACCTATAATTTAAAGTTTCCAGCATTTATGCAAGTACTTAGCAAGTATACATAATACCTAGCAGAGAAAAATATCTAAAAAAAAAGAGAGAAAATAAAATTCAATCTGAACACAAGAAAAAATGTTATATTTTTAAAATTTGAAAGGAATGATCAAGAGAAAAAAAAAGAATAAAGACAGTGACATTCCCGAAGCAAAGACAGTTTCCAGAGGGAAAATGTACTTAACAGTGCCAGGACCTCCCTTTAGACAGACTAACAGAACTGAGTTTAGCAATCAAAATACTATCCTAAATTTTGAGAGGGAATGTTGGGGGCCGCCAATCAAGTCAAGATGGCGCCTGGCAGTTTGCCACGAGGAGTGGTTTGTGAGGCAATGCCACCGAGCCATTAAGATGATGGAAATTCCTTATTGTCTGACTGCTGTATCTAGATGATGCTAATTGAGTCAAGCTGTGTGTAATCAGTTAGGTATATATACCTCTGCTGTTCCGCAATAAAGCGGCTCTCACTACCTTGAGTGCCCGCTCAGTTCCCACTGAGTTTCCCTGCAATAAAGCAGTTCCCGCTTCAACCTTCACAAGTTGCTTGTCACCTCCTGGTTATTTTGCACAGCCAGACTGCGGCAAGGGAAGTTATATTTGATTGTTGAGGGTAGAAATTAGCTAGCAAACGATGAAGATACAGCAGAGAACAGATTTTTCTTTCTTAAATGCTGGCAGAGGACAAATGAAGAAAATCAGTGATGGTGTTAATTAATTAACTACAAAATGAATTATTTTCTTCAAGATTAATATTAAGCATATCATTTTAACCATATAAGTCTATCGTTTTTTGCTACCTTGGTATTGTAGGCATACAATGATTATGATATAGGCTTGTATCTCAAAGTGGTTTGTAGATAATAAACGCATGTTGAGATTTGTAGCACTCAGGAGTGAAATGAGAGATGGGGAAGAAGACAAGAAATAATTATACCTAAGAAAATTTTTAATAGGTGAACGAAAGTTAGTCAAGCTGTCTCAGTGTAAGATTCATCACAAGCAGAGCCTGAGATTGAAGCTTCTATTCTGGTACTTTAAGAAATTGACCCTCAGCAGTGGTAGTAGGAAATAGAGAAAAACAAGGAAGGTTGTTTTATCAGTTTGGTCACATGAAGCCACTGCAGACTGCTCACACAGCTCTGAAGCCAGAGGTGGAGCCAAGAGGATTTGAAGGGCCACATAAGAAATATCTCATTCACAGATCAAAGGCAGAAAGGCAGCAGAGATAATGAGAAGTGATACAAGGTAAGTCTTCCTGTAGTATGTGCCAGGAGTGATTTTAAATATTCATGTTGTAAGAATACTCAATCTGAAGAAAGGTATGTGACACAAGACACTGGAGAAATTGGTTGAGCTTTAAATGTCATGTTAAGAAATTTTGAATTTATTCTGCAATCACTGGCTTATAAATGAATAGCATAAAAGGATACAATAATTATAAGTACTTCTATCTGTAATAAAACTGTTTGCAAGGATCAGGACAAGACATACTGTTTGAATGTAATAAATGAAAAAAAGGAGAAATAAACAACTTTGTAAAGGTGAGATTTCTGCTTCAGAAAATGACCTATCAGGTCAATGATTGAACTTGGGGGTAGTTTTGCCGCCTAAGGGAATATATCAGCTTTTTTGCCACTGTGACCAAAAGACCTGACAAGAACAATTTTAAAGCAGGAAAAGTTTATTTTGAGGTTCTTGGTTTCCGATTTCTTAATCCCAAGATGGCTAACTCTATTTCTTAGGGCCTGAGTGAGGCAGTACATGATGATAGAAATGTGTGGTGGAAGAAAGTGGCTCAAAACATTGCCCCAGGAAGCAGAGAGAGAGAGAGAGAGAGCTCTCCTCTCCAGGGAAAAATATATACCTCAAAGGCACACCCCCATGACCCACCTCCTCTGGCCACACTCTGCCTGCCAACAGCTACCACCCAATTAATTCCATCAGGCAATTAATGCACTGATCAGGTTGAAGCTCTCATAATCCAATCTCTTCACCTTTAAACTTCCTCATATTGTCTCACACATGAGCCTTTGGGGTCAATTCATATCAAAACCATAACAGGGACATTTGGCAAAGACTAGATTCATTTTGTTATGCATAAACTGTGGGGAAGTATGTTACTGAAACTAGTATGCAGAGGACATAGATCCTACTATTTATCAATACATGTGATAATCCCCAATAACAATGGGTTATCCAGCTCCAGTGTCAATACTGGCTGAGAAGAAATCATAGATAAGGTACTTCAACCTGTTCAAAGATACAGATAAACATATACATATATTTATGCATATGTGTGTGTGTGTGTGTGTGTGTGTGTGTGGTTGTGTGAGTGTATACATATAAAGTTTGAAGGCATTCAAAGAAATAAAAAAAATAGTAAAGAATTTTCAGGTTTAAATCTATTAACAGAGGAAAATCCAGAGAGACTAAAGTTTTAACATGATAGATTTGAAGTTGTTAACAACATATATCTTAACAATACTGAGCTCTTTAACCAATGATCATAGCACACTTCTAAATTTATTAATCTTTCTTTAATCTCTCTCAACAGTGATTCATACTTTTCATTGTAGTGGTATCTCATGTTCTTTAATTTTTAATTAGCTTCCTGAATACTTTTGTCTTATCCTGTTCTTGTAAATAATTTTTATTCCATCTTCCATCTGTATGTTATTATTATACAAATAGCATGGCTTTTGGTATTTATAAAATTTGTTTATTAAATCTAGAATAATAAACCTTAAGTTTTTAATATTCTGCAACAAACTTTATCTTTTATGATTTCATTTTTATGTAATTGAAGGCTCCACTGAATTCCTAAAATTATTTGCTCTGACCAGTTTGTACAGAACTTTTTTTCTTTCCATTTTTTTGGTACATTATTGTTGTACATAATGATAGGATTTGTCATTATATATCCATACACGCACACAATATAGCGATTTCACTCCCCAGCATTTTCTTCCTTGCATTCTTTAGTATCAAAAATAAAATTGATAGCCCCCAAAATGCATCAGATTAAATGTATTTCCTCTGGCTAAACCTGGTATAGTAAGTTTTATGTGGTATGGAGGGGAAAAAACTTACAATTTTGGCCCAGCAAGCCCCAATGTGATTTATGAAGGAATTTAGCAGAGCCCTCAAGGGTTCCAGTAATCATAGTTAACAAAATTTTAAACTCCAGGCAATTGTCAAATTGCTGTATTTCTTAAATGAAACACTTACATTGAGTGAAATGAAATAAATAGTAAAATAGAAGCACAACGCTGAAAATGGGACTATTTTGAAAACAATGCAAGAAAATACTTATAAAAAATGGGTGATTTTGAGTATAATCAAAACTTAAAGTACAACAAGGTAGGATGAAACTAAAGACAGTTAAGAAATCCAGAAAAATTCAAATTTCATACCAAAGGCATGGAACAAAAAACAAAATAATGAGGGCGTGCATGCACACACACACACACACACACACACACACACACACATAATTTCTATCCCTATAAAAATAGAAGCATCCAAAGAGTTTTTAGTTAAAGTCTAAAGATTTAAATCCTTGCTCAAATTTATGCTACTATGCTATTTAGCAAATTTTCCTACACTCTCTAAACCTTAATTGGTTTATCTGTAAAATAAACTATTTTTTCTTGAGATTAGATAAGAAAAACACCATTGTTTCTTGTACTCAGTAAAAGCTTCATTACGGGATTCATTTAGAGAAAAGATTTTTTTTTTCCTTTGATTCAGCAGCATTCTACACTGGCTATGTCTCTCACAACAGTAGACGCATAAACTAAATGGTAATGGTGACCTTGTGTGCATTTGATTTTCAGAAATTATGGCATAATAGCAAAAGCATCCATGCCATATAAAAAAATCAATTCCGGGTAGATTAAAAACCTAAATGTGAAAGGCAAAACCATAAAGCTTTTACAAAATAATATGGAAGAATAAATTAATGTCCTCAGTAAGAAAGGATTTCTTAAACAAAACACAAAGAACAGTGACTATGAAGAAGATTAATAAATTTAACAATGTTAAAATTATGGTCATAATTTTACCATCTTCAAAAGACACCATTAAAAAAGGTGAAAAGCCATAAAATAGAAGAAGCTATTTGCAACACATCCAACTGATAAAGAACTTACATCCAGATTTTATGTGAAGAAAACTCCTAAAAAGTCAGACAACCCAATTAAAAATATATGTAAAAGACTTAAAGCTGGCATTTCACAAAGGGAAAGCCAAACAACTAATAAACATATAGAATGAGGCCAAGCATAGTGGTGCACACCTGTAATCCTCACTACTTAGGTGGTGAAGCAGGAGGATCACAAGTTCAAGGTCAGCCTACTCAGCTTATTAAGACATGTAAGCTTTTTATCACTGTGACAAATGCCTGTGAAAAACCAGTTAAAGGAGGAAAGATTCATTTTGGTTCACAGTTTTCCGTTCATGGTCTGCTGGCTTTATTGCTCTGGGCCTGAAGAAGTGTAGAACAGAATTCCAGAAAGGCATGGTGGAGGAAAGCTACCTAGCTCATGGCAGACAGAAAGCTCAAAGAGAGAAAAAGAGAGAGAAAGGGGTCCAGGACAAGAGAAAGCCCCAAAGGCATATCCCCAGTGATCTACTTGCTCCAACCAAGAACAACCTGCCTAGAGTTTTCACTACTTCCCAGTAATCCATTCAATTATTGAAGGATTAATCCACAAATGAGGCCACAACATTTATGATCCAATCATTTCCCCAGAACCCCACATCTGAACCTTGCTGCACTGGAGACCAAGCCTTCAACACAGGAGACTTTGGGTAATATTCCAGATCCACACCATAACAGTTGAGGAGACTATTCAAAGAAGTACAGACCTGGAAAGTGGTGCCCCTTCCCAACATTGGGATCCTTACTTCCTAGGGAAGTTGTGTTTGCAGCTCACAGGATAGTAAAGTTGTCTAAGCTAAAGTTAGCTCACAATCACTGGACAAGCAGAAAATACCCCACCAGGTGCAAGAGGCTCCAGGACTGGCAGATAGACTCTAAGAGAGGTCAAGACATCACCACGATGAGACACCATTTCATCAACAAGGTGGCAGGAGCAAGAAGCCAATGGCAGCTCATCAACAGAAATCTCTTTCTCCTGCAAAGTTTTTCCAGCATGCTCTATCACCTGCACTTCAAAGGTGAAAGGCAATCAACCGGAATTAGCAGGAAAGGGACACAGAGAGACTTCTGGGATACTGTTAATGTTCTAGTACTTCACATGTGTGGTAGTTACTTAGGTGTTCTCATTAGAAGTATTATGAAACTGCAAAGCTAGTTTTATACATGTTTCTGTATATATCCCAATAAGATACTGATTTTTAAGAAGCCACAAGGTATTTGCTAAGCCATTTAATTTCTCTTGATCTTCAACTCCTCATCTCTAAAAAAATGGAAACAGTAATATCTGCCAAGTTATATCAAGTGATGCTCAATTAAAACAATGAAAAAATAAATAAGGTAGCAAGTGTTTTGAAAGACATGGGAAAATATAAAATCAACAAAAGGAATGATTACATCTCCAATAATTTTGAAAAGCCCAGTTAAAAAATAATGTGTGCATTGTCCAGGTTTCTCCAGAGAAACAGAACAAATAATATATAATTCATTGGATATATCTCTTTCAAGATATATATATATATGTGTATATATATATATATATATATATATATATATATATATATATACATATATATATATATATCTTCTATCCATGTATCTCTTTCTAGATACAGAGGTCTATATTTATTAAAAGAAGGAATTGCCTCACACTTGTGAAGTCTAAGGAGTCCCATGATCTGCCATCTGAGACTGGAGACCTAGGAAGGATGATGCTGTAGTTTCAATCCAAGTTCAAAGGCCTGAGAAAGAGAGGTGTCAGTAAAGTAAGTCCTAGTCAAGAGCAAAAGACTTGTCTCCCAGTTCAAGAAGTCAGGCAGAGAGTGTGAATATTCCCTTTCTCCACCATTTTATTCTATGCAGGCCCTCATAGGATCAGATGATGCAATGCCCACCCCCACTGGGAAGAATAATCTGCTTTATTCAGTGGACCTATTCAAAGCTTATCTCAACTAAAAATTCCTTCATAGTCATATCCAGAAATAACGTTTAGCCAAATAATTGGACTCAGCTCATGGCTTAGTGATATTGACACATAAAATTAACCATTGTGAAAAGTAAACACCTACTAGTAGTAGGGTGATAGTACTGCCAAAACCAAGAACTTCTAAGTTTGTTATTATTCTTGCATTCATTGAGAATCAGAAGCACACACATAATTATTTACTCAAAAAGTAATTGTCTGGCAATGTGACGCATACCTGTAACCCCAGTTACTCTAGAGGCTGAGGCACAAGGATTGCAAATTTGAGGCCAGCCTTAGCCAATTAAAGAGACTTCTCTCAAAATAGATAATTAAATGGGCTAAGAATATAGTTTGGTGGTAAATCATCCTCGTATTTAAAAAAAATGAAAAAGAAAAAAGTAAACGCACTATCACTATTTGAAGACTATATTGTTCAAGCTACAAATCATCTATTCCAACCTTTAATTGTAAACAGCAGAGAGATATTGCTGCCAGAAATAATATTTTCAGCTGCTGAATTTCAGGGTCAGAATTGGAACTCAAATCTCATGACACATAATTCATGTCCTTTCCTGAAAACCACACTTAGGATCTAAACGAATCCCCTAAGTATTCAGAAATATTGTGAGTATGAAAATGAATGCCAGCAGCAGCTACAGTCTACTTCCCTTTACCCATTTGATCCTTTTTGAGTGGGTTTGAAGCTAAGACTTATTACAGATTGGTAGCCTCTGGCAGTGTGAGGGGAAGACAAGCCTGCCATAATGGAATAAAAAATGAAAAGTGTGAAAAGATGTAATGGAGTGACATAAAATCCTTGCTCAATGCCTGAATGAATTGTCAGTATTTGGCCACTGTAGTCTGTTGGGCTGTTCTTAGACACAAACCAGTGAGATGAGTAGAGTGGAGAGAGAACATGCTGTTATTTACATTTCTGGAATCATATGTATCTATAAGTTACAGAAGGGATGGCAACAGATATGGATTTTATTATGATATTTAGTCTTGGTTAAAATTCAGTTTAAATCAAATATTAGAAGAAAAGTTCAAGCATCACTTGAATCTACTTATATTTTTAAATAATAAATTCTGAACGAATTCTGCTGTTGGGTTCATTAATTAGTTAGTGAAATGCACTTACAGTAATTACTGCATTCTCATTGAAATTTGAAGGTAGGGTATTTGAAGGACCTGTGTAGAAAAAGTCTTTCTTACTTAAAATCAGGAACCCTGAGCCTTTTGTTAAGTTTTGACTTATATAAGAGTTTAAATGGCTCTGACACCTTCCATTACCTATGGAATGTAAACTGCAGCCATTCAGCAGCTGGATGACAGTGATAAAGTGCAAACTAATGGTGTTCACCCTCTGCACTAACCCTGATGTACCTGGCCTTTTCAAAACAGGGAGGCTAATGTCTAACAAGTCATGTAAAAGTCAGAGTAGATGAACCTTAAAGAAAATGCAGCAGAACACCCTTTGCATTTCAGTTTTCTTTGAAATATCATCACTTTAAGTTCAGTGTCAGTGCCAAAAGCCAGTGATCATAAGTTTTGAAATGTGTATTAACTTAACCAGAAAACAATCCAGTATTAAGGAGGTTGAATCAGTTGCTATCATTTGACAGTTTTAGCACTTTGCTTTTGCTTTGGTAATCAAGGTCCTGGAATTAGCTTCAAGATACTTTTCCCTGAAGTTAAAATTAAATAATTTTCAGTGAAAAACAAGAGCAGCAGTTTATGAAAATATTAATTAGTTTCACCATCAAAGATACTAGAAATGTAAGGCTACCTTCTTGAATGCCTACTACGTACAGATGTAAACTTGCAAGAGAATTTTTTTTCATTTTTACCCAATTACCCCATTAATCAACTTCAGTTAAAATTCAGAGAAATTTAAAAATCACTCAAAGTCATGAATTTGGTAAATCAAAATAATAAAACCTGATATTAGTCATGTTTTATGTTGGTTGGTTGGTTGGTTGGTTGGTTTTAAGTATATATAGCACAACTCCTGATGGAGAATGAGATTTTTCTATTCGCACTGCATTTAGAGGAGTAAAGATGCATAGGGCATACATTTGGTTGGTTGGTATACATATATTCATTTCCTTTACTGATAAAATACTGAGTCTATTTCATATTTCTGATAATGGAATGGACAAAAGGGAAGAGGCTGTCAAAGAAGATACAATTGGAGAAAGGGAAATTAAAAAAAAAAAATAGAATAGAAGATTAGTACATCAGGACTTAGATGATCTGAAGTCCAGGGCATATCCCCCTAAGAAAACATAATTAGGAGAAAAAGATTAGGACTTCAGAGAGGAAATAAAATACTTCCTCAGTTCTGACTTAATCTACCTAAAGGTTTTATAGTTGTGATTTGTATCTCTCCACTTCCTTCTTTTAGAGACCTCTTAAATATTTAACAGCCTTGCACATTCGCCTTTAACAGAAACTTCAATAGAGAAAAGGCTCAGTAGGGGTTGATCTTTCAATAATTTTAAGTTATGGTTGTGGCCCACATTCTTAGGACAGGACTTTAAAAAGTCATGTCTCCTTAGGGTGAGGTTGGGATATTGTTTTTCTCTCTCAGAAATCTGAGGTGAGAACTTTGACCAAGTACTGTGTTTCCAATTTATCTTGTCCTTCAGTATCCTTCAAAAGGGACCATGCTAAAAGTTCTTCATGATAAACTTTAACGATATGGCTATTTAGAATGAAATTTTATATTTTTCCATCCATACTCAATTATTCCAGCAGGTATCTTCCTCAGAGTATCCACCAAGTATTAAAAATTAATAATTGGACCACATGTGTTATTGGACCACTGGAATTCCATAAATTTTTAAGTCATATGATATTTGGTATTTTGCATAAAAAGGAAAGAATTTGAGATTGTTGTTGAAGTTAAGAGTGAAACAGTACTTTTTAACTTGGGGCAATTTTGCTTCTTGGAGAGGCATTTGAGAGCTACTGTCATATACTGGGTAGTGGCCAGGAATGTTGTAAAACAATAAAAAGAAACCCCTCATGCACCCAAAACCCCAAAATATCTGATCCAAAATATCTATAGTTCCAAGTTCTAAACTCCGGTCTAAAGGATGGTTGAAAGACATGCTATCAGAGTACAAAGTAATGACACAATTGCAGGGTTAGGATGAGCTGTGAGATACCAGTTTCTGTTCCCACAGAAAAGCTTGTCAGTGAATTGCCTATAGAACAGATTGACTTAAATAAGAAGGGAGGATTGTAAGGCTCCTAAGTGAGAAGTGGGGTTGATTTAATTAAACATACAAGCAAATATGGGGAAAAGAGCTGAGAAGGTAATTGGCACAAGCTATAGGTATATATCAGCTGTCACCAATTTATGAGTAGTGAATTACATAGAGCTCATATAGATAAAGAATATAGCCTTCAATTTCATTTTTGGATGAGAAACTAGAAAGCTCACTTTCTTTTACAAACTTTCTAGTATGAAGAAAAAGCATGATTATTTTTTCACTGAAATTATTTTTTAAAATAAAGTATATAATTTGAGTTGTATGAATATACCCTTTCCTTCTGGGACCTAATAAAGTAAAACAGAATGAACATGCTTTGTTACCTATTAAATGACCCTTTCTTCAGGCATCAGTGGTATTTCATATTATTATAGCATTTGAGTGTTTTAAATGACCTCTAATTTTTTAAAAAAATATATTTTTAAAAATTATTTTCATTGTCAAATAACACTTCAAATGTTTTTATTTGACATATGTTGGTTCACATACCAAAAAATGATGATTAAGGATATAAATTTCTGTGAATCATGTTATTTGATATTACTTTTTCAAGAAAACTAATTAGAAAGGTAGAACACTTCAGATCTGTATAATATTCGATTTAGGGATGTCACTAATTGTATTTCTTGGAAATTACCAACATTTTTCATACTTTTGAAATGTTTCCAACTCTTGGTCAGTTTCTTTTTGAAATTCCATCTATCTGGTATGGAAGAAAGTATTCTGGTTGTTTCATGCTGCACAAGAACCCATTCCAAAGTGTTTTAGTTTGGACAGGGAAAGTTTGCATTGTTTAGTTTTGGGGGTTTTGTTGTTTGGTTTGGTTTTGTTTTCAGCTGAGTAAAATGAAAATATATAGATGCAAATCCAAAACTGTAGAGGGAAAAATGCAGAGAGATAATAAGAAGTACCTGTCGTATGGATATTAAAATGATGCAAGTGATTCACTAACACCAACCCGGGGTATCTCCTTCTACTTTGATAGGAAGAGATAAAGAATTAGTGAAAGGGATCACAGAATTGGGCTCAGAGTTGCTGATATCCCTTCATGATGTAAAAACAAACATGTTCTTTCTTTCTCTAGTTAATCATTTTCAGTTTCACTTAAAGACTTCCAAACACACACAAGTCCACTGTGAATCTATTTCCACACGATATTTTCTAAAGTGAGAAGCATTTTGTGTTAAGCCTCTCTTGGGTTAATATATATATATATATATATATATATATATATATATATATATATATTCTCTCAAAGTTCACAACAAATTTGTAGCACAAATTATCATCACATAAACAATTTTTGGAGCAAAATCATGTCTAAATATGCTTTTGTTAACCATTATATTTTGAGTTCTTATTGTTGCTAAATGTGCTATATATATATATATATTACTTCATCTGGACCTATAAACATTATATCATTGTTCTCATATTCATATGAGGAAGCCAGAGAACAGAAAAGTTAAGTTACTTAACACAAAGTAGCTAAGCAAGAGGCATCAAATGTCTAAATTATACTATACTGCCTCTCAAGCAAGAAGGACAGCCAGCCATATCAGTGCAGGAAAGCAATCTAAACAATCAGTGAGGGTTGAGGTTGTGGCTCAGCGATAGAGGGCTTACCTAGCATGTTCAAGGCACTGGGTTCAATCCTCAGATCACATAAAAATAAATAAATAAAATAAAGGTATAAAAAATTATATTAAGAAAAAGGAATAACTGAGCTCTAATTAATGGGTTAGTGCAATAATGTAATGTTTTCCATTAATTTGTAGTACCAAACAAATCATGATTATTATGAGGAATTCTAAGAATATATATATATATATATATATATATATATATATATATATATATATAATAAAAGTTTAGTCGTTTTAAAAGAAGTAACCCATTTCCAACTCACAACCATGTGCTGTCTTTGTACATTAAAGGAAATTTTACCCATACTAGTCCCCCCTTATTTGTGAAAGAGATTTTCCAACATTTTTAGTGGATACCTGAAAGCATCATGACCTATATATACTGTTTTTTTTTTCTATACATACATACTATGATAAAATTTAATTTATAAATCAAGCACAGTAAGAGAGTAAAAACCATAATTAGTAATAGAGTAATTTTAGTAATCTACTTCAGTAAAAGTTGTATGAATATAATTCCTCTTTATCTCTTAATATTTTTCTTGTCTTGTATATATCCTTCTTGTTATGATTTGAGATGATACGATGTCTATATGATAAAGTTTTGTGAATGATGTAGACATGGAAATATAGCTTTAAGCTACTTCATGAGGGTTACCAGAACACAAGCACTATTATACTACAAGTCAATCTTATAACTGACTTGGCTATTGAGTGATTAATGAATTAGTAGTACATACATTGTGGATACTCTGGCAAAGGAATGATTCATGTCCTTGATGGAACATAGCAGGATGATTCAAAAATCTCATTACATTACTCAAAATTGTGTGTAATTAAAAACTTATCAATTGTTTATTTACAGAATTTTCCATTTAAGTTTTTTGCACCACATTTGGCCAGGGATAACTAAAACCAAAGTAATGAAAACCATGGGTAAGAAAGAACTCCTGTACTTAAAAAGCTGCAGGTTGAGCTGGGAGCAAGAATTAAATATTTAAATGTTTAGCTAAGTAAGTTGGATCTAAGAAATGAAAGATTATAACATTATTTGTAATTCTGGCTTTCCTCAGCTTTGGCCCTTTGATATATCAACAATCTACTTTTACCCTAGATTCCAGTATATATTTCAGTATTCCTCTTCCATGCACTTGTCCTTTCCTGCATTCTTGATTCCTTAGAATCCCAGGGAACTGAAATCAGATATAAAATATATGAGCAAACATTTCCATCAGACCTTTATATATATCCAAGACGACATTCTATCAGTTGTTTTCTTGGTATATTAGTAGTAGATAACAGCTGCAAGGTCATTTAAAGCTCTCCAAATTGCTAATAAATTTTCAAGTGTCAGGGCAATGTCCTTTTTGAAGATATTATAAACACATATTAGTGGAAGGTTATGCCAACAAAGCTTCATTTAGATTTTACAAGGACCACAGAGATCTCAAGTATTCAGATTTTTATTGATAGTTATCCAATTGGTCTCCTTATGGCCTTCTTTTACATATGTATATGCATGTATACTGTATTATTATTAAATTTTATGTGATTATTAACTTTAATGAACATTTGTGGTCATACTATCTTAGAAAAAGGACAGATTCTATTGGTCCCTCATTTCTGGCTCTATTATAGTTTCCACCTATGCTATTTCCCTGCTTTTTTCCTCCCTGTACACAAGTGAACCATCACCTGCGTTATTGTATTTATAATTCTTTCACTTTCTTTTACAAAAGTTTTCTTAATTCAGGTGTTTGAATAAAGAGTGTTTTATTTCAGTTAACTTTATTTCAGAGGATTTTTTTTCTAAACAATATGCTATTTAAGTTCATTTACATCATTGCTGAAATTGGTTGAGTTTTGTTTCACATAAATCATATGATATACAATATATTCATTTATTCTGTTAATGACCACTCAAGTTGTTTCTAGGGTTTTGCTCTTGTGTACAGTACAGCTATAAACTTTCTTATACATGTCTTCCAACATAGGAATATGAGTTTCTTGTAGCTTTGTATGTGGGATTAGATTATTAAAGGACAAAATCTCAAAGTGATTTTATTATTTCATAGTGCCATGAAAAAGTTTATAAGCGATATAAATTCTATAGGACTTCCAATTCTACATATAGTCAAGATTTTTAAATTTATGTCAATATCATGAAGTTAAAACTGTGTCTCATAGTTCTCTTAATTTAGGGTGCCCTAACCATAGATGAGGTCAAACAACTATTTACTAGCCTTATGTATTTCCTGTCATGTGAAATGGCTTTTGATGTTCTTGTATCATTTTTTTTCTTTTCAGTTTCTGATGCTTTGCCTGTTAATTTCTGACTCTTTAAACAGTCTTGATAAAATTTCTTTTCAACTGTTTACTTCTGATAACTTTTTATCATTTGTAACTTATGTTTTCACTTAGGATTATTTTGATGAATAACATTTCTTAATGTTAATATTGTCAATATTTTGTTCCTCATATATGTTCATTGATATATTCTATTAAGATGTTCACAGTTTTAAAAACATATTGAAATTCTTAATCTATCTATGTATGATTTTACTTTTGTGTATAGCTCATCTTTCAGTTCTATCTACTGAATCTTCCTGTACTTTTTCTTACTGATAAGACCCATGTATCTAAAGTTTTATGAGTGCCTGTGTCTACTTTCTGTTCCTGTACCAGTCACATTCTGTCTTCATTTTATAGTCCATAATTAAGTCCTATTAAATGATATGAATAAATTCACAATAAATTGTCTATAGAATGAAATATGAAGTACCAAAGTGAATGAGTTATAGGTATACAACAATATGCATGAACTTTCATGATACATTAGTGAAAAAAGTCCTAAATTATCACATATATGTCATGACATACTTTTTCAATAAAAACAACTAAAATATATATGGATTCCTATGGACACATGACAAAATAAATTATATATAAATAAAATGTATAAATCTGCATTTCCTCAGACTTAAGCTTAGAAAATCCATAAATGCAATTTATTACATGAAGAGATGAAAAGAGAAAAATAATAGCATTATTTCAAATAAGTGTAGATAAAGCATAATGTTATATTTCAACCTAAATTAATGAATAAATTTTAAAATTCTTACTAATTCTGGAAGAGATGGATACATCACTAATTAATCTGATAAAATCATCTTTGAAAACAAAAAGGCAGAGACTATTGAGCCCACATTCATCTGTAGCCACCCACTCCAGCACAGTTTTGGATAAATACAATCTGGGAGAGAAGGCCAAACTGACCCAGCAAGCTGGGTAGTATAATGGCATGGCAGCCTGCATGAAGTCTCATGAGCGAGGAGTGACTCATCCAATGGTGAGAGCAATCTGCTCTCACTTACTTATAAAAACGGAGGACCCTCCCAAATACTGAGCTAAAGATAGAAGATTCTAAGAAAAAATACAAATGACTTCCAACTACAGAAAGAAAATTGGGACCAAGCCAAGGGTACATCTGCAATGATGTCCCATAGATTTTGGGACAGTTCTTGATCCTAATGTTTTAAAATTAGAAAGCAATCTTCTGTTTGAAAATGAAAGGTGGCTACTGAATCTCTTGGCTAAGGGTGCTGCGTTGATGACAGGAAAGTGGCTGTGGTGTGGTCACAAGGAGCACACCATGAAGCTTTGGAAATCAGAAAAAGAAAATGCAACAATTCATTCCATCAGATTTAGCCTGGCCCTTAATTTCTCTGTGTTCTGTTATGAGATTCTGAATTTACCCCCCAATCCCACCCTCATCCACCACTCCCTGAAAAAAGCCCGCTTTCTTGCAAAGACAACTTTTGATGTAACCATGACTGAAATTCTTTCATTAGGTAAAAAGTCCCACAAAAATAGCATGCCAAAGAAACATTGCCTGAGAGATGATTTACCATTGTGGACATTAGATATCCAAGAAGTCTAAGCTGAAGCAGGAAAAGGAGAGAAAAATTAATTGAACTTCTAATTTTTGTCTACTGCATTATCAAATAAACACAGTAGACCATTTGTAACTCGTGCTATCCAACAGAAAGGGCTTCATTTATGATTTGAGACAGTTTTATGTTACTTCTATTTGATTTTCTATCTTTCCTATGTAGTTTTGTGTTTAGGGGAGTAGAGTCAGCATTTAGAGAGTTACACGTTGTGATTTTTGAGGTGCATGTGTGGGGTTGTAGATTTTCATGTTAGTTGTATTTGCGATAGTAGTTTTGGTACATTGTGGCTTCACAAGGACTGGTGTTAAACTTGCTTCTAAAGAGAAGCAAAGAAAAATGCCCACATATTGGTTTGTTGTAGTGAGGGATAAAGAGTTCTTGTCACAGGTGTAGTTACTGTGGGAATTTAAGGTTTAGAGTTGAAGGCTGAGTAGAAATAGAGTTCTCAGTGAATATTTACATGTCAAACTGTATGCTTTTGTAGAATTCACAATCTCAATGTGTGCACCTTTGACAAGAACTAAGGAAGTGTTCCTTTAGAGGAAGATACACCCCACTTTGCTCTGGACTAGGCCAAAAGTGGTTCATAGTACATTGTTTGTAAAGTCACAGTCATCTGCTGTTTGCTTACTTTTTTTTCCTTTTTAATTGTTTCTTTATATTTATACATGACAATAAAAATTCATTTTGACATAATTGTAAAAGCATAGAATATAATTTTTCTAATTAGGTTCCCAGCACTTGCTATTTTCTACCCTCCTCCCTCCCTGTTCCTTTCCTTCTACTCAACTGAACTTTCTGCTGTTTACTTGCAATTTGTTTGTTTGTTATAGTGTCTGGTGGATGTCCATGATGGTGAGATTCACTGTGCAATATTCATATATGTACATAGGAAAGTTAGGTTAGATTTATCCCACTGTCTTTCCCTATTCCATCCTTCCTCCTTTTCCTTCCTTCCCCATTTGCCTACTTCACTGATGTTTCTTTTTTCTTTTTTTTCTCTCCATCTTACTTTGGATTAGCTTCTGTGTAACAGAGAAAACTTTTGACCTTTGACTTTTTAGGACTGGCTTATTTCACTTACCATGATAGTCTCCAGTTCCATCCATTTTCCAGCAAACACCATAAAGTCATCTTCTTTATGGCTGAGTAACACTCCATTGTGTATATATATACCACATTTTCTTATCCATTTATCTGTTGAAGGGCACTTAGGTTTGTTCCATAGCTTGGCTATTTTGTATTATGCTACTATAAACATTGATGTGGCTGTCACTGTAGCATGATATTTTTAAATCTTCTGGATATATGCTAAGGAATAGAGTAGCCAGATTAAATGGTGGTTCCATTTCTAGTTTCTAAGGAATTTTCTTAGTGATTTCCTGAAAGGTTGCCTCAAATTGTAGTCCCACCAACACTGTGTGAGTGTACCCTTTTCCCCGCATCCTTGCCAATGTTTATTGTCACTTGTGTTCTTGATAATTGCTATTCTCACTAGAGTGAGGTAAAAATTTCATTGTAGTTTTCATTTGTATTTCTCAAATTGCTAGAGATGTTGAACATTTTCTTACATATTTGTTGACTACAGTATTTCTTCTTTTGAGAAGTTCCTGTTAAGTTCCTTTGCCCATATATTGATTGGGTTATTTGTATTTTTTGGTGTTAAGTTTTTTGAGTTCTCTGGATATTAATGTCTTATCTGAAGAGTAGGTGGCAAAGGTTTTCTCTCATTCTGTTGATCTTTCTTCACACTCTTAATTGTTCCCTTTGCTGTGAAAAAGCTTTTTAATTTGACACCATCCAATTTATTTAGTTTTGATTTTATTTCTTGAATTTAGCATTCTTATTAAGAAAATTAAGTCCCTGAACCAACATGTTAAAGTGTTTGCCTACATTTGCTTCTAGCAGTTGCAGGGTTTCTGGTCTAAGTCGTAGGTCTTTGATCCACTTCATGTTTTGTGCATGTTAAGAAATAAAGGTTACATTTCATTCTACTACATATGCATTTCCAGTTTTCCCAGTACTACTTGTTAAAAAGACTACAGACATTATTGCCCCTGTGTACATGTATGATTACACTACTGGAGTGAATCTGCACCATGTGCAGCCAGAGGAATTAGAAGTTGTGCTCCACTGGTGTACAATATATCAAAATGCTCTACTGTAATATAAATTAATACAAAACATTTTTAAAAAGGCTATTATTCTCCAACTTGTGGTTTTGGCAGCTTTATCTAGCATCAGATAACTGTATTTATGTGGATTTGTCTCTGTCTCTTTTATTCTGTATCATTAGTATCTATGCCTGTTTTGGTGCCTGTACCATGTTGTTTTTGTTACTATAGCTCTGTAGTATAATTTGAGGTCGGGTATTTTGATGCCCCCTGCTTTGCTTTTCTTATTAAGGATTACTTTGGATACTGAGGGTCTCTTAATTTTCCAAATGAATTTCATGATGGCTTTTTCTATTTCTGTGAAGAACATCAATGGAATTTTGATGAAAACTGCATTGAATCTGTATAGCATTTTTAGTATTATGGCCACTTTGAAAATATTAATTCTGCCTATCCAAGAACATTGGAGATCTTTTCATCTTCTAAGACATTTTTTAATTTCCTTAGTGTTCCACATTTTTCATTGTAGAGTTCTTTCTTCTCTTTTGTTCAATTGATTCCCAACTATTTTTGTTTGTTTGTTTGTTTGTTTGTTTTTGAGGCCATTGTGAATAAGTTGGTCATACTAATTTCTTTTTCAGCAGATTCATCATTGAAGTATAGGAACACAATAGATTTATAGGTCTTGATCTTGTATCCTGCTTACTTTGCTGAATTCATTTATAAGCTCTAGAAAACTGCTGGTGGAGTTTTTTAGGGTCTTCCAAATATGGGATCGTGTTATCAGCAAACAGAGATCATTTGAGCTCTTCTTTTCCTATTCATATCCTTTTAGTTTTCTTCTCTTGCCTGATTGTTCAGGCTAGAATTTCAAGGACTATGTTGGACAGGAGGGGTATAAATGGGCATCCTTGACTCATTCCTGTTTTTAGAGAAAATGCTTTAACTTTTTTTTCTCCATTCAGGATAATATTGGGTCTGGAGTCATAGACAAACTTTACAATGTTGATGTCATTTCCTTCTATTCCTACTTTGTCTAGTGTTTAAAGCATAAATGGGTGCTATACCATTGTCAAATGCTTTTTCTGCATCTATTCAGATAATACATGTGGTTCTTGTCCTTAACTCTATTTATGTGGTGAATTTACATTTATTGATTTACATATGTTGAACTAACCCTGTATCTCTGGGGTGAAACCAACTTGATCACCATCTATTTAATGTATTTTTGTATGTGATTTGCCAGTATCTTATGAAGAATTTTTGCCTCTATGTTCATAAGGTTATTGGTATGCTGTTTACTTTCATCACTTTAATTATTATTATTATTACTATATTTATTTTAATTTAAATGTTTTAGGCAATATAAAAACAAATGTACAAGTAAAGATATAGTAAAAATGAATTGTCTGATAGCCATTACTTCATGCTTATCAATCACAGCAACAAAACATAGAGACAGGGAGAGAAAACATGTTTTAACTTATTTTAGTTTTTTTTTGTGTTTATATTAATGCATGATTATAAATATATTAACAGAGAAGTAAAAAAGTTGAAATGACCGGTAAGTTTGTTTAATGTCTTCTGTCATTCTCATGAACAATGTGAGCATAATTGTTGAGAACATGTGTTTTGAGTGGGCACAATGATGTACACCTATAATACCATCTACTTGGGAGGCAGAGCCAGGAGGATCCCAAGTTCAAGGCTGGTCTGGGAAACTTAATCAGGTCCTACCTCAAAGCTCAGTGGGACATCACTTATCTAGCATGGGTTCAAAGCCCAAAACAACAACAAAATAACATGTGTATTATGTTTATAATAATAATTATTAAAATATTAAATATTAAATTTATAAATATTAAATATATAAATATTAATAAAAATCATACGTAGATTTTTAAAAAGAAAAGATTATCCATTATTGACTTTTACTTGATTTCATCATTTTAAGCCCAGCTTAATAAAGTGAATATTCAGAGGTAGAGAGATTGGGAAGGAGGGAATAAAATTTTGCTTAATTATAGATTTTATCATTTACACAGAAAACTGAAAATAACCTACAAATTATCAGAAGGCAAGAAACTTCTATCAAGATAACTGAGTAATGTCTGGTATACAAAAGTCAATTGCATTTTGTATACCTTCAACACATTAAAGATAAGAGTTTTTAGGGCTGGGGATATATCTCATGGTACACCATTTGCCTAGTATTCACAACGCCTTGGGTTCAATTCCCAGTACTGCCCAAAGCTGGAGGGGGAAAGGAAAAGACACTTTCAAAAAAGTATTAGTGACATCTACTGCCTTAGAGATAACTTTTGTAAGGCCAAGCAGCAGGTCCTTTACTATGATAAAAAAAAAAAAATACACCTTTCACTTTAGTAAGAAAATAAGAAATAACAAAGAAGTGCCTACATCAATAGATGTATGATATTCATTAGCAGGAAGACAAATTGAGCTATAGATTCAAAGCAACTTCAATAAAAATCTGAGATCTTGTTTTTAGAGAGCTACATGTAATATTCCAAAGTTCAAATAGAAAACTAGTATGCCAAGAACAGCCAGAGCATGAGTCTCACCTTGGGGATAGTCACTACCTGTCAGTGGTTTCTGTCAAGGCTTTCAGTTCAAGAATAGTGGAGTGAAAGCAGCAAAAGATGAAGAGGCTCATGCAACAGAAACTCTACCCAAAATGTTTTCAGGTCAAGACTTTACCCTCAACACCAAGGGAAGCAGCTTTAGGAAATCATCTGAATTTGGAATTCACCAAACATGGAGAATTGGAAGGGAAGGTATAGGGAAGGAACATTTTTTTTTTGTAGTTGTAGATGGACAAAATGCCTTTATTTTATTTGTTAATTTTTATGTGGTCCTGAGGATCGAACCCTGTGCATGCTAGGAAAGTACTTTGGTACAGGGACTATAGTCCCAGACCAAGAAGGGGCTTCTTGAAGCTAGTTAATATCTATTTTTCTTAGTCTTTTGTTCCTTAAAATGGCCATATAATTTTATTATTATTTTTAGTCTTAAAGACACCTAAATGAGCAATTGTTGCTACCAGATGAGAGGGCAGGCAATGCCAGTCTTAAGACATCTGATAGGGATGTCTGATAGAATTCTTGGAATTCTATCAGAATTCTAAGGACGCTTTCTTCATTTTATCTTCCCACAATTGCTCAAAACTTTCATCCTTTCCCAAGAACTAAAAGACAAGTAGAATAAGGCTGGTGGCAATTAAGTTATCTCTAATGTAAGGAGAATGAACATTTCCTACTATAAACCTAATGGTAAATGATAGTGTAATATATAAAATTACAGAAACTTTCCAGGGTATATTTGATTCCCAATAACTTGGTTAGAACGCTACTATTTCCATTCAATCAAGAATATTTATTAGAATACAAAAGAAAGTGAAGGGCTTTAAAGGGTAATCATACTCCATCGTAGTTTTCAAAAATAAAATTACACACATCTTGATGTACTCCAACTACCTTTATTTTATAAGGCCAAAAATCATGTGCCAGAACATAGCTATGGGAAAATATAAATTCATTTTTAATAACTAGTTTAATCTTTGATCTGGAGCTCCCATTAGCATTTTTTTAGTATAAAAAGAAAACTCAAATTTCTACTCAAGGTAAACTAATATTGTCTAGTTTTTAAACTGTAAGTGGTAGAGCGCATATTATCATTTGTGAGTCACTGGGTTCAATCCTTAACACCACATAAAAATAAATACAATAAAAGTATTGTGTCCATCTACTAAAAAAATCATAAGAAAAAAACTAGTTCATTTTTTTTTTAAAAAGTCATATTTGTGTATAAATCCACCATAGTAAGAAGTAGACTTTTTCTCTTTTTTGCTTTGGGGCTACTATAGTAGAAGTATACGTATGTATGTGTGTATGTGTATATCCAGATATAGATATCTAGATTTTCTATTGATATAAAACCAAACTTCAAAAATCAACTAACTGCTGGGTACAGTGGCACACACTTGGAATCTCAGCAGCTTAGGAAGCTGAGGCAGGAGGATCACTAGTTCAAAGCCAGCCTCAGCAACTTAGCAAGGCCCTAAGCAACTCAGTGAGACTCTGTCTCTAAATAAAATACAAAAAAGGGCTAATGATGTGGCTCAGTGATTGAATGCCCCCTGAGTTTTCAACCCCCAATACCAAAAAGAAACCAACAACAACAACACATCCTACATTCTAGGAGATAGTTGCACTGTTCTCTTTATACAGTTTTAACCTACAAGTTCCTGTTACACCAGTAAGTTATCGTAAGCACTTTTAAAGACACTTGTATGAAAATCCCAATCTGAAGCAATTATTTTAATGTCAATTAACTTGGAATTTTCTAAACCCGCTATGGTTCCTTTCTTGTCTTTTTTTTTCTCCTCTAGTAAATCAAAATTATCAAGCTGTAGGAATAAGGAAAGGTAAGTGCTGAACCTTATTACAATATTATCAGCTACATACAAGAAGCAAGGAACTGTCCCAAGCTTATCAGATTGTCTCTATTCTTTACAAAAAAAAAAAAAAAAGTATCAGTTAGCTTAAAATGCTGTGTCATGCCAATTGGCACTGGATTTCTGTTTGTTTGGTTTTTTTCCCCTTTTTCCTTCCCTACAATTTCTTCCCCTGGCACAAAAATCGCATATATTTCTTATTCTTTGGTAGAAACTGACATTGACACTTATCCTTATTTTGACTTGGGTTCTGTTTGTTGTTCTCATTGTTGACATAAGTCCCCACTTCAAGAACTAGTCATTGCAATAGAAAAATACTGATAAGGGAGAACCATATAATATTTCTAACCTTCATCCCCACTATGCAGCAAATTTATTACGATTAATTTCATAACTGTTTGTGCTATGTTATTACGACTAAATCCTGTAGTTGGAAATTCTGGACAAGACAAATGCTATCTTTTCTAATGAGTTAACTGAGACCCTAAGAAATAAGAGTGATTTTCCCAAGAATGCTCCATTGATTTTTGCATTACTTTCCTAATTGCAGTCACTCTTCAAATATTTCACAGTGCGTTAGCATTGCAGATTCATCATAGCCAATTCTAATACAGTAGGAAGTTTCATTACATATTTAATTATATTATTAATTAAATTGATGCTGTCCTAATTAAAATAACACTATTCTTGAAATACAAGAAAAGTTAATTTAGATAACTCCAAATGGTTATATAAATTATGTTTTCAAATTGACATGATATTTATAAACAAAAGTGTAGATCTGACTTTTCAATAATTATACTAATGAAGAAAGCAGATCTAGCCTCTTGTAAACAAATGTTTAGGAAACAATTGTTTTGTGAAGAGTTGTGTGATAATTAGGGAATTAGAGCACATTAAACATGGTGCCTTATGAACACATTTCAATTTTTCCTTTTCTTACTTCATCACGTTAATATGATGAAGATAATAACTGAAAGTAGTCATATGAAAAGCCAAGCCTAATAAGACAAAGTTAAATCAGGATAAATTAATCTAATATATTTCTAATTTTAAAAAAATGACATGTGCTACTTTGTATTTTAGAATACTATGTAAAAATGCTTGTCCATGGCTTTCTTTACTTTTGCCCATCTCTTTCCAACATTGAAAATCAGGCCAGTCACTGTGATTTTGTGATTGCTCTTATGAAATTTGCAGGGAATAAAAGCACTTGACCTACATTTTCCTTTAGGATCTTCCTTCAGTAACCTGAGAGGAAAAAAAAAAATCAGAGTTCACAGTGAGAACAATAATCTTTCCTGTACCACCTACTCTTTTGTTCTCAGTGTTCTGCAATCAACTGTGATAGCATTTGAGGACACTAATCAGTCAGATTGAGGTTATTGATCCCAGAAAAAGTGCATGAATGATTTCCTTTTCACTTCTTCATATCTGTGAGTAGCTCCAAATAGAAAACTCAGTAACATCAATGACTCAAAACCACCTATAAACAAATGTGTAAAGTCATAATAAATAAAAATGAAAGAATTTGTGTGATATTATTAGCATTCATATTTGGTTTTGAGAGAGATTCTTGATCAAGGCAGCATCCACCATACAACTACTCTTTCCTATACAGAACTTTGTGAATAGTGAGGGTATAGCTACAAACACTCCTAAATATCTCTTTTGTTAAACCCTTTGATATGTCGGTTTGAGCTTTTGGAGGACCAGCCTTTAGATTCACACTGACATAATAGGGATTTGTGTTTGATCATGTACACAGGAATCGCGTACACAGATAAGTTGTAAAAAATCCAGATTTATAATGAGGTTTTTGTGCCTTTTCCATATATATCCCTTAACAAGAGAGCTTCAGGGTGCCATTTATACTCTCTTGTATCTAAAAACCCCAGTTTCAAATATCACATCCTCATAAGCAGCTAATAGTATGCTATCCATATTGTCTCAGTATGCACTTCAAAGAACCTCATACTGAAACAGTAGATGTATAATTAGCTCAGGAAAGTGGTCAATAAGATGGAATTTTTTGTTAGTCACATCCATTCATCTTATTGGATGAGTATCTCATCACTGGCATTAGGGAGGAACATAATTTATCCTTGATGCAAGGTGGAAGTCCAATTATTAAAATTTTAACAAGTAAATTTGGGTAGTATCAACAGAAGGAGATTCATTAATGAGTTCAAATAATGGATGACTATTTCTAGAAATTGTTGAATTCACTACAGAAATATAAAGAACAAATAAGGGCAAGTAACACACAATTGAAAAACAAGTGTGAAATCCAGATGATCTCACCTCCTGAATGAAAAGAGCAGAGAAAATTAAGGACTGTTATATATGATCTGGTTGTCTGAGTGACTGAACTGTAAAGAAAACTAAACACCTATCCAAGAAAAGTCTGTTTTCAGGGTGCTTATTGGGAAAATTTCAGATTTTGATATTTAAGTGGATTCCCCTAAATGGACTAATGATATCTAAATGGATTTCCCTCTATATATTTTGAATTCTCTACCACCTTTCAATCTTCTGTTCCTGAAGAAGTGCATTGTGTCCTCACTACGTACACACACAAATAACACACACACACACACACATGCACACTCACAATTATATACACACACACCTCCCCTTTATTAAAAATAATTCATCACTTTTCAGGATATGGCCTTTCACCTCTCTTTTTCACCATTCTGACAATAACTGTTATAAGTTAGAATGTAACATTCCTGGGATATTGTTATACTTGATATGTAAGAAAGTGGACTATATAACAAAATAGTTGCAAGATCTTAGCTGGCACAAATTGGCAGAAGCCACTGAAGTAAAGACAGGACTGTATTCTGAAGGTGCTCCATAAAGGTTATTAATACATGTTCTTGACTCTGGGAGAATGCGTTGATATGGAAGTGCACCAGGAAAGCACTAGACTGAACCTCCTGGTTAGGAGTCAGGAAGATATTGCAAACTTGCTAGTAGGATTATACTTAGAAGCACACAGTGGGACAGACCATAATGAAGAAAGTTGAAAGGACAGAAATCCATGGCAAAAACTGAAAGAAGAGATTTTAAAAGTGAAAATATGGAAATGGATATACAGTACATACTGCACCAAATCCTACAGATTCTTGTTTTCCAGATGAAAGTCCAAAGGACCCACCACATACCAAGGCCATAAGGAACATTATGGCAACAGAATCAGCATCATTAAATTTTAGTGGTAACCTCCTCTCCCAACTAGGGTTAATGATGGGGAGGTTGTTATAGAACCTGTCTCACAATGTCGATGTAGATTATATGAACCTGAAAAAAGAAGAGACCAGATGATGTTTCTCAAGCATCAGGAAAAAAAATGTATTTCAATTATTGTAATGACATGAGAATCTGGAGAGGTAGCCAGGGGTGTCTGACATGTGAAGAGTTACTGATCTGATTAAAAGACAGCCATTTGCCTAGGCACAAATAAATGATAATTTTTACCATCAGAGGAAATAAAAATGGATGATTGAGTATCTAATGGAAGTCATCCCAGTAAAAATCATGACTGTTGGTCCAATTTTAGACTGAACTTGTTTTTGCATGAAGAACTCATTGACAGAAATGAGTGTAGCTCAATTGGTAGAGTGTTTGTCTCACAAGCACAAGGCCCTGGGTTCAATCCTCAGCACCAAAAAGAAAAAAAAAAGAAAAGAAAATGTGTATAATTTCTTGAGAAGTCCACTAAAGAAACTATACAGTAATGATTTTCCCACTATTTTCTTCAAATAGTGACCTATGACCATTTACTCAAATAACTGTATATGCAAATAAAGAGACATGCATGGACATTTGAAGACTCTTGGATTCCAGGGTCTGAGTTTGCATTGGTAATCCAAATCCATACCATCATTAGGACCCCTATAAGAAAAGTGTTATATATGGACCAAGTAATAAATGGAGGCCAGGTCACAGTCACATAAGTGGTTGCACTTGGCTGAAAGACCTAAGCAGTGGCATTTCTCTAGTCTATATGTACATTTCAGATTGATTTGCTTGGCAGCTGTTACAAATACCATAGTGGCTTTTGGCCCGAGAAATAAGAACTATAGCAGTGAAAAGGTTAAGTGGAAATTTCCGAAATTACCCCTCTCCCAAGCAAGACAGAGAACTAAAAACAATATATGCAGCCTTTGAAGGATAATGAATATTATGTCTTTCTTATATAATAATCTAAACAAATCACAGAGGTGATTATTCCTATCATTTCTCCATTTAATTCACCACTCCAGCCCTCACAGAGACAGATTGGTCATGGAAAGAAACAGGAGATACAGGTTGCTGTAAATATAGCCCTGACATTCAAGGCATGTGATTTTGCAAATGCTATGATGTTATAACTGTATGACTAGAAAAGGATAACTTATGGAACTTGTGACGCACCCCAGTGGAATAATCACAAGGCAGGTCCCTGGGATTCTGGAAGAGGATTATGCATTCACCAGAGCAAGTCATATGCCTTTTGATAAACCTCAAGTTTTCTGGAGAAAGAACATGCTAAATAAGACAGATATGTGCACAGCTTTCATAAAACAACTTTTGGAATGCTCTTGGGCTTAAGTAGAAGTAAAACAGCTGATCATTGGACATCAAATGACCATAGTTCTTGAACTGCTTATGTAGACCTGGATATGTTAACCATAAAAGATTAGGTCAGCCTAGCAGAAATTTAGCATAAGATGGAAGTGTTATATCCCAAATTAAGCATGAGAAAAACCAAAGGGAACAAGGATGTTGCATGGAAAGGAAATCCCAACCACAGTGGCATAGTGGAGCAAAGCAGCTTACCTTATGCCTATGACATTAAAAAGGGAAAGGAAAAAAGCAGGTTCCCACAGTCCTATTCGAGAATATAATCCCAATACATAAGAACTCCTAGTAGACCTCATCTCTTAAAGGTTCTCCCAGCTCCCAGTAGTGCCACTGGCTGGCAATCAAGCAATCATCAGAAGGGCCTTTGAGAGAGATTCCAGATACAACTGTACCATGTGGTGAGTTTTTTCTTATATTTTTCCAGAAGGAGGAATAAGACTTCATAAGAACTATAAATCATCAAATAAAAAAATTTAAAACATCATTCTTACCAAGAATGATAAGGTGACTTTGTGGCAGCTATGACTTCCACCTTTTGGAAACAAAACAGAGAAATTCAATAATCTGAGAATGAGGGCAGCTTCAGGGAAATTTAAATATTTCATTTTTCATAATTTTTGTATCATTTGTCTTCATTAATATTAGATGACTTCTTTTAAAAGATATAAGATATCAAATCAAATATGTTTCAATCAAAGCTGTTAAAAATCGCATCTTTTGGAATATGAGCTAATAGCTTTTCAGTGGAAGATTGCTACTTTGCATATAGTCTTTAAAAATAATGGAGCTCTGATCATTCATGTACAGTATATTTTTGCCCAAATAAAACTCATTTGTCCATTTATTTGAAAGAATTTACAAATGAAAATTTTTGAATTTTTTCAAAAGTTTATAGACTCATATACACTTTTTTTTTTTTTGCTACCAGACTCATCTGTGGTTGACTAAATGATTTGTCTAAGCCCATCACATTTCCTTTGCCACTCTACCTATAGTAGAGGCCTAATGAACAAATGCAGGAGAAGAAAATGTGAGAGAAGTGTTCTGTGGGACTTCTGGGCAAGGAGTCCTTGCTGCTAAGAGAGAGAGACGAGATGAGCATTTCCTTCCAATGGACACTGCCAACTCTATATTCAGTGACTAGAAGTTGTCCCTCTCCTATTCTAAACATTAAGTTAAACATGGTAGAAGGTAAAGCAAATGGGCTGGAGAGAAACTGAGCCACTGCTTCCATGTCCAACAGCCTGAACTCATCTTATATCTAGACTTTTTATTACAGAGACGGTATCTTTTCTTATTAAAACTGTTTGCACTGGAGTTTCAGTTTTCAGTTAGGAAAACGAAACTTGATAGATCTCCAATTCCTCTAGGGAAAAAAAAATCAACAGAGATCAATTAACTTCTCATCATGAACACATATACATTTCATTATAAAGGATAGAATTTCTCAACTGAAATATACTAGCTAAATTAATGATTAAATTGTATAGTTTTCATAATAAATAATCCTGAATAAGTGACATTTTTTCCTGCTAAAGAAAGGAAATATGTATGTTGACAAAGATAAGAGGAAATTTAGGATATTTGTATTTTCAATTACTTAGTGAGATCCTTACGTATTATCATTTGCTTTATTTACTGATTTTTAGAAATAAAGATATACTTGACCCAGTTTCTGAGCTAGTCTCTTGAGAAATTGTGGGAGATTAGTAACTGGTGTTTGCTCATTGAAAATGATGGAATTGGAACTTCAATGTTATAATCAACCTTAGTCCTGAATAAAACCAGCTTACGAACATAATTCTGAATTCTCTTCATGAAACTGCCTCTTGATTCTAAAACTAGAATATTATCAAGAATGGTAAAGCATGAGAAAAGACAAAAATAAAGATACATATAGCATGAACTTCTCCAAATAGAACAATGTGACTTGATGTTGCTTTAGAATTTATTGCACTTAAATTTTTTTATAAATGATCTGAACAAGGATCATAGATGTTGAAATCTTCACATTAGTAGATGACTTTCTCTTCTGTGAGTAGTGTAATGTCAGACTCTCGTCTCTATAGTCCAGCTGAACAAGGGCAGTGGGGTAAATTACATTCAGGCCAAAGAACATGCCCAGAGACAGCAAGGGAGACATATGCTATACTGGGGAAAGCTTATAGAAATCAGAAACTGTTCCAAAGAAGAGTTCATTGGTATCAGGCTTACAGATAGTATCACTGTCTGTCCCTCATTGTGCTTTGACAAGCAGCTCCTCTTCTCCTTCATATTTTGTCCAGTGGTGGTCATCTGGATGGGCACCATATATCCTTTCCACAGTGACCTCAGTTTCCTGTCAGTCCCCACTCAAAGTTCTTATGTTAGGCTACAGAAGCAGTGACATTATTAGCATTAGCATTAGCTTGCTTAGTTTGCCAGCATCCCAAAGAGCAATTGTCTTGATGTACATGCAAGAAGGTAGCTTTACATACAACACTAACTTTTTCTACTTCCCAATATGCATAAGAGAAAGCAAGTCCTCTAAGATGATATGTATCTGCACTTTCTGGCCCTTGCTAATGGTTCTCTTAACTTGGCTAGTTTTGTGGAAACAGAAAGGGTGAATTGAGCAACATGGTGTCTTACTATACCCTTCTCTCTTTTTTTTTTTTTGGAGGGGGGGTGGGTACCAGGGATTAAACTCAGGGGAAGTTGACTACTGAGCCACATCCCCATTCCTATTTTGTATTTTATTTAGAGCCAGGGTCTCACTGAGTTGCTTAGCACCTGGAAATTGCTGAGGCTAACTTTGAACTCACAATCCTCCTGCCTCAGCCTCCCAAGCTCCTGGGATTACAGGCGTGTGCCACCATCCCCTTCTCCTTTAGTGATGATACACACAATGAGTGGTGAAAGTATTTAAAATCCTGGGTAGATAGAGGAACAGGAGGTGAATTGCATTATAGTTAGTTCAAAGTAATGCATTTTTTTAAAAAGTAACCAAAAATTTAATTAGAAGAAAGTAGAATTGATTTATTTATTAATAATACAGGAAATGTATTCTACTCTTATATTTGGCAATGGTCCTTGAAGAGTACATAGACTGCAGACTCACAGTAATCTCAGAGGCTGACATGAATCTAAAAGCCAACAGCCTCAGGAGAAAGTACTGGAACCAGTTCAGCAGTAAGGTAACTTCAGTGCACTTTTTGAAGGAGTCAATGAGATCTTTTTAAAAAAATTTTCTCTAAAGTTACCAAAGTGGTCAAAGTTGTCTTGGAGATAATCCTGTATTAAGCTGTTGTATTAAGATAAGGATGCATCCTATGAATTTTCAAGCTCCACAATGGCTCTGAGGCAGGTCTGTGGCATCTCTGGGATGACTGTAGTGTGCTCTGTCAACAATCAAAGAAGACTTGCAAGTGAACAACAGATCCATTCCATCTAGCAGTTCAAGGGGGTCTTGGTCTAATCCCGTAGTCTCTATTCAGTTCTTCCCATGGACCCTTCCCACTGGAGGGGTATGTGTGTTATTGTGTTTAGTAATCTTTAAGTTAGCACAGGATGCTTTCAACTAATTACCACTGTTAGAAATTTCAGTACTAAATCTAGTTTCTTTATTTTTAGATTAAGTTCTTAACTCTTCTCACCTTTCCTTTGAAAATAAGCAGAGAACATTGGCCACAGTCAGTCAGTAAAGAGCTAGAAAGTGTTGTGCTGAGGCATAAGAGAGAACAAATCTCCATGCTTTCATCAGTCATTTCTTACTGGCCACTTTTATGCAGAAATATACTGTGCAGAAGAACAAAGGACACGCTATAGGAGTTCTCAGCCTGTGTTCTTCTTCTAAAATGTGAGTCCCTTCAAAGTATACATCACAATTTTATATCCATGTCCTTAGCACAAAAGGTAATTTATGAATTTATAAATTAATGGTGATTTCTTACAGGACAACCATAATTAGAGAAGGAAGTACAAGTTCTATCAATAAGGTCATTGTGAACATGTGTCTTGAGTGCACATATGTGTTCACAGATGGCCTACAATTCAGATATTTCATTATTCATATTCTTAGTGATTCCCTGTGTTTGTGTAATTTCACCTTACTCTTCACCCCCACATATGATGACAGACATACAGAACAACTGTGCCAGAGAATATCAGAGAGGACCAGGACCAGTGGACAATGAAACAGTTGAGATAGGCCCTGAAGTATGAGATTCAGACAGAAGAAGCAAGGATGAAAGCTGCTGGATCTCTGTGAGGGTGTCAGCTGATGCTGCTATAGAACATTGTCAGAAAGTCATGGAGAACTGGCTGAAACACTCAGAAGAGATTATTGAGGATACATCCTCTCCAAGGCAAGGATTTTCTTCAGTAGACATTTTTATTGAGAACTTCATCCCTAATTTCTGTGCTAATGTATCATTCATTATTGTGGACAACCTAATAAAAACATATTTATATTTCTGAGAGTACAGAAAATAAAAGAATGTATTCCATTTTTCTTCCAAAATTACAATTCACCCACACCTCAAGTGGCATATTAAATTCAGGTAATTGAATACAAAAAAGTGACTTAAATTTATCGTGAGGATATTTTTCTTCATATTGAGTAAAATCTTGCCTATCAACTGTCAGCACATTGTTCTCTGAAAGTACACTGAAAAAAGTGACAATTTTCTACATGACATCTCTTCAACTTTTTGAAAATATTTATTACATTGATCTCTGATCTATCTTTGAAATTAAATATACACAATCATTTCACTATGTGTTTTCTTTATATAAATTTTAGAGACTTCTTAATCTATAAGCAGAATTAAATGACATGTAGACATTTTATAATTAATATATTACAAAAAGTAGACTATTATCCCAGAATCACATTATATTTTTATCTTAATTTTTATAATATTCATTTTAATTTTCCAAACTATTTTTATTTTAATTTATTCTAATATTGACATTGCAGGTTATAGTGTTATGTGGATATTTACATGTCCATAGCATTTATGACAGCATATTTTTGAAAATACTGAAATAAATTAATGGTTAATAGATTTATAGCATAATATTTTAGACAAGATTTTTTACATATTTTTAAATTTAAAAATAAAATAAAAATCTTTATCTTTTCATATCACATCTTTTGTTGTTCACTACTTGGGCAACCCAGAAAAATGCTACCTACAAACTTGGAAGTATTATGGCCTACAAGATATTGTTGGTTAGAACAGGAATGTGCAAATTAATTTAATATACTCAAATCTATGAAACTAAACCAAAATGTGATTGAATATATTAAAAAATAATGCTATAATCAAAAAGTATAAACTGCATAAATGACAGATATGGTCCCCTTATGTGAGAGACATAGGCTATATAAAGGCAGGAGCATTAGAAGGAACATTCTTCAATGATCCTCTGTCCTAATAAAGTTTTGTCAAGACCAATGGGTAGTCCTAGAGCAAACCTCATCTCAGAGAGTAGTCCCTCATCATATGGGACTTACCCAAGTACCTTCATAGTGAGTCCATGACTCATTGCAGTGATCTCAGAATAAATAAGGCAGTGTAATCCCAGTATAGCAGCTGGGGTCATCCATCAATTATAATCTTCTAAGTATGACATCTGAGCAGTATATTTTTATGGACTCAATGCCAGGTCATGTGGGGTTTAAACATTTATATAGTGTTCACTTTTCAGTTTAAATGGACATTGGTTGAGTTTATACACAGTATTCATCTATTAAATTATCATTTCAGAAGTGAGTGAGTTTTCCATGAATATTTTAGTATACTGAGTCATTTTATATGTATCCATATTAATTAATTAATCTAGTTTTATACATGTAATTTGAACATGTAAAATGTGGGATTACTAAGCTGTGCTGACAAAATATAATATTTGGATATGAAAAGCTCAGGAATAGATCTTAAGAATGGATCATAGGTTATGATTTGCCGAGATTTACTAAAATTATTCTGACTGCCTTGTGAGGCCACCATGAAAAGATGTAGATGACATTTTTAAGGTAAGATCCTGGTTATTAATATTCACCAAATATGAAAATGGCTTACTTTTCTTGTTAAAATTTCTACACCCCAGAGATTGTCCATAGAATCTTTATATTCACTTTACAAAGACCCAAAGATATCATTGACCCTGGCTTCTTTTAGAAGTAATAACTATGGAGTTTAGCTTATTTGACAAGCCTTACAATGAAATAAGAACAGAAGTTCACTAAAACTCATATATCTCCTGTTTCCTGGTCTAATACTATTTCTTCCACAGACCTTATGGAAATTCCTTTATCACTCTAATAATCTCTCTCAATTTTATAAATTTTTATATTAATATTACCACAAATTTTTAAACTTTTATTGTTCATTGAGTCATTCATCTAAATAGTTTCTGAATAAGCAGCTATTTGATATAGTCCTACACTGCCCAATATGATGGCCACTTGCCAATGTGGCTACTATATCTTTGAGATATGGCACTTCTAAAAGTCATAATAGATGAGCTCCAATGATAAAATCACACAAGGTTTTGAGAGCTCATATTGGACTCAAGAGTTAAAAGAGGCAAGTCCAATCTCAAAATGGATGACCATGATCAAAGGAAGCAGAGCAGTTGAGAAAGTTGTCTATTGGTGATCTGAGCTTTGAAATTACAGACTAAATTACAGAATGTTATGATAAATGGGGTGCACTCGCAGATTGTGTGATAATGAGTGGCCCTCCAACAAAATGTTCCAGGGATTTTGGTTTTGTGACTTACTCTTGTGTTAAAGAGGTGGATTTAGCAATTTATTCCTAGCCACATAAATTGATAGATGAATAGTGAAATCCAAGAACTGTTTCTAGAGAGAATTATGTGAAGCCCAGTGCCCACCCAATAATGAAGAAAAATTTTGTTGGTAGTATTTAAGATGATATAGAAGAATATAATTTGAGAGACTACTTTGAAAAGTATGGTAAGATTGAAACTATAGAAATTATGTAAGACAGACAATGTGGGAAAATTTTGCTTTTATAACTTTAGAATAGTTGATAATATTGTTATTCAGAAATACCACACTACTAATACATACATTTGTGAAGTGAAAAAGTTCTTTTCCGAGCAAGAGATTCAGTCTACTGGATTGCACAGAGGTCAAGGAAGTGGATTTGGCAACTTCTAGGATCATGGAGGAAACTTAGGAGGAGATTTTTGCATAGTGGTAACTTTGGTGGAGCAGAAGAGCATCATGTTGAAAGTGGTGACAGCAGAGGTTGCTATGGAAGATGTAATTGTGAATATAATAGATTTAAAGGTGACATTTATGACAATAGTCATGGTTATAACAGTAAGAGATGATATAGTGGTAGTGGATCAGGATGTGGAAACCAAGGTAATGAATATGTTAGTTGCTGAGGAAGACATGATGGTTACAATGAAGCAAAAATTTTGGTGGTGGTTAACTATGGTGGTGGAAACTATAATGATTTGGGAAATTACAGTAGATGAAAATTACCAAATTGTTAACACATGGAAGTAGGCAGTTTTGGTGGAAGAAGTACTGTAGTCCCTATGGTGGTACTTACAGACCTCGTGATGGTAGTGGTCCATGCAGTAGCATAAGTTTTTTTTTTTTTTTTTTTTTTTTTTTTTTTTATTAGCTACACATGACAGTACAATGATCTTGACTATTCATACATTTGAATCAAATGGGGTATATAATTTCTCATTTTTCTGATTGTACAGGTTGCAGAATCACATTGGTCATACATACCTATATACATACAGCAATAATAATGTCTATTTTATTCTGCTTCCCTTCCTATCCCCCCTTTCCCTCCCCTCCCCTCCCATCACTTCTCTCTACCCAATCTAATGTGACACACTTTTTTTTCTCCTCACAACATCATACATGTATTCTGTATAACGATGAGGGTCTCCTTCCATCTTCTGTGCAAATACCCTTCTGCCTCCTTTTCCCTCCCATCTCTCTTCCCTATTTAGTAGTAATCTTCTTCTCATGCTCTTCCTCCCTACCTCATTTTGAGTCAGCCCCCCCTTATATCAGAGAAGACGTTAGCATAAGTTTTTGAAAACAGCAGAAAAGGGCCACTGTTCTTAGCAGGAGAAGAGTGAAGAATAGTTAGGAAAGCTGCAGGTTACTGTGAGACAATCGTCCAAATGCAATAGAGGAACTGTAAAATTCTCCCACGAAAAGAATGATGACCCACAGTCAGAAAAATAACTGCAGCTTAAACAGGAAACCCTTTTTGTTCAGGACTTTCATGGCCACAGTTTGCTTTTAAAATGCAGCTATTAATTAATGCAATACAGTATCAATTTGATATATATTCCTGAGGTTTGGTTTTTGTTTTGTTTTGTTTGTTAATTTGTTTTTTGTACCAAGGATTGAACCTAGGGGCACTTAACCACTAAGCCACATTCTCATCTCCTTTCTTATATTTTATTTAGACAGGGTCTCCCTGAATTACTTAGGGCCTCGATATATTACTGAGGCTGGCTTTGAGCTTGAGATCCTCCTCCTCAGCCTTTTGAGCCACTGGTGTTTAAAGGTGTGCACCACCACACCTGGCACTGAGGTGTTTTGTTTGTTGTAACTTATCTTTTTATATTCAGTACCTAAAGTTCATTGCCCTGTAAATTGTGGTAAGGGTACCATGAACAAAAAATTAAGAAATTATTTTTACTTAAAATAAATAAATAAATAAATAAATAGACTTTAAGGGCTTAAAACCCAAAACTATTAAATTTCTCATTAAAATTTTTATATTTATTATTCAAGTGATAAAATTTTAGATATATTGGGTTAAATAAAACATGCTATTAAAACTAAGGTCAACCACTTTTTATTTTTCAAGTGATTACTAGAAAAATTAAAAATATATGTGTAGTTCACATTATGTTTTTATAGAACAGAGTTATTGCAGAAAATTACCATGGGTCATGGATTGACTTGAAACTTCTTACAGCCCTCCAAGTTTTTAAACATTGTGCATTCACACCTTTTCTCTAAATAAAATGATTAATTTCAGATGAGGTGATTTAACTATATTCTAAAATGGGAAAAATTTACACATATAATTATAAATTATACGTAGTTTAGATAAGATTGTGATCTGAAGGTTGTTATCATCCCTCTTGGACACAAAGCTAAGTGAGGAACAAGATCAGGCTTATACAATATCCTTGGACTTCTTTTCTTGAGTAAATTATGGGTCCATTAGGTTTACAAAAACCTGACATTGAATTTGAGGACTAAAAACTTTCATTGTTTCTCTGATATCAAATCAAGCTACTAGTGCTCTTTGGACTATCATCCTCATTTTTCTGCCATGTCCCTTGTTTTCCCATTCTTTACTTCTTTTCCAGCTGGGGTTATCTTTTTCAAGAGGTCCCACTTTGGTTAGAGATCCTGAGGCTAAGGGAAGACAACCAAGTTTTCCAAAGGAATAACAGAAAACTTTTACTATCATTTTATTTTCCAATTCTTCCATTACTCTTTTTTTATAGAGCAGAGGGGACCATAAGTGTACCTTAAACTTAGGAAGTCATTAAACAAAACTTTTTAAAAAAATAAAACAAAGAAATTGGCCAATGTGGAAAATCCATAGTAAAATACGTCTTGTTAAAAGTAAGCACATTTCAAAAGGAGAAAATGTTGAGAAAAAAATCAAAAATATAATGCATTTTTTTTTCAATTTTATTCATAACATTAAAGAAAAGTCTATTAAATTTTGAAACTAAAATAAACTACTTCTTTAAGATAAGAGAACTTGGGCTGGGGCTGCAGCTCCATGGCAGAGCGCTTGCCTTGCATGTGTGAGGCACTGGGTTTGATCCTTAGCACCACATAAAAATAAACAAATAAAATAAAGACATGCTGTCCATCTACAACTTACAAAAAAATTTTAGAAAAAGATAAGAGAACTCCAGCAACTTTTTTTTTTAACTTTTTGAATGTGTCACGGAGAACTTATTAATAGCGAGCAGATGACATGATGAAGTACTGGACTTATTTGTTTCTTACAGTTATAGCCTTGGAAGAGCTTTGTGTTCATAAATATTATAAATTAGATAACAAAATAATCTAGACAAAAAAGTGAATACTAACAAAATGCTAAAATGCTTTACTTGGCTACTTGATAGTTGCAGGGCTCACCTTTGTGACACTGAAGAGACAATCTCATCTTTGTTACAAAGGGTTAATTGGATTTTTCTCTGTCATAGGAAATTTATAACTCATATAGGTCACCAGGACAGAAAAAAACAAAAGTCATAAGTCTCTTAAGTTCCATGACTGTTCTATTTATTACAAACCTTAAGGGGTTGAAATATTTCTCTGTGATAGTTTTATATTTCGCAATTTTTTAAAACAAGAAAAATAATTGAAAGGTGTGTTGCTGTTTTTTCTATTGTAGTGACATAAATCATACAATTTTTTTTCATTTCCTTTGGAAAATTATTCATCGTATTTCTTTCTTCACGAACTAGTGAACCTTATTCTAAAAGCATATCTTGCAAAAGTGGAAAAAACATTGTTCATTTACTACGCTTATGTTATTGAAGTTCTGCTTTTAAGTCTATGAAATTAATGTTATCTGTCTTTTCTTATCAAAACTGCAAAGAATGACCTAAATATTTGAATGATTCACTGGAGCCCTTGCCACGCATTGAAGGGACATCTGCACTGGAAGCTATCATTAAAGGACAAAAGCTAAAGACACAAAAATAATGGAGTCTACCATATCTATCCCATTGTAGAAACTAACAATGAAGATATAAAACTCCATCGAACTTTCTCTGAAATTCCACAAGTCCTTCTTGTTTTTTTAGAGAATTAATGTTTAGAAAATTATTGATAAATGTGCTATAATGTAACATAGGTGATAAAAATGGACATTGCAGAAAATTAGTGTGACACTCAATTGGGGACAGAAGAATAAGCTCCCCTCCTTTCTTCTCATTAAATAAAATAGAGCATTTCTAAATTCCTGACTAGAAGAGAGATGGGGAAATCAAAATTTACTATTTATTCTATATCAATGGTTGGTTTCTGCTAAGGGCAGAATGATTTCCCCCAGTGAATCCTACTCCTGAAGCAGATTAGAGCTTGCTTGGAATACAGTGGTTTGCTGCTGGGATTACAATAGTGGTTTACAGTAAGAAGGGTAGAAGTAGTGTGAGAAGTTTATGCTGAGGGCTGATGTATGTGTGTGTAATAAGAAAATCAGATAATAAGATATTAATCATGGAGGATTTTCTATAAAAAAGAGTAGTTTTCATAGACATATATAGTGCATACTTTTTACATTATTTGTATTGACTAGAAAAAACTGTATACTGCATACAAGAGGTGTCCAATGAACATTTGTTGACTGTCTTTTACCTTAATCCATATATCTTTTGCGGCAGTCACACTGGTCAAATCATTACTCTGATATTGAGTAATCTTTTTTTTGGGGGGGGGGCAATAAGTAACACGTTCTCCATTGAAATGAAAATACCTTCAATTAAATTTCCTGGGGATAACAGAAAGCTCACTAATGATGGATTTAATGCAGTCATGATATCAATATGAGATTGCAAGTTGAAGCATTTAATTTTGAACTTTTTATTGAAAAAGGTGATGATGTAAATATTGTATAGTTAAAATTTATAATACTTCCCTGATAGAAACAGCCAAAGTTAGATACTTATTGCTTGCCACATTTTCAAAAATAATTCACATGGGAAAGCAGTATGGAGATTCCTAGGAAAGCTGGGAATGGAACCACCATTTGACCCAGCTATCGCCCTTCTCGGTCTATTCCCTGAGGACCTTAAAAGAGCATACTATAGGGATACTGCCACATCAATGATCATGGCAGCACAATTCACAATAGCTAGACTTTGGAATCAACCCAGATGCCCTTCAATAGATGAATGGATTAAAAAACTGTGGCATTTATACACAATGGAGTATTACGCAGCACTAAAAAATGACAAAATCATGGATTTTGCAGGGAAATGGATGGCATTAGAGCAGATTATGCTAAGTGAAGCTAGCCAATCCTTAAAAAACAAATGCCAAATGTCTTCTTTGATATAAAGAGAGCAACTAAGATCAGAACAGGGAAGAAGAGCATGAGGAAAAGATTAACATTAAACAGAGACGAGTGTGGGGAGAGAAAGGGAGAGAGAAGGGAAACTATGGAAATGGAAGGAGACCCTCATTGTTACACAAAATTACATATAAGAGTTTGTGCGGGGAAAGGGGAAAAAAAAAACAAGGGAGAGAATTAAACAACAGCAGATGGGGTAGAGAGGGAAGATGAGAGGGAAGGGGAGAGGGGATAGTAGGGGATAGGAAAGGTAGCAGAATACAACAGTCACTAATATGGTATTATGTAAAAAGGTGGATGTGTAACCGATGTGATTCTGCAACTTGTATTTGGGGTAAAAAATGGGAGTTCATAACCCACTTGAATCAAATGTATGGAAGATGATATGTCATGAGCTTTGTAATGTTTTGAACAACCAATTAAAAAAAATTTTAAAAAAATAATTCACATGAAAAGAAGACATAAATTAAATGCCCTGGAATTGAAGATCCTATTGTTTCAAGCTGGATATTGGTCATGCTGCATCTGTCTGAGATAATGCCATGATTCTAAAAGCTATCTTTTTAATCTGAAGTGAAAATGGAGAGTATTTTTAAGAGTTCCAATTACCTGCCACATTTCAAAAAAGCAGTTAGCTTGCTCATGGAAACTACAAGCAATTTCTCTCTTCTGATTTCTCCCACACATAATTTTGTAAAGCATTTAATGTAAAAACAAAGTAAGAATTCTTTTAATAATGCCTTTTTAAAAATATTGAATGAACACAGAAAATTTGTGTTAGGTTATATTTATTTTTCCTTTTTTTCTTGGAGATGAACTGACCGTAGTTTTCACTTGCCTTCCTTGAAGCCAAGGACTATGTACCCAGCAAGTTTTTCTGGGAGTTGTTATTTCTTATTCCTGTCTAAAGTGCAAAGAATTATACTGAAATAATTCTAGAAATAAATCATATTCTTGACTTTTTAAAATAATCAGTTTGCAAGTGTTCCTGTAGAAAAAAAGTATCTGTCAATGGTATAACCAAACAGTACCAATTTTTGTGGGGACATGAGGATGAAATGTCTAGAAATTTATCTTGGTAATAAAGAAAGCTTTTATAGATCCACTTTCATTGTTTTAGTCTAGAGAAATATCAGCATCTGCTCCTTCTTGCAAAAAAAAAAAAAAGTATTATAAAACCCAAGGCTTTGGAGTGCTTTCATCCTGTAAGATCTGATGATATGCCACAAATAGGACCTGGTTTTGCTTCACAGAGTCATTGAATTTTGTCAAATACTTTATTCCCATGTAACAGATGATGGAAAACCATAAAGTTAATAAACTTTGCCAAGGGGACACAATAAGTTGATGGAGAAACTGAGAACTGAACTCAGATGGAACTAGAAATTCTGGTTTCTAGTCTGTGTATCATAAAAATGACTCAATATACATATTATAATTTGGCTTTAAATACCTGACATTATTGATCTTTTATCTTATTTTGTAAACTAAAAGAGCCCTATCAGCACAAGAATTTAAGTATAATATTACATGCAGGTTTCACCATTCCTCATTGTAAGCTCTACTTAGATTTTCCATTATGAGAAATGAGTTTCCTTAGCTACAAATGCCTTTCTCATTCTGTGGAGATTTTAGTGTGGGAGTGTGTGGAGAGGTGGAGGAGAAGTACATTCAATTGAACATCACTGTTAACATTGTGCTTGAATTGTAGCTGCGTTAATATCTCACATGTTTAAAAGAAAATTTTCAAATCTATGAAAATCATCCCATAGAAGGGAATTTCCTTTAGATGCACGTATTTATGTGGAGGTAACAAACAATCACATTTATTATGGGAGGAGACAAAAAATAATAAACTCTCTAGTGCATTTAACACTTAAAATATAATTTAATTACCTGTTACTTTCTTTGTACATAACACACTGAATTCACATTCTAAGTAGGTTTGTCTTCACAAGTTTGGTTGAATATTTCCAGCTTCTAATTCTGGAAAGAGGGCAAATGTGATGAAAGTAGCAAAACACTCTGCTACTTACAGTGGGTCTTGGAATTACTTTTCAAGGAAGTACTAGTTTCTCTGATAATGACCTTTTCAAGTTTTAATATCTATATTTTCAAAAATTATACTCTGTGTAAACTTCAAGTTTCTAGAGTAGAGCAGATTGGTGTTTACTTGCAAAATATGTGAGTTCCCCAGGCACCAATTTTCTCCTTCCAAGAAACACAGTAAGATCCAGATGAGATGTCACTTCTCATGCAGTAGAGTTTACACTGTTGGAGAATTCCAATAATACAAATTTGGGTGATTATAAAAGGGAACAGGAGGTAGTCCCTCTCTGTTTCTGCATTTGGTGTTCAACTTTCACATACAAGAGAGGAAATATAATTACTAAATTGAGAGAATTAAAACCAGCTATTTCTTTTGTCAATTCTCCTTTTAATGAGCATTATATGTTCTTCCTTCATAAGTAATTTCCTTCAGTTTTTTATTTCATTCAAAAGGAGGGCCCCACTTTTCCTATAGAAATAGTTCCCTAAACCAACTCTCAAATCTTAGACTTTTAGCATAGAAACCAATTTATTTTGGATACAGCAGTCAAACAGGACAATTTGGTCACTTTCCTCACTATCTGTGTTTAAAGTAGGATATTTTTAACCAACAAAACAGCATGGGATTATGAGTTCTCTCAAGCAGAAAACAGCAGATGTGAAGGCATATGCTCTTTTCCAGACACATCATGGATTTCTGGACTTAACCAAGTCAGCAATCTTACTGAAGACACAAAAAGGCCTGACCTCATAACTCTCCTATAATCTAGAGATGTCCACTGCAATAACTCTGGCAGCTGATGTAACACATTAAATTTTGCTCCTAGATATTAAAAATTGAGAAAATTCATCCATTGGGAAACTCCCAGTACAATATGACTACATAAAGTAAATTAGCAATAACTATATTGGGAAATTCCTATCTTAAAATTCTTTATTAGAAATTGTCTTTCATGGACTTTTTCAGTTAGTGTTCTATTGAAGAAGCAGAGCTACAATGGGTGATATGAAATAAGAGAATTATTATAGGGATTAGATCTTACATAGCTCATGGAAGACATTCGCCTCTACATATAGTGATGGGCTTGAGGTGGGACTGTAGATCACAAGAGACAGCAGGCAGGAGAAAAAACTGGACCTGAAGTGGTGGAAAGTAGTAACAAACTGGTAACCATAGGACAAACAGAAACCACTTCCAATCATGATGATCTAGGTAATCTGCCCCAAAACCAGAGACTTTATTATGAAGCTACACGGGGACATAATCCAAGGTTAAGAGAAGTGGAAGGAGATGATTTGATGGAAGCAGAAGGAGCTGCAGGCTTGGCTGCTATCCCACAACAAAAGGTCAGTCAGCAACTCCATGATAAATTGCACAAGCTGCAGTGATGACTGGTACCCTATAATAATCTTCAGCATATAATGACCGATGATGCCTCACTTCTACCTCTGAACTCATATAGATTTTTCTTTTGACCAACATAAACTTGAAGCCATGAAGAGAAGGGGATTCTAGGGAAAGTTTTGGCTTAACTAAGCTGACACAGTATGAAATAACTAGAATTCATTTTTGTCAAATTAACATCCATGCAAACATCTTTATAACTAATTTCAAAATAAAGGCATTAGTAAAATTATGTGCCTGCCTAACTTGATGCAACCACCCATCATAAAATAAAAACACAACTCCACCGAATGAGGAATTGAATCCCTTGATTGAACAAAATCTGAGAGATTGTTGACTTTTCTTCAAGGTAGGTCACACCCATTCCTTTAGATATCCCAATCTTAGTCATTATTAATATATGGTATATTACCTAGTAGGGGAATAAAATTGAAACAAATAAAAGAATTGCCTAAAATAAATGTGAACATATTTCTTTTAAAATAAAGAAACAACAATAATAATAATAGTCCTATATCTCTGATTGGTCACATGGTTATGACTGGTATTTATAAACTTCTCCACTCCTTATTCTATGTTATCTTTGCTTTCTATAACTATCAGAACTGGCCATGATTTTCTGCCTTATTGTAGAACTCAACTTCATTATAGTAATGTCCAGACCAATCACAGTCCTGCCTGTATTAGGTTGTTAGTGATTTCTATTTGCCATAAGATGTGGAAGTAATAAAAGTTACTAGAGAGGCTCTCCTATATTCCAAACATACCCCTCCTTAACTCCACATTTAGTAGCAATTCAATTTCCCCTTGACAGTATGGATTAATCACTCCAGTCAGGATAATATCTCTTCTCTTTGTCTCTTTTCATTGACCTGAGGGATCTAAAATGATCCCTTGAGGAAGCATTGGAGAAAACCATTGCAAGGAAAGAAAAAAAATTTTCATTAGTTGATCATTAGGGGAAATAGAGAAACCATGCCTATAAAGACTATATAATCTTTAGATATGGAAGAAACAGCTTCATACCGGTCACCAATTTAAAGCATATATCATATTCTGTAGGACATTACTCAAACCTTTAAGATATTATTTGTCTGGCACTGTAAATGTTCAAGCTGTTTCAGAATTGTGAGTATCATGTTAAGATTAGTGAATTCCATACCTATGAACCTGTACATTTAATATACTGTTAAATAGGATTTTTGTCAAAAGCATTGCTCTTTGGAATACTATAATGGTGAGTGAAGTATCCTGTAAATGCACTGATGGTGGTTTTGAGAGAAGCCTTGTAGTTTAGGAAAGTAAATTTATTCTGAAGTGTTTATTCCAGCTAGAAACTAATTCTTGGCCCTTCCAGGATGAAAATGACCCAACAAAATCAACTTATCGCCAAGTAGATGGCTAATGACCCCAGGAAAAATGCCATATTGGAGACTCAACATTAGATTCTGATGTTGGCATATTGAGCTCTCAATAGTGGCTGTGACCAGATTAACTTTGAAGAGTGAAATCCCATGCTGCTTAGTCCACGCATAACCTCTAACCATGCTACCTTGGCCACTTGGTTTACAAGCCCACTGGGCAAGGAATAGATATCAAGGAAAAGGAACTGACTTGGATCTAAAGAATTGATCATCAATCCCAGCAGCTTGGGAGGCTAAGACAGGAGGATTGCAAGTTCAAGGTCAGCCTAGGCCAATCAGTGAGGCCCTAAGCAACTTGGCAAGACCCTGTCTCAAAATAAAAAACAGTTAAAAAGGGCTGGGGATGTTGCTCAATGGTTAAGCACCCTTGAAGTTATTCCTGGTACCAAAAAAAAAAAAAAAAAGATTTTATCATCTTTTATACCAGACTAAGATTTTTCTCTCCTGATTTGCTCTCTGATGATTGTTTACATCAAACACACATAACTCGTCTTTTTTTGTCTTCATTCATAGAGATCTTTTCAATATTTCTGCCCTAATTCCTTATTTCTAAATTTCCAGTTATATTCCTTTTCAAGACCCTGAGTATCCATCAAAACCATTACTTTCTGCCTGTGAATCAGCTTCTATCTACACCTTAGTAATATTTCCAGCCACGTGTCCTTCAGTACAAAATGAACAATAAATTATGATATTTGTAATTCTACTCACTGGGAGGTTTTTCCTTAGCCACTCTTATTCAGCATCACCCATAGATGGGATTACAATGTTGTTGCCATCCTCTGTGGGGTAATGTCAGAAAGTGAGGCGGAACCATTTGTCTATGAGTTCCAAATTCCTTTTTTCCTTAATAGTGGATCTCAGAGAAGTTTCTTTGAGGTTACTTGGGCAAGCAAATATAGAGGTCATTTGTAAGACAAGAAATTAGTGTAGAGGAAGGGAGCCATGAGCACCTGCACCACTTGCTAGTGTAACTTATTTTTGACTTTTGACCCTCTTGAGGTCCATTTCCTACCTACCACAGCTGAATGATATTCTGCTTCTATGCATGTCCAACTTTAAGATTTGATACATCAGGAAACATCTAATCCCTGGCTCACAATTCAGGTCACATCATAACATAAGTGTCCCCAGTAAAACCATCAATTCTACAAAGACTGAGTAGCAGCCCAGAAGATGTTTATCAACAGAGTAGTTTTCTAGAAAGAACTTCATGCAACTAATGAGCCCTGTGATTTAACTTTAGGGTTCTGAAAATTCCTAAATCTACATGTAATTCTAGAAAGAGTTACAGCTAGTGAAAATAGGTCCTAAGAAGAATGAACAGTCAACTATGGGTCTCTTGCAAAACTATTAAAATTCTCTAGAGAAGGGGAAACTTCCTCCTCATCAGGGAGGAAGAGTTCCATCTATTGATGAAGTGTGCAGAATTTAAGGGCTTGAGATCCCTAACTTGAGATTTGCTGACACATCCCCAGCTTTCAAGGTACAACCCCTTCTAAATCAAAAACTAAATCTAACATAAGGTATACTGTGAAACTATAAATAATTCAATTTGCTTGAATCAAATCCATTTACTTACAGACTTTGAATTTGGTTTTCATATTTTTTTAAAAAAAATTTTGTATCTACAACTCCAAAAAGAGTAGTCACAAGAATTACCTGTTTCTTTACCTGTTCTCTGTCATGGAAACTGAAGGCCTTGAGCTGACCATTTTATTTTCCTAATGCTCCAGCACATTTAAAATTAACCAAATGAAATCATCATTATTCTTTTTCTTTTTCTTTAATGCAAAAAAAAATGGCAGTAAACACTCAGCAACCCAGATTTTCCTTCTGTGGGCACTTGATTAGTCTACAGATTGCATTGTAAGAAATTTTTTGTCACTGCTTGACATAAACTCTGTGTCCTCTCTGTCAGTGGCAACAGCTTCATCAATGCAATTCTATCTAATTAGATCAAAAAAGTTACAGAAAACACAAAATCAATTCCCATAAATCATCCATAAATTTTATTTCTGATAAGATATATATATATATATATATATATATATATATATATATATATATATATATATTGCAGGTGAACACAATATCTTTACTTCATTTTTATGTCGTGCTGAGGATCAAACCCAGGGCCTCACGTGTGCTAGGCAAGCGCTCTATCACTGAGCCACAACCCCAGCTCATATTCTGATAAGTTTTGATCAGGGAGGCACCCTCACTATAATGGTATGGAATAAAGGATTTATTACAGGGATTGGATCTCATACTGTTGGTGTAACCGATGAAGAAGTCAATACAATACTATTCTCATTGTGTCTATGCTGGGCCTGAAATCACTATCAGTCAGCAGGATCAAGGTCTCAGGGAGCAAAGCTAGAATTAAACCCTGTGTTTAGAGTGAAGGGGGAGGAGGCAGGACAAAGCAGAACCCATGAGGACCAATCAAAACCCAAGTCCAACCTCAAGAACATGATACCCCAAAAAAGTCTTTTGCCACAGAACTGCCTTCAAGCTTCATCCTGGACTCAGCAACTGCCAAAGGGATCCAGGTAAATGCTGAACTACTCCTGGGTTTGGCCAGCAAGGTGAGAGAATAAATAAGCAATAAATAAGAATTAATCTGCACCATCCAAGCTGATGCCTTGAATCAGCTTCAAAGCAAAAGGGCTACTATTTCACTTCTTGCCTCCCAAATCTCACACAATATATAGAATAATGGGTTTTAGTCCAGGACATTGTGCTTCATTGGAATAAAATTTTATTTGGATCTGACCCAATAAAAAGGGATTTTTTAAATATATATTACAAACTTAACCTAGAAATTTACAGGGAGGGATAATTTAGGAAACATAGTTCTAGTCTATCTAAACTGCCACAGTACAAAAAAACATCAGATGCTTGTTTTTCAAATGTCCAGCAACTCTTTTATCTAGCCTAACTATGTACAAGGCCATTTGGTACATTTGACAAAGAAAACCTTAAGTCCTCTCCCATAATATACCATTGGAGATGAAAGTACTATATGGAAAGAGAAAGAAAGAGAAATTAAAACTTTATTTCCCAAGTTTCTAATTTTTTCTCTATGAGATCATCTAATTTTATATCTCATCTTTGCATGTTCACAAGATTGTCTATTGTATTCTTACAGAAAAGTAATTCCCTTTTTTTGGTCAGTTACAAATAGAATTTTACCCAAAGAAGCCCAATGGCCTAGACTAAGACATTAACCATGGTTTATTTAGTAATCGTGTAAATCCTGTATTTTCCCTTATTTTCTATCCTGTTGGTTACTACAAGTCTTAAGTATCAGTTCTCTCAAACAGGAGAGAAAAAAAAATGCCATGGTATTTCTCTAACATTACATGCCAAAAGAAGAAGAGGGGAAGAGAGACAAAATATCAATCTTTCAGATTTCTGGAGGAGAGAAAAAGTCTTTACAAAAAAAGAAAACTTTAAGTACACTAGAAATCAATTACCTTTTTGAATGAGTGTAGAGATGAAAATGATATCAGTTTCCTTGAATAAGCATGAAGCAGTCAATTCACTTCTGAATTCTAATTTGAATTACAAATAATCCTTTTGTTAATACTATGATTTTTGTATCTAGCCTATATAAAATTATCCTTCTAATAACTTTCTCCATCTTCCCCCTTTAATTTTTCTTTTGATCAACTCCTTTCACTCTTTCCTTCCTTCCTTTCTTCTCTCCCCATGTCTTTTCTCTAGAGGATGGCTCTTAGAGCATGGGATGTAAATGGTAGAATTTAAAGTGACTTACTTTTACTGAAGTTTTCTTTGCTTCAAATCCAAATTCAAATATTCTATCTGCTTTTGTAACATTTGCTAAGAAAACAAAACCTGAAATTTGGATAGATGGTTAGGATTTTGAGACTTTAGTGTTTACGTATTGCCAAAAGAATATAAACTAAAATTGTCTTATGGAGAAATGCTGCCTGATTCCTCTAAAGTAAAATAACAACAACAACAACAATAATAATTTTTTATGTTTTTCACATGTTACAGAGCACCAGTATTATCTTGAGGAAAAAAATAGTTTTTTAAATGTTTCTAAAAAGTGGTGAAGTTTCATGAAGTATGAAGTAATTTGTGGTGGTCTTGCACATATCCTAAAAGCATTGTTAATTAAACCTTCTCATCATTAAATTCATTAAAGTGGAATGGGCACAAACTGAATTCAAGAACTAGCCTTGAATAGAAGCATAAGGATAACATAAAATATACTAAATTACTATTATTAAATTCATACTTAAAATGTATCAAAATATACAGGGGGATACAGCAAGGAATTACCACTCAAGGTCAAAACAAAGCAATCAATAAATCAAACAGCAAAAAATAGTTAATTAGTACTGAAATTATTAATATGTAATATTGTTTGTTAATTTACAAAAACCCTGGGGACAGTTCTTTCCTTCAAGCTGGCTCCAATCCATATGAAATATACTAACCAATTAATAGAATAAAATACACTGTATTGTTCCCTTCTTGAACAACTCACGTTGTTTTCTAGCTAGATGATTCCCTTGTCTGCTTTTGAATTGATGCAATTTTCACTGAAGAGAAGATATCTCTTTTATTCTGTGTCAGAACAAAGTCTTATTTTGTTTGCTCTTTGCAATAAAAAGTTAAGAATCGACTATGTGAAAACACAGCAGATTTGAGTTTGTATTTAAAAAAAAATAAAAGATTTTTCTTTCTCCTAAAAGAGATGGGAAGGACCTCAAGATAAAGAGAAGTGGTTTCTGTATAAATGATTGCAGCTCAGACTTGGCCTCTGTGATCTCAATGCTAACAAAATGACACCACTGGCCTTTTATGATTTGTGACAGTCGTTGCATTTCAATTGTCTGAAAGCCGCATTACCCTCTAGCATCCTCCTCATAAACATGAAAATCCATCCATCAGCTCTGCCTGATGAGGCCTGAGATGACTCAGAGATTCAGCTGGCTTGTGGACCTCTTGGTGTTTGGACCTGTTGCCAGCTTTTTTCCAGATCAAATTTTCAGCAGTTTAATGCTACATACACAATTCCATGTAGTATTAATGGGAATTAAAAGTCTTACGCTTTGGACACTTCTGATAATAATTTGTAGTGTACTTATGTGTTTGCAGATCTGAAACAAACTCATGTTGAACACAAAACTCTGCTATAACAATTTATGTATGATCCATGAATTTCCTAAGCACTGTACAATACAACAGCATTGGGGAACTGAGAAAGAAAGAAAATTGCATTGTGTTAAAATATAAGGACGGTGTCAGATATAAGAGGCCCAAAGTCTCACATAAGTGTTAAAACATTGCTTTTGTGTGTGCTTAGACAATACCAGGTAGTAGTCTTCAGGTTTTTACTATATGTACTATTTGCAGTTGATTTATATTTATATGTTGCTTCAGTATGGTTATTTTTTTTAAACCAAAGAAGTGAAAAACTCCTGATAGAATCGAAGTGAAAAACTCCTGATAGAATCAAAGAAATCAATTCTTTGAAATATTTTTTTTAATTCGTTTTCTTTATTTGTTTGTTTGCTTGTTTTTCTAGCACTACGCTTGTTTCTAAAGAGAATATAAACTTAGGGTACATGTAAGAAAAATCTCCTATCTTTTATTTTATTTTATTTTTTGAGTGAAACCTATTTCTTTGTTCTTTTAGTAATGTAGGACAATAGAATCAATTTTGACATAATTATGAAAGCATGGAATATAACATTCTTACTCAGTTCACAGTAATTTCCCCCACACACACATGCTTCCTTCCCTCTACTGATCTGTCTACGGTTTATTCACAGTTTTTGTTTGTTTGTTTGTTTGTTTTAATGTCTTGTGGATGTACATGATGATGATGTTCACTGTAGTATATTCGTATATATATACACAGGAATCATATGTCAGGTTCATTCCACTGTCCTTTCCTATCCCATCTCTGTTCCCTTCCGTTTATTCCCCTTTGTCTACTCACTGCTTTTTCTTCTACCTCCTGCTCCCTTATGTTGGATTCTCTTCTGCATACCAGAGAAAACGTTCAACCTTTGGCTTTTGGGGACTGACTTAGTTCACATACCATGATAGTCTCCAGTTCCATCCATTTCTCAGAAAATACCATAAAGCCATTCTTCTTTTTTAAAATTATTTTTAAGTTATCAATGTAGTTTCATTTTATTTATTTATTTATTTATTTATTTATTTATTTATTTATATGTGGTGCCGAGAATCAAACCCAGTGCCTCCCACATGCTAAGCAAGCACTCTACTACTGAGCTACCACCCCAGCCCAAGTCATTCTTATTTATGACTGAATAATACTCCATTGGAGATATATATATTCCACATTTTCTTTATTCATTCATCTGTTGAAAGGCACCTAGATTTACTCCATAGCTTAGCTATTGTGAATTATGAAGCTATAAACACTGATGTGGGGGCATCACTGTAGTATGCTGATTTTAACTCCTTTGGATATATAGCAAGGACTAGGAAAATTGGGTCAAGTGGTAGTTGATTCCTAGTTTGTTGAGGAACTTCCATACTGGTTTCCAGAGTGGTTGCACAATTTACAGTCCAACAACAACATATGAGTGCACCTTTTTTTTCCCATATTCCCACAAAACATTTATTTTTACTTTTAGTCTTGGTAATTGCCATTCTAACTGGAATAAGATGAAATCTTGATATAGTTTTAATTTGCATTTCTCTAATTGCTACAGATGCTGAATATATTTCATTTATTTGTTGACCATTCATATTTCATCTTTTGAGAAGTCTCCATCTAGTTCTTTTGTCCATTTATTGGTCAGATTATTTGGATTTTTGGTGTCAAGTCTTTGGAGGTCTCTGTATATACTGGATATTAATGCAATGAGAACCAGGTGGCAAAGATTTTCTTCCATTCTGTAGGCACTTTCTTCATATTCTTGATCCCTTTGCTGTGTAAAATCTTTTAAATTTGATGGCATCCCATTTATTGATTTTTTTTTTTTTATTTTACTCTTGTTCTTTCGAAGTCTTGTTAGGAAGCCATTTACTGACCTGACATGTTGTCCTACATATTCTCTAACACTTGCATGGTTTCTGGCCCAATTTCTAGGTCTTTGATTCACTTTGAATGGAGTTTTGTGTAGGGTGAGAGACAGGGGTTACATTTCATTCTACTACATATGGATTTCCAGTTTTCCCAGAATCGTTTGTTAAAAAGGCTACTTTGCTGAATTCGTTCATGAGCTCTAGAAGTCTTCTAGTAAAATTATTTGGGTTTCCTAAATATGGGATCATGTCATCATCAAACAGAGATAATTTCAGATCTTCTTTTCCAATTTGTATCCTTTTGATTTCCTTCTCTTGCCTGATTACTCTAGCTAGAGTTTCAAGGACTATGTTGAATAGGTCTGGTGAAAGTGTGCATCCTTGTCTTATTCCTATCTTTAGACAAAATGCTTTCAGCTTTTCTCCATTCAGAATAATGTTGGCCCTGTGTTTGTCATATATAACCTTTACAATGTTGAGGTAAGTTCCTTCTCTCTTTACTTTTTCTAGTGTTTTACACATAAGTGGGTGTTGTACATTGTCAGATGTCTTTTCTGCTTCTATGAAGATAATCACATAATTCTGTCCTTGAGTCTATTTATGTGGTGAATGACATTAATTGTTATCCGTATGTTGAAACATGAACCAACCTTGTATCCCTGGGATGAAACCCACTTAATCATGGTGCACTACCTTTTCAATGCTTTGTGTATGAGGTTTGCCAATATTTTATTCAAAATTTTTGCATTTATATTCATCAAGGATATTGGTCTGAAGTTTCCCCCCCCCCTTGGTATGTCTTTGTCTTTGCCATATGAGTTTAGAGGGGTTCTCTCCTTTTCTATTTCATGGATAATTGAGGAGGGTTGGTATTAGTGATTCTTTAAAGATCTGATAGAACTCAGCTGAGAATTCATCCTGTTCTTGGTTTTTTTTGTTGGGAGGCTTTTAATGGCTGCCTTAATTTCATTACATGAAATGCTTATGTTTGTTTTTTATATCCTAGTTTCATTTGGGTAGATCATATGTCTCTAGAAATTTGTCCATATCTTCACGATTTCCTAGCTTATTAGAATATATATTTTCAAAATCGTTTCTGATAATACTCTGAATTTCAGAAATATCTGTGGTGATAATTTCTTTTTCATCTCAGATTTTGATAAATTGAAGTTTGGGGGGTTTGGGTTTGTTTTTTTCCTCTTTATTTTGATTAGTTTGGCTAAGGTTTATCAGTTTGGTTTATCCTTTCAAAATACCAGCTGTTTTGTTGATCTTTTGTATTGTTTTCTTAACTAAATTCCATTGATTTTTGGCTCCAATTTTAAGTATTTCCTATCTTCTACTGATTTGGGTGTTAGTTTGTTCTTCTTTTTCTAGAACCTTGGGATGTAATATTAGATTATTTATTTGGTATCTTTCTATCTTTTTAATGTATGAGCTCAATGCTATGAACTTCCCTCTTAGAACTGCCTTTACACTGCCCCAGAGATTTTGATGTTTTATTACTATTCTCTTTTATCTTAAAGTTTTTTAAAAAATTTCTCCCCTTATTTCTTCTGCTACTCATTCATCATTCAAAAGTCTATTATTTAATTTCCATTTGTTATAGTAATTTCTATTTTTTTACTTATCATTTTTTTTACTTTATTCCATTAAGATCTGATAGAATGCAAGGTATAATCTCTATATTTTTGTATTTGATATGCTTTGCTTTGTGACCTAAATTGTGGTCACACAATTTAGAATATGTCCCATGCTAAAGTTAGTAAACTTACTATACCCCTAGGTGAGGTCTAAAAGAAGGGAGGAAGATAGATTGGTCAAATAGGAAAGAAAAGAGAGAGAGAGAGAAAGAGAGGAGATATAAAAGGATAATATAAGTCAAGGTACAAAGGAGAGATAGATGAATGGGTGTTATATGAAGTTGTAACAGTTAGTGAAAAAAGATGGGTAGGGATAAGAGAAGCTGGTGTAAAACAGAGCTAGTAAAACAAGAAGATTATCCATTAATTGGAATCATCCAATTAATGCTTTAAACCATGTGATAAATATATTCACATGGGTTGAAGGTATACAATGTTGGCTATTGTGTTAACAATTATCATTCAAGTGAAGGAGTTATTTATATGATCAAAGTTGATATTAGAGTTGTTTATAGGGCAGTATGTCCAGTTGAAGAAAATCCTTGTTGAATCTTGGTTTGTATTTAATTGAAGTTTGGACATTTATCAGATGTCCATCAGTCGTTGACTGTGGATCTCTCTCAAGTTATAGAGCACAGAAACTCATGTCCTATTTTCTATGATCCTCTTACCAGCAGATTCTGGCTTGTGAGCTCTAGGGCTTGCAGATGACTATTCACAGTGTGCAATTCACCCAGCTGACTTTTCTCTCTGAGGTATGACAGTACAATATCTCCAGTGGTTCCATTCAGACTCTGGTTCTCAATGCCCCAGGTTGTGAAGGGTGTGCATTGTTTTTCTCTGCTTATAAAATCTGATGTAAGCTCCCACAAGGATCCAAACAACTCCCTGTCACTTAACCATTGTGGTCCCAGTTCAGTCTGTGCACCTGTTAAAGCTGATATCAGTCCCCTTCTGCTGAGTAGCCTTGGGCAATTTCCCTCTGAGTCTCTATATAACTGAATATTCAGGCAACTTCCCTTTTGTATGCCCTGTCTTCTGAACTCTTTGATCCTGGGAACTATCTCCAGTCTTCCTGTGGTGCCTCCCCACCAGTGTCAGTGGTCTGGGTCTGGTAAACCTGCTTTCCTTTGTTTGGAGCCAAAGGTGCTTCCTTGTTGCCTTCGTCTGAGCAACTGACCAGATGCTATGCAGAGCTTTTCACCCTTGCCTGGGTCACAGAGGCTGAGTAGGGTATTTCCCCAGCACAGGTCTCCCCTAGCCTGATCCATTCTCCTTGGTTCATGGAAAAGGCAAGAAGGTTCAGTGATTTACAGCTAGTAGTGATTTTTCTAGAAGTTCTTCTGGCTCGATTTTTAAGATGTCTCACTGCAGGGTACTTCCCTCTGTGTTAATCTGCAGCTGTCTGGGCATGGGAAGATGACTGCTGCTTTAAGAGGGCAATGGGTCTGCTGAGGGCTCCACAGATGGCTGAGGACCCCTGGTTCAGCTTTCTTTTCACAATTTGGTTTTAAGCTATTTAGGATGCTTAGGCCTTCTGTTACTGTTACACTTTAAGTTTTGTTGTCTTTCCAAACATTCTCAAGTGGGTGAGCTAAAGAGAATGTCCTGGCTGCCTCTGTTGCCCCTCCCACTTCTCATCCATAGTTTGGGTTGGAAGAGGGGAATCAGGGCATGATGATTGATTTTGTTTTCTACTCTGATAATCTATCTCACAGTTTCCCCAGGTCTCAGATTATGTAATATTGAGTCTTAGAGCATTTATTTTGTCACTCACCTCTCAATTCTGCTTTTCCTTCACTGCATCCTTTCTGGTTGTGAGGACATCACTTCCACCATCTTTCTCCTCCTGGCGTTTAAAGAGCATCTAGATTTAGTAGATGATCAAGATTAATATACATTGATGTTCAGAGTTAAAATTAATCAGGCACTAATATGTATGAATTTAAGACAATAAGCCTTCTTCAGGGAAGGTTTCCAGTAGGACCCGGGCTTTGAAGTTTATCCAGCTGCAACAGCAGATTGAGGACAGATGAGATCAACACGCTGAACTCTCTTTGGGGGTGGGCATGCTGTAGGTATCAAGAGAGAGCATTAGCAGAGGAAGAAGCAAGCAAGAGAATGTCCCAGTAACAGCACAGATCATAATATAAGGGTATAGGGGGTTTTGTGGCTTTTTTTTGTCCATGGTAGCTCCCAAATGGAGCACTGTGCTAGATCCAATTTTATTTAGTCCACCTGTCTTCTCCCTTTAGACTTGGGACCTATTCCTGGAAGTTCCTTTTATCAGGGTAATTGATGAGGCTTCCCCCAGATTTCAGAGAACTGCTATTATCATTTTCATGCCCTCCTCAATATCCTCTCCCCTAGTAACCAAATTTTAAGATAATTCTTTTCCTTAGCACTGAGGGATTGCTCAATACATAAACTTTTCTTCTTTTCACAAAACCTTTTCTTTCCACACTAAATTAGAAGGAGGTGTTACGGTTCAGTTATGAGTTGTTCCCCCAAACTCATGTGTGAAACACTGTCAGAATGTGCAGAGGTAAGATAATTGGATAATGAGAGCTGTAACAACCTAATCAGTGAATGAATCCACTGAAATGGATTAACTGGATGGTAACTGTAGGCAGGTAGGGTGTAACTAGAGAAAGTGCATCACTGGGAACATGAGTTTTGGGTTTAAATTTTGTCCCTGGTGAGTAGTGCTCTCATTTTTCTTCCTTGTTACCATGTCTTGAGCTGCTTCTCTCTGCCACACCCTTCTACCATGATGTTCTGCTCACCTCATGCCCAGAATTATGGAGTCAATAATCATGAACTGAACCTCTGAAACTGTGAGCTAAAATAAAATTTTTCTCCTCTAAGTAGTTCTTTTCAGGTATTTTGGTCACAGTGATGAAATGCTTACTGAAACAGGAGAACATACAGTTGTAGTAGATGCTGTTAGTGCCTCTGTTAGGTTCTTTGTACCAGAAGTCTATCATAGCCTCCTTCCCTTGAGAACAGTCCATATTATCCATCTCCCTCAGAAATGCCTAGGAGGCAATGTCCTCATCTCCAGGGCAATCTACAGCCAATTCACAGGAAGTATAAACACTGCTTCTATTGCCTCTGAAAGGAAAAAAAGTCAACAGTGTCTTTCATGCCCCTAGGGTTCTTGGTAAAAACAGGCTGAAGCTAAACATTAGCTCTACCAGTGATTATCAAATTTTAGTGTGCATCAGAATCACCTAATGGGCTTCTTAAAATACATATTACTGGGCCACACATTCAGTGTTTCTGATTCAGTTGATTGAGAATTTGCATTTTAACACAATCTCTGAGGCTGGTGCTATTGGTCTAAGTACAAAATTTTGAAAACCAGTGAGTTGAACCCACCCCTTTGCTTTCCTCCTTTATCCTTACTCACTTTTCTCGCCCTCTTAAGTTTTAATCTGATAGTACTCTTTCAATTCATTTGCATAATAATTCTCATCTTGAGCTCACCTTCTAAGGAATCTGACCTAAAATAATAGTCTGTGCTGAATTAGAATTACAGAATTTTGAGAGAATGTTTTGGTATATGTATGTATGCATGCATGTATACATAATAAAAAGCAGGAGAAGAACATGGAAGAAAGTGCTTTTATAGTTATGCAGAGCTATTCACTCTTTGGACAAGTGAAGTTACATTAATGACAATAACCAAGGCTTCACTCCCTTAACAATTCCTCCTGGTATTGCTTCTGTGACTTTTCCCCAGTGGGAACCAACACAAGTGCATTGAAGCATCCATAGTTGCTAAGGGAAGTGAAGCTGAAAGGAAGGTATGGGAAGAGAAGATAGGTGCCAAAGCTATCTGTCCCTGTTAGAAGGATTTCAAAACACTGTTATAGATGACTCCACATTCCAGAGAGAGCACTGAAACCATTCTTGCAGAAATTAATGTCAACCCCCTTTCCTCAATCCTAGAGATCAATCAGGGCAAGAACATAAAGTCACCACACTGCTCTCAAAATTCTTCTTCCCTCTGACAGCTAACTGTTCTTTTGAGGTCAGGCTTATGCTCCTCTCCCATTTTGATTTCAAAAGAGTTTTTACAGGGTCCTTCTTTGCTCAAGTAAATATATTTCTTAAGAACTCACCTTTCTGTTTTTCAAAGTCTTTTTGCGATTCAGGTTGGTAATCTCTACATATGCTTTATTTGTTTATACCAGAAGTTGGACCTAGCAGCTTTTTATCTGTGAATTATTGACTTACACTGCTGCTACTTGTTTTAGTCACCTTTTTCACTGCTGTCATTAGAAGATCTGACCAGAACAATTTTAGAGGAGAAAATATGTTTTGAGGGGGCTCATAGTTTCAGAGGTCCCAGTCCATAGACAGCAGGCTCCATCTCACAGAAGGTGAGGTAGGATATCGTAGAGAAAGAGTGTGGCAGAAGGAAATAGCTCACATGATAATCAGGAAGCAGAGAGAGCTCCATTCACCAGGTACAAATATATTCCCCAAAGCCACTTCCCCAATGCCCCACCTCCTCCCGCCCCACCCCATGTACCTTATGTTACCACTCCATTAGTTCCATCAGGTGATTAATTGACTGATTGGGTTAAGCTTCTCACAACCCATCATTTCCCTTCTGAACCCTCTCACATTTCTCACATGTGAGCCTTTGGGAGACACCTCATATCTAAACCATAACACTGCTGGTTTTAAAAAGAGTAAATATAAAATGAAAAAGGTAAAACTTATTTTGTGTGTGTATATGTGTGTGTGTGTGTGTGTGAGAGAGAGAGAGAGAGAGAGAGAGAGAGAGAGAGAGAGAGAATTTCCAGAATACCAGATCTGTTTTCCATCATCTACTTGGTTTTTTGTACCATCTTAATGAGTAAAACATGAATTTTCAAAGGCCCAAACGCAGTTCCCTGTATAGTTTTCCCTCTTATACAACTGTCTGAAGATTCTGTCTGCATTCCAAGAATGTAGTGACATTTTTGTATTCCACACGTAAGATGCTTATTTTTCTGTCTTTGGCTTATTTCACTTACCACTATGCTTTCAGTATTCATTCATGTAGTCACAAATGGAAGTATCTCCTAATTAGTAGGGGTGGGTTGGAGGAAATGTGGAGTAAGTAGGTCAAAAGGTTCAAACTTACACTGTATAAGATGAATAAGTCTAGACAGCAAATGTTCAACTTGAAGACTATAGTTAACAGTATTATTTTTATACTAAAATTTTGCTTAGAAACTAGATTTTATACAATATAACCACATATACCAAAAAGATAACTAAGAAAGATGATAATGTTAATTTGCTTGACTATAGTAATCATTTCACTATGTATATGTATACACATATCATATTGACACCTTAAATATATAAAATTAAAAATAAGATTATAATAAATGAATAATCACAGTCCTCTGCCAGATAACAATGTTCCAGTCAATGGTAGACTTTGCATATGATGGTGATCCCAGAAAATTGAAATGGAGCTCAAAACTCCTACTGCCTAGTGAGATTGTAGCCACCAAAACATTGCAGCACAAGGCCTTGCTCACATGTTTGTGGCAATGCTGCAAGTCATACAAAAGTGAAGCATATACAGTTACGTACAACACAACACATACAGCTTGATAAAGATGATAATTGGCTATTACAATTTCTTTCTTTCTTTCTTTCTTTCTTTTATTATTATTATTATTATTATTATTATTATTATTATTATTATTATTATTATTTGTACCAGGGATTGAACTGAGGGATGCTTAACCACTGAGCTACATCCCTAACTCTTTTTTTTTAAGCAGGGTCTCACTAAGTTTCACAGGGCCCCTCTAAGTTTCTGAGGCTGACTTTTGAACGTGCAATCCTCCTTGCTTCAGCCTCTCAATCCACTGGGAATTCAGGCATGCACCATTATGACTGGCTTTGATTTCTTTTATATTTATCATACAATAATTTAAATTTTTACTTTATAATGTATTCCTACCTAATAACAATGTTTATTAAAAAGCAATATGCAGTATTCTGCCTTTATACCCTTTATACCATGTTTCTCGAAAGCATTGAGGCCACACGACATGACTAACCTCTATCCCAGGTTTTTTTAAGCACAACCTGTGATGTTTGCACAGTGAAGAAATGACCCAAGGAAACATTTCTCAGAACATATTCCCTCATTAAGTGGCATATGACTGTATCCTAAACCAAAAGCAACACTTAAAATAAAGCAGTAGCAGCTAAGATAGTAGATCTACCTTTTCTCTTAGAGCTAAGACTTAGAAATTACCCTTTTATAAATTGAGGAGAGGCACAGGACAGTAAAAATATGTCCTGGGCTTATATGGACAATGGGGAAAAGATAGAAACTTAAAAAATATGTTTAAAATCCCTATTTGCATTGGTTTTTGTTTGTTTCTTTGTTTACTTTTGCATCTTACAGGAAACTTCCCTCAGGATAAACATTTGAGTACCAAAAGCATCGCATCAGTTAAATTTCAAATTAATCCACACATACTTGGCTACTGAACTTCTAAAAGTGCAAACTACTTCCCTTAGAGAAAAGTGGTCTTTTCCCTCTCAGAAGTCCATTAAAATTGCCACTAAGACAGGCGCTTGCTACGAGATCAGGACTAATGTAAATGATATAACTCAGAACATGATTACATACAATTTTGCTTCCATCATCCTTAAGTTTTAGCCAGGATTGGAAAGCCAAAGCATTCTATGACATTTGAAATCTCTAATCAGGTAACAAATAGACTAACCCTCCTGAACAATGTGCTGCCTAAAAGAGAACAGCTTCAGTATTTGTGACATTTGATAGTTTTTATCTCTTCAACCACCAGCAGAATGAGGCCCTCATAGTTTAAATTAATTTGTGATCACATACTTCACTTACACAGTGAATATTATAGCCTGTTATAGTTGAATATACTCTCACACAGAATAAGAATATCTATTAATTTAGGATTTGGGAAACAACACTTACAGGACATGGAGTAGTTCATAAAAATAAATATTAAGTGAAAAATTAGATAAATAAATGTTTTTTACATTTTCACAACATTTTTAATGTACTCCATTTCCCCAACAATATTCCTTAAACATGAGGTTGTGACTTTTAGTCTTCACAATCTTAGATTCTTCAGTTGTTAAATACAAGTGAAAACTATGTTGTTTGTCTATTGTGCTGTTAAGAGGCTGTTACTTAGTATAATTGAATTATGGTGTAAGTCTAAATTCTGTATAACATTCTTGAAGAATATGATGTGCTAATCTATGAACTTTACCAGAGAAGAAACACATAAATTGTGAAAAATATGATGGTCTTTTAGATAGGATTTAATAAAATGAGAGGACAATTATTTATATCAAAATGGAGAGGAATTAAGCCAAACATTGACCTGCTATTGGGTGGACATGTTGTTACTTTTTAAATAAACCCAGCCATGGGGCTGGGGCTGGGGCTCAAGAGGTAGTGTGCTCGCCTGGCATTCGTGTGGCCAGGGTTCGATCCTCAGCACCATATACAAACAAAGATGTTGTGTCTGCTGAAAACTAAAAAAAAAAAAAAAAAAAAAAAAAAAAAAATTAATATTATTTCCCTCTCTCTCTCTTTAAAAAAAATAAAAATAAAAAATAAATAAACCCAGCCATGATGTTGGCTCTTTACATGATGTCCACAGTGTATGTGGAGAATTCAGTGATATCATACTCTGTGTTAGACCCATGGCTAATAAAGTTAAATATAAGTCAGCTTGTTTGAAGAAAACACCTCCATCTTTAATAATCTAAACTTTAGACTACTGTTTAGAATATTAATTTTCAGACTACATATACTGTCCAAATTAACTAAAAAGTGATGACTTTTTAATACAACTCATAACTGTTATTTTAGGAAATGTCTGAATTTCCAAGAAAACAGGAATCTGTCATTCTTTAAAAAGACAACTATTTTTTATAAATATAGACATATATTTTGTTTGATTCTAAGAATAACTTATAATTGATAAAAACAAGCAATATTGCCATATTTTATTCTCTGTCACTTTACTATTTATCTCTTTGAAAACTATAAAACCAAAATAGTTTAATATTATACATAAATCATATAACAGTTTTAAATATTGTAAGTTTAATTTTTTCCAAAGTAAAGTATTTTAAGATTCTTGCAAAACATTAAAATGATTTTATGTAATGTTAATGTATTAAATATATACCATATACCACACACTGCTAGAAAGATGAAATTTTATGGTGTTTCAAGATTTTTTCAGGTTAGTGAAGGATAATAAAATAGAATTAACATGAAACAAGTTAACAAGATAGAGTAATATGCAGTGAAGCGCAGAATAAAGAAGTATCAGAAATTTTCTGGTAAATTTACAGAAGGATTCATAAAGGAAATCAATGGCATTTGTACTTAAGAGAGGCAATATGTTTTCCATTCAGAAGCTTGGATTCTGGGTTATATTTTTGCAGAGAGTTGGGGGACAGGGAACTGGACCTAGAAGTGTTCCACCTATGATCTGTATCTCAGACCATTTTATTTTCTATTTTTATTGATATTTTTGTTTAGGGTCTCGCTAAATTGCCTCCCAAGTAGCTGGGATTACAGGCAAGTGCCACTAGACCCAGCTGGAATTTTGGTTCTTGACTGTGTAGGTTGGATTCCCAGCTCTGCCACTTCCTCTCTCTGAGATGAACCAAGTTACCAACTTTTCTGTCACTTAACAGTCTGAATTGGAGTAACATATATGGTACTAGAACATCCTCATGGGCTTTGTAGGATTAAATGCATCAATATACACAAAATATTTAGATAAATGTCTCACACACATGGCGTTACTCTTTTGTCATTATTACTTGAAGGATGGAGAACAGTTTGATGTTGGATAAACTTGTTATGTGTATTCCAAGCTAAGCAAGACTCAGTGATGCATTCCCATGATCCTAGCAACTAAGGAAGCTGAAGGAAGAGGATTACAAGTTTGAGGCCAGCATCAGCAATGTGGAGACCATCATCAACCTAGGGAGACCCTCTCAATATAAAAAGTAAAAAGAACTAGATATTGATATAGCTCAGTGGTAAATTATCCCTTAGTTCCATCTCCAGTGATAACAACAACAGGAAAAGAATAATGAGTTATTTTAAATAAATACATGCAACAATGTAAGCAAAGATAAGGTATTAGGAACTGATCATGTAGGATCTTTAATCCATGAAGAAATTGAATGTTTTTATTCTATAGATATTTAGGAAACACTGCACAATTTTTATTAGAAAACAGGGATGTTAAAAAGCTCATTCGGAAACAAGTTGAAGCAAACATTTTAAGCGTTAAGCAATGGTGGAAGGACTAGTTAGGAAACTACTGTAAAAGACAAGAGATCTGGGAGATTTAGGAAGATGGCGGCGAGGGGAGTGCATTGCCCCCGTGTGCTGCATCACTGTGTGGGAGTATGACAAGTCAGGACGGCTAAAGGCTATCTTGTTAGGAATTTCCAGCAATAGTGGGGTGCTCCGGAACCTGGAGGAAGGATTTCCATCGCAGGAGGATCGGCTACGGGGACTCAAACGCGAGAGGTTTGTCGCACGGAGGGTAACACTGCTTATTCAGCAAATCGCCCCGCGGCTAGAGTCTGCAGCGCGCGCTGGGAAACGAGGAGATAGAGATGCAGGGATACAGCGCTGCAGTTTCTGCCAGCCGTGCAAGCACCATACTCAGGGCTGAATTCTGGGTTCGAGACGGGGGAAGGAAGCGGTCCATCTCGGTTCTCCACACCGGTCAGACCACAGAGGAGGCCAGCAGCCACCGTGTTGGAAAGCTGACGTCACCATCCCTGTTTTCGATTGACCGCAGCTCATTCAGCCATAGAACAGGTAATTTCAGGCTGCCATTCGCCTGCGGCTTGCAGACAGATTGCTAGGGCTCAGCGCCTGGGTGCTTCTTAGAACCTGATATTATCGGAGCGAACACCGAGCGCGGGGCGGCCGAGTTCCGGCTCCCGGAACCGCCCTGGCCCAGGGCTGCGGAGCCTGCGGAGGCTGCTTCTTGGACGCTGCTCCTATCAGAGCATACACCAAGCACTAAGTGGCCGAATTCCGGCTCCCAGAACTGAGCCCGCAGGGACTGCTTCTTGGAGCCTACTCTTATAGGAGCTTACACCGAGCACGGAGCGGCCGAGTTCCGGCTCCCGGAACTGCCCTGGCTCGGGGCTAGGAGCCCGCGGAAACTGCTTCTCGGTCTGGGTCCTGCTGAGGGCCGGTCAGGACTCACCCGTTGCTTTGGTTGCCCGGCAAGGGGAACGAAATGCTGCCATTCGCATAGGATACCAACATGGCAGAGATCTGATGTCATCAGAAAGCGGCGGAGGAGAGAACTTCATCAATACCAGCGGCGACAGAAACAGTTGGTCTCCTGGTAGGGGGGGTGAGGCACAGACACCCGAGTCTCCTCAATTTGTCGTCGAGCCAGAGGGGAGGAGCCAGGCCGCCGCCAGCGCCCAGAGCAGGCCCAACAGCTCGCCAGCGTGGTGACCGCGTGACCCCAATTGGAGAGGGGGCGGAGCGGAGCAGCCACCCACACCCGCAAGGTGGGCAGACCCGTGACCCAGTGGTACATGGGCGTGGTAGGAGGGGCAGGGCAGAGCCGCCGTTCGCGCTTGCAAGGTAAACAGACCTGTGACAGCCTGGCGGGTCAGGCCCAGTGGCCTGCCAGTGTGGTACACACGTCACCCCAACTGGAGTAGGGGCAGAGCAGATCCTTCTCCCACGCCCGGATCAGGCCCTGCCGGTGTGGTGGCCACGTGACCCCAATTGGAGTGGGGGCAGAGCGGAACCGCCACCCGTGCCCGCAGGGTGAGCAGACCTGTGACCAACCTGCAGATCAGGCCCAGGAGTCTGCAGGCGTGGTAGGAGGGGCAGGGCAGATCCGCCGCCCGTGCCTCCAAGGTAGGCAGACCTGCGACAGACCGGCGGATCAGGCCCAGGAGCCTGCCGGCGTGGTACACATACCACCCTAATTGGAGTAGGGGCAGAGCAGAGTCGCCGCCCGTGCCAGGAACAGGCCCAGCGACCTGCAGGCGGGGTAGTCACGACACCCCAATTGGAGTAGGGGCAGAGCAGAGCCGCCACCCGTGCCCGAAAGGTGGGCAGATCTGCGACCGACCAGCGGGACAGGCCCAGTGGCCTGCCGGTACGACAGACAAGTCACCCCATTTGGAGTAGGGGCAGAGTAGAGCCGCCGCCCGCGCCTGCAGGGTAGGCAAACCTGCAACCGACCGGCGGATCAGGCCCGGTGGCCTGTCCGCGTGGTACACTCATCACCCCAATTGGAGTAGGGGCAGAACAGAGCCGCCGCCAGCGCCCAGAACAGGCCCAGTGACCTGCCGGCGTGGTAGCCACGACACCCCAATTGGAATAAGGAGAGAGCAGAGCCGCCGCCAGCGCCTGCAGGAAAGATACGCAAGCAGTATGAAAAGACAAGGAAAGAAAGGACCACAAGCAATGCAGGTCAACGCAACTTTAGAAGAGGTAACAGCTGCAGCAGATGGAATGTCAGATAAAGAATTCAGGATATACATGCTTCAGATGATCTGGAGTATCAAGGAAGACATTAAACAGCAAAATCAGACAATGAAAGATCACTTCGACAAAGAATTACACAAACAAAACCAGGAAGCAAAGGATCAACTATACAGGGAGATAGAGGTTATAAAAAACAAACAAACAGAAATCCTAGAAATGCAGGAAGCAATAAACCAACTTAAAAACTCAATGGAGAATACTACCAGCAGAGTAGAACACTTAGAAGATAGAACATCAGACAATGAAGACAAAGTATTTCAACTAGAAAAGAACATAGACAGCTCAGCAAGACTGTTAAGAAACCATGAGCAGAACATCCAAGAAATATGGGAAAACATTAAGAGACCAAACTTAAGAGTCATTGGGATACAGGAAGATACAGAGCTCCAAACCAAAGGAATGAGCAGTCTATTCAATGAAATAATACGAGAAAACTTCCCAGACTTGAAGAATGAGACAGAATCCCAAATCCTAGAAGCCTACAGGACGCCGAATGTGCAAAATCATAAGAGATCCACACCTAGACACATTATAATGAAGATGCCCAACATACAGAATAAGGAGAGAATTTTAAAAGCTACAAGAGAAAGGAAGCAGATTACATTTAGGGGTAAACCAATCAGGATAACAGCTGATCTTTCAACACAGACTCTGAAAGCTAGAAGATCCTGGAATAACATATTTCAAACACTGAAAGAAAATGGGTTCCAACCAAGAATTGTGTATCCAGCGAAATTAAGCTTCAGGATGGAAGATGAAATTAAAACCTTCCACGATAAACAAAAGATTAAAGAATTCGCAGCTAGAAAACCATCTCTTCAAAACATCCTTGCCAAAGCATTACAGGAAGAGGAAATGGAAAATAACAATGAAAACCAACAGTGGGAGGTAGGACAGTAAAGGGGGGGGAAATAATCAAAGAGGAAAACAAACCATGTTTAGTCAGAAATAAACAAATATGGCTGGAAGAACAACCCATATCTCAATAATAACCCTAAATGTTAATGGCTTAAACTCACCAATTAAGAGACACAGGCTAGTAGAATGGATCACAAAACAAGACCCAACAATATGCTGCCTACAGGAGACGCATTTGATAGGAAAAGACATACATAGGCTGAAGGTGAAAGGTTGGGAAAAATCATATCACTCATATGGACTTCGGAAACAAGCAGGAGTGTCCATACTCATATCAAATAAAATAGATTTCAAGCCAAATTTAATCAAAAGGGATAAAGAGGGAAACTACATACTGCTTAAGGGAACCATACACCAACAAGACATAACAATCATAAATATTTATGCCCCAAACAATGGTGCAGCTATGTTCGTCAAACAAATTCTTCTCAAGTTCAAGAGTCTAATAGACCACCATACAATAATCATGGGAGACTTCAACACACCTCTCTCGCCACTGGACAGATCTTCCAAACAAAAGTTGAATAAGTAAACTATAGAACTCAATAACACTATTAATAACCTAGACCTAATTGACATATATAGAGTATACCACCCAACATCAAGCAGTTACACTTTTTTCTCAGCAGCACATGGATCCTTCTCAAAAATAGATCATATATTATGTCACAGGGCAACTCTTAGACAATATAAAGGAGTAGAGATAATACCATGCATCTTATCTGATCATAATGGAATGAAACTGAAAATCAACAATAAAAGAAGGAAGGAAAAAGCATATATCACTTGGAGAATGAACAATAGGTTACTGAATGATCAATAGGTTATAGAAGACATCAAGGAGGAAATTAAAAAATTCTTAGAGATTAATGAAAACACAGACACAACATATCGGAATCTATGGGACACATTGAAAGCAGTTCTAAGAGGAAAATTCATTGCTTGGAGTTCATTCCTTAAAAAAAGAAAAAACCAACAAATAAATGATCTCATACTTCATCTCAAAATCCTAGAAAAAGAAGAGCAAAACAACAGCAAAAGAAGTAGAAGGCAAGAAATAATTAAAATCAGAGCTGAAATTAATGAAATCGAAACAAAAGAAACAATTGAAAAAATTGACAAAACTAAAAGTTGGTTCTTTGAAAAAATAAACAAAATCGACAGACCCTTAGCGATGCTAGCGAAGAGAAGAAGAGAGAGAACTCAAATTACTAGCATACGGGATGAAAAAGGCAATATCACAACAGACACTTCAGAAATACAGAAGATAATCAAAAACTATTTTGAATCCTTATACTCTAATAAATTAGAAGATAGTGAAGGCATAGATAAATTTCTTAAGTCATATGATCTGCCCAGATTGAGTCAGGAGGATATAGACAACCTAAACAGACCAATATCAATTGAGGAAATAGAAGAAACCATAAAAAGACTACCAACTAAGAAAAGCCCAGGACCGGATGGGTATACAGCAGAATTTTACAAAACCTTTAAAGAAGAACTAATACCAATACTTTTCAAGCTACTTCAGGAAATAGAAAAAGAGGGAGAACTTCCAAATTCATTCTATGAGGCCAACATCACCCTGATACCTAAACCAGATAAAGACACTTCAAAGAAAGAAAACTACAGACCAATATCTCTAATGAACCTAGATGCAAAAATCCTCAATAAAATTCTGGTGAATCGGATACAAAAACATATCAAAAAAATTGTACACCATGATCATTAGGATTCATCCCTGGGATGCAAGGCTGGTTCAATATACGGAAATCAATAAATGTTATTCACCACATCAATAGACTTAAAAATAAGAACCATATGATCATCTCGATAGATGCGGAAAAAGCATTCGACAAAGTACAGCATCCCTTTATGTTCAAAACTCTAGAAAAACTAGGGATAACAGGAACATACCTCAATATTGTAAAAGCAATCTATGCTAAGCCTCAGGCTAGCATCATTCTGAACGGAGAAAAACTGAAGGCATTCCCTCTAAAATCTGGAACAAGACAGGGATGCCCTCTCTCTCCACTTCTGTTCAACAGAGTTCTCGAAACACTGGCCAGAGCAATTAGACAGACGAAAGAAATTAAAGGCATAAAAATAGGAAAAGAAGAACTTAAATTATCACTATTTGCAGATGATATGATTCTATACCTAGCAGACCCAAAAGGCTCTACAAAGAAACTATTAGAGCAAATAAATGAATTCAGCAAAGTGGCAGGATATAAAATCAACACGCATAAATCAAAGGCATTCCTGTATATCAGCGACAAATCCTCTGAAATGGAAATGAGGACAACCACTCCATTCAAAATATCTTCAAAAAAAATAAAATACTTGGGAATCAACCTAACAAAAGAGGTGAAAGACTTATACAATGAAAACTACAGAACCCTAAAGAGAGAAATAGAAGAAGATCTTAGAAGATGGAAAAATATACCCTGTTCATGGATAGGCAGAACTAACATCATCAAAATGGCGATATTACCAAAAGTTCTCTATAGGTTTAATGCAATGCCAATCAAAATCCCAATGGCATTTCTTGTAGAAATAGAGAAAGCAATCATGAAATTCATATGGAAAAATAAAAGACCCAGAATAGCAAAAACAATGCTAAGCAGGAAGTGTGAATCAGGCGGTATAGAGATACCAGACTTCAAACTATACTACAGAGCAATAGTAACAAAAACAGCATGGTACTGGTACCAAAACAGGCGGGTGGACCAATGGTACAGAATAGAGGACACAGAAACCAATCCACAAAACTACAACTATCTTATATTTGATAAAGGGGCTAAAAGCATGCAATGGAGGAAGGATAGCATCTTCAACAAATGGTGCTGGGAAAACTGGAAATCCATATGCAACAAAATGAAACTGAATCCCTTTCTCTCGCCATGCACAAAAGTTAATTCAAAATGGATCAAGGAGCTTGATATCAAATCAGAGACACGCCGTCTGATAGAAGAAAAAGTTGGCTACGATCTACATTCGGTGGGTTCGGGCTCCAAATTCCTCAATAGGACACCCATAGCACAAAAGTTAATAACTAGAATCAACAAATGGGACTTACTCAAACTAAAAAGTTTTTTCTCAGCAAAAGAAACAATAAGAGAGGTAAATAGGGAGCCTATACCCTGGGAACAAATCTTTACTCCTCACACTTCAGATAGAGCCCTAATATCCAGAGTATACAAAGAACTCAAAAAATTAGACAATAAGAGAACAAACAACCCAATCAACAAATGGGCCAAGGACCTGAACAGACACTTCTCAGAGGAGGACATACAGTCAATCAACAAGTACATGAAAAAATGCTCAACATCTCTAGCTGTCAGAGAAATGCAAATCAAAACCACCCTAAGATACCATCTCACTCCAGTAAGATTGGCAGCCATTAGGAAGTCAAACAACAACAAGTGCTGGCGAGGATGTGGGGAAAAGGGTACACTTGTACATTGCTGGTGGGACTGCAGATTGGTGCAGCCAATTTGGAAAGCAGTATGGAGATTTCTTGGAAAGCTGGGAATGGAGCCACCATTTGACCCAGCTATTCCCCTTCTTGGTCTATTCCCTAAAGACCTAAAAAGAGCATGCTACAGGGACACTGCTACATTGATGTTCATAGCAGCACAGTTCACAATAGCAAGACTGTGGAACCAACCTAGATGCCCTTCAATAGACGAATGGATAAAAAAAAATGTGGCATTTATACACAATGGAGTATTACTCTGCATTAAAAAATGACAAAATCATAGAATTTACAGGGAAATGGATGGCATTAGAGCAGATTATGCTAAGTGAAGCTAGCCAATCCCTAAAAAACAAATGCCAAATGTCTTCTTTGATATAAGGAGAGTAACTAAGATCAGAGTAGGGACGAAGAGCAGGAGAAGAAGATTAACATTTAACAGGGATGAGAGGTGGGAGGGAAAGGGAGAGAGAAGGGAAATTGCATGGTAATGGAAGGAGACCCTCAGGGTTATACAGTGGAGGGGGTAGAGAGAGAGGAGGGGAGGGGAGGGGAGAGGTGGGGAGGGGGGAGGGTGGAGGATGGGAAAGGCAGTGGAGCACAACAGACACTAGTATGGCAATATGTAAATCAATGGATGTGTAACTGATGTGATTCTGCAATCTGTGTATGGGGTGAAGGTGGGAGTTCATAACCCACTTGAATCAAAGTGTGGAATATGATATGTCAAGAAATTTGTAATGTTTTGAACAACCCACAATAAAAAAATAAAAAAAAAAAGACAAGAGATCTGAATTATGGGAATAAAGAATAGAAAAAAAAATAAGGTCAAAATCTTTCTGAAAAGATTAAAGTGACCATAATTTGCTCTTCGGAATTGAGGATAAAGAGAAGGGTAAGTTTTAGGATACGTATTTTTCTTGCCTAAACTCATTTTAAAGGTAAAAATAGAAAATCACAAAGACTATAAACAATGGAATGAATAAAATGATTGAAACAATGAGAAAAGACATATCTGTGGCCTCATAATCCCTCAAGAGAAAACATTTAAAAGAAGGTACAGGTCGGGGGTTGTGGTTCAGTAGTAAAGCACTTGCCTAGGATGTGTGAGGCACTGGGTCAATCCACGGCACCACATAAAAATAAACAAATAAAATAAAAGAAGGTGCATTCGTTATTTCAACCTGGCATAACAAACTACCTTACCCCAACTGGCTTAAATAGAAAAGTTCATTTCTCACAGTTCCAGTGGCTAGAAAGTCCAAGATCAAGGCTCCAGCTGATTTGGTTTCTGATGAAGGCCCTATTTCTTAGAGATACCCATCTTCTCTAGGACAAATGAGGGAGAGAAAGATCTGAGTGTTTGTATCTCTTCTAAGGGCACCAGCCCTTTAGGATGAGGGTTCCATTCTTATATCCCCTCACTTAATCTTAGTCTTGTCCTCACAGGCCCTTTCTTCAGTTATAGAGAACTGGAGTAGGGCTTCACATATGAATTTGGGTGAGGGGAGTGCCACAATTAAGTCAATAGCAGAATAAGTTTTCTTTGTAGTAATTAGTATTTAAGAAAAGAAGTGCATTCATTATGGAACTTTATTCTGGAGTCAACTCCAGGTTAGGTAATATAATAGTTTGCCCATGTAGTATACACATTTATGTAAATTCAAATGTATTAGCTAGTTGGGACATTGCCAAGAGTAAGAGCTCAAAATGTTTATTTATAAAATAAATAAATAAATAAATAAAGCTAGATGCAAGAAAGTATTGTCACTAAACACCATGAATCATAAATTCAGGTGGTTTTGAATTTGAAAGAACACTTGAATGTATTAAATTCCTTTTGTACCATTTTACAATAAGAGAAAGGGAGGGATGGAGAGAGTAGGTCATGATTTAATCACATAATTGCTTAGTGGTAGCATTAGAAGCAGCCTGAGAATGAGAATTCACTTCTCCTAGCCCAGTGTTTTGGCCAGCACACCACATGTCCTAAAGCTTTAGGTATATGATGGATATTTTGCTATGAAAATATTTACAGATAATCAAAATTTTCAACTTCTTTCTAACATATTTGTTCAAATATATCTGCTGCCTTAGTGTCAAATATACTCATTATAATGTTGATTTAATTATTTATTTAACATCATTATATTGTGATTCTTTATTTATAAATGGACATATTAAAACTCTCCACCAATGAGTGACATTAATCTGAGCTGCATTTATAGGCTTTAGGAATTAATAATAATAATAATAGTAGTAGTAGTAGTAATATTAATAATAATAATATTGCTTTCATTTCTCATGGTAATAAAATCAAGTTATGCTGTATGCATTTCTAATAGTATATATGATGACACAGCCCATAGGAAACTAACTTTCTTCAATAAAGATTCTACATTAAAAATGGAAACAGTCTTCTCTCTTTTGGTACTTTCTTTCTTGAGCAATCCTGGAGTTAGAATTATAGTCAAATCATGTTTTGGTACTTCTCTGGGGACAAGAAATGGGGAAAGGAAGTATGTTTTGAACTCCAACACATTTTATCTTGAGAAAATTAAAATTTTCAGATTTCCTATAAAATATAAGTGGGGCAAAAGGCAGAATTCTTGATTTAATCAGAAGCTTACATAAATGATGGCAAAGTATAAGCACCTCCAAGATTTTTTTTAATTTACTTAATTTGAGCAGATAGCAGAACAAATGTCAGTGGCCCCAAACAAGGTATTTGCTGCAGCTGGCTGTACTAATTCCCATAACTGTCAGCTCATCTTCTTCTCCCTGCTCCTCTCTCCTTGTTTACATTTTCATTGGCATCAAGTCAGTAGCTTGGGATTGGCAACAGCAGTAGTATTTATACTATGGGATATCCTCAATTGATACAAATCAGGATGGTGTTATTATTACTAATGCATTTTTATTTTGCCAATATTTCTGTCTCACCTTGATATTGGGCTCCTTCACAAGGTTGACTTAAAATAGTTATGGTACTAGAAATGCTGAAAGGATGAGAGAGAACCTTTTATAGAATAAAATCCTCCAGCTTCAGAAGAGTGTTTAGTATGCCTGTGATTAAAATACATTAAGATATAAAAATATAATATTTTCAATAATTGTGATGGATCATAATTTGAAAAATAGTCCATTAATGATTTTGGGAAGCACTTGAACCTACCTCCTCATTTTTCAAGTGATAATAATATGTCCATGAATGATTGAAAGTTGCATAGGGTGATTACTGAACTAATACTCCACTTTCCCTTAAGTGTGTCCTCCTTGTTTAATACCAAATGTGACAGGACCATCCCATTCATTGTGTATTTGCTATAACACATTCAGTTAAGTTGATTACTCAGTTGTCACTTAAATGACTTCTCTGGCCCAAAAATAAACTTTTTAAATGAATAATTCTCTTTGAATCTATGATCATATTCTAGAAACACATAGGCCTGACAATGATAAATATGAATTCAGGTTTAGCCTTTTCAATTAAAACTTAGATTGTGATTCTGTTTTCTCTTGGGTAAAAATGTCAATAAAAATACTAGCTTTGAGAATTTTGAAAATACAATAAGAAATTGAATATTATTGTGTTGGAAAATCATCAAGCACTTTCTAGCAAAGTATTGTTGTAAGTATAATTATTTAGATATTAAAAAAACATTGAAGCGGTAATAACATCTACAAAAATTGCTTTCTAGAAGTGAACTCCAGAAGCTTTACACCTGGAATGAAAATTTATGCTTACTCTCCTTTTAGATTTTTAGAGAAATAATGCATTATTACTGAGAAATCAAATATCAATTGTAATGAGCTGGCTAAACAATAATCCTTGTAAGAACTTTCACTCCTAGTACATAGGAACAAATGTCACATTTGTCCAAATCCTGCATTTAGTAACCATTAATAAGATAAATGCTGTTGCTGGAGCTGTTGTTGTTTTAATCAATTATTTGAAAGGAAATTGGCAAGGAAGATGCATGATCTAAGTCCCTAGCTTGAGCTTCCCAGGTGATTGTTTCCAGTCTCCTTGAGAATCCATTAACTCCAACTGGTATCTAGGACTCCCTAGGCAGAGTACATGTGTAACACAATTTTCTTGTGCATTTGGTAATATGAGTCCTACAGTATTGGGGTGTAGAGCTTAAATAGCTAGAGCAAGCAACTATTGTCTGTCAAATCAATCATCAAATAGCATGGAGAGCCATATTGCAGGCAATGCAAATACTAAGACTTGTAACCTGCACTGATTTTTTTTTTTTTAGTTTGAGTCCATGCTATTTAATTAACTGTTTTTATTTTTTAATTTATATATGACAGTGGAATGCATTACAATTCTTATTATACATATACAGCACAATTTTTTTCATATCTCTGTATACAAAGTATATTCACACCAATTCATGTCTTTATATATGTATTTTGGATAAGCGTAGGAGGAATGTACACTGATTTCATAATGTGCCCTTTGTTGCACCAAACTCCTCTGACCTCTGCCCTTCTTCTTCAATATGAATATATGCTGACTATCTCATTATATTACATGTACTACTGAATATATATCTTGCAAAGATCTGAACCCTAGCAACTTAAATTCCAAGAAAAATGAAATTTGTGTTATATCTAGTAAAGAAAGTACATAAAGGAGACAGAAAGAGGATAAAGTAATTAAGAGCACAGACCTGGGAGTAAGACTCTTGAAATTCATTACTGTCTTCATTTTGAAGTAGTTGAATTCTCTGACAAAAATGCTGATTCAAATCCTTTGTTGTTATTTCTTCATGTGTATAAAGTGTGGTTAGTAATAGTACTTATCACATTATAGAATAATGTATGCAATGCTGCTTTTGTTTTTAAATAAGGAAATAAAAACAAATACCCACAAATGTTTTTTGAGGGCTTTGAAGCTTGACATAGGGTATTAGGCAAAATTCTAGATCAAGTTATTAATTTGTATGTGTTCAATTTATGAAATTGTAAAGACAAAGTTTCAAAAATAACTTGTGTTATGAATGGAATTCTTATTAATATTTATGCAGGTTTAATCTTTCATCCTTATGAGCTAATGTCCTTGAAAATAACCTCTTATAAATATGTAATATGCAATTTGGTTTCTAGACTACACTAATTTATACAATGATACATCTGATTTGATATGTCTTGTGTGCAACTTACTGAAAATTAAAGTGATAAAATGTTTTAGATATGCTATAGTTACCTTAGCACCTTGTAGCAATGTGGATTATAAATGACTGCTTCTTCTATATTCCTGACCAATTGAAAAATAATCATGCCATACATGCTACTTTGAAATGGTTTGATGAACTCATATTTTTGTATTTTTGCTTCATAGCAACATTACTGATGTATCTATAACAGCATCCTTATAGTAATTTTATAATTATCTTATATAATATAATTTGCTATTCAAGTACTTTTAAGAAAATAAAGGGGCTGGGGATGTGGCTCAAGCGGTAGCGCGCTCATCTGGCATGCATGCGGCCCGGGTTCGATCCTCAGCACCACATACCAACAAAGATGTTGTGTCCGCCGAAAACTAAAAAATAAATATTAAAAAATTAAAAAAAGGAAAATAAAATATACTTATGTGTGAAAAAAAATATTTAACATTCAGCTGTGGAAATCACTATCCTAAGAGAAATGAATTAATAGTGAGAAAACAAATTTTCTGCCCTTTTGAGCTGAGATTCTATTGTGAGAGAAAGACTAAAACCATGACATATATATATATATATATATATATATATATATATATATATATCATGGTTTTAGTGTATATATATATATATATATATATATATATATATATATATACTATATATATATATATATATATCATGGTTTTAGTGTATATATATATATATATACTAAATATATATATATATATATATATATATATATATATATATATATATATCTTGATATATATATCAAGATTATCATTGAGAATGACCTAGACTCCTAGCTTGGTGGTAGGGATGTAGGATGGTTTGTAAGGGGACAAATTTTCTATTCAGAGTGGATCAGAAAGGCTCATTTAGAGAAATAATATTTAAATATAGATCCAAGTGAATAGAAGAAGACAGGAGAAAATCCTGGAGAGAATTAGCCCAGGCAGAAGAGGAATAACCTAAAAAGGTCCAGGAACATAATGAATAACAGTATAGGTAGAATTTAGTGTAAGATGAATAGATGTGACTTAACCTGGGTTAGAGTTTTTAAAACTACTTTGATTGCATATGCCCAAAGCCTAGAGTGCAGTCTGGAGTAGAGAGGGAAGGTCAGGAAAGAATGAAAACTTACCGGCATTGAGGAAGACACAAGTAGAATCTAATGAGAAATGATGGTAACGTCAAGGGAGAAATGTCTCCAGGTAAGGGTCCAAGGAGTTCCTATAGAGAAGGTATAGAGGCATAGTAGAGGCACAGAAATTTATTTTGGAAAGCAAGTAGTATTCATTCAAGGGAGAAAGTGGGCCATCTAGAGAGTGAGAGAGGTGTTGGGGGGGGGGGTTCCAAGCTCTTTTTTTTTTTTAAGGAAACTTCTTGAGGGGTAAGTATGGAAAAGTATACAGGAATGGTATCATTCTGTTGCTCTCAAGACAGTTTGTGATAGTCTGATCAATCTCCAAATTCTTAGGCTGATGTGTTCTTCATCATCTGATCATCAGACAGTGTTAGAAAGTCCCTCTGTAGTTTTCTCAAAATATTTTGACTCTTTTTACTTATGGACAGTTGATTAACATTGCACAGGCAGATTGACAGGTTTCCCAGGAATTTAGGGATGAAAATCCTGGAAGAGAGATTGGCTCAGGGAATGATGGGCGTGCAAAAGTATATGCAACTCCTGAACTGGAATTTTCATTCCTATTTCTTCTATCCTACCTAAGTAACTAGTATAGGATCATAATAAAAGAAATGATAATCAACTGTATTCAAAGCATATATTATCAGAAGAATTTAAAAGTCTTGAGAATGTCTTAAATCCAGAAGCACAGGACCTCTGGAAGGCTCCTTCACAGGTGCCAGTGGGAAGTGTTTCAGAATAAATTTCATTCATTTGCAAGAGTTACATTGACATCAAAGGTCATCTCACCCAATTTTCCAGCTGCATATGGACTCTACATCCTACCTTAAGGTAGTTACTCAGTCTTTTTTAAAAAACAATTATAAGAATTTTTTTTCATTTTGTTTTTCTTATAATGAACATAGAACTAGTTACCTGATTATCCCTTTGGAATAGGGCACATTATAAATTCACTACTTCCGCTACAACTATTATTTCTTCTTATATGACACTTAACCTCTGAGCCACATCCCCAGACTATTTTTTATATTTTATTTAGAGACAGGGTCTCTCTGAGTTGCTCATGACCTCAAAAATTTGTGTAGGCTACCTTTAAACTTGTGATCCTCTTGCCTCAGTCTCCCTAGCCAGTTTGTGCCCCTGAGCCTCATAGTCTGTGGTTTTTTAAAAGGTATTCTGTAGAACACTATAGTCAAATAACTTGGGGAAATATTGCATTCTACAAAGTCCTTAAAAATCACAAGCAATTTAGAAAAAAACCTGAGATGTTATACAGTAAACAAACTTTTATTATGATTCATATCGTGCACCTAAAACTTATTCAACCATGGAGCCCTTATACAATTATTTTTTTTAACAGGAGCTTTATGCATATTTCAGAAAATTAGTGTGGTGTCATATTTTTGGTAATGATGAATGAGAGTCTTCAATCATAGCATGTATGACGTGATAATCAGCAATGCTGTCCAGCTTTCTATTCACAGATCTGTTTTGACACTGTAAATCCAAAAATATGGCAGACATGTAACAAAAACAATTCTGATGTGCTCTGAGTAGCAGCATATTTTATGTAGCTATTACTTCATGTAAACCTGAATCTGTGTTTCCTTTGAAGTCATTTAAACTATGTAAAATGTGTTGTAACAATATCACATCATCAATCAGAATAAACACAGATGTCCTCTCCAGTGAGAGAGTTGCCAAGACATTTCTTCCTTTGGTAGTTGATGTTTGTAGCAAACAGGCTGGACTTAGAATTCCTGTAGAATTTCAACAGGAATGAAGAGATTGCCAAATGATTTTCATTCTTGGTTCTGTCCTTGTTTTTATTGGCAATGTCTCCCAACTTGGAGACATCTGCATCCTTCGAATGGTTTGATCTCATGCACTGATTAAATCTGAAACCCAAAGACAGAAACCTAAGTCAATTTACAAGAGCCCTCTTATCAGTTTGATATTAGGTTGTTAACAAAAACACACATAAAATATACTGACACCACAAGGTTTGAATAAAAATAAAATTTTGAAATTTTATCCCAATAAATTATACTTTGGGACAAGTAAAATATGGCCTTCATTATGTTCTCATCTGATAAATGAAACTCTCATTTATTTTAAAAATATATGTACTCATTCATTCCCAGAAAATATATGTATTAGTGCTCATTTTACTTTTTAAAATTTCTTTCAAATTAGTAGTTAAAAAGTATCTGCTATTTTTTGTGTGTGTTTAGTTCCTCTCTTTATCAACTTGCATTTTTCAAAATTAACCATCCTTTTAAAATCTCTTTCAAGTCTTCTGTGATTTCTCATGTTTTTCTAAAGGCAGTCCTGAAGTCTCATCGTACAATTGATTTGATAATATAATTCAACTTGTTTGATTGTTTACTTAATTCATTTATTTCACTAAAATATTTGTTGCCTTATTTTAATTATACATAAATAGTAGGATTCATTCTGACGTAATAGCAGCTGCACATAACATAATTTTTTCAATTCCATTTCAAGTATCTCTTCTTTCTCTCCTACTTCCATTCTTCTAGTCTCTTTTTCTACTTTATTGATCTCTCTTCTATTTTAATGAGATCCTATCATCCACCCCATCCTTTTTGCTCTGTATTTTCCACATATGTAAAAAGTAACATGTGAAGCTTGGTTTTCTGAGACTGACTTAGTATTTTAGCATAATGCTCTCTTTATGTTAATATCTCCTCTTTAATCTCTAATTTTATTAAATTGGATTTTCTCTTTCTTTATTCTGATTTACTTAGCAAAGGGTTTATCTACCCTGTTTATCTTTGCAAAACAAAACAAAAAAAAACTCTTCAATGCATTAATCCTTGGTTATCTTATTCTCTATTTAATTAATTTTAGCTCTGGTTTTAATTATTTTCTTCTTTCTACTGATTTTGGAAATGATTTGTTCTTGTTTCTCTAGGACCTTGCACCGTTGGATTATGTAGGATCTTTCTGATTTTGTAATGTAGGCACTCATAGCTGTAAACTTCCCTAAAAATGTCTTCCTTGTGTCCCCAAAATTCTGATATGTTGTGTTCCTATTTTTATTTGATTCTAGAAATTTTTTAGATTTTCCTGGCTTTTTCTAATACCTCTTAATCTTGAAAAGTGTATCATTCAATCTTCATGTGGTTATATAATTTTGTACTTTGTCTTGCTAATGATTTCTAATTCCACTTCATTATGATCTGATAAGATCCCAGAAATTATGTCAATTTTATTTTGTATTTTCTAAAACTTGATTTGTGATCTAAAATACGGTCTATTTTGAAGAAGGTTCCATGAGCAGCTGAGAAGAAAGTGTATTGAGGTAATTTTGGATGAAATATTCTGTAAATCCATTTAATTTATAGTATTTTTTTTAGATATGAAGTGCCTTTGCTGATTTCCATCTGATAAACTGTATATTACTGAGACAGATATGTTGAAATCACCCAGCAATATTGTATTGGGGTCTATCTGAGTTTGGGGGGCAGTAGATTTTGTTTTATATAATTAAGTGAACAAATATTTGGGGTATATAACTGTTTATAATTGTTGTATCTTTTTGTTGGATTGGTCCCTTGACCAGTATAAAGTGACCTTCTGTGTCTCTTCTGGTTGATTTTTGGCTTGAATCTGCCTCTTTGGACATGAGAATAGATACTCATGATTGTTTCTGGGTCCATTTGCATGACATATCATTACCCATCCTTTCACTTTCAGCCTGTCTTTGTCTAAGTGGTGTGTCTCTTTCAGCAACATATATTTGTCTTGTTTTTAATCCAATCTGCCAGTCTATGTCTTTTAATTGGAAAATTGAGACCATTTATATTAGTGTTTAAAGAGGTATTTATTATTTCCTGCCATCTTATTATTTTTATACTTTGATTCTCTCATAATTCTCATTTGTTTAACTACTCTTATAATGAGATTTATCCAGTTCCAACCACTGATGCCTTTTTTAAAAAATTTTCTGCTGTGTGTAGGATTTCTTTAAATATCTTCTTCAGGCTTAATAATCATGAATGTTTTTAGTTTATGCTTATCTTGAAAGATTTTTACTTTTCCTCATATTCTGAATGATAGCTTTGCTTATATAGCAATCTTTGTTCGTAAGCATTTTCTTTCAGGAATTGCAAAACATAATTCCATGTCTTCCTGGATTTTAGGGTTTCTATTGAGAAATCATAGAATTTCATGTTAAATCAGAATGTTCATTCTGATTGGTTTGCCTATAAATGACTAATATAAATGGTCTCAATTTTCCAATTAAAAGACATAGACTGGCAGATTGGATTAAAACAAAACAAATATATGTTGCTGAAAGAGACACACCACTTAGACAAAGACAGGCTGAAAGTGAAAGGATGGGTAATGATATTTCATACAAATGGACCCAGAAACAATCATGATGTTTTTGTCTTGATGCTCTCCAAATTCTATGCTTGCTCTGTTTGTGTGTATGTATGTATATGTATATGTATATATGTATATATAAAATATGTATATATGTATGTATAATGTATATATATAATATATAATATATACATATATTATAATGTGTCATTGATAAAATCTTTTTTTGAATTATTTCATTCTCTAGGATTGGAAAAAATGTCTTTTTTTCATTTTCCTGTCTCTAGATGTTTGTTTCATTACCAAGTTTTGGAAACTTTCTGTTATTATTTCACTGAAAATATTATCAATGCCATTAGCCTATATTTGTTTACTCTGTGATTCCAATGATTCTTGTTTTGTCTCTTACTATTGTCCAAAATTTCTTATATTTTGATGATGGTTTCTTATTTTTTTCTTTCATAGTGTCTGAATACACAGGCTATCTCCTTTGCCTTCAAACTCTGAGATTCTCATGTACTTTCTCTACTCTACTAAAAAGACTTTCAGTTGAATTTTTACTTGATTTGTTCATTTTTGAGATTTCCATTTGGTTCATTTCTAGCAATACATTGAATTTCTATTGATATCCTGTTCTGACTTCCTTAATTTAACCTATTTTTTTTCCTGCATACTCTTAGAAATCATTAATTGCTTTTATAATCATTCTTTTGAATCTTTTATTTGGTATTTTACCTACTTTGATGTCTTTGGATTTAGTTGCTAGTGAATTGTGAGCCGTAGGAAACATCATGTTACCTGTTTTTTTTTTTTACATATTCTTTTATTCCTATGTTGAGATGTATGCATCTGTTGATATGGATTTCTCTTCTAATTTATGTGAGGGCCTTTTGAAGACACAGCCTTCATTAGTGTGCTGACATATCAGTTTGTCGTGAATTATTGAATGTATTTCCAAGTGGGTTTCATGATATAGTTTCCCTTCTGTTCTTTGGTGATGATTAGTGTACTTCAATATAGTGCATACTATGTAAGAACTTGGAGGATCCCACTTTATTGCAGTTCTCATGTGAGTCGGATCCTTTTGGTAGGTCAGGCAGTTGTCTTTTATGCAGCAGGGTATATGGGGTGCAACCACTCTGATAACTCTAATAAACCTGAAAATCCTATATGTTCTAAAAAGTCATGAGAGTGCACTAGATTAAGGACTCTTTTAGGTCTACATACAGCTGAAGTTTGAGAGGAATTAGGTGTATGTAGAGCTTGGTGAGCTCTTATCTGGGTTGAGGTGCAGTTCAGCAGCAGAATATAGACCTCCTGAATTTAAAGCCTCATACTAGATTCCCAGAACCTAACAGAAATGGAGGAAATAAACTAGCAACAACAGCTATTAAAGGAGGAGAATCTCAGTAAACTGTTTTTCAAATCAGCTCTCAAAGCATCTAGAGATTTAATGGCTCTGGAGAAAAATTCATATAGTATAGACTGAATTTCTATGTCCAAACCAAAATCCCAACAGTTTGTCTTTTATATTTCTATGGTTAAGGTAAATGGCACACAATTATCAATGTTCTATGGAGTTGCTCTGTTGTGTTAGAGAAGTAATACACACATCTGTTTTCTGAAGATAATTTATTTGGTGCAAAACTGTCATCATTTTGTGAGTTAGTATACAAGGACTATTTATTTGAATCCATTCATGGAAATTATGAACATTCCTACACATTTTGTACTTGAGTTTCCAGCAGGCAATGATTGAGATCTAGTTATTTCAGCACTAATCTTTCTTTGATTATCTCTCAGGTAAATGAAATAGTCAATATCAGAATATTTAACACAGCATTGGTTTCTTTAAAAGTGATCTGAGCATGAGATGTCCCAGTCAGTAACTTAGTGCTCCTTTAAGCTTCTATCATTTTACTAAGATAATTTCAGAGTAACAGTATTAAACAGAAACAAGAATAAAATAATAAATGAGACCAATTACAAGCAAGATTTGTGTTTGTGCCAACACAAAAATTTTAAGAATACCTATTATTTTAGTCAGCTTTTTCACTATTGTGACTACAAGACCTGACCAGAACAATTTTAGAGGAGGAAAGTTTATTTGGGGGCTCACATGTTCAGAGGTCTCAATCCACAGACAACCAGGTCCATTCCTTGGGATCAAAGTAAAGCAGAACATCATGGTGGAAGAATATGATGGAGGGAAGCGGCTCACATTATGATCAGTAAGCAGATACAGAGACTCCACTCTCCAAATACAATACCCCAGTCATACCACCAGCGACCCACCACCTCCAGCCACACCTACCAACCACCAGTTACCACTCAGTTAATCTTATCAGAAGATTCATTCACTAAGTGGGTTAAGGCTATCATAACCCCATCATTTCTCCTCTAAACCTTCTTACACTGTTGCACACATGAGCTTTTGGGGGACACTTCACATCCAAACCATAACATCTATATGTAGAGGAAACCCTACAAATCAGTAATGAGTATAAACAATCCATTTTAAAGTGAGCCAGAGTCATATGGAAGCATTTCTCAGAAGAGAAAGTGAGAATGGCTAACAAATAGGGGTGAGACGTATCTCAGTGACAGAGCACATGCTAACAAACTTATAGAGATGTTGAAAATGACAATTGATTTCAAATATTTCAAAGTAAGTAACACATTACAGAATCATTTTATTTGTATTTGATTACAAAAATAAAATATCTGATAATAGCCTTTTATTGGAAATGCTATATATAACATGATATTTTACATATTACTTATGGAAATGTAAATCTATACAAACATTTTGGAAAGAAATTCAAATTTCCTTCTATTGTTGAAAAATCATATTCTTCATAACCCAGCAATCTACTTAAACATGTATAGCAGAAAACATATACAAGAATGTTCATAGCAGAAATAGTCACAATAAAAAATTGCAGATCTCACTTAATGTTGTTATGGGGCAATAAATATATTATGGCATGTTCACATAACAGAGTTTTAAAAAGGAGGCAAACCACATTATGTATATAGATCACACATTTTTATATATAATATTATATATTATTACATATAATATATGTGTAATGTATATCAAATATATAATTTGCTTGGATAAAGTAATCATTTATATATATATATATATATATATATATATATATATACACATATATCTGAAGATTAAATATAGCATAATTATTTTCCATAAGTATTCAACCAATAAATTATCTTTTAGAATATATAGATGTAGAAAAACAGTATAAAAAGGACAACAAATGTATAATTATCACAGAAGTTAAGATGATATGGAAGGAAGGTAGGAAGGTAGGAAAATTTATGGGTAGATTAAAAGTTATTTTCTGAAGTCCAACTTTTTTGTGAGTAATGAATTTATAGTTATCTATTACATTCTTTAAAAAATTTTAAGTAGTTACATTTTTTAAAAAGTAGTCCTTGCATATAATAATGATGAATTATGAAAAGAACCAAGGATTAATATTAATAGTATTCTGTGAATCATGGTCTTGTATGTGTACAAATCTATAATAATGAAAATATAAGATACTTTGCTGAATATCTTAGACAAAACCTCTGGATCAAGTTTATTCTATATGTCTGCTATTCCTGTCAGAGAAGCAGAGTACTTTATAATCTTGGTTAAGAATTGTGATTAATATAGCTAGCATGCTGTACATAAAATCTCTACTCATCCTACATAATTGCAACTTTGTACCCATTAAAGGTTTTTTTTTTTTACAGTGCAAGGGATCAAAATCAGGGCCTTATGTGAAGTAGGCAAATACCCTACCACTGAACTGTACCCTCAGCTCTACTTTGTACTCTATGACCAAGATATCCCTGTCTCCATCCACCCATCCTTTGACCCTAGTAACAATGAAGGTTTGGAATGAGTGCATGCGCGCGCGCACACACACACACACACACACACACACACACACACAGGCACACAAGGTAATTATGTAATGAAATGAATGTTATGATTATGATAATTTGCTTGGATGTAGTAATCATTTTGCTGTGTATATGTGTATCAAAATATCATATTGCAGACAGGCATGGCACAAATCTGTAATCCCATCTGTTTGAGAGGCTGAGGCAGGAGGATCAGCCACTCTCAGCAACTTAGTGAAGCCCTAAGCAACTCAAGGAGACCCTGTCTCTAATAAAATACAAAAAGAGGCTTGGAATGTTGCTCAGTGGTTAAGTGCCCCTGCATTCAATTCCCAGTACCTCCCACAAAAAAAAAAAAAAAAAGATATTGCATACCTTAAATTCATACAATCAAAAACTTTAAAAATTAATTATGATTAATCCTTTTAGAATCATTGTGATCATTCAATATTTCACATTGTCAACCAGCTATCCTCTCTTTCACATTTGGTAAACAACTCTTGGTGAGTATTATTCTAATCACTGTTAGGGGGATCAAGTTTCTCACTTTTCAATGAGGAAAAGAAAGAAAAAATGTTCTCTTTAATACCATTTAAGACTTTGTGGATCATTGTGATTCAACAATTTGAACTATTTTGAGAAACAAAACAATGGTCTCTAAAATGTTGTTGATTGACTTGGGCAGGACATTCATGAAAATATGGCTCTTTCTGTATCTATAGCTTATTTAAAAAGATTAAGTAATAGCAAATTGACACAAACACATAAAAACTTGTATACCAAACAAATAAATAAAAACTCCTTACTAAAATTTTATTATGCCCTCCTTTTTCTTCCCAAAAGTTACTGTATTGGGCAAGTGGGTACTTGCTTTCTTGAAATTTGTCAACACAGTAACTGAGTCCAACACTATGTTGCTTTACCTCTCCACTAAGAACACTCGTGAGTTGGCACTCCTTCAGAGAGACCCACATTCATCTTACTGTCAGTACACTTCTTGGAATAGAAGGTCTACTTTGTCTTCTTGATGTTTGTAAAGCTTTAAAAAACACAATGTCAACTAGCAAAGGGTTGAGGCATATTACACAACATTCCATTAAATAGTGAAAAATTTTCTTGATATTTTATATTATTTTATTGACATTAGAATAACATTTTGCAACAATTTCGTCAGAATTATGTTCTACTAAGAGAATTCTGTGAGAATAGGAATATGAGAAAGAAAATTCCAGAATCCTTTTACTGGTTTAAATGTTTTGGACGTTGTAAGTTTTCAAATTGACAAAAGTTTACTTTTGTCAAGCTACCTGGTATTATTTTTAACTACTTTATGCAGCATCATTACATAAAGACTTTGTTACTTGAGACTCCAGGCTATATTATTCATATAATCATACTTTATTAATAAAACATTTCAAAATCTATTTTTCACACTTATAGGTATGAAGAACCCAAATATTGTAATAAATTAATATTTGACACTTTTTAGGCAAGGTCAAATTTTAGTGAGAACAAAATAGATTTATCATTTGAGACTAAAGAGCACAAAGAGAAATTTAACCAGAGAAATTTAAAGACAATAGTATTACTTATGGAATAATTCTGAGAAAATGAATTTAAGCCCAAAATGATCAGGAGCAGAGAAGAGACAGCTTCTGACTTGAACATTAATTTTTCCTGCTCTCAATAAGATGTCTCTAATTATCCTCTGGGCATATTGCCACCTGGCTAAAAGAGAACAGTTCTCTCAGCCTGTCTTACAGTTCTGGTGACCAATGACTGAAGTGTGGGTGAAGATTCATTGGCACAAGTGTTGTGTGGGACATTATTAAGGTTGCCTTTCTGCCTTCCTTTGTCCTATTGTATTTGATGACTGGAATTTCTTTAGACTTCTAGGATGGAAGGGACTTTGGAGGAAAGCCATGTGTACTAGACAAACAACACAGAATGGCTTGAATGTGACACAAGAGAGCCACTATGCAAGTTCTGAACAGTTACCCCTAGACTTCTTTTCTAGAAGATAAACAAATTATTATGTTATCAAAAACTAAAATTACTGACAAATGAACCTAATCCATAATCTGGATCCATATGATCCATAGACAGTTACTGTTTCATTTCCAATATAATCAAAATTATTATAATCTCCATATTCATCTCCAAATTCAGAATTCTTTATCTTCTCATTCAAATTTAGTTTGAAAACTACTTACAACTATTTGTTCTTCTGTTAATCATCTTGTACCACCTCTGTTTCACTTCCTGTATATGAATATCCTTTTCATAATCCCACAGTCCCTTGATTTGCTTTATCTTTACCCATTTTCTCTTTCTATCCATTCAACTTCTGATTTCAAGTATTACATCTGGGAGAAAGTAATTCCAACCCTTAGGAATTTTTTTGTAGGGCCTCAGTTTAGGTATTCTAATATCTCCATATTCATAGACCTATTTTTTAAACAAGTATGCCCAATGCATATTGCTTGGAGACACACCTTATAGTGTTTTCTTGCGCAGAGACTTTATGTTTGTTTTGTATGTTTTACGTGTTCATTTGTACTTATAACCACAACTCTGCTTAAATAATCATTTTTTTTACAACTAATAACTATCTGGAAGTCAAAAACAAACAAAAAACAACGGAAACAAAACACTTTCCTTCATTTATGTCTTTTCTTATCTTGAATAAGGACACTATCATCTGATTCTGTACTTTTCCCATACAATTGCTACTCACTGAGGTCAATCTCTAAATCTTGTTACTTATATCTTTCTCATTTATCTGGAATTTCATGCCTCTTTCCATCTCTAAGTACACTGGCCTTAGTTGAGGCAGGATATTTAATTGCTAACCGGCCCAGTCTGCTCTCTTTCATTCCTCTTCCTCTGACATGATCTCATGAGAAGGAGCTTAATCATGTCACATCAAGATTCAAGCTTACCTCTCCATTACCATCTAGAAGTTATTCTTGGCTTTAATATCAATTTTCTAGAGTTTCTAAAACAAAGTGCCTGGAGTGGCTGGAATAAACAATATAAATTTATTTTCTCACAATTCTGTAGGCTTGAGGTCCATGGTCCAGGTGTTAGCATAGCTCTTTTCTCGGGAGGCTTCTCTACTTGGCTTGTACATGACTGCCCTCTTGTTACATCTTCATGTGGCCCTCCACTTGTGCACACACAACCCTAGTATTTCTCTGCATGCCCTAATCACTTTTTTTTTTTAAATAAGACCACCAGCCAGAGTGAATTTGGAGCCATTGTAATATCTTTCTTGTATTTTCATTAACTCTTTAAGACCCTGTCTTCGGATATAATTACATTCTGAGGTACTGGGCATTAGCCATTACCTAAACTTTAACCTGAACAGCTTTCTGCAGTTATTTCAAAGGTAACAAACTCTGCCTCTTTTCATCTTTTCCTCATTCCATTTTTTTAATAGTTTGTATAGGTTCTTCCTTTATGTTTTCAAATTCATTTTTCTGCCAATTTTGTCATTGTGATTCTGCTTTAAATGTATGCCACTGGGTAAAATTGCACGTACTTCCTTCCTTTCCTGAACTTTCCCTTATTCCTGTTTCCCCTAAAATGATTTAGACGATTGTGTTATACAGCTTTCCATCACTGTGACAAAATACATGAGGTAAACAACTTAAAAGGAGTGAAAGTTAATTTTGCCTCATGGTTTCAATCCATGGTTTATTGAGTTTGTTGCTCTGGGCCTGTGACAGCACAGTATATCATGATAGAAATGTGTTGAGGAAGACTATTTACTTCACACTACTGGAAGTAAAGCAAGAGATAGAGGAAGGGCCTTCTACTAGATGCTACCTCTTGAAGGGATCACTGTCTCCTAGTAGTGACACAAACAGGCTATCAAACCTTTAACACATGGACATTTGGGGAATAATTTCAAACCATGGCCAAGGCCCCTATAAAACTAGCAAGTCTCAGAGCCAGAATTCAAACTCAAGGAATCTAATTCCATAATCTATGGATTACCCATGATAAAGAGATGTGTTTATTTAGAGATAACTTTTTTCCAGGCTGTCCATTAGTTTCAGGGTAACCTGCAACCTTGAGCCCATCTGTAGTTGGCCCCTAGATGACAACTCTACTCTCATGCTTCTAAACCGTGGTTTATATTTAGAATTTAAGGAAAAGGGAATTTAAAACAGGATAGAAGTGAAAAACTTCTATTGGTTGCTTCATTTTTCTTTTTTCTTTCTTTCTTTCCTTCTTCTTTTTTTTTTTTTTTTTTTTTTTTTTTTTTTTGTCTTTGGACCTTTATTTTATTCATTTATATGTGGTGTTGAGAAAGGAACCCAGTGTCTCACACAAGCTAAGCAAGTGCTCTACCACTGAGCCACAACCCCAGCCTGGTTGCTTCGTTTTTCTAATGCACAAAAGAGAAGGGGCATTTTTAAATTTTACATGATGGCTTATGAACTTAGCGACTGACAGACTGAGAGACAGTTGAAGAAAACAAGCCTGACTTCTGTGTAAGAAATCAAATGGACTAAAGTTGTAAAAAGAAAGGAACATTTATGGTTTTTCTCCAACCATCTTACCTTGTCTGATTTCCTCCCTTGTCAAAAATATGTCAAAAATAGTCACCAGGGCACCCACTTATCTTAGGAGGATGGCAAGTGGTAAATCGCTGACACTTAAGGAGTTTCTTCAGCAGAACACTCCAACTGCTTAGAAAGATATTTATTCCAACTCTGTGTTTGGTCTCGATTTATTTTGTTGTAACATGTGTTTTGAATTGAAACTCTAGAATGGTCACTGAATTTTAAGCAAGTGACTTAGTGACAAATACAACATTGTAGTTTAAAATAATAGTCTAAGTTAAAGGCAGTGTGACATAATGGTGAAAAGCAATGGGTCCTGGGCTGAAATTGTTTGTGTATTGAATGGCAGTGAGATCTGAGGAAACAGTTTATAGTAATACTGATCATTAGTAAAATGATAGTAATATTGCCTAGATCGTGGGATTGTGTGAAAGTTAAGTAAGATAATACATATCATGCAATTACCACAGTGCCTCACACATGGGGCCTACTCAGTTATTGTTACCGACATTTGTTCATCCCTTTCCACTATCCAATCTAAAGCCATGTACCACTTCCAACCTGAGGAGCCTGTGAGGAATAGTAAAGCCAAGTTCCTGTTCTAACCTTACAGACAATAGAGACTCTTCTGGTATAGTTTAAAAATCTGGACTCTGAATTTAGACTGCCAAGGTTCAGACCCTGCTGCACCACTTATATAGCTATTTGACTTTGGCAAAAGTGCTTGACCTTTCTGTAACTGCTTTCTCACCTGTAAAATGAAAAGAATGAATAGGTTTGTTAGAATTAAATGAATCACTAGTCTAATTATCTTAGAATATTCCTGGTATTTACAAGGTCTTTAATAAAGGTTTGTCATTATCTGAATTAAACCAGAAACTTTATGAACTATTTTATAAGACTGGATTTTCAAATCAGTCTGCCTTGAATCAGAAACTGTAAGTGGTATCAACATAAACTGAATAATTTCAAGGATACAAACAAGAGATTCAAGAGTGGCTTTCCAGATCATTCCTTCCCATAACAGATATGTCCTTGTAGCCCAGAATAGATGTCTCCAAGTGAGGTGTGTACTATTCTTCACACAGTGGATAGCAGTACAATTATAAAACGTCTCTAGCTAGAGAACCTATATGATGTTCTCCAGGGAGTCATAGATCTTGATTCTACCCATTATAGGTAAGGCTAAACCAGAGTCAGCCTGCTGAGGACTCTTCAATGACAAGTCTCTTCCTCCTTGTATATATCATTAGTCTATTTACCCAGAGGATATCCAAGTGACAAAGGGTTTAGTCCTATCACCTCCCACTATGGACTGCATGCTGAGTTACTCTCCCTAAATTCATATGTTGAACTCTTACCACCCCACCATGCAGTGTATTTGCAAATGAGGCTTTGGAAGGTAATTACAGTTAGATAGGTCATGAGGGTGTGGAATTAGTGGTCTTATAAAATGAGGAAAAAATACCTCTCTCTTTCTCACTTGAATACATGGAGGAAGGGTCATGTAAAATCATACCTTGAAGGTGGTTGTTTTAAAACTAGTAAGAGAGCTTTTACCAGGAATGAAACAAAACTAGCATCTTGTTCTTGGACTTCCAAGCTCCAGAATTGTGAGAAATAAATTTCTGCTGGTTAAACCACCCAGGCTATTGTGTACCTTATGGTCACCCAAGCTTAACACTTGTTCTCCCTCCTTTCTCCCAAGGTCTTTCCCTGGTGAAGGTAGTGGGTGAGAGAAGGTATTGTAGGCCACATTCTTAAACATCTTCCACCACTGTTTTCTTTTTAAACTTTGTTTTTTAAGTAAAAGAGATGCATGTACTAAACTCTTCTTTTCATGCAATTCCTCAAAGACATTTTTTCATTTGAAAGGAAAACTTTCACATGACACACACACACACACACACACACAAACAACAGCAACAAAAACTGTCTCTAACTTTGACAACAACTTCCCACTTACCCCACAACCCCAACCAATTTTGTTAATATATGATTGAAATCCTTTGCTCTCCCTTGCTATATTCACCTAAAAATAACATGGATGCCCCTCCAATATCAACAAGAAGAGCATTTTTTCATATTTTCTTTCTTTTTTTCTTCATAGCAGTATATCTCTCATGGTATGGAGATGTTGTATCTGTTCCATAATAATATATTTTTAAAAATATTTTATAATGTGAGCCACTAGAAACTTAAAATCACATATCTGTGGCATATTCCTATGTCATTCTAAACTCATTGCAATTGATGTTCTGAGGATTTTATTTGTGCTATTTTAAAAACTGTGGTAATAACACTTAACATTAGATTTATCCTCAACAAATTTTTAAGTGTACAGTATAGTATTGTTAACTATAGGTACAATATTGTACATTTCTAGAACTTATTCATCTTACATGATTGAAACTTCATAATAACATTCTCTTGTATATTTTATCACATAGGAAAACAATATTGAAATAATGAAGGAAACTTGTAACTCAGCATTTAGTGTTTGATGGTAATGATTCCAAGAAAACGCTATCATATTTTAACACAAAGAACTAAACCATTTAAATGTTTTTATAATTGATACTCAGACATTGACCAAATTGGATAAGACCTAAAGGACCTCATGCTAAGTTTGCCATATTCCTTTATTTTACACACACACACATTTTTTCCTTAACATTAAAAAATTGAAAATGTGTGTGCCAGATTATTTGAACTGAGAAATTATTCATGGTAGTCCAGGTTTCAGAGTTAGACAGATATAGGTTTCATGTTAAATCAATTGTGACAAAATAGCTTTGTCATGAAAGGCAAATTTGCATATGCTTCAATCTCCATATAATTTGGGGATATAGAGGAACAACTGAGATAATGGATGTAAATCACATCGCATAGCACTTATTCACTAAATACTGGCTTTTATTATCACTAGCTTCATTATTATATGCTCCTGTTTTATTCTGTATTAGATTTGGAAGTAGCTGTTGAAGAACAACAAAGCAATACATCCCTAGGTTAAATGCTATGCTCCAGGAAAGTAAAAAGGAGTTCTGAAAATAAATTTTATAAAACAATGATCTTGAGGAAAAATCTTCAAGATTCTTTTCATTGGAAGAGATACCTTATATGCCCAGCTTCAATTTCTACTTTTCAGAGAATATGGTGAAACATACAATACTAGAATAATGCAGTAGCTATTTTAATTTGGTGGTGGTGGTAGGACTTGGAAGACTACAGGTTTTAACAATACCATTTAGATTCAATAGTTTCTTCTTAATTCTGAAGCTAGATGTAAGGTGTAAGGAAATGGAGTGAATCTGTTGATTTTGAAGTTGCTTTTCTTGTTTATTGTCAACTATTTCCTCCCATAAAAAGAGAATATGCAAAGTGATGCTGGGAAAGTTGAGTCTTATTCCTTTTCTTTTTGCATAACAATAACCATTGTGACTTTGGTTTCTCAAAAATCCAAAAAAAAAAAAAAATTATTGAGGATATTGCATTCTTACAAGAAGAATAAGAGAATGCTTCCTGAAGAGAGTCCATAAATACACAGATTTTTTTTCTTTTTTCTTTGTTAAAGATGCTTAAATGTCAAGAATATTCTGTTCCAGATTTTTACTGCTGCCTACACACCTTGTAAACCACAACTCAGGGCAAATGAAATAGACTCCTCTCTGATTTGTACCTGACTTTCCACTACATTCCAAAGCACTCCCCAGATATTTAACTTGATGAATGTATAAATGACCTATTTCTGCTTATTTTTAAAAAGATGCTTTAGTAGCAGATAGTGATTTTCAGAAAAACAACCATAAAAGTAATTTGACACTACTACCTTTTTGGAGAGGAGGCTGTCCTAAATTTTGAATTTTCTTTCACCGAGTCTCTCGAATCCAACTCTGTAATTCATGTCTAAAATTCTACCACAATATTTAATTATTCACTGATAGGATTATGTAATTAGGAATCATAAGTTAAAGATAACATTTTGTTGAAAATGGTTTATTATAATTCTTATTCCCACTTCATTCAGTATCAGGAGCAGACATTTATTAATTAGGATTAAGAATTAGAACTCAAAAAGGCATCAAACCTTGTGGCAAGCAGACAATTTATAGATTATACCAGGTTGGAAAACACTGCAGCACATCCTCCACTTGAAACGCTGCAAAAGTCAGTGTCCAAAGTCATCTTGGGATATCAAGCCTCAAAAAGTCGCTCCTGGCACACACGGAAATAAAAATGCCTCTCTCTATATATCACTAAGCATCTCTCTACCAAATTCATTGTTCACTTTTCCTTCGTGCAGGTTCAGCAATCTAGCTTCAAGCTCTTTCCTTAACAGTCGCTGAAAGAAATGCCGGGTGTGAACACACATTCCAACTCCCTAAGCACCGGTCTAAGAGCAACCTTGAATGGCAGAATAAGACAGTGGGAGAGAGTTGTCAGCTGTTCTCTACCTCCAAGGAGCAGTCTTCATGGATGCATCACCCCTAACACCAACAGTCCCTCTTGGGCAGTGCTTCTGCCAGAGTTGACTCACGCAGAATCTAAAACAGGTCCACTCCTGAAATTCAAATCTGAGCCTTTACCTACTGATCTACAGCTCCTAGGCGCAGCAACGCTCACCTTGTAATGCTCTGAATTGATTTCTGAGCTGCTAGAAGCGCTTTCAGAGCTCCTACCAACACAAGTTTAATCGTTTATACTAAATCCTCATCTAGTTCCACTTTAGCACTCCCCAACACCATGTTCTGTATTCGCAGACTGTTCTCTCTTGCGGACAGTTAACCGGCTGCCAACTTGAAGAAGACCAATCAGGAGACCCTCTTTCAGAGGAGGAGCCACACGGATGGAGACTGTACAGGAGAGGCGCCCCGGTGCGAAGGAACCTAGCGCCACCTCCACGCTGCATCACTTTGCTTTTTCTGCCGGCAGGTCCCATGCCTTAGAGATTCGAGCAGCCACTGAGTGGAAAAGCCCGCAGACCTCCACAGTCTGTCCAGTACTTGGAAAGACAAAGTAACCTCTTCTGGTGTTGAGTCAGCGCAGAAGAAAAAGACGATGCCTGATAAACAAGCAACAACAAAAGCAAACCAATGGCCAAAAGTTTACTTTCCAAGAGCAATTCATTCCTGCAGTTCAGTCTGGGTAAGATAAACTCCCACTGGGAGGATACTTTTCATAGAGCTGTGGATGATCCTGGAGCCTCTGGCTTGGGCTTTCCCACTGTGCAGCACCCAGCGATCCATCCCCTACCGTCCAGGGAAGAATACAAAATTGGGACAGAAGCTAGCTAGAGGTTCCCACAGCTACTTCTAGAGCAAAACCTTGGAAATGGCTGCTAAAGGGGTTGGGTCTCCAGACTCCTAATCCCTCCCCTTTCTCCAGCTGAGCTGTTCACCTGCTACCGTCCAGTTTACAATATAAGCGTAGACACTAAATTAGCCCACTTCTCAAAGATAGTCATCCCAAGTTCCAGGGCAGTTCCTTTAAAAAATACGTTAGCAGCTTTAGGAACTCCTTGGGGGAAAACGTTAAGTGAGGGCAAGAAAGGCGTTTTAAGAAGGGATTGCGTCCGGGGAAACGAGGTGTAGGCTCCTCTAGTCGAAGGAACTCGGGGAGCCCCTCAGCTCCCAAGTGAACTGCTGCAGCTACTTCCATTCCGCAGAAGGGGCGGAGGTGGCCCTGGAGGGTGGAAATGGGAACTAGGTTAATCTTCGCCGGGCGACTTTACTCAGGGGTTTGGGAGAGTAGCTGGCCTCAAGGAAAGAGCCAAAGAGTCAAAGAGGGAGACAGGGCAGCGAGCAGCCAGGTAGCCGAACTGACTTGAGAACACGAAGGCAGTAACTGCTAGCAATTCACTAAATAGTGAGGCGTGATCGAGTCTTCCTATTATCTAGATCCTAGGAACCTCTTGCCAGAACTCGCCTTTCCCTGTGGCCAGTAGCCTGGGGGCTGCCGACACCAGGCCGGACGTGCGTGTGTAGCGGCGCGAGCGCGCGCGCGCGTGGGGCGGGGGGGGGGGGGGCGGCTGTGTGCGCGTGTGTGTGCGCGCACTTAGTGCGCCGAGTGGGGACGGTGGAACCCAGCAGCCGGCCGCCCGCCGCCCGCTTGAGGTCCCTCTTCCTTGAAGCCACCTTTTCGCAGCCTTCTCACCTGTGCCCAAAACCCGCCCAGCCGCGCTGGGTTAGGGCTGCATCTACTCAAAGTTTCCTCGGCTTAGACACCTCAGAGCCGGGGTTATCTAAGCGAACGCGGTACTGAAGTACCTTGGAGAGACTCTTACAGCACCTTTACGCCTTGGCCCCACCCAATCCAAGCAGAGATTAGATTTTCCTAATTAAGGGGAGAAGAGGGGAAGAGGTGTTTCCAGAGAAAGAGAGGAGCGGCCGCAACTGGGAATATCTGATCCTTTCCTGTCTAACGCCAGAGAAGTGACTGACGTTTTTGTGGGGTTACAGAAGAAAATTGAATAGGCAGCTAAGTTGCCTGAACCGGGACTGACTGGGAGACTTCTGGGTGCTTGATGGTTGCCCTGGTCTCTGTTTCCACAAGCTTGAAGGTGTGGAGGCGCCTCCACTGTGAGGGCTTTTAACCGCCATCCCCTCCCGTTTCCCTTGAAAGGAAAAGCCAGCAGAGCTGAATCTGGGAAGTCAAGGAAAAGCCCCTGGACTTCTGTGCTTGTATTCTTGGCTTTGGATTTTAGGGATCTGAAGAATTAACAGCACCTCTAGGTAAGAGCAAAACCGCTGCTTGAATCTCCAGAGGGAATAATAACTTAAAATAGATGTTGGGGTAGGGTGGGTGTTTAGGCCAAGTTACAATGATTTCCTCGGGTGTCGCCACGCAGTTGCACAACCGGAGCGAATGGCTCCGGTGGGCAAGTCGAGGAGTAGCTGGTGCTGCTGGTGTCCAGTTGAGAGGTAGGAAGCCAAAGGCAGCGTCCTTTCTTTACACTTTTGAAACCTTTTGGAAATACGCATCGGGCTGGGTCGTCTGTCCAGGCTGATTTTTTTTTTTTTTACCCCCCTGGCAAGATTTTTTTTCCCCATTAGCACCGCAGACCCACCCGCTCGTTGCCATAGAGAGCAATGGGCACCGGCGAAAGCAGCTAGAACGCGGTGGCAGGTGAGCCTGGCGCAGGTGGGCAGGTGGGGGCGGCGGCATCCGGCCCGCGGATTGGGGGACGTGCAAACCCCACGCCGCCTCCTGGCAGGCTTTCCGCAGCCGGCGTCGGAGCCCGGGCGCCGCGGGTCGGATGCGGTTCCCTTCGCCTCCGCTAGAGGTTCCCAGCGGGCGCCGAGGAACCGGTGGGTGTGGGGGCACCGGGAGGCGGAGGGGCGAGCACGGGGAGCGAGCGTGCCCGCGGGGTGGCGGAGCCGGCGCGGCAGGGGGAGGCGAGCCTGGCTGGGTCCAGAGACGTGTGCGGGAGTCCCGGCGCGCGTCCTGTATGCGCGCGGCGCCGCGGGTACGCGGGTCCGAATCCCGGCTGAGCTCTGGAAAGCTGTGTGTGCCCTGAACTGGAGCCACTTCGGGGAAGCGATCCTAGTCCGCGCCCTGAGGGCAGTCTCTGGAGGTAATGCCCTTTTTCTACTTACTCTCTCCTGTCCTCCCTGTGTCCCGTTCTCGGTAAATTCTCAGCCAAATACTCAGTTGGGAGCGAGTTGAGAGTGTGAGAGAATCTGTAGGGTCTGTATCTAAAGGTGCCTTTCAATCTCTCGGTGGTGCTCTGGGGACTGTGTATTCGCACCAATCCCTATTTCACTCACCCCTGAATTTTTGCTTGCTTGCTTTAAGGGAAGTCCCCCCCACACACACTCCCCTCCTGGGAGAGCGCCTGGTGGCTGGTCTGGTTTGGGTTGCTCCCAGGTGAGCCAGTGGACCCTCTGTGTCCCTCTGAGCTGCAGTGTTCTGGAGTGCAAGACTCAGGGGATGGGGTGTGGTGGAGAAAAAGAGTACCACACCCTCTTCTTTTCCTCCCCTTTCCTCTTTACCTGATGGTGAAGTCGCCCCATTCAGCATCTTACTGATTCCCTTTCCCAATGGATTGGCTCTAAGAGCAGAGCAAAGCTGCTGAAAGATTTGGAGAGAGGGAGAGCAAAGAATGAGAAGGAAGTCATGGCCAGAACATGAAGGGAGAAAGGGGGGGTGAAGTTAATCTTATGTGTTTGGGAGGGGGGCGGTGCTGCGAATTGGCCTTGAGTTCAGATTATTTGATGAAGTCAGATTCATTTCACATTTCACACTGTTTCTGACATAATCCACTTTACTCAAGCTACTAACAAATATCATTTCTGCTAGGTACTGCCTTGGGCACTGAGGGCACTGAATATGTTTGATCATTATGTCTAAGCAAAACAAAAAAGTGGGTATTGTGCGTGCTTGGTGTTAATTATGCGCTGCCTATCAGACAGGCAGTAATGAGTGCTTTTCAGTGTACTGTGTCGTGTTTGTATATATCATATGTGGTCATTTTACCCTCTGCGTGCAATTTTAGGGTCCTTTAAAGGTGGCTATTAACAAAGACGACTTAATACAAAAGGAAGACCAAGAATACGATGGGTCATGGAATATTCTAGGAATGCTGAAAAGCAAAGATCCAGCAGTAGTGAAATATTGGGCCACATGCTGAAAGTATAAACAATATATATATTTTTTAAGAAATAGGAAGCAGTGGCTAACATTTTAAAAGGAGATTTTTTTCAGTGTATTATCATCACCTTCTACTAGTGTGCATTACTTCCAATACACTTGGAGTGTGAGGAAGAAAAAAAAATATATGAAGTGCTTCCTGTTGAAAACCAGTGAAATGTGTTGTGAGATTCTGTCAGGTATTTCACCTTAACAATTTCAGAGAAGTGATTAACCAGTGATGATGGATGAAGTGGTTTGGTTATCATTTATATAGAGGGCATTGGTTACTTACCTTACTAATTAAGGTTAATATATAAGTTAATATTTTTATATAGCAATTGTAATTTAGTGAAAATGGAAGCAGGACAATTTATTGATGTTTTTTTATTCCAGAATAACACATGGCATCATCTCAGAGAAGATTTACATAAACTTTGTCAGACATGTATTACATTGGATAGAGCTATGTCTGGGAGCAAGAATAAATGACGGAAGTCCCTCAAAGGATCGTTTGTTCTTAAGCTGTATTTTTTTTGAAAATTTTGTGTCGTGAGAAATGACAGTGAATCATTTATAGAAAAAATCTGCATATATAGACAAAAATCACTCATTTGGTGAATGCAATTAGTCAAAGAAAAAACATATTAAGGGTTCCGTTGTCTTTCTGAAACCAAAGGAAGATCTGCTGGTATTAAGAATCTGTTATGTGTTGCTTAAGGGACATTGTGTTTCTAGACAATTAAATCAAAGTAGAGAGGGTGGTTTGTAATCTCAAATTCAGTTTTAGGGCTCCATCTCTAAAGATTTTTTTTTCTTTAATAAATGTGATTTTTAAAGAGTGCAAACATTGAACTCTTTCAGAGATGCCATGCCATGAGCCTGAAAACCATGTCCTCTGAAACTTCATGTCAAGAATAAGAAGTGATAGGAAGTTGTCACAAATTAATTGGCTTGATGCTTCAATTAAAAACTGATTATTATCTGACTCTGGTAGTCATTATGGTTGATTTCGTTTGGTCTCTAGATATTCTGTGAAAGGACTCTAGGTGGAAATGTTTTCCTGTAGAACAAGGAGAGGAGGTCACTATATGCAAACAGACCTGTCAGTTACTGATTCTCAATTTGGTTGCTTTTTATCCATAAGGCAGCATGTTAGATTGAAAAAAATCAGTTTCTGATTCTACATGAACATTTCTCTCTCTTGTAGCCCTCAACAAACCTCTGGGTACCCCGTTTATCATTTTGATGGGGTAATATGTCACCAAGTCACATCCTTTTATGGGTTAGGGTCTACTTTGGTGTTAAGAACTTTAAAAACTATTAAAGCATAAAATAGTATATTTATTGAAAGGAAATTAATTGAGCTTTAAAAGATATTTGCTAAGGAAATAAAAAGAGAATAAGAGAGAGAAGTTAAATCCTAGGTATCAGCTTAACCTATCTAACTGCATTTACTTCTACAATTTCTTCTATGAGCCACCATTTTTTTGTTTTGCTTTTAAAAATCTCCTTTCTTCTTTTTAATTTTTTCTTTCAGAACTAAATCTATGCTAATTTATGGTTACTGAACAATTATTTCAATATATTTAAGTGGGAGGTGGTTTTAAAATATTAAATTTTGGCATTTATTTTTGAATCTCATATGCAAAGGAAATCCCCCTAGAATGTGCTTTTGATTCTTTAGGGAGACTCAGTCATTAACTGATTATTATCTCTTTCAGTGTGAATGCCTCTTGTCTGACTGAAACTCCTCTGGCTTTTGTTTCTGGGAAGTGTAGAAGGTTGCATACTTAGTCATTGGAGATAGATGAACTGCTTAGGTACATGGTGCATTTGTACTTGGAGTGATTTATTTCCATATAATTCATACTCTATGGGCAAAGTGTCTGGTATAATCAAATGTGAAATGTTCATATTAAGCCAATATTTGTGTCACACAAGTCAGTATATACCTGTTCAGAAATTAGTAACCCATTTTAGGAAACCTTAACTCCATCCAAGACTTTAGTATATCCCTTCGTCCTCCTTTTGTCCCTCTTTCCTTGTTTTTCTCCCTCCCCCCATTTCCTTCTTTGAGGTGTCACTCAATGGCTACAATTGCTAAATGGTTCTTAAATACCCCAGAGAGAAAATCCTGGTTTCAAAAATCTCCCAAGAGAGAGTAACCCAGTGCCCCAGGAGGCAGCATGAATAAATAGTAAAAGCAGTGGTTTTGACATTAGAAAACTTGAATTCTGTTTAAGTCTTCTATGACTAGCAGTGTGATTTTTGCAAAAGCTCTCGTTTTTATAAGACTCAGTGCTGATTTCTGTACAAGGGAACATCTTATATCTATCTACCAATTCTATTTTTGTATTCCACATTTGATCATACCTAGTTTTAGGTTTTAGGGAAAGAAAACAAGGCTGTCAGGTGAATGTAAATGTTAGGCATTGTAACATTTGATAGAAAAATAAATGAAATATATGTAAAAATATTGATAAAACTTCTAAAATTAAGGATAGATTTGGATATGCCAAATCCATATGAGAGGACCACCCCAGGGTATGAGCTGTTATAACAGGTGTTATGAAAATCAATTTTAAGTTAATCTATATGTATGGGAGATGATTTCCTCAAAGTTATTGTGTTAATGAGGCACAAACTTTGGGACATATGGAAATCTTGTAATGCTTATTGTGTGAGACGTGAAAGTCCTCTATTCATTCAATCTGTTCTAGAGCAGTTATGATGACAAAGAATAGGTAGGAGAAAAGCAAAGTTAAGTATTTTTTAATAATAAAATTACAATGAAATCCCTGTTTTTACTTTTTAGGAATTGTACATTTTTCTTTTTATGTATAGTATAGCCAATATCTTTTATTAAATCAGGTATACTACTCAGTTTCTTCAAGCATTAAAGATATTGAACTTGGGCAATGTTGATTTGGTGGTTTAATCTATGAAGTTGAACCCAAACATCATACACAATTTTAGTTTTTACAAGACCACTAATAGTCTGTCCCTTTGTCCTATTTAACTTTAGTGGTTTTAATGCCAATGATATTAACTATAAGTTATTTTTATAAAATGAATTAGAAAGAAAGTAATTGGTAGATGCTAAGTGATTTAAGGATTTGAATTAAAATTTTAAAGACCCATTGAAATAATTATGTGTTCTTTTGATAAAATAGGAAGACTGCTAGGATTTCAAAGTAGAGAAAATTTTGTTGTTTTTCTAAGGTATTCAGTAGTTAATTTTGACAACAGTTTGTCTTTACTAGTTGCAGTGATAAGTCAAGTACCATTTCCTTCCCTAGAGATTGTTGTCATTGTAAATATATTTTTCTCTACAGAATGTATAAAACTAATGCAAACCTGGAAACCTAGCCTAAAAATCAAATTACATTTTACTGTCATGGCAGATAGAGTAAGACATAATATTAGTTATCTATAAAGACGGAATCATTATAAAAATCTTTATAAAAATCATAAGCAAATTTCAGCTTAACAAATATATGCAAAAATATAAGATTCCCAGAACATTTTAGTTTCTAGATGTAGCACTGTAGAGTTTTTCAAATGGATTCTAAATTGGACTGCATAAGAGGATTTTGTGTCTTCATACAATCTCTTTCTATTATAATGTAACTATGGTTAGCTGCAAGATATCTATCTTGTAGCCAGCATGAAGGGAAATAATTAGCATAAAAACTATATTGCTCCCAGTATACCAGAGGAGCCAACAGCAATGCCCTGTGATAAATGTTGATTTTGAAATGGTGGGATTCATTTTACAAAAGGAAGGTGACTTTATCTTCTTAATAATTTTTGCTGGACTTTAGTGTGTGTGTGTGTGTGTGTGTGTGTGTGTATGAAAATATCATGTATCATAAATACTGTGTATATGCTCACAACCTTTATATTTTATTTTATAAATTATATAATTAGGAGTTGTGAATGGTTTCTCTTTTTGATATTTCATTTGCAGGTAATTCTAAAAGCCTACCTGTGATCTCAATGGATTAAATTTACCTCAATTAGTATGTAAACATTGATTTATGTTAAACTGATTATATTTAATATTTAGAATATAATGCTGCATGTAAATTGGTCTTTATTCTTAAATATCTTGTGATCTTTTTCAGCCAAGAAGGCAAAAGTTGATAAGCTAGCAAAAACAAAATAGACTACCACCTCATTGAGGAAATGCTTGTTAAGTATCTGTTACTTGCAACCCTCTATACAGTGACAATGTAAGATCTGCATTATCAGGCTATTCACATTAGGATAAAGTGAGAATGGCCTGGAGAAGATTCATAAAAGGGGACACTGAGATGAGAGTGAATATATGAACAAGAAATACATAACTTCATCAAGAATCACAGCCATGCAAATTAACACAGTAGCCAGAGAGTATTTGCTGATGATTTGGGAACATTGATACAGTCCCAGTGTTGGTCATGGAGTTGGGAAATATATATGCATGCATGTGTGTGTGTGTGTGTGTGTGTGTATAAACTGGTGTTGTACTAAACTTGTTAAACTTATCTAAAGTGCAATTTAAATATTGTTTAAATATCTGTTAAATTATAAATGTTTATAATAATTGACTATAAGTTTCTCTTTTAGGAACTTAAAGAAATGATCTCATGAAGCTGCAAAGATATATTATTTATACATAAGAAGAAATAGATAACTTGAAATAGTTATCTTTTCAAGAAATTTTATTTGTTTTTAAAAACTTTCCACACCAAATCACCCAGTGAATGGATAAACAAAATAATGAATATTCATATTGTAGAATAATACTCAGCAATAAAAAGGAATGAAATCATGACACATTCTATGACCTGGATAAACCTTTAAAACATGCTTCATGAATGCAGTCAGAAGCAAAAGACTATATATTCCATGCTTCTACTTATATTTAATATACAAAAAAAAAATTGTGGAATTTGAGTGGAGAGTGGCACTATCCTCTTACTGGGAGTGGGAAAGGGAGTGACTGAATGGACATGAAGACTCTTTTGGGTGAGGGAAAAATTATAAAATTGGACTGTGGTGATGTTTTCACAAACCTGTAAATTTATTAAAAATTGTTTACTTGTTCATGTAAAATTATTAAATTTTATGGCAAATAGGTGGTATAGCAAATCAGCTGTTAAAAATTTCCAAATCCAAAACAAAACAAAGCACCCAAATCTTCTCACAAGGTAAACCCCAGGCACAGAAGATCTCAGTAATAAAGTCTTTCAAACATTTCAGGAAGAAATAATACAAATTCTCAACAAACTCTTCCAGGAAATTAGAGAGGAAAGAACATTGCACAACTCATCCTTAAAGATCAGCATTGCTCTAATGTTAGTAACACAAAAAATGCATTTGAAGAAGAGAAAAAGAGAGACCAGTAGTTCTCATTTATGTAGACCTAAACATTCTAGTAAACTTTTAACAAATACAAATATCAACAGAAAATCAATAATATGCATCATGACCACATTGGGTTCCTCCCAGAAATGTAGTGTTAGTTTAGCATTAGAAAATCAATCAAAAATATCATCACATTAACAGATGCAGAAAAATGGATGAGAAAAATTCAACATTCTTGATAAAATTTCCATAGCAAACTGAGAAGAGAAGGCAACATCTTCAAGTTTAAGGTATAGAACAGCTGCAGAACACCTTGATCAAATATAATACCTGCTGGTGGAAGACCTAATGTCTTTCCTCTAAGCTTGGAAGCCAGGCAGGAATGTTTGCTTTTATTACTTCTTCTCAGTGTTTACAATGGAAGGTCTAGTCAAGAAAGTGAGGCAAGAAAAAGACTCAAAAGGCAGACAGATTGGAAAGGAAAGGGCAAAAACCTTCTAAACCCACAAATTTCAAAGAATCAGAAAAACAATCCACATACTCCAAGGAGAAATAAATAAGCTTTGGAATACTTTCACATTGGATATTGTGATGCAGGTTTGTTAAGAAGATAAATGGAATGCTGTATTTCTTTAAATATCACCAAGAGTAAATCTCCAAGATATTCAGTGAAGTAGAAAAATGTGGCTGTAGAACAATACTTCATCTATGGTGGAATAGTAGATCAATTCAACAGGTAGTATGTGACTCCTTTGTGTTAATAAGCTCTAGGGTAGGCCTTGGATATGATTTGGATGTTGTTTCTGGGAAAGGACCAGTTAAAATCATGCCTTTGAAAGACTTACTGGCTATGTTGGAAAGAACTTATATACAATGCAGAGAAACCAAATACATAACTAGAAATTTTGTTTTATGTATGAAGAAACAAAATCCAATGATTCATCCATGATGGTCAAGAGAGTTTCTCTTAGAAGCATCTGATACTTGGGGAACACTCAGTATAGAACTATTTTTATAATAGAGGAATACAAATTATTTTTTTTTCTACCTCACCTTATTTTCCCTCATATCTTAGAAACTCAAGGCCTGTATACTATACTTCCCTAATAGACTAACTTCCCCTGGTTATTATAAAAATCTTTTTTCACTTAGAATAATTCCCATTATTATCATCAACTTTCCTCTAGTACCTACTATTCATTTGTTTCATCTGACTAAAGCCCTTTTCTTTACATGTAATCTTATTAGATTTTTTTCTTTTTTTATCACAGTAATAGGATATACTCATCATCAAAATATTTAATGCTGCAAAAATCCATAATTTAAAAAGAAAAAAAGAGCTTCCTGGGACTCCCTTACACCTAAGGTTTTGATAAAGAAAGAAGTAATATAAAAGAAATGAGGGAAGAACAGTGACACTATGCACTTTGTGGGTAGAAAGCAAGAAGATTCAGTGGCCAGGCACCAGAATGACATTGTATGATGAAGTAAAGGTGATAAACTAGGGGAAAAATACAGAAGATAGATGTCAAATGGAATTTTTCATGTACAATGTTGTACTCAGTGTAGGGCCATTGCTCCTGCGATTTCAAAATCTTGAACAAAGTTATACAAGTTTAAGTGTGGTTAATGCTGGGGAAGAATTTGGTTTTGTGTCAAAGTTGGGGTAGCGACGCAAAAGAGGTGTCTTGTGTAAGACATGGATCACAACATTCATGTAAATCATGGGGTATCTCCCTTGGATCATTTCCATGAGTGGCCTTAGCCATCTAGTCCCTTTTCCTGTACCTTGGATACATCCTTATAAAACGTCCCCTCCAAGTAATTGTCTAATATATACTTGGACAGTGAAACCTATCGCAGATTATTTTGTTATTCTCTATGTGGTTTTGTTATTTTTCATTTTTTCTATAAAAATCATTCTATCTAAATTTGATTTCCATGGCCATTTCTTTCTCAAGAATTTTATTCTAGACCATATTTATTAGTTAGTGATCTTATTTTTATAGAGGCTCAAATTAAGAAAATATTTGCATATATGGTTGGTTCTGTATTAGAGAATCTTCTTACAAGGTACTATATGAATTTTCAATAAAATATAGTTTGTCTTTTGTCAGAGAAACTGTAATAACCATAATAAAAATATAATTCACTTCATGAAACACATATGAAATAAAATAAATTCTGTATGTTTATAGTTTCTTATGCAGCCTAGAAAAGTATTTAGGTCTGAATAAAAGAGGTAGATTAGATCACTGTCCTATTGGGCTTCTAGCATTTGGACCTGTTCATCCACCTTTAGGAACTCCTACTGTAGATTATAAGAGTGATTCATATTCATATTCCAAAGTTAATCCAGCTCACTGAAAAAAATTAGGAAATAAGCATTACTAGTAGGTTGGAAAAAGGTTCAGTTATTATTGTAAAGTGAAACAGAGCCCAAGGAAAGTTGTGAAGTTTGATTCAATAGAAATTAATGGTTTTGAATCATAGATTTAGAGTATGGATGTTAATCATATATTTTGTCAATAGTAATGGTGAAAAACCATGGAAGGTGTTTGCCTTTCTAGGGCAGAAAATCACCTTCTGTTTTCTCTGGTAAGAAAGAATATAGATGTATCAAGTGTACTAATGGCTTTACAAGAATAAATTGCTAATGAATTTAATTAGTGATTCATAGTAAATATATATATATATATATATATATATATATATATATATATATATGAATGAATACTCAAAGTAGAACAATCTAGTATCTACTAATTAAAGCACTCCAATTTTCAGTATATCTATCTCCATGGTTTTGCACATTGGGATTCCTCCAACTGAAGTAGCCTTTTCCAAATTATGTGGGCTGACTTTTGTTCATTCTTTAAAAACAAGCCTAATATCATATTCTCAATAAACCATTTCATAAACTCTGCACAAAACTCTTTTATTAAACAAACTTCTATTTGCATATGTATTAGTTAATATATGTTATTATATATCATTAATTTATTTATTGGCCTGAACATATCCTTATAAACCATGCGATTCCAGAGGGTAAAAAATATTTTATCATCTTTCTAGAAATAATTTTAGACATAGTTCTAATATTTTCCAAATAATTTAAAATGTGAATTTTAAAACACTTAGTTTTAAATTGCATCAAAGGACATAGTGATGTTATTTCCAACTAGTAAAGGAGATGGCATGTAATGATTTTTTGAAGTTTAAAGATTTGGTTTTAAATCTTGACTCTGCCATTATCTGCTAGTACTGAACCCTAGCAATCTTAATATTTTGAAGTGTTAATTTCTTAATAGGTAAACTAGGGGTAAAGTTGCTCTTTTGCCCTGCTTACCTTGCATAGAGTTTAGGGTAGGATAGGATAAGATAGGATGGGATAGGATAAAACTAACATGTATACTCAGTGTCTTCACAAACTAAGTCATTTCCATATTAAACATATAAGTAAAAATCACTAACAAAATTATCTTCAATTCAATTAAGTACATCACTTTTAAAATTTAAATGGAACATTTGCATAGAAAAGCAAAATGTAAGCAGTAAAACTTTGTTTCTTCTATTGAATTTCACTGCCTTTTTATAACAAAAAATTCCCCATTTTTGTTATAATATGGATTTTATTTGTAGGCTATGAAATAAGGATAACAATATAAATGAGACTATTGTAGTTTGAGGACCTCGTTATATACATATCTGGTTGATAACTTTCATGTAGTTGTTCATACCTGGTTTAAACACTATAAGCAACTCTTTGATCCTGTATAAATAACAGTTTTTATGCTCTCTTGAAAAAAAATAACCAACTTAAGTAAAATAATCAGTATTTTACTCTTTTCTTATCTTAAACATTTACCCTCTTCAGCATTTGAATCCTGTTTTCTTCTCTGATGTTTTCTGTATCACAGACAGAAAAAAATTCAAAGATCAAATAGATGATTTAATGGAATTTTGCTTCTGGGACATCCACTGTTAATGTGTTCTGATGGCATAAGGGTTATAGCTCTATACTTAAATCTAGTTTGTTGGAAATAAATTATGTTTTTTGTCTCTGCTCAGTATTTCTCTTTGGCCAATGTTACAGGATCTAATCAGATTTTCTGTCATTCATTTTGCTGTGATGGAGCATTTTCCTAGGTGTTTTTGACTTTAAATTCTCACAGCATTTTCATCTATAATTTTTGTTTCATATATCTGGGAAAAACTCCAGGGCAGAATGGTTGATCTGAAAAATGTCTAAACTTTTTTCTTATTCCATTAATAACATTTTATCTTAATTCTTCTGAGATTCTCTTGGTTATGTATGTTTTTTTTTCCTCTGATTTTCTGAGGTATCCTGAAAGTTTTATTTTTTATTTGGATTCACTTTACAGTCCCCTCCCCACTCACTATCCCCAATTGTTTTCTTTTTAAATTTGCCATTTACTGAAAGGTACGGTTCATCCAGCACAGATTTTCACATGTGAGACTTTTATTTAAGCAAACTGGTTTTCCTTCCTTTTGCCTCCTCTACTCTCCCTTCAGAGTTGAATATTTCCTCTAGGGAGCTGAATATTTTCTCGCTCATGAATAAAATGTCAGATAGGCCTCATATTTTATTTACTTAACTATTATAGAACATAAATTGTGATTAGCAATCACTCCTAATCATGTAAATAGTGTCATTTCTATTACATCCCATTCATAATAAGGAAGACCTAAATTTATTTAATTTTAATGTTTCCTTCTGTCTTATTTTTTGTACTGAATGGAAGGAGAGTCCAATAGGCCTTTTCTGAGTTTCTCCCAATTGCCTTCCATTCTTTCTGCTCTCTCCTTCTCAGAATCAAAGGAGAGGTAAATGTGAAGTCTGACTTGATTGATTCAAATGTAACCTAGAATAAACAACTTCTGGTTTCAGTGGATTCCTCTCTCTTTCTCTCTTTCTAAGTGCTGTTTGTTGTTAACTTATGGCGGTGTGATAGATATGAATGTTATCAAACATTTCTGACTGTATACCTCCTGGGTACATGGTACAGTTTAATTCCCTGGCTATTTGTGCTTGAGAGAGGCCATGTGACCAGATTAGACTAATGAGTTGTAAGCAAAGTGACCAGTGCCAATGATAGGCTGAGCTATCCAAAGATCTGTCTTTTTCTTCTGTCTCTGCAGTCAACAACTTCACAAAAGACAACTGTTTCCTCTCATTGAAACTTCAGTGAGAAGAGCCAGCCTCTGCCCTGGCTGACCCACAGTAACCATGTTGAAAGTTAACATTTGAGATTTTTAAGCTATTAAAACTAAAAGGTTGTTTGTAACCAGAGCCTAATATGATCTATAGAAACAGATAAGTATATTTCTCAGAATCTCTACTAGGTCTCAGCTACATTTTCTGTGACCTAGGAAGTATGTTTTCTTCTGGCTAGATACATAGCATTTCTTCCCTAATCCCCGGAAAATCCATCCTTCTGTCATAATTACCCCATTCCTGTATTACATTCTTCTTGGATGGGAGCTAGTTTAGCTAGTTCTTTCTTCAAAATTGCCCCTTTAGTCTTTGGGAAATATTTATGGAATCTCGCCTCTCCCAGGGAAGATTTATCCAGCAACTCTCTCTGCTCTGCTAATTCAGGATCATAGCCATTCATTTAAATTCAATTTGTAAATGGCTTAAAAAATTCTGAATCTCATAAACTATAATAATCCTCTAGAACTCCCAACAAGAATGGTTTTGTAACAGACGTTCTAAAGTGCACATAAGACATTAACTGTTACATCTCTCAGGATTTTAAGATTTTGAGGTATTGTCCTTAAAGCTTCTTTAGTGTTTGAGGTGAGGAGATGGTAGTGTGATTTACAATACAACAACACCCCACCACACACACACACACACACACACACACACACCACACACAACCATTTGGACCATATAAATTTTAAGGGACAGTGGTTCACAATTGGGTTTGAGAGTTTTCATTTTGCAATTCCTGCATAGATTATCTAGTACTTTGATTAAAAATATGAAGTGCTTTCAACTATTTGGTTCTTGGCTTTTAGTCTCAACTGAAACTAATATAAGCGTGTCTCATTCTAACATGGAGTTCTACAGTCATTGTTGCAGGTTATGTTTCAGAGGATTACTGGAATTTAGTATATCCTAGGTGCTATGGTGAACACATGCAGTTACAGCAAATTCAGAGGCTGAGGCAGGAAGATCAAAAGTTGGAACAGCCTAAGCAATTTAGGGAGATTCTTTCTCAAAATGAAAAGGATTAGGGATATAGCTCAGTGGTAAGGCATCCCTGGATTCAACCCCCAATAGTGCCAAGAAAAAAAAAAAAGGAAGGAAGGAAGGAAGGAAGGATATTTTTATGGATATTTTTAAATTTATATTTTTATATTTATAAAATGAATTAAAAATACACTTGCCTAAAAGTACAGCATCATGGCCTCTCTAAAGGAATCACCAAATGATTTATAGGAAGTTTTGGCAAATTATTAGTTTTTGCTTAAATCAATATGGTGCTATACATAGATGAGGTAGATGGTGTAAACTGACTCACTGCTCATTAAAGCTGTTTGGTGTTTCTGTAAGTGTAACTAAGTAGAATTTACTGAAGATACTTAAGAAAAAAATGTATTTATTCTTACAATTTTCAAGGACTTACACTAAAACAGTTGCAGTCACTGCACATTTACTCCAAAAGATTTCTGTGGCTTAACCAGTTAGCAAATCAGTCTTTCAAACTTATTATAAGTAATATGAAACAATCTGGAGTTTGTGGAGAAAAAGATAGTGAAAATCCAAGAGCATAGTGTACATTATACATTAATAATTTCAGCCTTTATTTATTATAAAAATTTAAACTTAATGAAACCATGAAAGGATATGCTTTATTTTGTAAAGGGCCGAAGTTGGAACATTAAATTGTGTGTGCAAGCCATTACTGTGTATAAGTACCATTGTAAATTCACAAATATTATTTTATCTATTGTTGTTATTGTTTTCTATCTCCTGATCCACTTGTTTATGAAAAGTCTAGTACTATTTTAAGGATCTAAGCCAAGTTCATGAAAGAAATAAAATGTTTCATATTAATATTTTTTTTAACCAACCCTTTGTCTTTTGGTATGCTCTAACACTTGATGAATTTGAGCAATAGGAATGGCAGAGTAGATTAAGAAAGGAGTATTTTCAGACTCTGGTCCAGGCTGGGTTATTGCAGTGGCTGATAAGTATATACACTTGTAAGTTACTGCCTTCCAAAGAATGTTGGCTATTTAAACTCTACATTAGCATCAAATGTTTGTAATATTTGCTGTGTTGACAGATGATTTCATGTCAGAACTGGACACTGCCACCATCTGGTGGCCATGAGAAGTTTCACCACTTAAATCCACAGCCTAAAGTTCTTGGGCATCTTGCAGGTGAAGTGAGGTTATATAAACTTGAGACAGGAAAAAAAAAATAATAATAATAATTGTGTATGCCACAGAGCTCCTGGCAATAAATACAAGAGTATATTATCCAATCAGGGATAATAATAAGAATGAGTGAGGAAGGTTGAACTATCATACCAGATGAGTACATCTACTGCTCTTGAAACATTTTCCATTACCTCTGGCAACTTCTTTCAAAGTCTTCTCTGCCTCAGGCCAGAATACCTGATATTTGTTTACTACCATCTAGAAAACATTCTGTACATTACACATTAGACCTCAATTACTTGAATTCTCTTTCATAGTTTTTATATTGCTTTTTAAGAAGTTAATTGGAGTTAATCTTTCATCTCAAATTAGGTCATGTGTTTATTTAAGGAAAGACAATATAGATTTCTTTTGCATGCCTGAGTCCTAGAACACTTAAGAGTATTCTGTCTTGGCTTAACACCTGTGAAAGTTTATCAATAAAATGGTGGCATTTAAGAGATTCTTCCAAAGTACAAATGAATAAGAGGAAACCTGTATTTTTTGTCAGTTTTAGCATCTATTATACCATTGGAAAGCCTCAAGTTGCATATGTTAAATATGATGTTTGAATAAAATGGTGATACTATGAAGAAATAAAAAAATATTTTTTAGACTGTATTAAATTAAACTGTCTTGTAGCTGGGGGTGGTGGCTCAGTGGTAGAGAGCTTGCCTAGCATGTGTGAGGCATTGGGTTGGTTCATTTCACAGCACCAAATATAAATACATAAAATAAAGGTCCATTAACAACTAAAAATATTTAAAAAAATATCTCATAATATTATAGATACCTCCTTATAAATTAATAAACAGGGCTGGCTTGCTTAGCACGAGCAACACCCTCAGTTCAATTTTCAGTACCTCAATAAATTAAACAAACAAAAAACAGAAAAATTCAAAATATAAAAATAGAAAGGAAGTTGCTCATAAATAAATTAAGAATATTCAGGAACAAAGTAAAAATAGTAGAAAAGTGGAACTGTTATGAATATATGAATGCTTGAAGTTGCATGGATGGGAAGTATATGTAAGTGAATTCCAGAGAACAGTTTAATTATTGGAAGTAGTAGCAAGATGCTCTGCAAGTCCTGAAGAGGCTATATAATTTGAAAATTTAGTGCCATATTTTTTTTTTTTAGAAAAAATGGTCATTAAAGCAAAAAGGATCCAGTTCACAATGTCTGAAAAGTCTAAAGTATCAAACATTTTCCTTAAGTTTTTCCTAATTGAATTTTCTCACCTAAAACAGAGGACATAAAATTGGTTTGTGTGATTTTATTTTCTTCCAGTGACGGAGGATAGCACTGTGTGAGATGCGGAGAAGAGTTGACTGACTGCAGTCAGTGCAGTGTAATGTAAGGCATTAGTAATTAAATTGAGTACAAATTTCTATGGAGATTAGGTCTCATTGTGATCAGAACATGCTCAGTTAATGGTTTTATAGAAGAGAGTTGCAAATCTTGAAAATCTGCTGTGTATGAATCTTAGAATATTTAGTATTATAGAGACTATCCAGATCAGATTTAGCTGTTTTAATAATTGAAGTTCAATAAAACCAAAGTAGTTTTCCATTTGACACTTAATGAATCTTACCATTTGACCTTAATACAGATTTTTCTTTTTTAATGAAAAGTTGCAAGAATATATTTATAAGCCATGTATCAGAAAAAAACTAATATCCAAAATAAAGAGGTCTCAAAACTCTACAGTAAATATACAAATAATTCACTTAGAAAAAAGGTGAAAGACATGAACATACATTCCACCAGAGTCTTTATAGATGGCAAAAATACCTGGGAAGAGATATTCAATATTATTAGCCATTAGGGAAATGCAAATTAAAAACACAATGAGATGTTGGTACCCAGAATATGTAAATTAATGTAACATTCTTGCAAAGAGACTGAGGAACTGGATTATTCTTGCATTACTGGTGGGTATGTTAAATGGTACAGCCACCTGGAGAACAGTTTGGCAGTTTCTTATAAAACTAAACATGTCATTAATATATGACCCAGATGTTGCATTCTTGGGCATTTTTCATGGAGAAATAAACCACATATTTACATAAACACAAAAATAGTATTGATAAGAGATTTATCCATGACAGTCCAAACCTGGAATACAATCAGATGTTCTAAGACAGTGGCAGGTTCAAAAGATTGTGATATATATTCTATAGAATACAACTCATCAAGAAAAATAAATGACCTATTATTATTTACAACAATTCATGTGACTCTCCAGGGCAAATAAAAATAGCTAATCTCAAAAGGTCACATATTAAATGGTTTCATTTATATAATATTTTTGAAATGACAGAATTGCAGAAATGGAAGACACATTAGTGTTTACCAAGGTTTGGGAGTTTAGGGGGTGGGTAGAAGAGTAAAAAGACAACTCACACATTCCGTGTGGTGTTGGGCTTGGAGTTGTCCTGTATTTAGATTGTGGTTGAGGGTTACAAGGACCTACTCATGGTATACAATTGTAGAATTAAATGCATGTACACTCACAAATTAGTTCAAGCAGTACTGGAGAATGTGATGAGTGGCTTGTTTCAGTGGCATACCCTGATCATGATACTGTAGTACAATTTTATAGTAGCATTCCCTGGAGGAAATCTGGGTAAGGGTACACAGGAGAGATTTGAGGGTGGATTTCAGAGGGTACACTCATATCCTAATCTTGTATGCTATAAAACTGGTCAGGGGCTTCTTGCCACCTTGTAGTCAGAGCAGAGTTAGTGTGAGGGAGGGTAGTGTGTAGGAGAATTTACACAGAGTTTGGAAAGAGGAGGGCCTATTATCTGATCTTTGTATGAAAAAGTCAAAGGCTACAGTGTGACTGAACCTGCCTGAGATAGTAGAGAAATGGGAAAAAAGCTTCCTTGAAAATAGTTGTACTTCTGTTGATGATTTTAAGGTGATTCTTCTCTGGTGGGTGATAAGGTTCAGAGATATCTATGGCTAGTCGATAGTTGGCACCAGGGTGATAGGACACCATTATGAAAGTATGCATACAGTGGACCATGGAAGTAGGGTCTTGGGGACAGTTATGGGAGCATGGTTTATAGCAGTGAGATTTCAGGTCTCTAGAAAACTCTGGGTAGGTTATGAAGGAGAGTGTCCCTCAGAGTTCTCTCTGAAAGGGCCAACACTTGGGGCATCTGCTATATCATTATCAAATGTGACCTTTGCAACCTTTACCTTTTTACTCAATTGCCTAGCCATGAGCTAGGGAAGAAGAAACAACTTCAAATTGAATGACAAAATGAAGTTTAGGACATAAAAAGTAAACTTGTTATTAATAACTTAAAGGGTAAGGCATTTTGCAATTGTCCTAAGTAATTTTCTAAGGGCTGGAAGGAGAAATAGAATAGAGATGGTATGAGAAGTAATGAAGAAAACAATTAGTTTTTGTGCTTTCCATTCCCCTGAACCTAACTGTTCAATAAACTGGTATGTAGATGCATGCATGTATAAATAAACATTTTACTAAATATCTTTGTCATAATATTAAAGAAAGACAAACTTTAAGTAATATAATATTAATCATCTTTATTTATATCTGGGTGATGTAACCTTTTTGTATCAAATTCTTTAAACTTGCATGTATTTTCTAGGTTTTCTACAGTAAGAACATTTCACTTTTGTAATTAAAAAAGTCTTATTTCAAAATAATGTTGAAGGCGTTTTGAGCATCAATCACAGAGATAAAACTATGACTCTATATCTAGCATTTTATAAGTATTTGGATTTTTTTGCTGATCTGCCAACTTTTCAGAATTTAGATTATCCATATTTTGAAATAACAGCAAATTATATAATAAAATATATGTTATTTCAATAGTAAAGGAAGATTGAGGTAATTATTAATGTTTTTTCACTCCTATAAATCTTACCCATTTTTCCAAATGGTAATTTGTACATCGACTTGTATGTGCCAGCTCTATTTTAAATATAGTCAGCCCTCTGTCATTGTTTCTACACCCATGGATTCAGTCTACTGTGAATGAAAATATTTGAAAAAGTGTTTCATCTATACTGATGCAATTTGTGCAGTTTTTTCTTTATTTTCTTAATATAGTATAGCAACTCTTTTCATTGCATTTATATTGCATTACATATTATAGGTAATCTAGGAATGATTTAAAGCATGTGGGATAATGTGTATAGGTTATATGCAAATAACACATCTTATTAGTTAAGGGACTCAAGTGTCTGCACATTTTGATATCCATGGGGAGGGTGGATCATTGGACCAATCACCCACAGATACCAGAGGCCAACTGAATTGCTATTAGAAAGGTGAAAAAGAGTACCTTTCTTTAAGCAGCTCAATGTGACAGGTGAAAAAATAGAGAATGGCAAATCTGTATGGTCAGTACTGCAACAGGGACATCACTGAAATGTAGCCCTTCATACAAGACAGGGGAGGCTGTGTAATAAGGTGGTGATATTTGAACTGAAACTTGAAAATGAGCATGCTGGACTCAGAAGTCAAGGAGTGGAGATGCCAGGTATTGGAAATACACCAGGAGGATCCTGATGACTAAGGAGAACATGATATATTTAGATTTATACAGAGTGTGAGAGAACTGAGTGGGGGCATGGAGCTGGTTTACCAAATTTGAGGCTGAATGGTTGGCAGGTAGTAAGAATATAAACTAGATCCTAGAAACTCAGAAAGCCATGTGGAAAGATCAAAGACAGTGAAAGTGTTCTTCCTAGGTTAGAAAACACATGATCCTAAACAAAGGCAATGGTAATGGGAAGGAGAGCATTGGAGACACATTAGTGTGTTTGGGTGTGAGTAATGGGGGCAAAGGAGGAATCAAGTGATTCCGGTTGGATCTCTTCCTTCACTTTCCTTTCCTTCCAAGATGGCAAGACTGTCATTAACATATATGGTACATTGTGAGAATTATTAAAAGATAATGGCTCTTGAATGGTAAAAAGTGATCATTAGTGGGCAGAAAAATTGCAAAAAAAAAAAAAAAATGCAGCTTTTCCCAAGATTTCTCAAACCTGTCAGTGCTGCAACAGGGTACTACCTGGTTTGGCATTATGGACTGAATTTCTGTTTCCACTTGTCCACAGAACATTCTTTGTGAAGTAAATGGACTGTGGAACCAGGAGACTACACCCTGAATCGCTTTTTATTGGAGGAAGCCTATTAGGTGCAGAAAAACAGTAACACCAAGTAAAAATATTTGCTTCTGCTTCGCTAAAATGAGCCAAATTAACAATATGTAGTCTCTATAATGTTTAGAACCAAGCAGACATTTATGAAATGTTATATCACCAAGTGTTTTTTTCCCAGCAATTTAAGGAATATGTTTATAATATTTCATGGGAAAACATTTTTTTCCTCTATGTATGAAGAGATCAGTTGTTTTCTGTATTATTTACATTGTATTTTAGACCAACATTTACTTCTATAGAAATGAATCTCCATTTTAATAATGGGGATTATTGAAAAAAAAAGTGTAGTATGAAGAATACAAATGTAGTTTTTAGCTTTCCAAAGTGCTTTGTTTTGAAGTGTACTTTTAAGAACAACAAAAACTTACCTTACAGAATATCATCAAATTTCTCTTCATATACATTAGTAGGTTGGTAAAATCTGTAGGAACGATACAACTCTAAAAGAAGATAAAATTAACTGGATACAAATATGGATATCTAGTTTGAGGCATTAAAATGAAATCCTATATCAGAGTTCATACTGTAAGTAAAATTGACAGGACTGATGAATGCTACTAGTGCAATTGATATCATTGATCCTGCAATTGGGAATAGAATGGAGAGGGCAAATACTTTTATTACAGATAACATTGGTAAGTAAAGTAGGTGATCAATCCCCTACATAACAGACACTCTTGAGTATTTTATATTAATGTTGTTTCTATTGTAGAGAAAGGATCACATTAGCTGGAGATAGTAACATTATCCTGAATTTAAAGATGAATTCAGTAGTAAAAAAGCTTGGAATCATCCACAGAAAACATATGTGATAGTGTTTATAAAAAATTACAACATAATTGTAACTAAACATTATTTATTGCTACTTAATTTAACCATATTCATCTTTATATCCTGGGATTCTAGCCAGTGCCTGATATTTAGCAGGTGCTTTGAAAATGTTAAAGCAGTCATTAATGGAACATACATTACAATAATATTATCTCACTGATTTCTGGGTTGTGCTGCCTTGGCCATGGTACTAATAACATAAAGAAACTAGACAGCAAAGCATCCCCAGAAGGTTTTGTGTTCTTAGCAGCTCAAGTGGTTTGTGACCCTGAAGATGACCTGCCAGATGGAAAACATGAGAGTAATAATGATAATTAGGATCCAGATCAACAAAACTAACTTGCAAGTGAGCAAGAATGGGTAAAAAGTCATTACTACAAAAACAACAAAAATAACAATAATACCATAAATACCTTTCAGTATAAAATCATCTGTAAGTACATTATGACTAAAACTGAGTAAGGAAATTTAAAAATGTACCTTCTGTTCATATTATTTTTCCTATTATTTGTAAATGAAATGTTGGTGGAACGATATGAATACTGTTAGAAATTCTTGGCGTTTCAGCTTGTTTTCAGGTTTTTCTTATATATACCTAATTTGTGGTGATTATGCATTAAAATACATTGAACAAGCTGAATATTCTTCTTTTAAATAAATATTTGAATTTTGTACCTCATTTTTAGTGTAGTGAAAGTTCTGGTTAAATTACATGAAGTGTTTGGACTAAGACAGTGGCCTTAGGATTTCAGTGTCTGCAGTTTGGGTACCTGTGGTGTCTCTTACCATGAACTAATGCATTTCAAAGCATTCAGTGTTTACAATCATTTAGAGTCATTTTTGATTATCAAATTGTAAAACAATAGTCAATAAATATTAGCCTATCCTCCATTTTAAAGATTTTATAAAAATATTTTTGATGTTGACCTGAATATTGCCAGTCTTCTTGTCTGTACCAGATCAGTAAACTTCTGTGACTAACACTGGAAATGAATTAATTACTATGTAAACATAAAAAAATTTGAAATATTTTAAAATTAGAGACAATGCCCTGGCAATTAATTAGCATATATTTTGGAATGCTTGAAAAACTTGATTTTTAAATTTTTATAATTTTTCATAATTAATGTGGAAGTTTCAAACAAATGAAAATATATATTTTAAAATAAAAAGCCCACAACTCTTCATATTATAATGTCCTTATTTGCTTTCCCTTCACTCATCTTGCTTTTATTTTTGTGTTTGAATTATTTGAGATTAGCACAAGCCTGCAGAGTAACCATGTTGGCATTATTCTTGCTAATTAATCAAATGGTACTTCCTACTTATTTTAATTATACGAACTAAAAGAGTTATTTTTAGAAAAATGTTGGGAATAAATAAATACTATTATATTCAGTATCTTTACACTGCTTTTAAAAAATTGCTCTCCTTTTTTGAACCATAAGGATATATTTTACGATTCATTTTATTGCTGAGATGTTAAATAGAAAAGGATAGTAACAAGTCAGTTTACACAAATTTTGTTTTAATTAGTTTTTTTAGTAATTTACAGTAATTACTAGCAACTAAATATGTTTAATTATTATACTAATTTTTGTATACTTTACTCTAGTTATATAAGCCATCTGTCTGATGAGTTTTTAATCTGTTGCTTGTGGTAACAGGCACAAGATTATGGTTGAACACTGACTGCTCTTTAACAATTTTCTTTAACAATACAGTTCACAGTAAAACTGATGGAGTGTAATGCTCTTCTTGAAAAATTGAAATGTATACTTTTCCATTTTGAAACTATATTAGATACTCAGAATATTACATTTATATAGCAAATGAGATGCAATTTATATATATATGTGCATATAAATACTATAAATACATACATATGTATATACACATAAAGTCTTACTTTTCATTTCTACAGAAAATAAATTGATTTATTTTCCAGTTGTAACACCCACTGACAAGATGCAAATTTATAGTTTGTACCTATGTTGTTTTGTTTTAATTATGTAAGTACATGCAAAGGCTAAAGAAAAGTAGTTTAATGTACTCTTAATGTACTATCTTTTTCAAAAGGTTACTAAGTTCTTTTGTGACATAAATTTTAGTTGTTTGGACTTAGTAAATAAAAAAAGGTTAATATTTCTTCTGAAAAAAAAGAAAAAAACTAGTTTTATCTTATTTTTAATTTTGAATTTTTAGATATTTTGCTGAACTGTAAGCAAATTGGAGTGAAAAAATTAAGAACAGAATAAATGACCAGTAGCTTGATCCATAGAGTATGCTTAGTGGTTAAAGTACTACAAGAAAATTACGGAGTTTTGTTTTAGTTTTCAATGAATATGGGGTTGAATTGTGTTCTTGTTTTCATCTTATAAAATATAATGGAAAAAATATTCACTTCATAGGAATTTCATTTATAATTGCCTTTGCTGAATTTCACAGTCCTCTTGCAGAGTGAGGTATGACTATATATTTATTTTTAAAGATGTAACGAGAATTTTGATTTGGCTTATATGTAATGTTTTATGCAAGTACATTGATTGTGGAAGAATATTTGGATATGAAGCTGGAATACAGCAGGGAGAATACCAGACCTGTACTCAGAAACCCTGGTTCAAATTTTAGCTCTGCTTCTTTTTGTTACTTTGTCAGAGGAGCTTCATCTCATTGAAACTCTGGGAGCATACAATGATTTCTCTGCCTATAATTTGCAATTCCTCTCTCTATAAAAACTAAACGAGGGACTATATGTGGAAATCCTTTAAAATTATAAAGTGCAATTTTATATTTATCATTTATCTTATGTACAAAGTACTATGATGAATGCCTTATCTCATTTAATTCTCAAAACAGTGATATCTAGTAGGCATTATTAGTAGCCTTATACAGTGAGTGAAAAAATTGGCATTGCCCAGAAAGTAGTGAAACCAGGACACAGCCTTGCTGAAACCACTGCTGGTAGCTAGTATGCTTTAGCATAGGATTTTACTTTTATTTTTACATTTTTTTCCAAGCCAACACATCCTAGAAATGAAGCTAACCATATTAGTCATGAAATATTTTAGCGACAGTGTAGTTCTTTTAGTTGTATTAGTCGTATTGTTCCTATGGCAGCCACTTCTATTTTCCAAATTAAAAAGGCAAATTATTAAAAAAAAAAAACATTGTAAAATGTAAATTGATTTTTTTCTAAATTTTTGTGAAGGTTAGCTGTATAGTGTTGTGAAATTATTTCACTACTTTAGGCATTAATTACCTCTTCCCTATCTCATAGAGTTATTTTTGTATATTTTAATTAATGTGTTTTAAGTAGGCAATGTGCAAACAACGGTTCATAGTACACAATAAACTTATGTGGCATATCGAATGCAGAAATTGCACCAGTTTTTCATATTTCATTGTATCCATACCCCTTTGCAATGGGTCTTTGCAAACCTTCCCATCAAGAGGTGGGATTTATTTCCCACACCTTGAGGCTTGTTTTGTTCCATAGAGTGCCATTTCTAACCTAAGCCTCAAAAGGACTACTATGTTCTGTTCTTTCTTTTGGATTACTGCTGCCACTATCAAAATATTTCTGAGCCATTGTAGAGGAAAATGAGACATCCTGTAGAGTAGAGCCTAATTATACACCAGTCCAGTCTGTTGTCAACCCACCAGATGTATGAGTGAGCCCAGCTTAGCTGAGCTAAGCTGAATCCAGGTAGGTGGAGCTTCTCAGTTGACCAAAAGAGCCTGTTTAGAAGAAAAAAAAAGTTGTTTTAAATGCTTGCTTGTATTATGGGGTGGTTAGTGCCATAGCAATAGCTAAGTGATACCATGTGCAAAAAACAAAAAACAGAAAAAAGGTAGGTATTATTAGGATTCTCGTATATGTAATAAACTTCCTGAAAGTGGTTAGCTAATTCAGAGGCTATATTATACATTACATACCTTACATTACCTTGACTATAAGGTAATTTAAAAAAAGATTTTCAATAAATCCATAGTAACCCAAAACCATAAAAAGGGGAGGGTATGGGAGGAAAGGGAGAGATAAGGAAAGGAAAATATAGAAGAATAAATAGAAGAAATAATTAGAGGGATTCTAGTTATGTAAAAATAGGTTTTAAAAGAAATGCATGAGATTTAAGGTAATGGGTACCTTATCAGATATAGGTAATTAATTCAATCAGCTAAATTGGGAGATGGGGCCCTTCCCAGAGAGATGGATATATTTTGAGTTTGCCTGATACTTTAGGCTTCAACCTGTGTTAGGATGCTTATGAGCAGAACTGCCCTCCCCTCCTTTCCCTCTCTCCCCCCAGAGTGGAAATTTAATGTGTTTCTAAATACATGTGTTTGACAGCCCCAGTGAGGATATTAACCAAAATTCTCAGTACAATCTTGTCGACATATTAAGTGGCACTCTCTGAGAATCTATATAAAAATATTTTTCAGTTTTCAGAACACAGATTCTTTTCTCTTTACTATATTTAGCCAATTGCAAACACAGTTGGCCCCACTGAGCTTGAGGAAATCCTTCAACACAAAAAAGAATAAGGAACAGCGAGCTCACCTTGCTCAAATTTGGCATTGAAAGAGTGTTTTTCAGTTCAGAGCAAAGATATTTACATTTGAAGATATATACTTGTCCAATTACTCTCTCCATCCTTGTTATTCACGTTGTGGTGCTTTAGATAAGGGCATGTTCCTCCACTGCAATCTTCTTATTAAATTAACTTTATTTTCAAGAAGCTCTAAAGATGAAAAGCACTCCGGATGTTAAATATCATTTAAATATTATATGAAGTGCTTCTGAAGTGTTACATTTGTAGGTAGCAGGGAAGAGAGAAACAGGTAGGCAGTTTGAACAGAAGGCTGAAGGGCAGCTTAATGGCATTCTTAAAATTTTTAAGGGCTGCTTTGTGTAGGATCGCAAACAGCTATTCTCTGTTGTCCTGAGGGACTTTACAGTAGCAGAATATGAGGAAATGCCATTAAACAGCAACAGAAAGGACCCCCAAATAATAAGGTATTCTTTCAGCATAAACAAATGTTTATTGCATGACTTGTGGGTACAGTCCTGTTCCAGGTGCTCAGAATTAAATGAACAAACCAGACAAAAATTCCCATAGTCCTTTTAATAAATATCCCTTCTTCCTTGGTGACTCATATGTTTTAACCCTAAGTCCGCTTCTGGTACCTGGGCCTCACTGTTACTATGGAGCCACACAATAAATGGTATTTATTGTGGTATTGTGGTCTCTGCCCCCTGATGCAAGGGAATGTTACCAGCACCAACTGGTCATCCAGGTTTCCAGCTTGTTCTTTGTGGGAGGGTTGTCAAAAGAGATATTAGGCATGTTGCATTGGCTGATTTTCAAACCCTGTGGTCTTCAATTGTAGTGAAGAGCTATCGTAACAAAACTGGCATGGCATTGGCACCAAACAGACATGAAGACCAATGGTACAGAATAGAAGACAGAAACAAACAAACATAAATACAGTTATCTCATATTAGACAAAGGCACCATAAACAGACATTGGAGAAAAGATAGCTTTTTAAATAAACGGTGCTGGGAAAACTGGAAATTTATATATAGTAGAATGAAATTGAACACCTGTCTCTCACCTTGCATAAAACACAACTCCAAGTGGATAAAGGATATATGCATTAGACCAGAGACCCTGGGCCTACTAGGAGAAGATGTAGGCCTAATTATCCATCATATCACTTTAGGAACTGATTTCCTCAACAGTACTCCAAAGTGCAAGAAGTAAAATCAAAAATCAATAAATGAATAAATGGGATGTCATCAAAGTAAAAAGCTTCTAAACAGCAAAGCAAACTATCAAGATCATGAAGAGTGAGCCTAAAGAATAGTCGTATATCTTTGCCTCACAGCACTAATCTCGAGGATACATAAAAACTCAAAAAGATTATCTCTCTCTCTCTCACACACACGCACATACACACACACACACAAACATACAAATAACCCATTCAAAAATGAGCAAAGGAACTAAATGGACACTTCTTGAAAGAAGAATATGAATATATGAAAAAATGTGCAACATCTCTAGTAATTAGGGAAATACAAATTAAAATTACACCGAGATTCTACCTCACAAGAGTCAGAATGGCAACAATCAAGAATACAAGTAACAATCAATGTTGGCAAGGATGTGGGGAAAACGGTACACTCATACTTTGCTGGTGGGACTGCAAATTGGTGCAACCACTCTGGAAATCAGCATAGAGATTCCTCAGGAAACTTGGAATAGAACCACCATTTGACCCAGTTATTCCCCACCTCAGCATCTACCCAAAGGACTTAAAATCAGCATACTACAGTGATGCAGCCACATCAATGTTTATAGCAGGTCAATTTACAAAAGCTAAGCTATGGAACCAACCTAGCTGCCTTTCAACAGGTGAATGAATAAAGAAAATGTGGTACATATACACAAGAGAATATTATTCAGCCATAAATAAGAATGGAATTGTGGCATTTGCTGGTAAATGGATGGAACTGGAGGCTATCATTCTCAGTAAAATAAACCAATCACAAAAAAACTAAAGGCCAAATGTTTTATGATATGCAGATGCTGACTCACAATGGGCAGGGATGGGAGAGGAGCAAGGAATGGAGGTTCACCAGGTTGGACAGAGGGGAGTGCGAGGAAGGGAGGTGGAGATGGGAATGGGAAAGACAGTAGAATCAATTGGGTATAACTTTCCTATGTTCACATATGAATACACAACTAATATAACTCCATATCTTGTAAAACCGCAAAAAAGGGAAGTTATACTCCATGTGTGTATGATATGTCAAAATACATTCTACTGTCATGTATAATTAAAAGAACAAAGAAAAAAAGGACACAAAATTACATCAATAAAAGAAGTATACAGGAGGTAACGTAAATGACAATGGCTTAAGTAGACTAACTTCTAAGACAATTAATTTGCCATTTCTAATTTCAAAATTTTTCCTTCTGTTTCTAATGACATACGTGATTTTGTTGTTGGGACATTACATTCATGGACTCTGAAGAACTGGAAAGAGAGAGGCTGAACCAGCAAGCCTCTCTCTTTCAATGAACTTCTGCTCAGAATGCTCAAATGTGTAAAAGGTTGCCACAGTTTACACATGCTACTTTCAAAGTTAACATTATGTTACCTGTTGTTCAGTGATCTTCTTCCATTAGCTTTAACCCAGAAAATTTTTAGTATCTTCAGGCTCCATAGAAGTGATGAACACTCTTTATTTTTTTAAAAAAATATTTTTTTAGTTGTAGGTGGACACAATGCCTTTATTTTTATTTATTTATTTTTATGAGCTGCTGAGAATCAAACTCAGTGCCTCACCCATGCTAGGCAAGCGCTCTACCACTGAGCCACAACCCCAGCCCCACTCTGAATGCTCTTTAAAAAGCATTACTCAGAGAACAATGTCAAGGAAAGACCTAAGGCAGCTTCTGATCTACCCTTCTGTCTACACTTGCAGAAGATTTCTGTTAAAAACCAAGAGTGGGCTTTATACTGTTAAAAAATAACAAATAACCATTATTATCCAAATGGTTATAACTTTCATATAACTCTCTCCAAGTAATACATCATCAGGGAGAAACTGATGGAGCTCTTTTATTTTCAAAGTTAGGCACACAAATATTTTTGATTTCCTGATGATAGATAAGTAATAGAGTCAATTGAAGTATCATAATAGTAATAGAAGACATACTATTAATTGTAAAACCACCTTATAGTGAATATTCACTTTTTACTATAAAGAAACCATTACTGATTTTCACAGTAACCCCAGGAAGTTAACATTTTAGTTCCTATTGCATAGATGAATAAGTTAAGCCTCTTGAAGTTTGGTCAGTTTTTCAAGGTCATACTTGAATGTTGCCTGATTCTAAAACTCTTTCTTTTATCCCTTGCTGTTACATAAATGCTAACTTTTTACAGATAGCAGTTACTTTGGCACTATGAGTGCCAAGTATTTCCTCTATAGATGTTGATCCTGCTGTTAGGGAGTAAATTCTAGCCAGATCCACCAATGGCAAGAAAGTAACACAGTAGATAAAAGGCCAACCAATTGTGGAATACACATAAATGTTCTCATACTGTCCTGTTGTTGTTTGTTGTTGGTTTTCCCAACTTCCAGTTCCTTCCTATTTTATTGTCTTGGATATTATGATTATAAGATCACTGAACTTTTGCACCAGTGTTTCTGTATTTCTTATCTGTTTTCCCTCTATCCATTATTTGATAGAAATTGACTGAATGTTTCCAAGATAGCCCCAGGGCAGCTCAGATTCTTTTTACTCTTGGAATGATTCCTTCATGGAGGAGAGGTATGGATTGGGGAAGGATGCCTAGAAAAAGTGTGTGACCTTGTATAGGGGAAGCAACCTAGAGAAGCAGGCCATAATTTATCCATGATACTTAATGTTGTGGGATGATTTAGGTAGAATACAATAAGGACATGTCAGGTTTATATTGTCTTTTGCCTGCTAAGGTAGACTGAATTTTAAAATTACTGGATCGCTGGTTTCTGGGTACAATGATAACATGCTAGACCCAGAATAATATTGTAAGGAATAAAACTTGAATGATAAAAAATACACACACACACACACACACACACACACACACACACACCTCTTACATATAACATGGGGAAAGTGCTGTAGTCTAGTAAATTGTATCTGTTGTTCATGATCAGCTTGTTCTTTATAGCCATAGGTACAAATAGTAGTTTGTTGAAACAAAAGGAAATAGGAGCTAAAATATATATCAGAGATTCTTGTTTGCTCTTCATTTTCATGTTTGTGTATATTAAAGAGAAGAAGAAAAAGTGTGTGTGTATATGTGTTTCATCCTTGGTTCTGGGTGAATGAGAAATCAGATAGGGTCATCCCCTTTGCCCCAATATACTGTTGGCCTGTACTTCACTGCTGCCTTCCGTCTACCTGCCCACTTATTGATCCTTTTGCATTTTTTGCTCATTCAAATTCATGAACTTAATGTGTTTTTCAGCAAAGTTGTTTAACTGAATTGCTTCCTTTTAACTATCACCTGATTGAATTTCAAGTGTTGCTTTTTCAAAGTAAATCATTATAGAACTTTAAAAAAGAATATTTTAACAATGTTGACTTGAAAATATAACGATGACTATTGCCTTGGGCCCACTTTATGTTGCAAGATATTATCTGTTGTAATTTGTCATGGAAATATAGGGCAAAAATACACATATACATGCACTCTTTAGGAGTATACCTTAGTGAAGTAGTAGATGACACACATAAGTACTCAGAAATAAATACAATGATAAGAAACTGAGTGGTCTGTATAGCTAGTAGTATCTTAAAATATTTCTAGGTTAACTAACACTGCAACTATGTGCTGTTTGGCAGTGAGGCTTTCTGGGATTCTATACAGTGGTACTTGTCTAAAAATCCACCTTATTTTGCTCAAAGGTCATCAACAATAGAATCAAACAGCAAGGAGTGAGTTTGACAAAATTGGCATCACAGAAATGATGAAAGAAAGCCTTATCTTAGAATATTTTTAGGTTGAGTAGAAAGAGATATTTTATCATTTCATCTTCCTAGGAGCTTAAGATCAGCTTCTTTATGTAAGTTCTCTGGCCCTAAGTTTGAACCTTGCTTATGTCAATAGCCTCTGATAACAGCCTACGTAGTTCTTTGTGCCTAGCCACAGAAGCCTTCCTCTATTTGTTTTGAACATCATAATCCTTTGTTCTTGAGTGATGCACTGCTTCTTCTTTCTGGAGGGATTTACCTATTTAGTTAATCCTATCCTTCAGAACTGTACTTAAAAATTACTTCTTTGAGGAAATACCTCTTCCATCTCATCACAATAGGATTCCCTTTCTATTCTCATAGCTTTAATAAGTATTTTGTATAGGTCACAGCACAATGGATGTGAAATATACATTGTATTGTCAATATTTACTGCCTTTTTTTGCTAGGATATAAGATAAGGTGGATGGTGATAACTTTAGATTTGTTTCACCATCTTTTGCTCCTCTGTGCCTAATATAACAATTACATGCATTTGGTGCTTGGTACATACTTATTGGTTGATTGGATGAGCAAATGGATGGGTGAATTTATGAATGCACAGGCAAGTTCAAGGCCAAGAACCATAGAAAGAGAAAGCAACTTATAAAAGGGGTAGGAGGAGAGCAAAAAAGGAAATCAATAGAATAGATATAGAAAGGTAGGAGAATAGTGGGAGGTAATGATGGAAAATGTTTAATATTTGGAAACTATTTGGAAAAAATATGATTGTGATTTTAGACCTTGATAAGAAAGAGAGAGGAGAGCAATGTTTCCTTTTTAAATTTTAACTTAATAAAATACCTTTTCTGCCATTCCCTGGGCATTTGGGGTATGTTGGCAGAGCTTTCAACAGATGAGTCTAACACTATATCCATCACCTTTCTTTTAGGACCCTTAGGTGGTAAACCGCTTTTCAGAAGATTTCAGGAAACTAACAACATCTAAAGTGTATTCTTAGAAAAGAAGGTAGAACTAATACCACCAATTAGTGTTAAAGAAACTAAGAGATGAAAATATATTAAAAAAAATCTTTTTTGTACCATCGAAAAGAAGAACCTTGGATGTGGGTTAAGATCTAGATAATACATTCCTGGGACAAATCTAGGTTTTTTGGGTTCCTGAAGATTGTACACTTTGAGAGTTTTCTTTAAGAATTCTAATATAAAATCAGATATAGGACTTTGGGAAAGATCTGTGAAAATAAGGGCCCTGAAACTTAATTAATTGCATTAAAATTTTGCTGTTGCTCAGCTATGTTCTTATTGGTTGGGCAAATTTTAGGAAGTACAATTACCTCTTTAAACTTAATACTTTCTTCTATGTAAAATGGGACTAACTATATATTATAGTAAAAGACTGGTGTGGTTTTAAAATTTTATAAATTTCAGGAAAAAAATACCTTGTAAGCAACTGTGATAGGATTACCATAGCTGCTATTATGATCTTAGTTTATTTTGTTTGTGGTCATACTTATATCACCTGTTTTACCATTTTAGTATTTCTCCCAAGGAACTTAGACTTGCTGACCAATATTTGAATCTTTTTTTCACTGACCCTCATTTATTTGTGGTGGTCATGCTCATTAAACTTTGAGCACTAATTACAGCTATGCTGATTCAGGTATGGACCTAGGCCAACTGACTGGCAAGAGCTAAAAATACTCAACCCCCCTCAGTATTGCTGAAAGTTTTTTTCTTGATTCTAATTCCTACTTGTCAGTCAAATGATCATTTTTGTCTTGAGGGAATGGAATTATTTGATAACTCCCTTTCCCTTACTGCTGCTGGTTCTTGTCAGTCTGTTATAAAGCCAAAGGGAAAAAAATATTTGTAATAAAAGTAAAAAGTTGCATTGAAGCTTGTAGGGATTTCAGTTATGTTGTTATATAACATCTGTCCATTTAACTTGATAGTTGTCTCATATTTCTGCACTTCCTAGCAGCATTCCCTGGGGGCTGCATTTCTTTGAAACAAATTATTATATTTTTACTTTTCTCTTAGATCCTGGGTTTCCTGCACAGAATGTAATTAGATAAGCTCTCTCCCATAAGCATAAATATAAGGACAGACACGTGAGATTAAGCACAGCTTGCATAATATACCCTTTATATGTACTCATTTTGGATGTTGAAGAGAAGCCCAGTGTTCTTCCTCCTCATCTTAGCACAACTGTGAGTGTGGGTGTGTGTGTAGGGGGGGGGGGGAATGTAAACAGAAGTAGCCAAACAAAAACAGGAGGGAAACACTTCTCCTTAGGTTGTTTCTGATTATCTTTTTTGTGTGTAGTTCTGGGGGTGGAATCTGGAGCCTCATGCATGGACATGTGCCCTACCACTAAGCTATAACACAGCCTATTGTATCTATTTATCTACCTCTTCTGTCCAGTTGCCCTACAGATGTTAGCTCAGTCTCAGTCCCAACAAAGGATATCTGTCTCTGAGACCATTAGGGTAGTCCACGATGAGGAGAAAACAAGAGTGAGAGATGATAACAGAAAAGACCGTGTGCCACTGAGTGAGATACCTAAGTTTTCTCACATGTAAAATAATCATCATAACCATCACCCAATAGGATTCTTGTGACGATTGACTATATTAATAAACACTGTTAACACGCCAGAAATTTTCTAATGGCTTAATATCTGTCCCTCACACAACAGTTTTTGGTTAGAGTACACGCAAGCCTGAGCCAGAGGAAAATGCTCAGTGAAGACTCCTAAATGGGTGGAGCACAGTGGAGCACACCCGTAATTACAGTGGCTTGGGAAGCTGAGAGGAAAAGATCACAAGTTGGAGGCCAGCCTCCACAACTTAGAGAGACCCCCTGCCAAACACACACAAGCGCGCACGCGCGCACACACACACACACACACACACACATTCCTGAATTAAGATCTAGGTGCAAGGCGTGCTGCCTAGGTCTTGGCTTTAGGGCATAAAGGTAGAAAAAGAAGCATGGGGAAAAAGAAAATGAAATGCTATTATACAAAAAATGTAAAGATTAATTTTTATACTCAAGATTCTTTCTGTTGAAAGCCTCAGATGTGCTTTTTGAAATAAATTCCCTCAGGGCTCACTATCTGAAGAACTTGGTTAAGGGTAGGTTCTGAGCACCCTGAGATGTGTCCACCTCAGCACTGAGTTTTAGAACTGGTGCTCAAAGTGTTCAGTAAGTACATAATCCCCTAGAGGCAGTGAAATAGCTACTTCTTCAAGGAGCAGAATTAGGACTCAGTATGGCCACATTTTTATATCCATGAAAGCTAGTTTAAAAATAGTAGTCCATTGATTTCAATGAACAATGCACACTGAGGTAGAAGTTGCCATTATTAAATGAATGGCTCAGAGACTAAGTGATTTTGTCTAGGATCACAGAAATAATAAATGGCAGAGCTAAGATTCAACACTGGTCTGGCTGATTCCATAACTACTACACTGAATTATTTCAGATTTTTAAAAATAAATACTTTAAAATCATCCAGCAAAGCATTCTTTAACTTTGTCCAATCTCATCTGCTATTAGTAAGTCTCTCCCTGTGCACATGGACGCTGTAGGCATCTGATGTACACCTGAGATACATTTATAACCTGGCTGTCCAGATCCCGAGTCATCTCATTATGAACTTCCTTTCTTCATAATTGTGATGAAGCGATCCAGTCATGTTCAGCAAGTAGGAAACTTCAGGAGACTTTTAAATTTCATTCTTCATGATAATAGATTGGTTTTGTTGCCATGAGACATGAAAGGGATGGTCCAAGTAACTGCATTTAAGATTATGTTTTTTTAAAAGCTTTGTTGAAAGACTTTAATGGAAACTTTTGTTAAACTTTTGTTAAACAGAACCAGTTTAAACCTAGGAATGGGATGTAGCTTGAGGTGCTATTCTTGGAGCAATGTACTTCAAAAGGATACAAGAGGAAGGTTTGAGAACAGTAAGACCCAGTATATTTTACTCTGTACTTTAGCTCAAGAAAATTTGATTTCACTTTCTCACAATGTGGCATAAAGGATGCCAGCTGGTGGAACTTACTTCTTACTTATCATCCATGCCTTGGGGAGGGTAAATGATGAGTCCCAGGGAAAAAAGGAAAACACATGGCATAGAATATTATTTCAAACAATGTGAAACTTCAAAAGCAAAGTACAAAACAGATCATCTTATTTAATTTCAAATGCTTACTCAAAACAAGGAAAGTAATTACTCTTTTACATTAATATTTTTATTTTTAGATTAAGCATAATCTAATTTTAAACATACTTGAAATTGTTAACTGAGACATATAAAATCAATGCTTAATCTATGTAAGATGCTTAAACTATGCAACTTATAATGTATAAATAAACAACATTATAAATTCTTTGTATATTTGTTTTGAATTCACACTTTTTTGGCACAGAGTAATATATATGCAGAGAAAGGAAAAAAAATTGAAAAAATGCAGAAATACTAGTCTCAGTCATTATGTCAGTGTGGCAAAATAGGTACAAATTTACTCTTATTTTCTGATATTTTAATATCCTTCTTGCCCTAGATAGATATTCTCACAAGTTACAGATGTATAATGAATTTCAATTATTGTTTCATAAATATGTGTGGACCTTTTTGGGGATATAAGCCAAGAATTTTCCTTTGAGATTTTAAATTAGATCTCATTCTTTAATCATGGTACTTAAAATATCTTAAAAAATGGATTTCAAATGGCTATCATAAGCTTAGTAGGTTTAATCTGACGCATAAATTCCAAATGGCAGTTAATTGAGATAGACTGGAAGAGATATGGTATTATGGTTTAGATCTGTAGGGTCACCCAGAAGCTCATGTGTTAAATAATGCAAGAAGGATTAGAGGTGGAATGATTGGGTTATGAGATCCTTAGCCTTGTATTAATCTCCTGATAAGGATTAATTGGGTAGTGCCTGTAGCAGGCAGGTTGTGGCTAGAGGAGGTGGGTCATTGGAGGTGTGCCCATGGGATATATATTTTGCTTGTTGAGAAGAGTTCACTCTCTGCTTCCGGGGTGCAATGTTTTAGAGCTGCTTTCCTCTGCCACACTCTTGTGTGATGACCTTTGGCCTTATCTCAGACCCCTAGGAACTGAGCCAACCACCTATAGACTGAGACCTCTGAAACTGTGAGACCCAAATAAACCTTATCTTCTCTAGTTATTCTCTTCAGGTCTTTTTGGTAATGGTCAGGAAAAAGCTGTCTAAAATACATGGTAATATGTAATTAGAAGTGGCTGGAGTTTTTTCTTTCATCTATTTTTTTTTTCCTTCCTATAACCACCTTTGATTGTCCTACTGCATCAAGAAACTAAAATCTCATGGAGATGAAAGCAATTGACTGGCACCTCTATGGTAGTGACTTCCTGTTAGAATTACGGTACAAACTGGGAAATCCTTTTAACTGCAATGATTCCAGTCTCCTTCATCCATGTGAATAAAATAAAATGTGTTTGATATTAATAAAAAAACTGAAATGAAGCAGAGTTGGAAAAATACTAACTTTATCATAGCTGCATTATAAGTGATTTTTTTTAAAATGAAAGTGGTCAAATAAATGCATCTTGGGGTAGCAATTCCAAGAGAGTATCAGGAGACTCTTCCAATCTTGGCTAGAACGTTTTCCCCAACACAGCACAACTGCTTTGGTCTTTTGGGTGACAGTGTATCTGTGTGTGTGTGTGTGTGTGTGTGTGTGTGTGTGTGTGATTGTGTGTGTGCATGCACACGCATGTATTAGGGTTTGTAAAGAGAGACTACTTTTAAATTACAGACTAAGACTGATCATTTCAACAGAAAAAAAAAAAAAAAAAGGTCAAATTTAATTGCTGTGTAAATAGGTCCTGGGTAAGTCATGGATGGTCCAAGGGGTCCAGGTGTTTTGCTGTTTTTTTTTTTTCCTTCCTTCCTCCTTACCTCCCTCCCTCTCACTTGTCTTTATGTTATAGATTTGTGGAAGAAGGACTCATGACCAGGAGCAGTATTTGGAGCACACTGGTATCCAGGGTGTGTTCCCTGTTATCACGTTGCTCTAGCATCAGCAGCACTATGGAGATTGTTTTTCTTCTGCAAATTTGCATTGTTATTTTATAGTTACAATTTTATTTATATTTAATTTCAGTGATTGGTAAATGTTTCTTTCATAAGTGACCAAAATATCTTCTTTCCTTTTAAGGAGTTCTTTCCTGTTAAGACAGTAATCCAGAGTTCTGTTTTCAGTAACTTTATTTGACAAAATAATTCTATTTAATGGGGGCATTAATTTAAAATAAGTTTTAAATTCACTGGGACTGACTCTAAGTTCTGATTTGTAAGTAAACTGAGGAGAGCTATCTCTGAATAATCGGTAATTAATGAGATATCAGTGCTTGGTTGGATTCATATTAAATAAGTGAGTAGATTGAAAATATCACCTATGATTGCTAAATTACAGTATCATTGGCTATTATCCTCCATTACAGCTTTAATAATAACTATATGAAATATTTAATCACATATGATTTTGTCAAAATCTACCAAGTTTTTACTCTTTGAAAGGATATTTAATGAGTTTAGCCATAACCCTTAAAGACTTTTCTTATCTTCTTTTTCGTGACATATGCACTAGTTTACTTTTAAAAGAACCAGTAGTATTTTTCATATTATAATCACCTATTTTCTTTGAAGGGGAGATGAACTTGTTTATGCTTTGATATTTTTATTACATAAGTAATATATGAGTATGCATTACAGAATTCTCAAGAAATGTGTAGAATAAAAGAGGAAATTTTCTGATTTTTCTACTTCCTACTTTATAAGAATTGCAAACTGTTCTCATATGTCTTTTTAGTACTTTTCTTTCAATTATATAATATAGTTATATATCATTTTTAAGAATCTAAGTGCCATCATATGATACATATTCTATGGACTTTGCTTTTTCTATGTATCAATATATGTGGAATATTTTCCTTACAAGACATGTTGTTCTACCCCTTTGTTGACAAGAACAATAAATATGTGGAATATTAGCATTTGAAATTTTTGTGTATATGGACAAACTATACTTTGGATAAATTTATACTGAAACTAAAATAAGTGGAATGGTTTTCCTGTGTCGCACCAACATCATGTAATATCAGTCATTAAGTTTGAGGTGTTAAAGATCTCATATTTATTATTTTACTTAAATTTCTCTTTAATTTTAGTTGCTTTTGTGTTGTTTTCACATATTTATTGGACACTTGTATTTATGTTGTGGATTTCATTTATTTTGTATTTAGTACTGGATCTTCTTACATTTATTTCCAGGAACTATTTTGTGTTCTACATAGTAATTCTCTCTTACACAGGTGGCACATGTGTTCTCTGGTCTACTTTATTTTTTTAAACTTCATGACATAGACTTCTTTATGGCTTCTGATTATTGCATATTCCTCAGAGAGGCTGACTCTTACCAAGATTATTAAAATACTTTCTAATATATTTTCTAACATTTTTGAAGTTTTTAAGAGATAGTTATTTTATATTTGTATTTAGAATTAAAGACAAAACAATTTGACGTATAAGAATGTATGCCTTGAAAAATAAGCTGGAAAATAACTGTGCATTGGCCAATGCTGGAGAGGACAGCAGGCTTTCCTGATGGAAGGTGACACAGCTATCACTTCCTAATCACTGGTGTTGGTATGGAAGTGTCTGTTTCATCACTGTCATCTTCAATGCACTTTCTTTCCATGTGCTATGGTTTGAGTGTACCTTCCAAAATTACGTTGAAATTTCATTGCCATGGTAGCAGTATGAGGGGTAGGACCTTTCAGAGGTGTCAGATCATTTGGATTCCACCCTGAAAATGGATGAATGCTGTTATCTCAGAAGTGGGCCAGTTATCTCTAATGCTGTTATTTCAGGAGTGGCTTTGTTATGAAGGAGTGCATGTGTGTGTTCTCTTACTAGCACCTTTTCTGTCTCACACATGCTCTCTTGCCCTTCTGCCACACCATGATGCAGCAAGACAGCTCTTGCCAAGTGCCAGCACCATACCCTTGGCCTTACCAGCTTCCACAAACGTGAGTGAAATGAACTTCTGTTGTTTATGATTTGCCTTGTCAGTGGTGTTCTGTCCACAGAAAATGCACTAAGAAACAAACCACCTGTTTATTCCATCACCGGCAGCATATTTGCTTTTGTTCTCAGATTAAATTTATCTTAGTCACAAGGTATGAGCAAATCACATTTTAACTCCAATGGTGTCCAAAGCAGAAAGAAAGGGAGCAAATGCAGATGGTGGAGGGGTGGAGGGGACTTCTTTATATATGGGTCTCCCTTTTATCAGGGAGATGAACCTTTCCCAGAATTGGTCTCATTAGGCATTCCCACTGTATTTCATTGATCAGAGTGGAGTCTCTGGACTTTTCCCAGACTAATCATAGGAGTAGGTGAGAGAGATCCCTGTGATTGACTTAAACCAATCATTATTTATTCCTTAAAGTCTGGAAATTGCCAAGTTAGTACAATTTTTGGAAAGAAAAATGTGCAAAAATTGTTGCAAGGTGGGCAGATAATAGTCTATAAATCCAAATATCAGTACTTTAAATTTACTGAGGTTTTTCTCATATATTAGCTTGTTTGATTTATCTCACATTTATGTAAGGACAGTTTTTCTCTCCATTTTGATGATGAAGCTGTGATCTAAGAAATTACATGATTTGCTTAAGAGAAAACTCACAAGAGACATGAGGGAATTTAATCAGGTCTTCTGATTCCTTGTTCAAGACTTTATTAGCTATACCTATCATTTAAACAAATTAATATGTCTTTAAAATAGTGAGAATACAGGAATAGATTTATACAGATGAAACATCATCATCAGAATTCCAATTTTCCTTTTTTCTCCTTAGGTACCAGAATTGTCTTGGGAATTGCTAACTATCATAGAGAGGTCTCTGAGTAGAGAGAAATGATGACCACACAGCTGGGTGCATTAGGTCATTTCTTACATGAAGGAAACCTGAAATTATTAAAAATAGGTGGAATGAAACATTGTCCACAAATGTATTCAGGCCATGTGGAAAATATTGGGTGGTTTCATGGACAGTTTACCTGCAAAGATACCTTATACATAATGTCACTTAGTTTGAAAGTACCTAGGAGAAATTTTGTTGCTATACAAGCTTTATGTGACAGTAGAGTGTTAATTGTTTGTGTTGTGTTTCTATTTCTTATTTTTTTTTTCATACAAGGAAACAGTAAAACAGACGTAGTTTTATAGTTTCTCCCCCTAGTACTCCTCTCTTTTAAGGAATATTATTCAGATGTTTTTTTTGTCTGTTATAGGAATTCATTCCAAAGCAGTATTGGCATGTCACATATTAAGCTCTTAAGACTTTAGTGCTCACTCTCTGTCTTTTCAAGTGATAATGCAGTTCTAAGAACATTAATGTCTGAGAATCTCTTCTGCTGACAGTCAATCTGACATCCTGGTTAAGATAAACTTAATTTAAGTGTGAAAATAGAAGTGCTACATTTGCTGCATTATGAATATGCTAAGCATCTAAGGTAATGAAAGATGATCTGTGCAGATCCTTATTATGTTAAAGCTGTTATTTGGTAGGCACACTAATTCACACAGATGCCAATTTATGGATTCCTTTGATTTTGTTCATTTATTTTATTTTAATTTGTTATATATGACAGCAGAATACATTACAACTCATATTACTCATATAGAGCACAATTTTTCATATCTCTGGTTGTTCACAAAGTAGAATCACACCATTTGTGTCTATATACATGTACTTAGGGTAATGATGCCCATCTCATTCCACCGTTCTTTCCTACCTCCATGCCGCCTCCTTTCCTTTCTCTCCCCTTTTCCCCTTTGTCCTATCTAGAGTTAATCTAATCCTCCCATGCCCCCCCCCCCCCATGGCAATGTGAATCAGCATATTCAAAATATCCTTGTTCAGGAGGCACACTGATTTGCACAGATGCGAACTTACAGATTCCTTTGATTTTTATGGTTTGTTCTTGAACATATAAAAAGTGATAAAAGGAAAAAGCATTTTTCCTATTATTTGTTTATGATACAAGTGACTGTTGCTTGCAATGTATATTTTAGATTGTTTGATTTCTTCTAAAGAGAAATAAAGAAATCAGCATTTTAGATGAAACATTTTCAAACTTTGTAAGACATGTTTTAAAACCTCTTTCTTAAACAATAATAGGGAATCCTCCTTTTTTTTTTTAATCTATCCATCTATGTATCTTCCTATCTTTGGGAATTCTCTCTGCTTACAGACATTTTTGGTATTTCATTCATTTCATCATGAACAGGAATAGGATCCAATTATATGAAGAAGTAAATGAATTTTGAAGTGCCTGTAATAAATTTAGAAATGATTCATGTGAATGGATTAAAAAAGTCTAACAAATTGGAGAGATCAGCTGAAGTTATTCAAGGACTTTATCAAACATTTTAGTTGAATATGTTTTGGACTGGAAATCATATATACAGTATAAATGTGAGATAGTGACTAAGACCTTCACTTATGTATTAACATTTTATAAAATACCTCTTCTATAATAATGGTTACATAGTATTCATGTGCCTCAGAAGATATTTAAATATCTTCTCAGACCAGAAAGGACAGGCTGATCAGACAGAGTCATAAACTCAAACACCTGTTGAGTAGCAGGAGTTAATAGGGAGTGGCAAGGATGCGCTGTAACTGAGGAGTTCATGTTCTGGCCAGGGTGCTCCCTCTTTTTGTCCATCCCTTCTTTTCTTCCTTGTATCCTTCATTCCTTTTCAGCTAAATGGTTTTGGCTCAAACAGTACATGTTTGAGAGCTGAATTTAGGCAGTGAGACTCCATGTCGCAAGTTGTGAACTACGGGAATAACTAAGGTTACAGCCACCTTTTAAAAGTGGCTTTTTTCTTACAATTGCATAAGAGAATTGTTTCTTTATTCTAAATCTACTTGCTTAATTCTCCTCATCCTTAAAATTCTACAGTTAGTTGGCCTCAGATTCTTAGTGCTACTTGAAAGTCATCAAGGAGCTGTAATTTCAATAATGAAATGCATTGATTATATGTACATTTAATTAAACATGTGTACATGTACATAGATATGAATAGACACATAGCTTTTTATTTAATGAAGAACAATGCTATCACAAGCATTGAAACTATTTAATATGTAACTTTTTAACTACAAAAATAAACCCTAATCTCTGGTTCTGAAGAAAACCAGACTTTAAATAACCAGTGGATGGGAAATCTATCATTAGGTAAACAACTGTCTTATTTCTTGGTAGGACTCCTCACCCTTTGCTTGATTAAATTGTTGAAAGCTAAGCATCACTAGATCACAGTCGTTTTATTTTATTTTATTTTTTTGTGAATACTTAGGCTTAATGGAAGAAAAGGATAGATTCATTTAACAAAGGATTCCATCCCTGCAGTTCACCTTCTCCTCCTATTATCTAGTCATTGTAGTTACAAGTTTTGAAAAGTTAAGCCTGTATACTTAGTATCATTTGGAGAAAATCAATTACAGCTTTATCAGGCTCAGGAGACATCATGCAGTTTTGGTGATGTTCAAGTTTAAGATCATGTCTGGATCATGAAATTATGTTCAGTGTCATGTCTTTGGGAAGGTGGTTAATTCTGGGATGTTCAGATCCCACATAGTCTATGTAAGTTTTTGTATCTCCCAGAAACTTCATGGGAGCAGTGACTTTTATCTTTCCTCTGCTGTATTTTCAGTGTATGGAGTGGCTGTTCTCAATGTTTATAAAATCGTCTTGGATATAATAGTTGCTCAATAAATATGTGTTTAATAAAGTATTGATTTAATTTAAAGAAAATATTATAGAATAAAAAAAATATTTTCCCAATTAGAGCAAAGATAAGTTTCAATGAAATGTAATAAGGAGATTGAAAAATATTGTATTAATAGGTTTTTGAATTATAGGATGAACATTGTGGTTTTCATTGTTGTAATAGCAATCACCAGGGGAACTTTTTTTTAATTTAACCAGTTAACTTTGTGGTTTATTTATTTTCAATTTTTATTAGTGCATGATAGGCACACATAATATTTGGGTTCATTGTGACATAATTTGACAAGGGATGTAATTTGCTCCAGTTCAGTCCCTAGTACTTCCCCATATCTTCCTTTCATTCCTCTACCTGTTCCCTTTCTAGTACTCTACTGGTCTTCTTTTCTATTTATTTACAGTTTTAAAAAATCATTGTTTTATACATAAATGTTACATTTGTTGTGGTATATTCATATATGTATATAGGTAGTTTGATTAATTTCATTCCACCATTCCACACCAGGGAAACATCTGAAATTTAATAGAGATTTTTGTTGCCTTCAACATTTCCATGGAAAAACTAAAAGGATAAATTAATATTCATTTCAATTTTACTATTAAATTAGGTCTGAAATAGATAGTGTTGACTAACGATACCCTTATTATAACTACTACCTAGTCATTTAACCAGCAAATAAGTGAGTTATTAACTCATTAATGTCTGAAGTAAGACAATTATGGAATTATTTTATTTCGTTCAGATCCTGCACTTGTTTTGCAGATATATGTGTGTATATTCATGTGTGACACACAGGCTCACTGAGGAAGGTTATTTAATTTTGTTAATTTTAGAATTTCTGTATAAATGTATTATGTGCAATGTGAACTGCTTGATTATATATTTATTGTTATTTCCAACTGTCACTAAATTTTTATTATCTCTATAACTAATATATTCTGAACATTGTTTCTTAGTTAATAAAATATGATATAATTTTGAGTTGCAAAACTATGCTAAAGAAATTTCTATTTCAAAACTAACACCAACTGATATTTATAATGATATGTTCCCATTACTTCATGGTTGTAGAGCAGAACATTGACTTGTGATTTGTATCATCTATTTACTGCTGCATAAGAAATAATCCCCACTTATTGGTTTAAAAGAACAATTATTTGTGTTGCTTATGCATCATCCATTAGGAAATGTCTTTGTAGAGATAGTGTGCTTTACCTAAGATGGCTTGGGTAGGCAGTGTATAATCCAATTTCAAGATAACTCAGACATATAAATAGCAAAGTGGGGCTCACTGTTGGCTAGAAGTTCAGTTGAGCTTGTAAGATGTTGTTCTTAATATCATTCCTTGTAGATCCCTTCATTGGCTGCTAAACTTTCTTCAGAATATGATGATTTGGTTTAGTAGTATCCTAGTAAAATTATGCATAGCTTCATGCATTTAAAATTTAATTTTTATTTGTGCATTTTAATTGTAAATGTTAATGAGGTTCATTGTTACGTATTCATACAAGCACACAACATGACATTGTGTGAACCTAGACTTGGAAGTCATATAGCATCATTTAATCAATACTCTTCAGGTCACAGCCATCATAAAGGCCTACCAAGGTACGGGGAGGGGACATGGTCTCCAACCCCCAACCCTTGCTTGTGAATTAACAAAGTTCTAGGAGGTCAGGTAGGGGAGGAGATACTATTGCATGTACCTGTGAAATTTACCTTATGAATATTGATTTGTCATCTTGCAATAAAGGAAGAAACTATTCTTTTCATGGTTCTAAAGTACAGGATTTCTGGGAGGTCCTATCACTCAGAAGATGAAGGTGTTGCCCTTATCCTGGTTCAGTGTCTATGCATGTACCTGAATCTCTTCTGTATTACAACTTTCATAATCTTAAGATTTAGCACTATTTGTAAGCCACAGTTTGTATTGCTGGATACAGGAATGATGTGTAAATTATCTTCTGATGCCGTGGTTTCCTTAAAGCTTTTCTGATACCTAGGAAGGATCTTTCCTAGGAGATAGTAGAAATAATGAGAATCATTCTATGTCATATTAGAATCTAAGCTCTATTTTTTTAAATTTATTAATTCTCTACTGTCACAACTACATATACAGAGAGAAGAGTAAAATTATTTGAGATTAGAACCTATAAAGTAGTATTTTATTAGGGAAGAGTTAATGTTGAAAGTTTGGTGGGAAAGTGTATAAACTGGATAATTAGAAGTTTTCAGTAAGCTGTATTTTAAAAACATTGTAAATAAAGCATCAGGCATTTCTGATACCTATATTGATTGATTTTGAAAATCATGTTTAAATTTGGTCTAAGCCACACATTTATTTATTTTTATTAAGATGTTATTTGGTATGATGAATAGTTTTATTTGTTTTAAGATGTGGTTTTTGTGTTTGTGTTTTCCTTTTCTTGCATTTTATTAGCAGATTCTGTGAGATTCTCAGATTTATTTGACCAGTGAAGAAGGAAATGAAACTTTGTAATAGAAGAATACTTGTTGCTTATGTTCAGTGGATTGGTTCTACCATATTTACTTTTAGACATTGAATATTTTGATTTAGTTTGATACTAAAATTGAACATAATTCCATTATGAATTTATATCAGTTATTTACTAATGAATCTTCATCTGATCAGAAAGAATATATTATTTCTTATGCAATTTATTTCATGTTATACATTATTTTATATACCATTCCTTGCTGGAGAAATATTTGGTGACTGAGGCATAACTGTTCAGTATTGCCTTTCATATCCATTTATTCATTAATTTATTCTTTGTTTACTTTGATTTTTTCCCATTTTACTGGTGTGTTATAGTTGTACATGATAGGATGGATTTTTTGTTACATATTTGCACATGCACACAATATAATTGGTCGTATGACCCTTGACTTTCTGAGTTTGGCTTATTTTGCTTAATATAATGTTTTTAATTTTCATCCAGTTTCCTGCAAATGACATAACTGCATTCATCATTTGGGCTAAATATAGGTCCATTGTGTATATATTGCCATATTAATTTATTCTTATTCATTTGTTGTGCCTTTTATGATTGCTGATTCAGGAAACATATTGGTATATTTCTACATGCTTGACATTGTAAAGTGAGATAAAACACTGTCCCTTCTCTTAAATTTATAATCCATTATAGAAGTTTTCCAATTTTTATTTTATAGTACTAACTGCAAGCAGACTATACTCAGAAATAAATTCATGATATCACTTCCTTGGTAACTCTCTCTTGTGATGGTTTCATTTCTATCTTATATCAAAGTTCTTCCATATAAATTTATTTCTTTTTATTCCTCATAATATATGGATTAGTGAGTGGTCTCTTTACACTATTAAAAGAACTTGTCAGAAAAGTTGTGATATTCTTTTTGCATTAGGAAATAGATGGTGATGACTCTTGTCTTATGAGTTAAGACCATTTGAATTATATAGATTCAAGAAAATAAAGCTAGTAGTTTTGTTAAGATCTGTTGTTTTGTTATGTCAAGACCCTTTTCCTTGCATAGTCCCTGTTTTTATGATGGGATTTGGGTAAGTGCATTGATGCTGATTGAGGAAAAGGGGAGTACCATAAGGTATGATTTCAAAGTATCATTCCTAGATCTACAGTATTAGCATAATTTGGAAGATTGAAAATTCTCAGGCTGCTCCTCATACCTCCATAGTTGGAAACTCTGGAGTGGTTCCTGGTGATCTGTCAAGCCTTCCAAGTGTTTTGATGAACCCTAACATTTGAGAATCACTGTTTAAAGAATCTTAGTACATTTATTACTCTGCTAAAATTCTTGACACTACAGGACACTAGTGGTATATATAAAGTTGCTTTTACCTAGTTAAAATAGAGTGGAAGTTAATAAGTGCAATTTTCCCTTGAATATACTATAATCTAACAAGATGGACTTATCTGTTTGATGAATTATCTTTTACTCTTTAAAAGAAAAATTAAATATACATGTATTCCTTATCATGCATGACATTGATATTTAAATTGTCAAATATGTATGTGAATAATTGCTTCTCTATTCACCTTGTCTCTGATTTGTAATCAAATGTTTGTCTCCATTGGAATGTTAACAATATACTGGTACTTCAGCAGGATAAAGCAATTCTCTAATACTTTAAAATAATAGTATAAGGAAAACAGATAGTATTTTATGGTCACATTAATTCTAAACCTTTCAAAATATACTATCTAAATTAATTTTCACAAATACTGTGCACAAGATTTTATTTTCCTGCACTTTATTGACCCATAAATGAAGGAACAAGGAAATATTAAATAACTTGCCACATGGAGTTGCTGGAGTCTGTACTCAAAGTTGAGAGTTGAGGCCTTAAAAAACAACTTTCTTAACTAACTGTGCTTCACTGCTGCAGTGGGAAGTCCACTGGGTCTGGTATTAGATTTAGGTCAGTGGTTCTCAAAATTTCTGGGCCAGCAGTATCTGTATTATCTGGAAATTTGTTTGAAATGCAAATCCCTTAGCTTCACCCAGACCTATAAAACAGAAATGCAGGAGGACCCTGCAATCCATATAAGTAAACTCTTGACGTGATTCTGATAAACTATGAAGCTTGAAAACAGTTCATCCAGTTTTAAGACCAAATTCTACTATTGAGTTTCTCAAGAATTGCATACAAATCACTGGATATTTTGAATGAGAGTCTTCATCCTAAAAATCTAATAGTAATTCCTGCATATTTGGTGACTGTGGAAATTCTGAGGTAAAGTATGAGTTTTGTGATTCACAGAGGGCTCTTAAGATGTTATTTGGTCTTAATTTATCACAGCACTTTGCGAAGGTGACTGAATTTTTCATCATAAGCTTTTAGGAGTATGATAATGTCTTTGAAGCTTGTGTGTTAGCTTCTAAATCAGCAGCTTCTATTGATTAAAATTGATTAGCCCATCATTGTAGCTTGCTGTCTAATGATGCGAAGATTGGCCATGAAGAGACAGGAAAGGGTGAGTTTCTGCCCAGAGCACCAGCTCTGGAGGGTAGTCTCCATTAGTGCATCAATATGGAAGAACTGTGAATGGTTCGTAGTAGGGGAGATCGGAAAGAGAATTTGCTGAAATATACTAGTGCGAAACTGGTTTTTTTTTTTTTTTTCTTTTCTAATTCTGCTCATCCTGGGAGCTGATGGTCTTGTTTTGTCTTTGGCAGGTGACTGAGGTAACTCCACCCTCAGTGTGAATCAGTAGCTTTGAAATGTGGGACAAAGTGCAGGGAAGCTCTGGATCATGTAAGGGTGGTTCCAGGGAGAGGACTTAACACAGATTGAAGCAAGCCTGCTTGATTTTAGATGTCACACAAACCTAGCAGGGAGAAAATCAGGAGGTAGGCAGTGAGTGAGTCTGGGTGGGTCTGTGAAGGCTTCTCTTTCTTACCCTTACTGAGGCACAGAGCTAACAAAAATGGTTCAAAAGGAGGAAATGACAGAATGGGGGCTCTCAGATTTCAGATAATAGGGATCTAGACCATTTCTCTTTTTCTTTCAGAAACACACATACACAGACACACGGGGGGTGGGAGAGAGAGAGAGAGAGAGAGAGAGAGAGAGAGAGAGAGAATCTGAGTAACTAAAATAAAGATTAAATAAGCAGATTGGGTGGTGGTTGAGTAACACCATTCGGAGTTGTCATATAACCCACTCTTAGGTTCTTTTTTCCTTTCCTTCACCGTAGAGATGAGTCTCAAGAGGATGTGCTTTGGAGAAAATAGACATTATTTTATATTCCACTCAGATCCTTCCTCCATTCTGCTAGAAAGCCTAGCTCCTAAATCCTCTTCCATTTCTTGGTTCTCAGTTATCAATAGAATGCACAACACTAATGTTGCAGAATGAATAAAGAATCTCTTATCCTATAAGCAAAATTTCTTTGTCAAAAAGGAAATTACTTCTAAATGAATTTTAGAAAGTTGCGTGTGAATAACATAAGAAACAAAATATGTAGATACAGCCTACTACATACTTTTCTATTAATCCCTATGTCTTTTGCAGCTTAGATAATACAGTATATTGTTTTAAGGGAGAAATTATGTAGCAATGGTGTATGAGGAAGAAAAAAGCCCCTTTTCATTTTTACTAATTATATGAAATAAAAGACAAAACAAAAGAAAATCAAGCATCATCCTGGACCCAAAAGCTATATATGGATTATATGGATTACATATGTGGATTGAAGTTTGGAAAGTGAATGCAATTATTAAGTTTAATAAACCCCATCCAGGTATTATTGTTTACATGGGAATAGGAAATTCTACTATTCTTTTTGATTTCAAGAGTAAGCATTGAAAAGAGTATCAAGTTACTATTAAGTTTAAATGAGTAGTTACTTATCTATATAGATCTTTGAATATAGTGTTAAAGTTCTTTAGTCTGATCATTTTTTAACCATTTTCCCCTCTGAAATATCTTGTTCCTTCTATGTGTAATGGCAATTTCAGTGAGTATCATATACCACAATCTAACTTCCCAAATATTTTAATTATAAAACAAATGTAAAGTGGGAGTTTACATATTTTGTTACACATATGGAGAGTGATTGCTGCTCATCATTGAATGTTCTTGAGGTTCTATATCAGCCTCATTGTGATGCAGGAGAAATTGAATAGCCAGGACAGAGTTCTTAGTATACACAATATGTTGTACTTTTCTAACTGAACATTTTGCATCTTCTTTGAATTATTTACAAGTCTGTATCCACAGCCCCTCTCAAATTGAGAGCATTTCTTGCACCGATTTTCATTATGGTTGAGTTGTGAGATATCCCCCAAAAGTTTATGTTTGAGACAACGCAAGAAGGTTTAGAGGTGAAATAATTGGGTTGGAGAGTTTTAACCTAATCAGTGTATCAGTCCCCTGGTAAAGATCAATTGGGTGGTAACTGAAGGCTGATAGGTTTGGCTGGAGGAGATGAGTTATTGAGGATGTGACATTGGAATTTATATTTTGTCCCAGTTGAGCCAAGGATAGTTTCTCTCTGCTTCCCAGTGGCCATGTTCTGAGCTGCTAAATTCTACCATCAACTTCCACCATGATGCTCTGCCTTGGACCAGAGAAATGGAGCCGGCTGTCTATAGACTGAGACCTCTCAAACTGTGAGCACCAAATAAACTTCTCCTCTGGAATGTTCTTATCAGGTCTTTTAGTGACAATAATGAAAAATCTGACTAAAACAGATACTCTTTCTCATTCAGCTTTGCATACTGGTGAATCTCATATGGACAATGACATTTTTGTGGAATTTGAAACATTATTTCTTGAGTGGAATTCCTTATTTTTAAAAATAATTTATGTAAGTTGGGATAATATGGAATTCAGTTTCTAGTTCTTCTATGATATTATGAGGTGTTAACAGACAAAAATGCCTAAATATATTACCTTGTTTGTATAACTTGTTTCCATTATCATTTTTATTATTGTTTGTTTCATTCCAAAGCATATCTAGAGAATGACAATAATTGGAATATTAGGCTTAATATTTAGATGTAAGGTACATTAAGTAATGTTTAGCCTTTCAAAAGAAGCTCAGTTTATTCCCAGGTAATAGTTTATGAGAAGAAAAATGTGGTGAAGTGAATTTCCTGCTACATTGTAGTAGTAAAATCATGTGAAATTGATAGCATTTTATGAAATGTTCCATTAGTAATGAAGTGTTACTTTTCAAAGACACAAATAACTTTTTCATGTTCTTCAGTCTTGGAAGTTATTGGAAGAAATTTAATGGCATGAAAACTATACTAGAACCTTAGTTTTATTTATTGATACTTCAACAATATGCATAAATAAGATATACTCATATACCCAAGTACATTTATTTAGTATTTCATGCTTACAAATAGGTAAGAAACCCAGCTTTAAATGAAAATCATTTGTTTTTTTTCTTCTTTTCTTGCCTATACCCAACAGTTGATTGACGGCAATAATATGAATTTAAAGGTAACTAAAATCCCAATATTGTTGAAACTACACCAGTATACAATCCCTTAGTTCTTAGTGATGCACATAAAAGCCAGATACATTTTCAGCTGCTCAGTATATTGTGAAAGTCTAATGGGGCTTTTTTTTTCACCCCTTTCAAATTCTCCATGGGCTTTGAGTTACATCTTCAGGGATGTGTTTGTGGTTTTACAATTAACCTGTCAATGTGAGGAGTACACACAGGTGTTTTGTTGTAGTTTCTTCCTTTCATATCATTTTCCTTCAGTGCATATTTAACAAAAGCAATCCACAGTAGCCTTTGATGAGAAAAGGGCAAAGCTTTAATTTTGAGAACTGTTTTAGAATTTGCTTTGTGACTTTTGTTGCTGTAATATCTTCTGGAATGTCCTGGTAAGGAAGCTTCCAGGTCTTCCTTTGTAATTACAGTTGCTTGTGCTTCTTTCATCCTGCCATGGCTCCTGAGTGCAGAAGAGGTTTTTGTTTTCAACCTGGCAGATATGTTGTTTTATGCTCTTGGTTTCCTTCAGATGGCAGTGTAAGCTATTTGCTCTGGAATAAACTGCCTTTTTTTCTTCTTTTACCCCTAAGAAATGAAATACAACTACAGTGTTATTTGACACTAACTTATATATTGCATTATCTCAAAGTTTTAAAAGTTCGTGATTTCATATTAAATACTCAGGTTGTTGGTCTCTTTTTTATAGTATATTATTGTAATAAAATAGTCATTATTTGTATTAAAATAGTATTATTTATCACAACAAGTATTGTTTTGTCACAAATAATAAAATAGTATTATTTTACAGAGAGTTTAATTTCATCTTTGTGTATTTTTTCTTAGTTTAATGTAAGGTAACTATTAAAAAAAAAAACCACCTCAGTCTTCTAACAGATGATGATAAGTATCTGGGTCACATACTTATTTCCACTAAACTCGGATTCCTGGCAACTTGTGGGAGAGAATTATAGTCAGAGCAGTGCAATATTCATGATTAGTAGCATCAATGAATGTCACATGGGAGAAAGACAGTAAAATAGAAAAAGGATAGAAAAGTATAGAATTATCCTTCATCTGTACGAGTGATGAGCCACTGATTTTTAAAATTTTATTTTGAAATTACTGTTAAATATGTTTTAGGAACTTTAAACTTGTGAAAGGAAAATGTCTTCATATTTTTCTACTTATGAATAAGAATGTAATAGTTTGTGCCAAGGAAAGAGTAATGTGGAAAGCTTAAGGGCATTATTTCTTCTATTTGTGGGAATATAAACTTGGGAAATTATTCCTTATTTTTTTCCTCAAGGTCATAATAATCATGGCAACAATAAGAGAAAAGCATTGTATACAAGTCCCTTTGATAAATGCTTTATATTTATCATCACATCTAATTCCTTACTAAACATTATTATTATTGTTGCTCTTTTGCTGCTGAGGAATTAATTTTGAAGTCATTGATGTGCTTGGGAAATTAGAAATGGAACTGGGTACATGGCCCAGTCATTGGGATGATGCACCTCTGTAGAGTATGAGGTGTTAACTCTGCAGATATGGATTTTTTTATTAGAAGAGAAAATAACATTGACACTTCTTTGTCTTTTTCTACTTCAGCATTTCTGATTTTCCCTCTTCTTCCCTACAAATAAATATTTTCTATTACTGATGATTACAGTGGCAGCTTCATCTTCTCTCTAAAAGTCAGGAGCAGATAAACCTCTTATCCATGGATTCCATAGCACAAAAATGTATATATGTTTTCCTTATAACACTTTTAGGAATAAAGTTGATCACTTTATACCAAAACTTAGGCTCTTGAATAAAACTTTAAAGAAATTATCAATTTGACTACGCTGACCTGAGCTTATTTCTTAGCATATTTTTGTAAAATATAGATGTAAATATATTCATTAAATAGAGCGTCTCCTTTCATTAGAAACATATTGCTGCTCTTACGGCTTTCTATTCATTGTTTGGAGCCAGTCTGAAAGTTTAAAGGCAGACTACTAGTGTTGAATTTTAATTCAGTAAAATTCTATTAGCCAAACAAATTTTAATTGAAGTGTACTATAAAAATGCTTAGTTTCCTTAATTCAAGTTAGAGTGACTCGCTTACTTTTCATGCTCCAATAACCCCTATAGAATCAATTGTACAAAAATGTGTTTATGTCCATTTTAGGAGAGGGGATTTCTACGTTTTGGGACAAAGTCAAGGCTGTGGTGGATGTTCTGTGCTTTTATTCCTTTAACATTTGTTGGTTTGGTAAAGACCTGGGAATTCCAATGACATTAATTTAAATTATTTTCTATTGATAGTCTTGGATTAAATATGCAGCACAAATATAGAAATTCAGTCATGTAATTAAAATGTTGAATTTGATATTATCTATTTACTTGCAAAATTATATTTTCTTGCCTTCAAGACTAGAAAAGTATGTTTGGCTTTTAAGAAAAAAAATTTTCTTACACTGGTTTGGTAGATTTAAAAAATTTATATTTTTTGATGATGTTGGCAAGCAGTCATTTGAAATAATATATAGATAAAAATGTATCTCTTTTTAATGCAAAAACCTACTCTCACTTACCAGGACATAAATTTATAAACATAAACACTGAAATGTTTTTTGTTCATAGATTTGCATTCTATCATAGTCTCCTTGTTTACCCAGTAGGTGCTGCCAAAATTCTAGTCTCAGCAAAGAATGAAAATTGGATCATTATCATTTGAAATAGAAATTAAGAAATTGATTAGAATGAATTATGTCATCTTTAAAGAAATCCTGGCAAAAAATTGAGTTTGCTTATTAATGGCCCATCTAAATGAGCAAGCAAACTTCTCTTCTTAAAACAAGTATAAAATATGTAAAAACTAAAGAATATGATAGAAGATATGAAGCAAAATTAAATGAAAGAAAATATAATGTTAAAATTTAGCAAGAACATGTATATGTACATGTAAGCACATGGGTACATTAGATTTTTTTTAAATAGTTTTTATTTTTTTAGTTGTAGATGGACACAATACCTTTATTTTATTTATTTACTGATTTTTATGTGGTGCTGAGGATCGAACCCAAGGCCTCGCACATGCTAGGAGAACGCTCTACCACTGAGCCACTACTCCAGCCCTAACACTAGATTTTTTCATGGAAATTTTTCTTAGCATCACAGAACTTGTTATCAATCAATTTTTGTACAGTGGGGATTTACTTAATAACTATTAGTGTCAAAAACTCTGTAGTCACCTGTGAGGTCCAAGCACCTGACAGTAGCCTTGGTCCACTGCTGACAGGGAGAACTGTGGAACCAATAAGACAGTTCACCATGGAGCAGTGAAGGAGGCTTTTATTCTTGACCATGAAAAGAAGAAGTGAAAGGGAAAGATCATGTCATGTTTGTGACCAAAGAAGACCATGAAACCCACAGCAATGCAGTTGATGACTGAAGACCCCAGTACTAATTAGGAAGAGCACAGATTAATCCTGCCAAAGGAAGACTTCACCCAAACTGCCTAGCAGTCCCTGTGGGGACCAGTTCAAGTTGGCCTTATCTTGCTTCCACTATAACACAGAGGATATCAAGGGACCAGAAAGTGAAGACCAGTTCTAGGCTATGCAAGGATGCATGCAGAAATACCTGGACTTCTATCCTCAAGAGCATAAGGACGTGGAGGAGGACAAACCAGTGGAATGTGTAGAGGAATGGCTCCCATGAGGCCCCTGCAACCAAGAAGGAGGAGTCAAGCTAATGAAGGCCACAGGGCCCAGAGCCCCAGTCCTTCCATTTTCAGAATGGACCTTTTGCAGGAAGCCTGTCAGTTGCCCGCCCTCCAAGAAAGTGTCTTTCCCTCTCTTGTTCTGTGCACTGTAATGTACACAATAACTTATTTTGATGATCAGGAATCTTGGCCCCTTGATATATACACTGAAAAAAAGTGGCAGTTATAGGTGTGTGTATTCTACATGAACCTGTCATCAAATGTAGCCACCACCTTTGAATTTTCTCAAAATTGCCCAGAATTTTGCCACTTTGACATAATGTGCTAAATATTCTTGGCAGCCAAAAATCTCTATCCAGGAATGTTTCTCATGAGTGAGCTGATTTATTCTGATCCACTTTTAGTACATTTTATCATTTTTTTGGAAATGAAATAGAAACAAAAAAAATCTTCCTTTCAAAATACTAGAGTGTGTCCATTCCTAAGAAAAGAGGCCAGATGGTCAGGGCATTATTTCTCAGAAACCATCTTGCCCTTGTGTGTGTGACAAAGTGCTGAACCTCATTCCTGATGCACTTTGACTTCTATGTTTGCATTGAGCCCTAGGTTTTCTGTTTAGAAGGTGGAGTGGTTTTTTAAAAAAAATATTTTGTAGTTGTCAGTGGACTTTTATTTATTTTTATGAGGTACTGAGAATCAAACCCAGTGCATCACACATGCTAGGCAAGCCTTCTACCACTCAGCCACAACCCCACTCCTTAGAAGGTGGAGATTTTAATTGTTTGATTCCCAGACTCTTTCTAAGTTAATGGAGAGAATGTGTTTTCTTGTTCTGAAATCCTTTGGGGATTGTGTTCACACTGGCTCATCCTGGCCAGATGTAATATTCTTGAAGCTGGGACTTAACTGTTACCAAAAGAGGAAACAGTGTGAAGAAAGTACTCAGTTAAAAGAAAACATGAGGGCTGGGGAGGTGGCTCAAGCGGTAACTCGCTCCCCTGGCATGCGCGGGGTGTTGGGTTTGATCTCAGCACCACATATAATAAAAAATAAAAAATAAAAGAAATAAAAGAAATGGTTTTTATCTCAGAAAATAAAGATTCTAGTCATTATGTATGCAAAAAACGAATTACTAGTCTTTGGGCTGGGGTTTTGGCTCAGTGGTAGAGCACTAGCTTAGCTTGTGCAAGGCCCTGGTGCAAGGCCCTTAGTTTCTTCCTCAGCACCACATAAAAATAAACAAATAAATAAAGGTATTGTGTTCAACTACAACTAAAAATTATTTTTTAAAAAAAAATTACTAGTCTTTGCATCTAAAAGGTAAAATAAAATTTATTGAGTCTATTTATTAAGTATTTTATATACATTTTTTCCACTTCATCTTTCAAGTGAAATAGGTAATATTTTAAATTACCATTTTATATATTATCAAGTAGAGATCCAGATACCCCAAATAAGTATTTTTAATAACTGTGCCAATAAGATATATTTACTTTATGTGAGGGAGATTGATGAGGATATCAATGATGCTTTATAATAAATCATTAACTCGAACATTGTGCTCTGTTTCTAAAGTTTTTGTTTTAAATTTTGAAGTATTAACGGAAATATGGAATCCAGGCTTAAAGGTGTCCCTGTTGTTCATTTAGAGCTTCTAGAGTATGAGCATTTTTTACTTTTTCAACAATGTTATAAACCAACTGTGTTTTGCATTTTCTTTGATAAACATAGAACTGTAAGATATAGTAATTTTATGCCTATTTACTAGCTCTGACATTAAAATAAAGTCTTGAAATGTGAGCAAAATTATATTTCTTGGATTTTAAATTCTCAGTGATTATCTCTTGAGATAGGATTTTTCTCTCCTCTTTCCTATACTCATAGGAAGATATAGCTTTGAGTTTGAATTTATAAGATTGAATTTGCTGATAGTTTTGTTCCAGTTCATCTCTTACTTTTGCATAATTTCCTATCTGAATTACTGTACACATATGTTTACATAAATAGGTTGACACTAAATGATTGGATACTATTTATGCCCATTAACAGAAATCTAGCAGTAACAAATGTTGACTAATAGTCTGAGTAATATACTCAGTAATATACAGCCTTGTGTTTGTGACAAAGTGCTGAACCTCATCAATGGAAACATTGTACTTATTAAGCATTATTTTGACCATCATAGATTCTGTTTTTATTAATATGTAAAGTGTGATTGAAAAAGAATTATTGTCTATCCTTTAGAAGTAATCAGGTTGAAGAACTTTTTAAAAAGATAATTTTATTACTGCTATAAAGAATATTTGGAAATGTTTGTTGGAAATTGGCCAATGAATCCCAAATAAATTGCAGAGAGAAACCTTAGATGCCTTATTTAGTTTCCTGGAATCTTTTGCCTGTTCCCTTAGTTTGCAGATGGCTTTAATTTGTGGTGGTTTAAGTAAAAAAAAAAAATGGAGGTGTTCAATTATACAAGCAAGTTAAACAGCAATATATCTGTCAGAAATTAATGGATTGTCCATATAAATAAATACGGTATGGACATTTTAGTATTCTAAATAGTAAATATATCAACCTAGTTTCAGAATATCAGGGAGGTGTCTATGATACTTTGGATAAATTGGGAAGATAATTACTAATTCCTATCAGATTGTGCCTTGAATATTAAAAGGCTGTATTTTAAAAAATGGGGGTATAGATGCAATGGGTACAGTGGCACACACCAGTCATCAAGTAACTTTGGAGGCTTAGACAGGAGGATGGCAAATTTGAAACCAGCCTCTCAGCACTTTAATGATGTCCTAAGCAAAGGAAAATGAGCTAGAAATTTTACTTAGTGTTAAAGCGCCCAGGGTTCAATTTCCAGTACCAAAAACAAACAAACAAAAAGTATAGACATTGATTCTACAGTCTGAATATAAATAGTTCTGAAATTAACAATGCCATTGTTTTTTTGTGATGCATCTTGATATAGAGCATTTGTAAATCTTTATCAAAGTGAATCTGAGTAATGGAATGTGTTTCCACTTTTACTAAATGTGTGTGCTAATTAAACTTGGAGATTTATAAATACATTGCAATAAAATAAAAGCAGGACAATTCTAGTCCTAGACGATATAAATTAACTATTTCTTTAAAAAAAAACAAGATATGTATCTTCTAAGTAATATAAGGACACAATTACAGATATTCCTCATATCTGGTAGGTCTCTCAGGTTGTTTTGATACTTGCTAGCTGATATTCTGCTGTTTTCTCTTTAAAGCATACACTATATTGTTTATTTTTCAAAAAAACACTCCATACCAAATAAGCAATTTGAAGAAAACATTCAATGTTTAGAATATAGTGAAAATTGTGTATTTATGTATGTAAAAACATGTACATGCTTTATTGGAGAGGCTGAACATTTTTCAAGTTATTTAAAAAACTCCAATTGTTTTTTCTACAGATGAAAGTTTGAATGGCTGATACCTTTTCCATGGACCTGCATATTTATAGTCCTAAGAGATACTTTAAAAACCCATATGGTGCTTTTAGAGATCTATGTATATTTCTTCATTTAAAAATGCCAATATTTGAAGAGTTATCTTATTTTTAAAGAGTCTTAAGTTTTCTGCAACTTTGTCTTTTGGTTCAAAATTACCCCCTTGAATAGTCCAGAATAAGGACTGGGTATCTTACAGAAATATTTGCAGTATTTATTAGTGATATTAATTTTTTTCCAAATTTATAAGAAATATAATACACATGTTCTTTGCCCTGACTTCTGCTACTTTGTTTTCAAATAATAGATAAAAACTCGGTAACACCTTGATCAGTGTCATTAGACACTTTTTAGTTTGTTATGAGAATGATCAAATGAATGACTTGATAAGTTCTTGTAAGAATGCTAAATGATAATATTCATGTTGAGGGAAGTATTAATAAGACCATCAGAAATTTTAGATGATGTCTCCATTCATATCCAATAGGTGCTCCAGGGCTGACTTTGTGTTATTTTTCTTTTCTTTTCTTTTGTAATGCTTTACCAATGTATGGTAGAACAAATTAGTGACAGGCTTTCAAGTTTTTTAAATTTTTAAACTATTTGAGTGGCAGACGTTAGAATCAGTAGTATAATATTAATTTCTTCAGTTACCAGTATGTGTGTGTATGTGTATGAACATGTATATGTGTATGTGTATTTATATATGATATTTAATAATAAATATATAACAAATACATCTCACTGTACATATTTATATGCTTACTGTTATAGAGAATTTTTCTATAAAGCACAGTTATTTAAAATATACTCTTTATGATTGAAGGACAAGCAGCTTATAATTCTATATGAAATAGAAAACTAACAAAACCTTAATATTCATGAGCATTGTTATTACACTTGCATGTGTACTCTTAATAGAGAATTAGCTCCCAAAACACATTTTGAAATATGTAAATAATTTAAATTTAGTTGGGATAATTGTTAGTACATATTCTAAATATATGGAAATATATTTTGATTGTTTTGATTGGCTTAAACTCAGATTTAATATTTCTTCTCTGTAGAGACAGATAACTATCCTGAGTATAACATTTTCAGGAGCTTTGGAAAAGAGACTACAAAGAAGAAGAGTTTGAGGTTTTTTTTCATTTTGTTCCATATGATTATGTTATTGATAGAAACAGTGTGTTAGAAAAAGACCCCCCAAAAGCAGTACTGTGTTTTCTTCCTCCTCACTTTGGAAGAACTATGAAACTATCATAGCCTGATGGCTGGCTGAAGATATTTCTTGTGCAAATACAGATAGAGGAATAAACAAACCATCTCTGGTAATAGCAAAGATAATTGGCCAGATGGACCTCCATCTCCACACCTGGATCCCTACATGTGCCTAGAACAACCAAACTGCATGAATGATGACATTTGCACAATATGATATTATAATTACATGTAGGAGATTCTTAGAATGATTTATTACTCTGAGTAACAGCTGCCAGGACTTCAACTTAGTCTGCATAAATTATCTAAAAACACCTTTGAAATTAAAGAAATAAAATAACCGTGTTGACATAGGGAAAGGAAATCTCAAAAAAATTAAACATTAATATTAAACAGGTATCATTTTTTCTCTTTTTGTTCTAATCTCACCAAAACCTGCCAGTAGTAAAATCTCATTATTCAAAACATGGTAACTCCTGTTTAAAAGAAACAGAAAGTAAGAAATAGCTTGTATGCATGTAGAAAAAATAAAGGAAATCTTCAGTATGGTAATTATATATGGATTTTCTTCCTTTCCTGATTTTCCCCTTTTATTAGTGACATAGTGGTAGATTAATTCCTTATCACCCCCTATTGGAGACCAATCAGCCATATCATTCCTCTTTCTACAGAAAGGGCCCTTGAGATGGACTCAGCCATCTCATCTCTGCTTTGACTGTTCAGCTGGTGATAAGAGAGGACATGATAAGAGAGGACTCATCTACTATAGTGGTGGTAGAGGCAGTGAGTTCTGAGTAGATTGTGCCTGCTTAGAATTATGCCTGGTTTCTCCTCCTCTTTTCCAGAACTGCTTTAGCCCCTACCTGTTACTTTTCTGGTTCTCAAGCCTCCAGCCAATTCTATGAGCTGAGATACATTTATCTAATGCACTTCCAATAAATTCCCTTTTTTAAAATTAGCCAGATTCCATTTCTGCTGTTTGTAAGCAAATATGTTAACTGATGAAATTTTAAACTTATTACTTACCTTGAATTTTCTTCTGTTATTTCCATGTGATAATAATGATTGTCCCCTACAAATTTGTGAAACAATTAAGAAATTTCCTGTTTAGCTATCCATCTTATTAATATGAATATCAGATTGTCATTTGACTTCAATTTCTTTTTTTACCTGTTATAAAAAGCATACAACATGAAATATGTCCTATTAAACTTTGGTATGGTACAATAGAGTTATCTGTATGTTCATTATTACATAGCAGATTTCTAGAATTTTTTCCATCTTGCATGACTGAGACTGCCCATTGCACAGCAATTCTCCATCGTCCCTTCACCCTAGGCTCTGGCAGTTACTAATCTGCTTTCTGTTACTTTGACTATTTTAGAAAGTTCATGTAAGTGGTATCATGCATTGCTTGTTCTTCTGAGACTAGTTTATTTCACTTAACATAAAGGCTGAGAGGTTTATCCATGGTGGTGCACAATAGTTGTCTTTCTTTTGAAAGTATGAATGATACTCAGTTGTATGTATATTCACCATTTTCTTTTTCCATTTATTAATAGATGAACATTTAGGTAGTTTCCACCTTTTTATTTACTGTGAATAATGTTGCAATAAATATGTGAATGTTAATATCTCATTGAGCTTGTTTGAAACTTTTTAGACAGATATCTAGAAGTGGAACTAATGACTCATGTGGTAGTTCTAGTTTTAATTCTTTGAGGAAATGCTGTGGGGCTTCTCAAAGCAGCTGCAGCATTTACAGTTCTACCAATGCTGCACAGGGGTTCCAATATCTCCCCAGCCTCTCCAACACTTGCTAATTTGTGTTTTTGTTGTGTTTGGTTTTGCTGTTGTTTTTAATTTTTTGTTGTTGTTGTTTTGGGTTTTATATGGTAATGAAAATCCTTACAGGTGTGATCTGATATGTCCTGTCAGTTTTGATCTGCATTTCCTTGATGATTGCTGATATAGAACATATTTTTATATTATCTGTTGGCCTTTTTACATGTCTTCTTTGGAGAAATGCCTAATAGAGACATTCACCCAATTTTTAACTGGACTGTTAAAGTTTTTATAGAGTGGGAACTCCTCATACATTTTGGATAGTAACCCTTTATTAGGTATGAGGTTTGTAACTATTTTCTCCCATTCTGTAGGTTGACCACTCATTCTGTTGTTTCATTCACTACCCAGGAACCTTCTAATTTAATGTAATCCCACTCCTCTATTTTTGCTTTTGTTATCTAAGATTTTGGTATTATATGTAGAAAATTGTTGCTTGGATCAACGTCCAGGAGCTTTTCTATGATGTTTTCTTCTAGGAGTTTTAGATGTCCATTCTTAGGTTCAAGTCTGTAATGCATTTGAATTATTTTTGAGTACTGTTAAGAAAGGGATCCAACTGCATTCTTTTACTTGTGGGCAGGGAGTTGGCAGAAGAAAATGTTGAAGAGACTATCTTGTCCCTATGTGTAATCATAGTACCTGTCTAAGATTATTTCACCATATATGTGTATGTTTATTGTTGGACACTTTTTTATGTTGTTCTGTATATCTGTCTTTATTCCCCTGCCATCATGTTTTCTTTACTGTAGCTTTGTAGTCTATTTTGAAGTGGGGAAGCATAAGGGCTCCATCTGTATTCTTCTTCATGATTGTTTTTGTTATTTAGAATAACTTGTGGTTCCAGATGAATTTGAAATTTTTTTTCATTTATGCAAACAGTGTCATTGGTATTTTTATGGGGAATGCATTGAGTCTATAGATCACTTGGGGTAGAATGAACATTTCAACAACAATATATCTTCCAGTCCACAAACACCAGACTTGGTATTTGTGTCACATCAATGGAAAACTTTCATTTTTAAGTATCTTCTCTAATTTCTTTCAGAAATGTTTTGCAATGTTCAGTGTACAAATCCTTTGCCTCCATGGTTAACTTTGCTCTTAAGTATTTTATTATTTTATGCCATGTTCATGTGACTATTAATTTTCTTTCCAGATCATTTGTTATTAGTGCATACAAAAACCAATCTATTTTTCTGTTTATGAACTTGTCATTTTGCTGAATTTTTTTAGTTAAAATTTCTGTGTCTGTGTGTGTGTTTATAATCATAAGGTTTTCTACATATCGTGTCATCTTTGAAAAGAGATAATTTACTAATTTCTGTCTGAATGACATTTTAAAATTTATCTTTTGCCTATATTTTTATCACTATGAATTACAGTATTATGCAGAATGAAAGTAGCTCAGTGGGCATCTTTGCCCTATTCATGATGTTACAGGAAAATCAATTTTTTCACTGTTAAATATGATCTTTGTGTGGGCTTTTTAAAAATGGCTTGTAGAAAACTGCAGTGTAGTTACAATCCAGTCCTTGGATTTCTTCATTGTGGAAAGGTTTTTGATTATTGATTGAACCACTTTGCTCATTATGTCAGTCTAGATTTTGTATTTCTTCATGACTCATTCTTGTTAGTTTGTGTTTCCAGTCATTTATCCATTTATTCTAGGTTATCCAGTGTGCTTATTTTCAAGTAATCTCTTAGGATCACTGATCTGAAACATCAGCTTTAATGTCTCTTTTTGATTTTTTCATGCTCTTTGTTTCTTAGTCTAAGAGGTTGTCAATATTTTTTAACCTATTTTTTAAAAAAACAAGTCTTAGTTTCTCTGATTATTTTTATTGTTTTTTTTTCTACTCTATTGCATTATTTCTGCTCTTACTTTCTTATCTCCTGCAGCTAATTTTGGCCTTCATTTGTTCTTTTTCTAGTTTTTTTTTTTTTTTTGAGTTGTAGTGTTTCATTGTGTATTTAAGATAACTCTTCTTTTTTGATGTAGGAGTTTGTTATTATAAATTTCTCTCAGTTTTAATTTGCTCTTATCCATTAATTTTTGGTATGTTGTGTTTTTGTTTTCATTTTTTGTATGCTTTCTAACCTCCCTTGGATTTATTTCTTGTTTCTTAGGAGTGACTTGTCTAATTTATGTATATTTTTCCTTCTGCTACTAATTTCTAGTTTTGTTCTACTGTGGTTGAAAAAGTGATTTGGTATGATTTTAGTCTTTGAAATTTTTAAGCCATTTCTTGTAGCCTATATGTGATCCACCCTGGAGAATGTTCCATGTACACTTGAGAAGACTGTGTGTTCTGTTGTTGAGATATCACGTAGATATTTACAGGTTCATTCAGTCAATAGAATTATTCAAGTCCTCAAGTTATTCATCTTTTGTCTGGTATCTCTATCTGTTATTAAAAGTGGGGTATTAAAATTTTTACTATTATAATTTGTTGTCTTTTTCTCCATCACTTCTGTTAATATTTGCTTCATATATTTAGGTGCTCAGATAGTGGATATATATTTACATATATAATTGTAATTCATCCTGGTGAATTGACCATTTTATGATGTCTTTATTTGTGTCTTGTGACAGTTTTGACTTAATGTCTATTTTTTTTTCCTGATATAAGTACAGCTACCCCTGCTCCTTTTTCTCCAACATTCGTACAGATTATTATTTTCCACCCTTTCACTTTTAGGCTCTGTGTTTCTTTAAATATAAAGAGACTCTCTTGCAGACAGTATATTGTTAGATCTATTTTTTTTTTTATCCATTCAGCAACTCTATCTTAGATTGGGTTGTTTAACCAATTTTCATTTAAAGTAATTACTGACAAGGAAGAATTTAGTCTTTCCATTTTGTTGATTGCATTATATCCTATTTCTCTCTCTTTTCCCCTCTTATCCTGTCTTGATGTTTTCTGTTGTTTCATTGGTTCTTTTTTATGCTCATGTGGTGTGATTTCTGTCTCATTGTTTTCTTTCATGTGTCTTTTATGGTATTTTCTTGATGGTTAGTAATCAGTTTCCATGAATCATTTATTATAAATTGATAACATTTTAAATTCAATCTTAAGCAATGATCTACACTCTTTTTTGCCCTCCCACACATAGTTTATGTTATTGATAAGCACAAATTAAATCATTTCATGTTGCATTACGTTAACATATTTTAAGTTATGTTTATTATTTATACTTTGGTCTGTTAAATTTTGTAACATTGTCAAAAGCTATTTATGCACCAACATTGTGGTACTTTAGAGGTTTAGCATTTGTCTAAGTTTTTACCTTTACCAGCAAGCTTTATACTTTTAGATATTTTAATTTTGATACCTGGCTATACTTTTATCTTAAAGAACTCCTTTAAACATTTCTTATAAGATATATTTAGTGTTTATTAATTTATCTAATACTTGTTTACTGGATAAGTCTTTATTTCTCCTTCATTTTTAAAGAATATTTCTCTGGTTTATATAGTATGTTTGTTTGGTTATATAGTATTTTTTATTGGTAGGCTTGTTCTTCTTCTTTCAGCGTTTTCAATATATAATTTCACTCCCTTTTGACCTGAATGATTTCTGCTGAGAAATCATTTCACCTGATATCTATGGAGGCTCCCTTGTATGTGATGAGTCATGTCTTACTGCTTTTAAAATTCTTTTGTGTTTGATTTCTAACAAGTCAATTTCAATTTGCCATGATGTCGTCTTCTTCACGTTCATTCTGCTTGGTATTTGTTAGGCTTCTTGATGTCCATTTCCTTTCCCATATTTTAGAAATATTCTATAATTATTACTTTAAATGTGTTTTCTGCCCCCCTTTCTTCCTTTTCTCTTTCTGAGACTTCCATAATGTACATACATATTGGATGGTCAATGATTTTCCACAGGTAATTCTTTTCCATTTTTGCTCCTTTGACTAAATATCCTTTGAATAATTTCTAATGGGCTCCCTTTGAACTTACATTTTTTACATCTGCTTCATTAAGTCTGCTGTTGAACCTGTATGAGTGTTTATCAATTAAGTAATTTTATTCTTAAAATCCAAAATTCATTTAGTTTTTAAAAATATTTTGTATCTTTTTTGATATTCTCATTTTCTTAATGTATCATTTTAATGAGCTTGTTGAATCTATATGGATGGTATTTTGAGTTTTCAGCTAATTCATATATAGATAGTCCCTGACTTATGGTTTGACTCGTAATTTTTTTAACTTGACAATAGTGCATAAGTGATTTGCATGCAATAGAAACAGTACTTTGAATTTTAATTTTTTTCCTAAGGTTGTAATCTTCTATATAATATTTTTAGTGATACTTGCCATTAGTAGTGGGCTATAACTTCTAGTCCACTATGCAATCATGAGGGTAAACAGCTAGTATTCTTCTGTGTACTCTGTTGCTATGCAATGATGTTCTGTAAACGCAAGGTGTATTAAGTGAAGTTTTGATTTTTTGGTTGGTACTTTTTAGCAATATATGACATTATAATCCATTTTGACATTATTATGAAAGCATGAAATATATCATGTTCTAATGATTTCATTGGTATGTAACCCCATTTGGAAGTCAAGGAACATCTGTACCTCAGTTTCTTTAAGGAAATATTCTAAAGATTTATTTCATTCATTTAGTGAGATTACATTTCACATCTTCTTCTTGTGCTTTGTTGCTTTGTATTGGGTTCCATATATATGAAAAAACAGTGAACACTCCCAGTTTTTACAGATTGACTTTACAAAGGAAAAGACCTTCACCAATTGGGACAGCTAGAGAATCTGTAGTTCTCCCAAATAATTTCTATAAATGCATCTTCTCTGTACTTGTGTATGTACATTCCCAGTTAACAAGATTTTTCCAGTTTCTTTCTCTCTCTCTTTTTTTTCTTTCTTTCTTTTTTCTTTTCTTTCCTTTTTTTTTTTTTTTTTTTAGGAATTTAATAGTTTGTTTTCCCTCTGCTGTCTGTGTCTACAGCTGATTTAAGCTACCCATCTCCTTTTTGTTCTTATACCCTCCCACACATATAGATTATGCTAGGTCTTGTCAGTACTTTAAGACATCTGAGACAGAATCCAGTCCCTCAGGTGCCCCCATGAAAAGCTGAAACATTGCACAAACACTCTGCTTTTCTGTTCTTTCTGGGGTGAAGTCACTATGCTGTATCTGTGTGTGTCCGTGACACTGTTGTTCCTCCAAAGCAGCAGAAAGCCACCCAGCTCTGTTTTGTTCTTGGTGGTCCCCAGGCATCTAGGTCATGCCATCTACCATCAATGCCTCAAGATAGGCAAGACAACCTATTCCTTACCAACCCCCTGATCAAAAAACCACAATGTTAGACAACTATGCTAGCTTTTTCCCCTCCTCAGAAGAGGAAGGAATCTGGGAATTTTCTCTCAATGGCAACATATTGTGAAGGGGAAGGGTCCTAGCATGTAAATAGCACAGATTTTCTTCTGTGTGTGGTGTGTTTGGTTTTGCACTTACCTGAAGGGCAGGAAGCTCTTGTTTCTATGTTTTCTAACAAAGGGGATCAATCTGTATACATTGTTGTTCAATCAGTGTCCCTATGGGAAAAGGAGGGCCTGGGACTTTCTGTTTTAGCATATTTCTGTCAAACTTAAATGTCACAATTGTCTTAAATGCAGAAATTTTAAGGAAATTATCTCATATAGAATTGTCTATAACAACAACGTTTATACTAATATTTAGAATTTGCATTGTTTACCTATTGCTGTATAACAATGAGCCCAAAACTTTGAGGCTTAAACCAACTATGTTTATTACTTTTTACTATAGGTTAGGAATTGAGGATTGGCTTAGCTGGGTCCTTTAGCTTCAGTTTTACCACAAAGCAAATATGTATTTTTAAATTTTTTTATTTGTCCTTTTTAGTTGTACATGACAGTATAATAAATTTTGACATATTATATATACATGGAGTATAACTTTCTATTCTTGTGACAAAGAAAATATTTTCAGGATTATCTAGGAATGGATCTGCTTCCAAGTTTACTCATGTGCTTTTTGATGGATTGAATTTCTTGTGGACTGTTGAACTAGCAGTTTGGCCAGGTGGTCTGGTCTTTCAGTAATAATGATGGAGGGAGCTTCTAAAGGTTTCTATTAAGAGGAATCATTGTTTAATTTAGATATATTTATCATACTCAGTGTACTAATCATAAATTTGTTGCCACATATTTTGATTTTGTTTACAGCCTCCAATTTTGCAAGAGTTTTATTTTGTATAGTACTCTTTTATTGCATCTGCAGCAGAATAAAACTATCTATAGAACAGTATAATATAATCCCCAATTAATTATGATAAAAAACTATAGAAATAAAGCTTGGAGCTGATTGAGAAACCTTATCAAATACTAAATAATACTACACTTACAAAGAACATGTAATTTCTAAGGCACTGTTTGAAGAACTTTACAGGATGATGTACCTTTTTCTTTATAACAATTGTATAAGACATATATTATTATTCTTCATTTTATGGATCAGAAAATTATGGTGTAGATAGATTCAATATTTTGCCATCTATCATGTAGCTAATAAGTCAAGATATCAGGAGGGAACCTGATCTCTTAATGTGGCTCTAGACTCTCACTACTAAAAATGTCATTATCATCCCATCCCAGGATCATGTGAGAGATTGATGGAAATTAGAATCTGAGGCTTTATCCCAGAAAGCCCCTTAGGCAACTGATAGGTCAAAAGTTTTGAATCCATGCCCTCAATTATTTTAGTATATTGTAGAATAAATGAAAAGTGAGAAAAAGTCAGTTGTAGCAATATATTGTGAAGAGTAAGGGATACCTAGGGCTTGCCATAAGGTATGCCAAGAAATCTATGATGTCTCTTTTGTTCTGCAGTAGAAATTATTTAGATTAGGAGGACTCAGGAATCCTGTGCTTCCTCTGAATTCTGACTTAACTAAACTTTGATCTATTTAACTGTAAAGCAGATGTTTGTGGTAATGGACACAGGTAAAGAGATGTATGCAAGTACTTGTGAACTAATGAATACTCACTCAACCTTGACAAATAACATGTAAGCACTGAGGGATTATTAGGTTTTTTTTTTTTTTTAAATGCCCTTCTCAAATTACCAGTGACAAAATTAAAATTCCAAATGGGAAAAATTCACGAGTTAAATTTCAGATTAAATATCTGAAAAAGTAGTTTCATAAATACCCTTCTAAAAATATCAAGGAAGTGGTGAAATTATAAAACAACACCCTGAAGAAGATTTAGACAGAACTGAGGAAATAGTTTCCATAGTATTTAATCTCTGGGTTTGGTGCCTGTATTTTTTTTGGACTGGTCAAAAACTGGATAACCAAATAGATGATTTAAATTAAATAGTTAGATAAAACGGTTGAAACAGTCAAAGTTTCATCTATCTATGAAGGAGAGATACATCTTTCTTTATATAAACTCATCATTAATTTATTTGTTTATTGCTATATTCATGGAGGAAATATTTTTTGAGTTGCTAAAAATGATACCGAGTAGAGTACAATGAGTTTGAAATGTTTTTATGATAGTGAAGATGATATAGGTATCAACTAAGCAGCTGTATTAATTGGTCTGAAACTGGAAGGGATATGATTATTTGGAATTGAACATTGGAAGCCATGATCATGCATTATCTCTTTAATGACTGTGAGAATGTGCAGGATGAGAAAGAAGGTGAGCAGGCTGTGGATGGAATGACAGGTGTGAATAAGTGATATTTAAGAAGAGGAGGTTGAGGTGCTTATTGCAATTTAATAGAGTAAACATTCAGAAAAGGAGGAAAACCAGCAGAGAGAAGTGTTATCAGAGACAATGGTGAAGAGATATTAAAAGATACAATGCATAAGCAATCATGTCAAGTGCTCCTGCGATTCAGATAATAAAATGACTAGACATCAATTTAATTTTACAGGTCAAAATATTAGTTTCTTTATAGAAAATAATTTTGAAGAGTGATAGATGCAGAACAAATTCATAGGGAATCAAAAATTAGAAATAGCATTTGCACACTTAATTTTCTAAAGCAGAATTTTTAAGAAGAGAGAGGGTAACTGACTCCAGTGAATCTTCTGATAGAAAAAAAAATTTTTCCAAGATTGTGTTATTAGAAAAATTAAGTAAATCTGTGTGCTAAAAGGCAAAATCTCAGGGCTGATGTTGTGACTCAGCATTAGAGCCTAGCACATGTGAGGTGCTGGGTTTGATCCTCAGAACCACATAAAAAATAAAAACAAATAAAAATAAAGGTATTGTGTCCAACTACAACCAAGAAAAATATTTTTAAAAAGGCAAAATCTCATTGAGAAGAAGTTGAAGATTAATGTGATGATAAAATTCAAGCCATCTCTGCCCTTATATCTAAATTTCCATCTTTGACTAAAAATCCAAGGCATATCCATTGGTGTTAGAATATGGGATGCTTCCTATTGGGATAGAGCATCAGAGGAGACTGGATAGAAGGGAATGGATAGAAAGAGGGAGGAATCTCAAACTGTTGTAATTGGGAGAGGTGTGTTTCAATTGTAAGTTGGCCATGACAAGTGATACAAAGAAATTTTTATTTTTAAAGCAAGGTGTCTAAGCCTTATAAAGGAATGAGGTTCTAACATATGCTACAATATGGATGAAACTTGAGGATATTATACTAATTGAAATAAGTCACTCACAAAAAGACAAATAATGTATGGTTCCATATACACAGGTATTTAGAGTAGTCAAATTCTCACATAAACAGAAGCAGAAATGGTGATTACCAGGGCATAGGGGAGGGGAATATGTGTAATAGGAAAATATTATTTTATAGAGACAGTCCTCATAGTGTTATAAACAATACAAATTGAACAACTTTATAAAACATACAATAAGAGAATGGATAAATGATTACAAAAGAATTTTGAATTATTGTACAATCAGCATTTATAACTTCCTATAACTTCCTAAAAATGTTCAATTAGATTGGAAATTCTCATGATGCAAGAGTGAGTAAAATAATTTGTCTGACTGTTATTTGATATGTTCTTCAACCCATATGTCCTTCCATCCATCTAGATAAATTTATGACTCTTTGGCTAACATGTATATTTATATATATAATACTACTAATCAAATATATATGTAAATATATATATATATATATATATATATATATATATATATCATTGTATTAATTCACATAAAAGTACTTATATGTAATATATAAATATAAATAAATATATATATTTATATTTTATAATTTATAACATGCTTCATTAGTATAATTTCTGTCTATATATCATTGTACTATTATTTTCCAGTTATGAGATTATGTATATTTTTTTAAAAACTATTTAATAAGAATTCATTTCTTTGATAAATAAAAAAAAGAAATCCTTATTTTTAAAAGCTTTAAGAAGAAAGTAATTATAATGTGTGAAGGATATTGACAATGAACCTCTTTAGAATACAATGGAGTCATATTTCCTCTTTCATGACCTGCAAAGGAAACTATAGAGATTGAAACTACTAACTGTACAGCCTTACATTATTGACTTTAATGACACAGATCTTCCTTTTCTGAATGTCAATGCTTTCAGTGAGGGAAAAAGGAATTCTTTTCGTACCATACTTATTTAGTAGATGGGATATTAAGTATAACTCATTGCATATAATTATATGGGACAAAATCAGGCTTTTTCTATGGCGTTAATAAACATTTTGTGTTTTGTTTGGGTCAAAAAAACCTACTCATGTTGCAATGGTGGCATGATTGACAGTGATGGATTAGAAACTGTTTTGGAGCATTCTTCAGCATCTATAAGTTAATGTGGAGCTATTTACAAAAAATGTTTCACTATTGTGACAAGAAATAAATGTGTCAGTTACATGGGTTAGGAGGATGCTATTTCTTTAAAATTTCATACTTTAAAAAAAATGTTGAGCTGAGTAACAGGATTTTTCAGTTCTAAGCATGACCCCAGGTCCCTATGTGATATGGCAGGTTACTTAAAGTACTCCTGGCCTGAGTGTAATAATTCTTTTAAGGATTAATTTGAATAATAATAGTTTTTAAGGTACTTTTATGTGCTGAGGAGAATATATTAGAGCAAGATGAATGGTGAGACTAATTAATCTCCATTATTTTTAGAGAAATAACTCCGTTAACTCTGGACTTGTTAGAAAAAATTAAAATAGTTTAGGGAAGAGTGTAGAATAGCATCCCAGCCCCCTTCCATTTTTTTGTTTAAATTCTGGAAAGAATGAGGAGAAATGCACCTAAAGATGATTTTATATAAAAGTTGATCAGGATTATGACTTCATCAATAGAAGATATTTATTAATTGCCTATTGATGTTTTAAGGTTAATCTGGTTGTATCTCTATTGATAGAAAGAAAGTGGTGTAAAGTTAGAAGTAGGGAATCCCAGGTTGGAGGCTACTATCATGGTCTGTTTGTGAAATAATAGGGTCTGAAAGTCCCTAGGTGGTGTACTGTAAGGAATTCAATCAATATATGCTTGTTGAAATTCCACTGTGTTCAGAGAATTGGGCCAGGGCTGGTTCTTACCATTTTGAGAAGGTTTTAAGAAGTAAAGAAGTATAAAATCTTGGATTCCTGTCAACTTTCATTTGGAAGAGGAATTTATAAGATAAAGTTGCCAAGTCCTAATATTTCCTCCTTTTTCATATCATTCAAAGCGCAATTAGATAACCATTAATTTTATATAAATCATCTGCAAAGAAAACAGAAGGTTATTATAACAAATATCTGAAAAAGAAGTGGCACACATGATTATGCTTTAACTTATGTGATACTATGTTTAAGATCAGTTTGTTTGCATTGGTATTTTTGAATGAAGAACTATATTTAATGTATGTTTCTTTATTGACATTAGTTTTATAACTACTCTGAAAGTATTCTTGGATTTACACTTATGATTTTGAATTGTTCCTCCTAAAGAGGCTTTATTTATAGTATATCATTTGAGCCCTATTTTACTGATGAGGAAAATCAGATCTAGTAAGGATAAATGACATTTTCAGGGTCCCACAGCTGGTTGGTGGCAAGGTCAAAGTGCAAATAAGAGACTCTGACTCAACCATATTATGCCTCTGTTACTCAATTATGCATCTTTTGAATGAGCAATTTATGAAGATAACCATATTTTTTTCCTTCACTGTCTTTTTTTAAAAAAATTTAAAGAGAGAGAGAGAGAGAGAGAGAGAGAGAGAGAGAGAGAGAGAGAATTTTTTTTAATATTTATTTTTCAGTTTTCGGTGGACACAACATCTTTATTTTATGTGGTGCTGAGGATCGAACCCAGCGCCCCGCGCATGCCAGGCGTTACCGCTTGAGCCACATCCCCAGCCCCTACTTCACTGTCTTTTAAAACTATTTTTGCTAAGTAGTCAGTAGCAACATGATTGGGGGATGATTGACTGATAGAGTGAAAGAGCTGAAGAGGGACGGAAACATTTCCGAAAGATGTTTAGTAGCTACAAAGATAATGGCGTGCATCAAATCATTTAATTTAACAGGTTTCTAATGCTAATGTTACATTTTATTTATCATTTAGGTCAGAAACAATTTAGTCAGACTGATTTTTATATCTGACCAAAGTCTATGAAAGTTATTTTTTATTTCTACTTGATTAGTTATAAATAAATATGGATAAAAATCACCCATGTTACCACATTTATGGTTGAACATCTCAAAATAAACTTTGGCAATCAATTTACTAGTTCTAAAACAAACCATATGTTCATGAGGATGTAGGCATTAAATGTCCTACAAATACTTCATTAATTTTACATTAATCTGCTTCATTTATAGTGTTCCACACTTTAATTGCTTTAGTGATTTTTTTTCTCTTGTAAGTGTAAGTAGTTTCACAGACTGTTAAAATGTCAATAAGTGTTATATTTATTGGTTGTTCTCTATATTGCAGAACATCATTTGACCTGCAATTATTAGAAACAATAAGGTCGAACAGGAAGATATTTAAATGTAATATAAATATTTGCATTAATACCATAGCCTAGGAATTTATCAAATTTTGTCAGGAAGTTACTTATTCTAAGCCATATTTATCTTCGATTGATTACTAACCTGCAACTTTAATTGGCTATTTAGGTTTTTTAAAAATATAAACTAATTCTCTCAAATATTTTAATCAATGAATAATTTTACTCCAATAGGAACCAGTAAAACAACATATATCTTAATTCATTTTCATCCAAAACAAAACACAAAGTAACTTTATTAACTTTGTGTTATAACTTTAGTATTATACAACATGGTTAACATTTGTTATAAATTTAAAAGATTACATTGAACATTTATTGTTTTCTTTTCTTATCTTTTTTTTGGGGTGGGGGGTTACCAGGAACTGAACCCAGAGCTACTTTACCACTAAGTCACATCCAACCCTTTTTATTTTTTATTTTGAGACAGGGTCTCACTATGTTTCCCAGGCTGGCTTTGGTTTTCCTGCCTCACCCTCATGAGTAGCTGGGATTACAGATGTGCTTGAAGTATCTTAACTCAGAAATATGGATACTTAAAAATCTATTATTTAATACCACTGATAATGAATTTGTGAACATGGGAGGCTTGTTTACCTTCTTATTATCCGGGGTAATTTTTTTTTTATCTCAGTACATAAGATCTGGGATAGGAATAGTTTGTTTAAAAAATTATTATAGCCTTAGGATAGTACATAATTCATTAGCTTATTTTCATCTGGAGTTTACATTAGAAACAATCTTTACAACTTCTCTAACTTTGATATTTTATTGAATTGGGCTGACTACTACTCAGATGGTGTCAATGTGTGGATTGTACTTTTGTTTATAAATATTCCCGTGTGTATGTTGGATGCTCCTGTAGTGTTTATCCAAGTGCAAGCATTTTACACTGAAATAGAGTAGTAGGAAATACTTCTCTTGTCTTGATGTCCCTGGGAAAGTGTTTAGTGTGAGTTCCTGGGTTGACCTGAAAAACTTGCATTGTTTTGTTGACTATGCATTATAAAGTGTATACTGTATTGAGAAATGATAAAGTCAGTCTACTTTATCTTGTGATCCTTGACTATGTGTGATGGCACGACTATACATTATCTCCTTGCTGATCAAAGTGCACTCCATAAAGAAGCATAGTGGGCTTCACCTGAGAGTGTGTTACCATGTTCAGGCTTCCCTTCCCCCACTAGAACTGCTGGGTGAAAAATCTCTATTTTAATGAGATACCTAGTTTACTTATACTCACCTTAAAGTTTGGGACACATGGAACTAAGACCTAGACAGTAACAAAATCTGAGTTGATTATTACTTTTTCTGTAGGACATGGTACAAAATTAGCCTCAACTACATATTTTATTGATTGACTGAGTACAGTCACTATTGCATTGTGTTAAGGGCGGGATCATTCTGGGTTTTTTTCCACTTGCAGTGTGATACGAAGAATTACAGCACTTTCTTTCTCCTTTGTCTTTTCCTGTCATTGCTATCCTATTACCTTTTTCCAAGCAGACAAAGTCACCTTTGAAATTTTTTCCAGGTGAATAAGAAAAAAATATATATTTTAAAAAGATCTGAGGCTGTTTGATGTTCAAGCACACTAAATAAAAGGACTACATTCCTTTTTCCTCACCTGATTGCATCTTAGTAAATGCTTAGAAAAGCATATTTGATGGAATGTTAAACAATTTATTGGAATATGGTAACATCTTATGCATCTTGCCTTCTGCCTTATGAGACAATGAATTCCCACATGAAATGCTGTTGGGTTTAATTATGGACTCTTATTGAAGTCTAAACCTCTGCTGAATCTGGTGCAGATTTTTCTTAACTAAGAACTTAACAAGCAAACAGAATGAAAAGTACTATGTCCTCCATTTCATCAGAGAGGTATTGACTTTATTAAGTATCCCAAAGTGTATAGAACCAATGAGACATTTTTTCCTTTGAATTGTTTAAATTATTCAACATACATATTTACTTTATCTTGCTACAGGAATGAAAAAAAATCATTATCGATTATCTTTTATCCATGGAGTTTGTAGTTTGTTAATTTTGCCTATGGATGAAGCATGTTTTTTTAAAATAGGAGCCTAGAAACATCACCCACAACCCCAGTTTTGAGTCCCAACTTTAAACTCTGTCTCCTGTTTATTTCATGTTTCAAAACAGTATGCATGAACTTCCCTAAAACTAATTATCTTCATAATATTAAGTAAAATTTTAAATAAACAAATATTATAGCAATCAAATTCCAGAACATCAAAGATGAAGAGAAGATACCAAATATGTCCATTAAAGAAAAATTAATTACACGTATAATTGGGGAGCAGAATGTCATTTAACTTGTTCCTAACTAGAAAGCAAGATGGAATGAAATGGTATGTCCAGTCTTCATTGAGATGTTATGACAGCTTGCCTCATTGTAGGTCATTTTCATTTTTCAGATGATCACGTGTACTCCTTCTCTTCATAAAGTCATTCTTTAAATAGTGCTAAATTGTATTATGTTAGTACTTTGCCATTACGACTTCTTTTTTGCCTAATCTTTTCTCCCTAAGCACTTACCAGTTGGTTCTTGGGTTTTCTGTTTTTATCTTTCAATTTATTTAATTGGACACAAGTTTGAAAATTAAAATAGTGACACAAAATTAATTCTATTATCAATTATATTTTCACACCCTCCAACACCCCAGGGCCCCAATTTAAATGTTTGCATTGGAATAAGTTTTTCTGCTTGGATAATGGATGTCTTCAAAGAATCTGAGGGTTTTTGCTTAATTCCTTTTTCTGACTTCAATACTGAAACAATTAACACTTTTTTTTTCAGGTGTTTACTTCTCATTGGAATCTTTTTTATAAATTTTCTAATATAATATTGTCACCATACTAAAACTTAACAGTCATAAACTTTTGTGTGGCCTACTGCAAAGTTCATTTTGACCTAATTGCACATTCAAATATATACTACTAACACCTGAACCTCTGCCTTTTTGTAAGTCAAGAAATCTGTTTCCCAATTGCTTTACTTTTTATATCTTCAAAAATGTGATTATAAATCTCTAGATTTCTTTGGATAGTGATATATATATATATATATATATATATATATATATATATATATATATATATATATATACAAAGATGAATATATCCAGTTCTCAATTTTCCCATGAAAATATAACATCTCTGCATGGCTTTGCATATGAATTTTGTAGCTAATATCTTAGCACAATTTGAATAAATAGCATATAGCTAGCACTCACAGTGTTCCAGGTATAGTGCTAACAGTTTATTACATAGTTCTTGTTTAATTCTCATTGGGATCTTTTTATAAGTTATTATACAAACAATCTATCATGCAGGTTCTGCTATTTTCATTTTATAAATGAGGAAAATAAAGCTTAGAGAACTGAATTGTTCCATGTTGTATACGTAAGTTTTAAAGACTGGTTCAAGTTCAGTTTGTTTGATGACTTAATGGCCAAGCTCTTCTGCAGTATTCTATTCCTTATATATGCGGATATGAACTCACATCAATGTCAAGTACAGAAATTTATTCAGAAGTATAGCACATAAAACTATTATTACCTAAAATCCCCTAAATTAGAGTATTAACTAAGGAATTTAAGAAATTATGGAAAGAAGATAGAGATAGACTACAGTTGGTAGAAATTCTACTGCTCATAATTTTTTTATGGGGAGTATGGGGAATTGAACTCAGGGGGCCTCTACCACTGAGCCATTTTTCCAGCCCTATTCTATATTTTACTAGAGACAGGGTCTCACTGAGTTGCTTAGAGCCTTGCTGTTGCTGAGGCTGGCTTTGAACTCTCCATCTTCCTGCCTCAGCCCCTGAGCTGCAGAGATTACAGATGTGTGCCACCATGCCTGGTGATCATAAGTTTTTGAAAACCATTTAGCACAATAAAAAAAGATAATACCATGAATAAAATGAACACAAATCATACAATTTAGATGTATATTAATTACTACCATAAATTAATCTCTCAGGTTCATTTTAAATTCAACATCTGCATAGTTTCAACATTTCTTTTTTGTTGTTGTTCAAATTAAAATAATTACTAAGAGCTTTTGTGTGTATGTATATTTAAATGTATATTGTGCTTCTGGAAGTTCTATATAGATATTCAACACCACTTTCATTTTATGTTATTTATTTTATGATTGAGCATTGATGATTAACATGCTTAAGTTTCCACATTGTGTCTGGGTATAAAGATGAGTTAACTTGAATGCCTCCATGGGAAAAACCTTGGGTACTGTTCTGAAGTCTCTTTGAAAATGCATGAGAACAGAACAAAATTTTCTACCTATGAAAATTTGTGGGAGCACAAGACAGCGAAGCAGAATATTCCAGTCTGGTTCAATCAGTTCCACTTACAAAACATTATTGAACTTTTTAAATAGTGACCCACCTCATGCATTTTTAAGATCCAGGTTTACCTATTTGTAATAAGTAGTGTGTATATATATATATATATATATATATATATATATATATATATATATATATTCTAATGATTGCAAATAAAGAATTATATGCAAGCATACAATAATTTAAGTTCATCTTGTGGTTGAAAAGGTATAATGCTTAATTCAAAACTGATCACTGTTTCCAGTATGCTTCAGTTAGGAAACCATAATTATATTTCTTACATTAGTAGACCCATGTTTACATATGCTTTACCATTTCTAATATCAGTATCTACTTTCATACTGCTGGCAATTTTCTTGTTGCTATTCTGAGTTAAAATGGAGCAGCCGATGCCTCTTGCTTTAATCCAGAGATCTTAGGACCTCATTTTTAGAACTATTCATGAGAGAGAAGGAAATATTTCATTCCGGTCCATAATCCACTTATGAGACAGAAACTAACTCCTCAACATTAGAAATGCCCTTAATTTGAAAGTCTCCAGTGTCATTTGCTTATCTGATAAGTTGATATAATAGACTTATAATATGAATAAAACACATAGGACTGTAAGAATCACTTAGAGGAGTGAGTTAATAACTTAGCCTCATTATTGAATACTATATTAGATAACATTGCTGTCCCACCAGGGTCACCTCAGAGACACCTTTAATGGGCAGAAACACTTCCTTCCCAGCTGCTGTATAATGTGGGCTGGCAGCAGTGGGTGGCTGAACTCTTCTCCTGAGGATTGCTCTTGGCTGATGGCAGCCCCTGGCAGTTATCCCTGTCCCTCAGGGCATCCCACAGTCAATAACTGACTGGTTCCCGTAGATGATCAGCCAGTTCTCTTGCCTCTAGGTGGGAAAATCCTGTGGTGCTGTTCACATTCCAGAAATCCCTGTAGGATCTGTCTAAACTAAATGGTGTGCTGAGTCAGCTTTCACTGCAGCTGGCTGTGAACCTTACTTTTAGACTCTATGTTGAGTGATGTCATGTGGATAACTGAGTATGGCAGGAGTAGTTACAACACATAAATGGTTAAGCACTAAATATGAGGGCTTTTTAATGTTTCTTCTCTCCCAAAGCCCTTCACCACCATACAACTGAGCTGAGCTTATGTCAGAGGGTCTCTTTTCCCTGTTTCCTTTTCTTCCCATAGCTTTACCTGTGAGCACTCCTGCAGTGACCATTAAATATTTCAGAAGTCTTCTAGGGATTCTGATCTAGTAGCATTAGCTATTGTGTGCTAAATACTGTACTAAGTATTTTATGGAATTGTGTTACCTAATTTTCATAGTAATCTTTTAAGGGAAATATTCTATTTTCAGGATGAGAAGGAGTGAAATTTGGGTATCTAACTAAATGTCTTCAAAAGCATGTCCTTTCTAATATGCCATACTGTGTCCAAAGGATGAAGTGAACAGAGCATTAAAAGATCAAGGAGTCATTCATCCATCATTTGACATGGCTTTAAGTAAAATATTCAGGATAATTGATTATCCTTCCTATTTTAAATGGGTAGAGATATTAATGAGGAAAGTAAATGAGTTTTAACAATGTTGAGAGCCATTTAAAGATGTGCTGTGAGTGAAATAGTATACTGAGTTCTGGAAAAGAAGATTGTGGTTTTCTGTAGCATCCTAGTTCTTTGTTAAGACTGTCATTGAAGTTATTACTTTTTGTTTCTTGAACTTCACCATGAAATTCTAGCACCATGATTTACCTTGTGACTGAGATAACATTGAGAGAGAAACACTAGCCAAATTCAACTCTACCCACAATGTTTAATCTGATAAGCATCTTAAGGTGTAATCCAGTCTTTCTTGGTATTTGAAGATAGTGGAACGAAATAAGGACATTCTTTAAAGTTACAATTTAAATTTCATTTTTTAAAACAACATAAAAGAGCGGATAAAGGTACAAAGACAGTATAGATTTTATAACATCTTTGTGGAGGAATTTATACTTAAAAAAGCCCTATGTATTCATGACATTACAAATTTGTTGAACATGAGCATGGTTTCCCAGTTATGAAAGTTGTGATGATAAATCTTAGCATTTTGTGATCTTTTTTTTCCTTTTGCCTGTCATTGGGTATTTTATGATTTATAGATTATGAATGTGCTCAAAGTTTCTTAAAAACTTATTTTAGTATAGAAACTAAACTATAAAGTCATGATTTATTTCACTTATATTTAATTAGGGAAGATATGATTTAAAATCACCTTTCTAGTAACGATCAAGTCAAATTTTGTGTCTCAATTCAATAATCATAATCGAATCCAAAGCATCCTCTGAGTTTTACTCAAATAGCTATAATATTTTTCTAGTATTCCATAATCAGCTCAGATTCAACTGGTTAGGGCCAATCTTCACTCGAAATAAATATAGCCATCTGGTTTTCATTTTTGTTACCCTGTCACAATTGAAACACAGTTAAAACTCAGTTGGTATAGTATTTGCATAGAGGATTATAATCTATGGACTTTTGTAGGTTTTATTTGTCCCTGTGGTTGTGAAAATATGACTTGGGAAAGGTGACTGCATTCTGAAAGTGTAAAATTCATGTTTTCACAAGTATGGATTTTATTTGTTTAATTACCTGCTTTACATACCAGGAATTTGTATTTTTCAACTGCATGTCATAATATATTTTGAATATGTGTTGGTTTTATATGTGTTATATAATAACAATAATAAATATAATTATTAAAATATAAAATTTTTAACCTTAATTAAAAGATAGCATTTTAATTTTTAGAAAAGCTCATTCAATAAAGTTGAATTTTTGTATCAAGGTGAATTTGACTTCTCTATTGATTTTTACAACTCTTTATGGAAGACTTTGCGTTTTGTTTCAGAACACAAAATAAAATTCAGAACTTGGAGTGGCTTGCTGAATATCGTATGTATTGTTAAAGTCAAGAATGATGTTTTGGTTTTATTAAAAAAAATAAGTAAGAGCTGAGGATGTAGTGATAGCACAGTTAACTATCATTTAGGTGACCCTGTATTGGATTCCCAGCAAAACACACACACACACACACACACACACACACACACTCACACACTCACACACACACACATACACACACACAGAGAAATATGAACATTTTACCTGCCAGAAACAAAATAGAGAAACCATTACCAAAAAGCAATTCCATAATTTAAGTTTTCTTAGTGGATATTGTGATCTAACATAAAAGCAAATCACTTGAGCTTAAGATACTTGATATTTTTCTATTGTTTGTCCTTGGCTTTTTCTTTATTATTTAATATTTTGTATTTTTAGCCAATTTACCTCCAAGTGGTTTAGCAATTTAAACTCCAGTGTCGGTTTTTGGGAACAGTCACTAAGATTGACTACTGGCTTCTATTTTATGAGTTAAAGGAAAAAAAGAGAAAGTCCAGTTATTATTGAGCTGGTATATTTACATATTTACAAGTTGCATTTTTTGCTTTGGGAATTATCATACTCTGTCATTGGAAGTATCTTTTTGAGAACTCTTTGATTGTGTATGCTTCATTAGCTTGTAATGGTAGGGAGCTCTTTAGTATAAGCCCTATTTCCAGTGTGACATTTGTCACATAGAAGAATAAAGAATATATTCAATTGTATTCTTATGGGAATAGAAGCTATAGAAGTAGGGATTATTAATTGAGAAAGGAATAGAATTTTTCCATTATGCTTTTGTCAGTTGTAGCTTGGGAAATTTTCTGATTTCTTGTATATTATAAATGTGCCCAAAATTCACAAGACTCTCCACTATTTTACCATATAATATATAGTAAAATAACAGGTGGTGTAGCTCTTGGTGGTGTAGCTGAGGGGCTCTGTTTTTGGTACGATGCAGCCAGAAATCAACAGCTAGAACCAGTAGCAAGTGGTCACATGGATTCTTCCTCATTCCTCTAGTACTTGATTGCGGAGGGCAGCAGTTTTTTAGCTTCGTGCATTAGAATCATCTAGAAAGTTTGTTTAGACATAGATTTATCAGCCCAGCCTCTAGAATTGCTGATTCGCTAGGTCCTAAGTAGGGTCTAAGAGTTTGCACCTCTAACAAGTTCAAAACTTATGCTAATACTGCTGGTCCTGCAAGCAAACTTTGAGGAACAGTTGAAGTTTATTTAATTGCTCTGAGCAATGAGGGGAAATAATTGAATATATTTTCTATTAAAATTAGGAAAGAAATTAGACATCACTTTGGGATAAGAAATATATTTCACATTTGTTTTTCTATGACATTTTACAGACAAAAAATGAAATACAAGTTCTAAAAATACCCTTTCAATCATATTTTATGTACTCACATATGCACTACCTAAAAGATACAAATATAATACTGTTACATTAAATAAATTACCTTTATTTTAGAAGATCAAAAATGTGAAATAACTATGTGTAATTTGCAGTTAGTGGACATTCATGAAATATTACATGCACACCACCTTCAAAACCACAAGAATTTCTCTTCTTCACTTATGAGATGCTTAGACATTTGGTAATTCTGCATAAGTGGAATAATTAAGAATGTGAAGTATGCAAAAATATGATGATCAGTCAAGAAAATACCAGTTACAGAGGCCATACATGTATTCTCTGAATTAAGACACAGCATACACATACATAGGCTCTATTTTAAAAACATTTTAATTTAGCAGTGAGTCTAAAATTATTCTTTCAGTGAGTATGCTGCTGCTTCTTTTTTTTTTCTTTCAAACTAGTTTAACCTCTGCTTTGGTTTGAGTGAACCGAGCAGAAAAGGAAAGTGTGGAGAAATTATAGATGTGCTGAGAACAGAATAAGGGAACAATTATAGGTATTAGTAGCCATATTAGTACCCTACCTTTAAGTGAAGGGGGAATTCAGCTCAACTTAGAATAAACCAAGCAGGACATTGAATCCAAACACGGTGCAGAACCAGTTGTGGTGACACATGCCTGTAATCCAACCTCAGGAGGATGAGGCTGGAGGATCATGAGATCAAAGTCAGCCTCAGTAAAAGTGACCTGGTGTTAAGCAACTCAGTGAGACCCTGTCTCTAAATAAAATACAAAATAGGGCTGGAGATATGGATCAGTGGTTGAGTGCCCCTGAATTCAACCCCTAGTACCAAAACAACAACCACCTCCACCACAACAAAATATGGTGCAGGACCTAGGTGCCCTTCAATTGATGAATGGATAAAGAAAATGTGGTACATACACACAATGAAATATTACTTAGCGGTAAAAGAGTATGACTTCCTAACACTTACCAGAAAAGGGATGGATCTGGGGACTATTATGCTAAGCGAAATAAGTCAATCCCCCCAAAAACCAAAGGTTGAATGTTTTCTCTGATATGTGGATACTAACACACAATAAAGTGGGGGAGAATAGAAGTTCAATAAATTAGATAAAGAGGAATGAAGGGATGGGAGAATGGACTGGAAATAGGAAAGATAGCGGAATGAATGTGACTTAACCTTCCTGTGTACATAAATAAATAACCATAGTGTATCTCCTCATCATGTGTAACCACAACACTGGTATCCTAATTAGAATAAGATATAATCCATGTTTGTATAAATATGTCAAATATACTCTACTGTCATGTATAAGTAAAAAGAACAAATAAAAGAAAAAAAGAGAATGTAAAAATTTGGAGGAAGCATTTGTAGTGTATAAGACCTGTGAGGATTGGTTTGTAGGATAAATAGTGAACAATTATACAATGAGAAGAAAAAATATGACCTAATAGAAATCCTGGTAAAACTTGTGTATTGGTAAATTGCTGAAGTAAAAAAAAAAAAGACCTTCAAAATTGTTAAAAAAAAACAAAACAAAACATGATGCAGTGATTGTAATCCATGCTATGGTCACTCTGAGTGTAGAGAACACCTGTCAGTTTACCTTAGATTATGTACATTCTATTTTTGAAAGGAAATTGTATTTAAAAATAGATAAACAGTGGTTTATTTTGCAAAAGTTTAATTTAAAAAATAGCTCTCAAATATCTGTAAAGTTCACTTAAATAGTATTTCTTAATATATTGTGATTTTGTAGCCAATAGTGTACAAACATTGTTTGGTGTTTGTATGATCGGGTGCTTATTAACTTACTTATTTTGAAACTACCTCATGAGGGCCAGTACTGTCCTATTTCTGTTCTTAAGTACTCTAATTGTGGAGTCATAGAAGAAAATAATAAGTTGTGGTTAGAGACAAGACCTGACATTTCCAGAATTATCAAGACATTATCTTGAACATTTGTAGTTATCAGTATTTAACGATTTCTTAGAAGGACCACATGTTGAAATATTTTTAAAGCACCCATTTGCTTCAAACAGTGTCACATGCCCATATTTTGCAGATTCAGGCACTTTTGAAAATTATTTCTAATTCTTTCAGTGCAAATTCTTTTTTTTTTAAATCACTGCTGTATTTGTTTTCCTGGGTAGTGTGTCTTGTGGTCCTAAATCATTTTATTCCTCCATTTCTCATTTACAGTAAGTTTCTTCACATTGAGGATAGGGAATGGCTTCATTTTAGATCCATGAGTAAAAATTCTTCAGTTTGGCAGACAGTACTTGGGTCTGCCTGCTAAGGGACTGGGTTCTAATAGGGTTTTTTTTTTTTTTTCTAACTCCAGCAAATTATTCTTTGGTGCCTTGAATATTCAGGCACTTTTAAAATCATTATACAAAGTACATGTAGGAAGACACGAATTGGGTGTCAACATACTTTATATACAAACAGAGATATGAAAAATTGTGGTATATGTGTGTAATAAGAATTATAATACATTCTGCTGTCATTTATTTTTTAATCAATAAAAAATAAATAAAATGACCAGCTTTACTAATGCCATTCTTATATATAAATTTCTGCATTAAATCTATGTGTTGTAAAAGGTTGAGAAAAGCAAATTTGTTGTGAAATGACAATGATGTGTGGCAATCTAGTCTTATCTACACTCAGTGAATCATTCCATGTTCACCTTCAATGCTTTGTTCAGTATGAAATTCTGACTAATTATTTAGTTATGGGCAGAGCCTGATACAGCTATGGACTTTTAAACATCTCAACTATTAAGTTGTATATGGCTGGAATCTTATAGAAACCTCATATTTTTGCAATTCATCTGCCTTACAAAATTGCAAGGATCAAATGTAATTTGGTTTGAGTGAGGTTTTAAAAAAGCATAAGAGTTTTTATAAATATACATTGCATTTGTCTTACAAATTATTTTCTATTATAAAATGAAGAGATCTGGAATACAGAGGAAAGTGTTATATTAACATAAAAATTTTCACAAAATGGTCATTTATTGAAATATTCTACCTTCTAAAGAAGCAAAGACTACTTACTGTGTGCATCTCAACAGATGATATATGCAATAAAACATCTTGAATTATGCAGGTGGAAATACATTTATTTAGTTAAGCACTTTATGCAATAGCTTTTTATTCACCTGAAAAAAACATCACTAACAAGAAAAATAATTGGGAAAAGATTATATATAAACTCAGGCTATAATAATGGCTCATATATAAATATGTAGATTTTGATTCAATTTTATACCCAACATGAAAATGAAATAAAAAATGCTATATATTTAGTTAAATGATTCTACCTATTAGTGAGTAGATTGCATTGAAGTCAAGGACAGAAAAGAAGGAGTTAGAATAAGTGCAAAGTATGCTTTGCAGATAATTAGGCTTACACAGTCTGCATAAGCAAACTTTGCAATCACCTATTTTCTTGTTTGCATTTATTCATGACACCTGCTTCATTTCCTGGTGAACCCCCAACATACAGTGTTAGTGCCCTCTTCAATAAATTAACAGGAATTCATGCATCTTCCTGTAGCCAGACTCATGTAATTAACACTTCATTTACCCATGTGTTCATTAATTCTATGATAATTTCCTTTTCCTTCTATGCATAACTTAAGAATCCCCTCCTTCTGTCAGATGATATTAGCCCAGGGAAAGCAGTCTATGCTGATTATACATTACCTAGGTGCAATTTGATTTTGAGTGAGATTTTATAAAAGCATAAGAGTAATAAAAGCATACCTAGGTAATGTATAATCAGCATAACTACTAATCTATAATGTAGTTTCTTTGTGGCCAAATTGAAATATGCTTTTAATTGATAGTATCTCTGCTCCTTGCTGTTACCCTGCATTATTGAATATTTATTGAATCCTTGCAAATTAATCTTTGGAGGCAATTATATTTCCTTTACACCTGTTGATTGATGGTTTCTGAATCCACTGTCAGATTATTTGAGCCCACAGTGCATTATTTGAGTCCTTTGGAACATGCTTACTTTCATAACTAAACAGGTGTAAAGTTTCTACATTCTAGTTGTCTAGCCTTCCAGTTACTAATTGCTAAACTCTTCATTTTCTCCAATCTGAGAAACTCCTATTTATGTTAATGTGAAAATTATATTTGCAGGTGGGTTTCTACCAATGAAGCAATGAAATAATATAGTTTATTAAAAAATGACTGGATGCTTTATGGCTGTGGCAGCAGTGACTATTGAAATAGAAATCAGAAGTCCTTATCTAATAATTTGGAAACAGATATATCATTTTAAAAAATATATGCATAAATAAATGAGAATTAATATATATTAGGTACTGTGTTACCCATAGACAGGTCAATAATTTTGCTTGCAGCAGCTTGTGAGAATTTCTTTTCCGGAGGTTTTGATATATCTTTTCAATCATAGAATACTTGATCAGTACTTTTTATGTACTTTTCAGGTGGCTAGCAGAGCAAGGCATAAGGAGGAGGGTGAATAAGAGAGACAAAGGTTATTTGACCTATTTTAAGAGTCACAGTGGATTTGATGCAACATCAGGAGAAAAATTGCAACAATATAGATTTATGTTTGATGTGATATACAGCTGGATGATTGAAAGTCACTATTGGCAAATGGAAATTGCTAAAAGAAAGGTGCAGTCAGTTGTCCTTGAAAACTGTCATCCTCAGTATTCTTATTCAGACTCAGAGTAATATCATTTTTCTAGATATGAAGTAATATCTAGATAGTCAAGCTCTGCAAGATTTTGCAAGCTTGAATTGTTTAATGAAAAAATAGAAAATGATTATTTGGGGCCATGAAGTGATTAAGATAATTTGGTAGCATTTTATAATCTGCAGAAAACAGGTAGAGAAGACCTTTATGAAGACATGGATTTCATGGTGACTCCAAAGCCTTCTCTAAAACTCTGAAGCAAATGGAGCTTTATAGACACTACAATTCATAGTACAAAATGAAAAATGCATGTTGAATTTGAAATACAAAATAATTTTAAAACTTCATTTATGTATGTACTATAGAAAATATTTATTACAAAAGTACTATTAGAAATATTACAATCTATGTGAGTTTTTAAATACAGTTGGAAAATTTTGTGAATTTTCACAATGTGCCTAAGCTTTCTTTACCAGAGAGTAGTTTTATATCAGTTACACTGCAAGCAAGCATTAAGCAATTAGTGATCAACATAATATTGAATAAAGGAGTATTTTATACTGTCAAGATAATTTGTGTGGGTGGCATGAATAGATTCAAAGGGATATATTTTGTACTGTAGCCTATAGATTTACAAGTAAAAAGGATAGTCTACTTTGAAACTCTCTAGTCTTTCTTTCTACTGGCTGCTACTTTTCTATATTGAAAGTTCCCTTAGTATAGTAAGTAACATGAAATATGGAAAAAGTACAACCTTAAGAGTAGATGAACCTGAATTTGTGACTGTATCCACTGTTAATAACCATATGACCTTCATCAAATGACTTAATCCTTCTAAAATTCAGTTTCCTCATTTTTGATGAAAAATTAAAACTTCTATGCATGCTAATTGTGATAACTAAGGTATAAGTGTATGAAGAATATGTAATATCACAGAGGCTTCCTTAATAATTACAATTATTATGAATATTATTTTGCTTAGAATGTGAAAGTATACTAAGGTGTAGCTGATATTATTTGTATCTAATCAGTTAGCAAACACTTGTTTAGCATGTGAGAAGCACTTGACAGTGCCCCTGTGGGACAACAAGGATGGAACAAGATAAGCATGGTAACAATCCTCATTCTTGTTTTATAAGGCACCTTAGATTCATGAGAGAATGTAGTACTCCCAAAAGCTTTGAATGTCAAGGGAATTTCAAAAGGAAATGGTAAAAAGTAGAATAGCATAGTAGAAAGAAAATCAGCTAGTAGCATGACTCTTGAAACTTTACTTATGGATTTTGTTTTATTGTCTATGAAATTGGGATGATATCCATGCCACATGTAATTTACCATTATAGATTGAGAAAAATGTTTAAAAACTGCATGAAGCTTCCAAGATTAAATGATAGCAAGGTTATTTTATGGCAGTTTCCAGGCACTATACTGAATCAAGTGTCTTGTTTCCAATTAAGATAATCCAATGCAGAATCCTTTTAAGGATGTGGGGATTTAGTTCAGTGGTAATGTGCTTGCCTAGCCAGTGTTGTAAGTACTTATCTATCCACCTCAGTGTTCCTTATCTTGGAGAATATACAAAGTATGAAGATGAGGTTTACGCTTGCCTTACTTTTCTATTGCTACATAACTAATTACCACAAAGTTTTAAATACTAAAAGGAACATTTATGAACATATATTTACTACTTTCTGTTTTTTAAAAAATATTTTTAGTGTGGATGGACCTTTATTTTATTCATTTATTTATATGTGGTGCTGAGAATTGAACCCAGTGCCTCACACATGTGAGACAAGGTCTCTACCACTAAGCCATAACCCCAGCCCCCTATCTCCTGTTTTTAAAGGATCTGATGTGTTTTCTGGGTGTTCAGGGTCTTATAAGGCTGAAGTAAAAGTATTCATTTCTTGTGTTTTCTCATATATTGATTTGAGGAAGGAAAGAACTCTCCTTTGCTTGTTCATATTGTTGGCATACACTGCTGTTTATGGTTGTAGGACTGAAGTCTCCATTTTTGTGCCTACTCTCTGAGTGGGATTGTAAGGAAAGGGTCACTCTCAGATTTTGAAACCTACCCAGCATCCCAGCCACATGGTATCCTCCATAACATGGGTGCTTTCTTTCAGGTTAGCATGGGAACATTTTTCTAATATATTAGGTCTAATTCAAAAGATATAATGTTCCATATGATTATGTCCAAATCAGTTGATCAGTAAATATGGGAGTGATATTCCATTTTAGTCATGTACCTTGTCCACATTTGAGATTAGACATAGCCTGAACACCAGAGGACTGGAATCTTGTTGTCCATTTTCATAGGCTTTGTCAATGCCCATGTCTTGGTACTGTACCTTTTGATGACTGAATTTTTAAAGAGTATGCCACATAAATCATATTGATAAATTTGCACATAAAGTTACGATTATATAGAAAAAGTCATCTTTCTTTATATACACGGAAACCTTCTCTAAGATCCACAATATGAATGAGCTTGCTCTGCTTAGTTAACTCTTGATTGGCCTAAAATCTGACATGATATTAGTTTAAATTTGTTCTCATTAATTGTTGATGAGAATTTAAGATTCCTATAATATAAGATTTACCATTGTCTTATTTTGCTTGTATAGAGCAAAAGCTGCTCTTATTAGATGTCCTACTATAGCTACTCAGATATTGTGGAACAAATAAAATGACTTAATGAATTAAGTTTTTGCCCAGTCTGCATTTTTAAACAAATTGTTTAAACAAACAAAAAAACAAAAACAGAGATAAATAGGACATTTGGATTTAGGGTACGAAGAATATGATTTTTTTGGGGGGTGGCAGGTACCAGAGATTGAACTCAGGGGCACTCAACCACTGAACCACATCCCCAGCCCTATGTTGTATTTAGAGACCGAGCCTCATTGAGTTGCTTAGCACCTCTCTATTACTGAGACTGGCTTTAAACTCAGAATCCTCCTATCTCAGCCTCCTGAGCAGCTGGGATTATAGGCATGTGCCACCACATAGGCAAGAATATGATTTCTATTACTAGCTCCATTGCCACCTACCTCTGTGCTAAGACATTTCCCTGCACTTCTGAAATCCCAAATTTCCATATGCAAAATGATGCTGTAAAACCCCAGGATTCCCTCCAACATCATCAGCATTTTATAATCTTCCTAGTATTTCTTACATGAATTTGAGATTGTTAAGGAAAAGTGTTTTCAGTAGGTTTCTATAAAAATTTCACCTTCGTAAGGTAATTAGCATTTGAAAAGTCTGCAAATGATTAGGGATTTTCTTTTGCTAGATTTTAAATGATGTAAAGTACTCATCTACAGTATTAGAAAAAATAAGTAGAATCAATTCCAAATAATGAACATAATTGTAGGGTTAATGGATTTAAAAGTCTGATAAATATTTTGACCCCAGGAGACATTAAATTTCTTCCCTCCAAGCAAGAAAATGTATCCATTGTTTGCATTTCAGGTAAATAATCAGAAGTGAGTGTGGCATGAAATTTTCCTGCTTCAAAATCCTCAATTTTTAAGTTAATACAAGTTCAGACAATGATGAACAAATATTTATAAGTGTACTCTGAATATTTTCATCATCTTTGATATTTAAAGACTAATCAAAACTACTATTTGAGTCAATCTTAGGAAACTTGATCTTTTAAGGTGGTGAGTTGTGATTAGAATTATCATAGCAATTGAGTTAATAACAATGTAGTTTTCTATACAAAGTAGTCATTAGTATTTATCTTGATATTCTGTTGTTTTCTAACATATGGCTAGAGATTCTATTTTATTTCATTCCCTTTGAACTTAAAATGAACAGAACATACAGAACTAATAATACATGTGGCTGTTTGAGTTGGCATTTTCTTCATCTTTTTGTAGATCAAGGAAGCAAATATGTTGCTTTCTAAACCTCCTGTGTTAGATTGTAGAATTTTTGCGTAACAATAATTGTCTAAGTGTGCCATTGGTATAATGCTTAATATTTGATATATTTTAACTACTAAATATTAAAAATACTATTATATATTTCACTATGTAAAAATAGCACAAAATACCAAATAACAATGAAGTGCTAACTCATTTACCCCCTCCACTACCAGCATGTTCTCCTGAAGCACACACACCTTGTTGTGTTTGTTTGTATGCGTGATGCATACACACCTACACAAACATATCTCTTCTTTCAATTTAAGATAAAGACATAATTCCTTCACTTTAGGAATTTCCAATCTTAGGAAATTCAAACATCAATATTATTATGAGTATATTTTTTGTGAAGCAATAAAAATCTTAGACAAGTAAAAAAAAATACATTTACTCCTATCTTCTCAAATATATGTCAGTCCCCATTGTTCTATTCCTGAATGAGATAGAATTATGCAGATTTTATTTCTTTAAAGCCAAGAGATATTGTTAACAGAGATAAGTACACTTACCATAACTTATAGTTTCATCTCTGAAAAATCATCTATATTATAAATATTTTTATAAACTTTTAGGAGAGCTGGTTTCATTAAAAAATATTTTTAAAACAAATAGTCAGCCTATAATATAACTAGTAAGATACTAACCTTTACATATGTACCATGTTGTCTCAAAGAATGCCTTTATGACATTCTCTCAAGGTAGATTCAAGTTAATCTTTTGACATTTTTGTTGAAATAGTCTCTGAATGTGGGAATTAAATTTGCTTGTGTACAGTTTCAGTTAATTGAATCCCCGTTCATTGATTTATCATACATTGAATTTTACTTGAGTTCACAACCTGACTTCACTTATTTGTACAAATATACATTGTAGTTTTTCTCTGCTTTGTTACTGTCAAAACTGCAGGTGCCTTTGATTAATTGAACTGAAGGTGATATGAAAGCTTTATTACTTCTTTTCAAGTGTTGACACACTCATACCATAAAATGTGTTTTTCTTATTCCTAAGTTATGATATTCTTTAGCCATAAAGAGAGTATCACAAGACATAAATAATATGAGCATCATCTACTGATGAGAATGGTGAAACTCTGGGGTACTAACTCTGTTTTTGAATCTGAGCCTTGCCGTCTTCAACTCTCCATCCCCAATTCTGTCAGAGTAGAACAAGATGCCATTGTCTTCTCCTTGGACTCCTGAAGTTAGTTCTTCACTGATCTCTCATTCAGTCATAAGTCAACAGAGAGAACTTAGACATTTTGTAAATGCGGTATGATGTTGATGTCATTACCTTGATAAAAATGAGCAAAAAGTATGAAATATTGCTTTTAAGGTTCAATACATTATCAGCAGTATAAAATAAAATTCCTGCATGATTCAGCCTTTCCCATATCACTGGCTCCACTTAAGCCATCTCTCCATATTTCCCCACACTCTATGCAAAATGGCCTTCTAATATCTACTCTGTTTTATTCATCCTCAGATCTTATGCTTGCTGTTGCTTCTGCTGAGGGTGTTTATCCACTCTTGCCACCAAACTCAGCTGGGATTTCACAACTTCATCTTTTCAACCCTAGATCATTACACTGTTTTATGTCTTTTAAAATCTCCTGTAATTCTACTTTCTAGCACCTCTCACAATTTTTAGTAGTGCAGTTTAGTAGTGTAGGGGTGGTGACATAGCTCTGTGATACAATGTTTGCCTAATATGTGAAAGGCCCTGAGTTTGATTTCCAGCAGCATAAACATAAAAAATAAAATATTCTGAGTGTATTGGCTCATGTCTACAATTTCAATGATTAGGGAGGCTAAGTTCAAAGGCAGGCTCAGGAATTTACAGAGATCTGCAACAACATAGAGAGACTGTATCTTAAAAAAAAAAAAAAGAACTAGGGATATAGTTCAGTGGTAATGTATCACTGGGTACAGTCCTCACTACCAAAAATAAATTAAATAAACAAACAAAAATAAAATAAAATAGTTTAAGAAGTAGTTTGAGGGCTGCCGTTGTGGTTCAACTGTGGAGTGCTCACCTAGCATGTGCGAGGCCCTAGATTCTATCCTCAGCGCCATATAAAAATAAATAAATAAATAAAATAAAGGTATTTAAAAAAGTAGTAGATTTCAGTTTCCCTGTTTTGAATCCATAGACAATGCTCATAATCAGTGCTGTACCCCCAGGGTCCGGTATTTGTTCATTGATGAAGGAATGCATGAATGTATAAATAATAACTCATCGGCAACCAAATATCGTTTTGTACTATAGAATTTCATACCATTTATATACAATTTATTTTAATACAATTGTAGTAATATAACAGAAAAGGTTAACCTTCTCTACTTATGATACTAATCTATTTTAAATGACTTACAAGAGAGAGGGAATGATTTATTAAGGAAAACTTCAAAGATGGCATATAAAATTTACTATTAGGAGCTAAAATGTATTAAAATATAGATAGTGTTTTTAAAAGGCTTCATAGCATCAAAATATGAAACTACTTTCAATTACTCTTCCTTTTTCTAATTGAATGACATTCTTTATGTGTGTCCTGTTTTACTTATAAATGATGAGGTAAAGGAAATGGATTCATAGTAATACTTAAAAAAAATTCTGTGAAAAAGAATATGTTCAAAATGTATATAAACTTTATCATGGTAAATGGAAAGTAAGATCCAGTGTATTTCTACCATATATATATTTTGAAATGTTTGATGTTTGATATGATATATATTATCATTTTGCTATCTTGGGAAATTATCGAATGAGTATATGATGCTTCTTATTAAACTTTAAAAAACTCTATTAACAATTTTTCTTATCATTTTGCTTTTAAATAGTGCTCATTTAGGAGAAAACTAATTAAATTTTAATTGAAAATATATGACTAATATAAAAATCTAAAATCACTGTAAATTGTCAAAAACTCATAATGTCAAGGAATAATTAGGTGAAGAGGAAAGCAAGACATGAGAAAATGCATCAAATCACCAGTATTACCTACATAGACTCACTGAGAAACAGTTGTAATGTTTTTTTCTGAAATGGAAAACCTAATGCCAAATAACATTTTCTTTTGCATTGAAAATATTAATGGAAATAGACTTTATTTAGTCTTTTCATGGCAGGAATTGTGTGGGACAGCTTCATAACTTGAAGATTCACAAATCTGTATTTGGTAAATGTGAGTTTAAAAGAATCTACACACTATGAATTTCTATCCTGGGTGTCTTCATATTCAGGTTCAAGGAAGAGGTCTTTCCAGCATCATAGGGGATAGAGCAGACTCCTGTTTTACCACTCCTAACTTTTTTTAACAGCAGCATGCCATCTTCCATGTCTTAAATTATGCCTCACACAAATTAAAATTTCAAACTCATCAAGTCAACAGTAGCAACCTTGGGCTTTTGGAATGAGCTCTGGAGTAAGAATTGCCTTTGAGTGGTTGGTAAATGTTGAAACAAGAAATCCAGCGTGATTCCACGTTGAAGGAAGAATCATTGCCAGTTACTTCTCAGTTGCTGCTCCTTGATATTACCCCATTATGACTCCATCATCATAAATCCTCAGTAGTTCTTAAGTACAATACTAGCAAATGAAAACTAACTCTTCTTCTGTGGAACAGTTGGTTACTCCTCTTCTACTGGATCCACATTGCTCAGGATACTTAGATCTGGAAACAACATCTAATGGGAAGAGGGAAGAGAGTAAACCAAGTATTCTGCACCTATTCTTCCCCTCATACATTCATTTATTGTAGAAGATTTTGTACTGGGAATTTGGGCTTGAGGAGTTTTCAGAGAGAATGTATTTTGTCTACATCAATGTACTGGTCCTTGCTTCCAAAATATGGGTTCAGTGAGGATCTATGAGATACCCTGTTTTCCTTCATGTAGAAATGACTTAATCTTAAGGTTACTCTACTGTGTTTTAGGTGTTTGTTTTGGTTTTTATTATTCCTCTTACCACAGTATTTTCAAATTAGCCAACTTTCATCTTTCAGGCAGAATAGGTTTAAACTTTCTCTTTTTACATGAACATAGTTCTTTTTTTCATTTTGAGAAATGTTATTAGCAATTGCCTTAGTTTAATAAAAAATCTACACTAATTGGAATCATCTCAATTAATCTCTTGTGACAATGAAAATTCAATGTTCTTTTTCCTTTTAGCCCTTTGCCTTGCAAGCATTTATCAATGTATAGAATAGATTTTGGATCACTGTGGAGTTTAGGGAATAAAACCTTCAAATAGTGAAATTAATGAGTATTAAACAAAGAGAAGCACTCCTAATCAAGGACAGAGTGATAATGAAGCTATAAACATTTCTGAAACTCACTTGGCATTTGTTGATTGGTGTGGTATTTAGATTATGTAAACAGAAGAGCTTAAATGACAAAGGAGAGGGGTTTTTTTTTAGTTGACTAATGAGAAGATGTGAATTTCACATAAGAAACTATTGTATGTACTTGAAATCTGAAAAAGAGATAGACCTAAAGTAATATAAAGGGTAATGGTCTAGAACAATGCTGTCAAATAGAAATCTAATTTGAGCCATGAGTGTAATTTTAAAATTTCTAGTAGGCATATTTAAATGGATAAAATGAAACAGGTGAAATTTATTTTAATAATATGCATTTGATCCACTGTATTCAAAATATTATTTTTTATCATAGAAATAATATAAAATTATCAGTGACATTTTATGTTACTTTTCAAGTCAAGCCTTTGAAATTCAGTGTGCATTTTATACTTACAGCACATCTCAGTTACAACTAGTCACACTGACATGATTAATAGTGCAGGTGACTAGTGGCTGCTGTATTGGGCAGAGCAGGTATGGAAAAAGCACTGGATATACTAGCTGTGAGATTTAAACAAACCACTTAATTTTTCTGAGTCTCTCTTTCTTTATTCCTAAGATAAATGGGTTAGATGAATTGCTTATGCTGCCATTCTGGTATTAAATTCTGTTACTCTAGAAAGTTATGTTATGCTACTATTTTTTTTAAAAGTCTTCTTGAAAAGACTTGTATAATGAAGAGTAATGTGTTTGTTTGTGACCTATTTAGTAAGGAGCCCTGTATTCTGTGGAAGAAGTCAGCAGTGAACATCTCTGGTCATCTTGCCCTCCACAGGTTGCATTTAGAGTACCTATCTCTCTGCTTTATGCCTCAGTATAAAAGCTTTTAATTTATGAGGCTGATATAATCAACAGTGATTCTTAAAGTGAGAATAAAGTATACATTTGACTCTTGGTGAATAAAGGACTTTATTGGTATGCATATTTACTAGCCCTTTGACTTTTTGTTTGTTGATTTGTCTGTTTTTTTGTTTTTATTTTTTAAATTTTATTTTTTAATTTAATTTTACTTTTTTGGTACTGGGAATTGATTGAACTGAGGGGCACTTGACCACTGAGCCACATCCCCAGCCCTATTTAGAGACAGGGTTTCACTGAGTTGCTTTAGTGCCTAGCTTTTGCTGAGGCTTGCTTTGAACTTGCAATCCTCCTGCCTCAGCCTCCTGAGCCCCTGGGATTAAAGGCGTGCACCACTGCACCTTGTTTAGCCCTTTGTTTTTTAAGGACACTGTTTAAAAAAGGACTACTGATACTGTGTCACTTTGCTCAGATAATGAAATTTTCAGGGATTACTTACTAAATACTCATGAGAGAAAAGATAACCTGACAATTTAAAATTTGCGTATCGAAAATATATTTAACATTAAAATATGTAATTTTTTTTTCTTAATGAATTCTGTGAAACATAATACTTTAGAAAGTCAGTAAACCAAGTTGGCCAAAATTCATAAAACTTTCAAAAATGTTGTTGATTAAATAGTTTAGCATATTCAGATTTATTTTTCTTAGAGGATGGGAAAAATCCAATGTGTTGGACTATTTTTAGAAATGAAGTTTAATTGCCACTATTTTCTTCCATTCTCATTTGTGTATTAATGGTCTTTTTAAAATTCAGGAGACCTTTATATCTACCTACAGATGAAAATTGCACAGGTGACCTTTCGGTTCTGGGCCTGCTGCTCTCTTCCCTGCCTCCACTTTCTATTCTAAAGACTTTTGAAAGCAGGGTAGGGATAGTATTTTGCTGTTTTTAATCTAAGCCATGTTATTTTTATGTTATGTTTTACAGTGTTTGTGTAATTTTGTGGGAAAATTGACAGGTTAATTAATTTAAGTAAATAATCTTTTTGGTTAAAATTTATATAAAATGGATAGCATACATTTTAAAATAGTGTGGTTAAAAGGGGTTAGTATATGTGAAAATGTTTTATAAATAACAAGATTTTTAAAATATTGCATATTTTTATTTATTATCAATGGTAAGCATAATAATGATAAAACAAATTAATATATTGAGGTGGATTATGTGGCTTTTGAATTGTCTTACTTCTCTGTAAAATTACTGTTTATAGTAACTCATTTATTTTACTATTTATACTGAAAACTATGTGAAATATTTCTGTGGGAAATAACTGTTCTATACTTTTATTTGCATTGTAGCCAGAAAGAAGAAATTAAATTCAAATTATTTTTAATTTGTTTTAAAAGCATGACAAATTATAGTATTTTAAAAATTCTTTATATACAATAGGTTATTATATATCCAACCAAAGATAAAAATTTTTTCAAGTCTCTTTTTAAGTATACTAATTATTCTCATTTTAACTGTTAAGAATGATATTCTAATCTAGACCTTCTCATGCAGGTATATTTCATCTCTCTGTAACTATTAAATATCCATTTGTTATCTATAGAAAACTTACAGATGTCCTAAGACAGTGGACACTAACAAAAAATACTCCATTGAGATTTTGTTAGGAAAATAGTAGGGTCACAAGTACATATGCTTTACTTTTTTTAAACATACTTTTTTAGTTATAGATGGACACAATACTCTTATACATATTGATTATGGTATGTATGTTGATATATGAGTTCAGTTAATTGAACCTGAGGAGTGAACATAATATGAGGTTTTGAGTTAATTTTTAGTCAACTTTGATTTATACTTGTCTCCCCTCATTTAAAACCAGTAATTTAAGACTACTACTTTTTCATGAGTAACTGGGAATCCTTTTGTTCTTTGGCACTGTGTCTAAGATGCTAGTGGATAAAATTGCTTTCTTTCTTCATGGGTCTTATTGCCTGATTTTTATACCTGGAATCCCTTGGTGGTTTCGAATAAAGGTTTTTGAGCCCAACAGACTTTGGTCTGTGTTTTTTTCTCTTACAGTTATAAACCTTTGGATGTGTTGCTCAGTCTATTCAAGCCCAAGTCTCCTCAACATTATAATGGAAGTATCATTCCTACTAATTTTGTATGAATAGTATACTAAGTAATAGAACTTAGGAACAGATCCTAGGGAAGTCGTTGGAATATAACACCACTCAATACAGGCTTATGATAATTATTTTTATTTTTAGTTTTATAAATTTGTAGTCATCAATAACTGACCTACCACATAACTAACTAGGATATCTATTTGAGTGGGGGCACATAATTATTCACATTTTAGTGCTTTACTCCAGTTTTGTATATGAATGATGAGAAACTACAAGCCAAACTACTTATTAGTGGAGAAAATATTGACTATAACTTTAATATTGGAAAATAGAATCCAAAACAAAAATACCATGTGAATTTTATCTACTTATCTTGTCATTTAGAACTTTGGGGATTTATAGGAAATACTGTTGAAATCGAAGTGGTTACTTAGACAAATGAGTCAGATTTTGGAATTTAGAGTTAAAATTATTTTGTTGCTGTGGACAACTTCCTGTGATTTGGAAAGATCAGTATTCACTTGGACTTTCCTGTAACCCAGGTAGACATTGTTAGACTCCAGTAATGTTCCTGGTAATGGAGATATTTATTTATTTAGTTAGTTTTGGTCCTGGGGATTGAACTCAGGGGCACTCGACCACTGAGCCACATCCTCAGCCCTATTTTGTATTTTATTTAGAGACAGGATCTCCCTGAGTTGCTCAGTGCCTCACTGTTGCTGAGGCTTTGGACTCTCAATACTCCTGCCTCAGCCTCCTGAGCCACTGGGATTATAGGCATGTGCCACTGGGCCTGGCTGGATCTTTACTTTTGACATAGCAACAGAGGCTTTATTTCTCAGGTGGCTTCTTATAGATCTAGTGTAAAACAGTCTCTCCAGGCTCCTTGGAACAAATTGGTAATAGTACTGGCTGAGTAGTTTTACTCTCACTTAACTCTGAAAGTTAAATAAAATGGATTCTCTTTTCTACCCTTGTGAATGTTTAATTAAAAAAAAAAAGACATTACTGTTTATGTGTTTTTTTTTCTCATCCTACAATTTATGATATTTTATTTTGAAAATAATTTTTGTAAATCTAAACAGAAGAGTCTGTGTTTCTGTGGGGGTCCTTTGGCATAACTGAGAAGCATAAAGATGAGTAACAATTTCAAATGTCAAAATATAGCATTCATTTGTAGCATGTAATTTTCCCTTAAAATAATCTTTTGATAATTTCCAAAGAGGTGTCAGATTTGGAAATGAAATTTTCAATTCTCAGAAGGATCTAAATTTCAACCAATGTCATGACTGTCAAGAGAGAGGTTGGACAAATAGAAAATATGAAAACCTTTTTTCATTTTCATGATCACCTTAAGAGTGTTCAAAAGAATTTGTATTTCATGTATCTTTCTTTTATCTCGAGAAAGAAATAAATAACTGTGTATGTAGGAATTATAATCAGCCTGTGTTTCTTGTGGAAGTTATCTTCAAGATTATAATGACTGAAAAATAAAATTATAAGCAGTAAATGACATTCTCTTTCTTTCTTTCTCTTTCTCTCTCTCCCTCTATGTGTATTTGTGTGTGTAATATATACATATATATGTGTATAATATATATATATATATATATATATATATATATATATATATATATATATATGATATTCTGATACCATAATAAAAATGTTATGATTAGTCACATCAAATAATCGTATCAGGGGATAAACACTTAATACAATTACTGAAATTCTGAATTTAGATTCAGTTGAATGTCAGATTATTGCTCATATCTTTCTGCATCTCGAATTTCTGGTTTGTCATTTTGGGATAATTGAATATATCAAAAAATAAGTTTCTTTCATCATAAGTAAAATTAATAAGATATGTGTCCTTTATGATGCTTTTAAAACTCTCTCATCTTATGAGAAAATGTGTTGGTAAATCAATTAAGTCATTCTTTTCAGTACATAGCAATTTATGACTTTATCGGTGCCAAAAGCTGAATTAGGCCCTAGAAATGCAAAAATGAACCATACAAATTTGCTTAGGAGATTTAAAGATAGAGTAGATCCAGACATGAGTGTGGACTTAAACACCATGTAACAGTGATTCAGAGGGTTCTTGAAAAGGAGACGGCCTGACTAGGAATGCAGGAAACTGAGGAAGGAACATTTCAAAGAGAAAAATATTTCAGTATTACTTGGGGGGGGGGTGGAATAATGAATCTGAAAGGTAGCTAGAATGTCATAGTGGATAAAAGAACATGGATAGTTGAAGGGGATGACGAGTATCATTATAGTATATTATGACAAACCTGAGGCTGAGGTATATTAGTACCAACATGGGAGGAAGCCCATCTTTATGTCAATCACAATCTCTCTCTCTCTCTCTCTCTCTCTCTCTCTCTCTATATATATATATATATATATATATATATATATATATATATATGATCACACATTTTATGTATTCTTTAAATCTAGCTTAATGTATAACTAAGTTATAATTAGTATATTCTTAGAGGATAAGAATTCATAATAATGGATTTTGTTACTTCCAGTTTTTTAATATTAAAAGACTCTTAGGGGCTGGGGGATGAGCTCAATGGTATAGTGAGTTCTCAGCTTGCACAAGGACCTGGGATCAACCCCTAGCATTTATGGAAAAAAGAACCTTTGAATAGTGGCCATTCAATATGGATACAACAGATATTTATTAAGTACTTTAATAGTTTCCAGAAACCGACATGGGTAAGGGGATATATCAGTGAACAAAACAGAAAAATCCTGTTTTCTTATATGGTTTATATACCATTCTATGCACTATATTAATAATCAGATAATGGTTGGCATTCATGGACAACTGGATTGAATTTAAAACAATATATATCACTATATAGGTAAAAATCAACAAACAAATCTATCATTCATTTACAAATTTTTCAAAGAAATATTGAATTCTATTTATGTATTATGTATGAAGCCTAAGGCCTTGCAGACTAGGGAAAAAAGTATTAAACATTGGAGTTTATTTGTTCGAATTAATTTTAAAAATATCCTTTCATATTAAAGGAGATTATTGTAAGCATTGTTTCCTTGATCTTTTATTTTTTTCATTGTTATTGTTGTTATTATTTTTCTTTATATTTTCAAATGCTCATTGAAACAACTGTGAAACAGGCATATGAATTCTCTGAGATTAGATCTGGCACATAGAAAACTCTTTTAAGTTGTAGCTTATATGAGGAACTCATACCTTATCTGTCTACCTTTTTAAAATTAAATTTATGTTAACTGATATATAAAAATTAAATTGTATATATTTGTGGGGCACTATGTGATGTTTTGATATGTGTAAAAGATGCATAATGTTTAAATCAGGTTAAACATGTATCTCATCAAACACTTATCATTTTCTTTATGGTGAGACTTACAAAACCATTTCTTCTAGATTTTTGAAAGTATATTGCATTATTATTACCAATATCACCCTACTGCATACAAACATCTCAGAACATCTTGTTTCCTCCTACTTGTAACGTAGTACCCATTGATCAACCTTCCCCATATCTCTCTACACCCAGCTCTCCCTTGCCTCCAGTGGCAGCCATTCTACTCTCAACTTCTATGGTATTCACTTTTTTTAGAGTCCACATACAAAAGAGATCATGTGCTACTTTTCTTTCTGTGCTGACTTATTTTACTTAGCATAATGATCTCAAGTTCCATCCATGTTGTCATAAATGGTGGGATTTCATTTTTAATGGGGAAATGATATTCTATCATGTACCTGTATCACTTTTTTAAAAATCCATTCATCAGTTTATAAACCCTTAGGTTGTTTCCATTTTTGATAATTGTGAATAGCGCTGCAATGAAGATGGCAATACAGAAGTCTCTTTGACATACTGATTTTATTTCCTTTGGATACATACCTAATAGTGGGATTTCTGGATAACAAGGGATTTCTATTTTTTATTTTTAGAGAAACTTCCATACTGTTTTCCATATGGTACTGCTAATTGGAATCCTCACCAACTATAGGCAAGGGCTTCGTTTTCTCCACATCTTCATTGGCACTCATTATCATTATTTAATTTTTGAAATTGAACATTCTGCCTGGGGTAAGGTGATATCTCATTTGGGTTTTGATTTGGATTTCCTGGATAATTGCTGACATTGAGCATTTTTGCAAATATAGGTGTTGACCATTTTTTTATCTGTGTCTTTGATTAGATACTTTATTTGTAAATACACTTATGAAAAGTGCAATGTAGAATAATTCATTTAATTTCACTAAGAATTAAATCATCTTTACTCATTTATTTATTTCACCTTATCTTACTTTTCTAGAAGAGCAATGAAAAATTATGGATTTTTCCTAGACATATTCTTTTTGAGAATTTGCCCAATTTCTTCAGATTATTGATGGTAGACTTGAAGGGCAGGGGAGTTAAATTTTACCTAGGTTCAACTAATGATGCTAGAATGAGGATTTATTTGGTTTCCTGTTCTGTCTTGACAGTTCCACAAAATATGCATTTAATATCTAGGTGAAAATATCCTCAGTAAAAATAATATGATTCATAGATTATTCACTCATACTGAAAAATTCAGGGCTATATTTCATTTAATTTTCTATGATAAGGAATGAAAGAAAAGTATATGTCATACTTTATTATCATTCTCAAACAGGTAACTCCTGGGATCTTCACAAGAGTTCCTCACAGTTGTTCAAAAAGAGGTGGTTCAGCAGAAGCATGCTCTGACCCATTGATGTGCAGAGTGTGATGTGTCCTAAATTGTCAGCATTTTTACTGCTTGATTATTTGGCCTCCCCCATTATTTTGTTCTTTGTTGGTCTAACTAGGCAGCCAGAAGATAAGATGAAAAGGGTCTAGCCTGCTTTCCCATCTTTTCCACTGTGCTTTTTTTTATTCTCCAGAAGAACAAACAAAAGCCTTGATTTGATTCAGGAGCACATGTGTGCTTGGCTCTTCTGAGACAGAAGTTGGAACTACTTACAGGAACAGGTCATAAAATTGCTAAGAGCACAAGTCATGGGATTTACAACTGAATTTTGGCTTAGTGACTTCACAAATGTATGTTAATTGGGTAAATTACCCCACCCCTTTAAGTCTCAATTTTTCTTGTTGATAAATTGAGGATAAACATTCATGTAATAGTGCTTATAGCATATTTATCTCATAAACTTAAATGGCAGATCATGTATGTAGAGTACTTGGAACATAATAAGTACAGTAATATTTAGCTTGATAGAGCTTCCAAGAATAAAGTCACATCTTCTAGCTATTCCTTCACATTGCCCTTTATTTAGGTAAAAAAAGATTAGAGGTCTTATTTCATTCATTTATTTATTTATTCATGTTGATTCACACTTTTAGGCATTTTTATCTCTTGAATCTTTGATTTCTTCTTTAAAAAAGGTGAAGAGAAGTTCATATTCTTTTATAGAATTATTGTGAGGAGTAAATGAGTTTATAGTATTGTGTAGACCTTCCTAGATAAGTAATTATTTGATGATAGCTGCTATTATATTCTTATCATTTTCTTCTGCATTTCCAAGAGAAAAAACATCTGCAGATTTTCTGTGGTTTAATTCATGCTTTTTCTATTTGCCATAGGACATTTAGTTGTTTCCTGTTGAGCAAGTTAATAAGACCGCAGCTTTCTACAATAGAAACAATCTAAAATTAATTTTGGGGAAACAAGTGAACTAGAGTATCAAATTATTAATTTTGAATCAAGCAGGTATGACAATGATATAATAGAAGACTTTAGGGATCAATTTCTATATTTGGTAGAAATGGTATCACAATAAACTTTTATGGAAGAGTGCTATGATCTAGTTTTAAAAAAAATAGGTGAGTGAACTTTTTTATACTGTGTTTTCTAAATAGTTATATATGACAGCAGAAGGCATTTAGTTTCATTGTACATAAATGGAGCACAACTTTTCATTTCTCTGGTTGTACACAATGTAGAGTCACACCGTATGTGTAATCATACATGTTATTAGGCTAATGATGGCCATCTCATACCACCATATTTCCTGCCCCCATACCTGCTCCCCTCCCCTTTGCCCAGTCAGAGATCCTCCATTTCCCTCAATCCCCCATTACGGATCAGCATCCACTTATCAGAGAGAACTATGACCTTTGGTTCTGGGGGTTTGGCTTACTTTGCTTAGGATGATATTATCTAATTCCATCCATCAGGTGAGTGAGCTTTTAATTGAATAGTAAGAAACAAAACAAATAATAGTACAACCAGTGTAGTCAACCACTTTTCTCAAGTTCTCTCTTCTGAGTTTTCACATTTGCTCATTCACATATTGATTTTTTAACTGCATGCATTGAGTGTTTCCCATGTAACAGGCACTCTGGAGTTCTAGGCATTTGGTAGTTCTTAAGGAATCTGTGATTTTATAGGAGAATCAAACATTAATCAAAAGACCACATAAATACAACTAAATTTAATATGGACATATGTCACAAAAGTATAGTATTAAGGTTTCTTGAAGGAGTGGTTTGAAATGGCCCTAAAGGTCAGAAGAGACCATGTAAGAAGAGATGGGTGCTGATTATGAGTTTATGTATAGCCCTGGATCAGGTTCTATATCAATTTGTTGGAAGAATTTGTCTTTAACAACTATGATCCACTTCTCTTATGTGATTGAATAGTGAAGGGATGACCTGTCCTAATGATTTGATTATATTGTATACTGTCTTCAAAAATGTAAAATGTATATGTAGGAGGTTAAAAGTCATCGAATTCCAGCCAAATCATTAGGATAAATTTTCCACTCACTTTGCGCTTTCCATGGTCTCTTAGAGCAGTCAGACATCCTTCTGTAAATACAATGCCGAAGTATTTATAGTTTGTTTTTGTTTTGATTAACTGTCACAGTACTTTCTTGTCTATTTATTTAAAATGGTTTTATTTGTGGATTATAGTTATATATACTATGTGGGTTCATTTTCACATAATCATACATGCATAAAATGTAATTTGCTCCATTTCAGTCCTTAGTACTACCTCTTTTCCTCCCCTCCTTCCTCCTCTTATTCCTTTTCCTCTATTGTACTAGCATTCCTTTTATTATTTATTTATTTATTTAACTGGTGCTTAATAGACATACATAAAGATAAAATTTGCTGTGGTATGTTCGTATTTGTATATAGTATAATTTGGTCAGTTTCATTCTATACTTCCTCCTTTTTTCCTGTCCCTCCTTCATCCTCTTTATCCTCTTCCTGTACACCACTAATCTTCCTTCTATTTTTATGGGATACTTTGTTTTTTTGGACTTGCTTCTGCATACAACAGCAAGAATTAAACCCTTGGTTTTCTGAGTCTTTTTTTTCACTTATCATTTCTCCAGTTCCATGAATTTATCAGCAAATATTATATTTTCATTCTTCTTGCTGACTGAATAAATCTCAGTTGTGTTTGACTGTTAATGGACACCTGAGTTGGTTCAGTAACTTGACTGTTGAGTTGTGTTGCTACACACAATGATGTGCCTCCATCAATATAGTAGGCTGATTTTAGTTCAGCAGTATGGAGAGTCCTCAAAAGACTAGGAATAGGACCACCATGTGACAGAGCTATTTCATTCTTTAGTATTTATCCTTTTCTATTTTTTTCCAGTGAAAATAAGTATGGATTAGAATGCTAATCATGTTTGTATGTTTCTTTAAAAACTCAACTATTTTATAGGTGAGTAGTTTTGATTTTATTTTGGAGAGATACCTCTAACCTGAGTTGAATCCTCTAACTTTATTGCAGGGAAATATTAGAAAAAGTTCATAATAAATTAAAATTTACTATTTTATTACAGCACAGGATCAAAATCGGATTTCTTATGTTTCTTTCCTATTTGAATTCTGTCATAAGGTAAGCAACATAGTCCTAGAGAGGGGTGAAAAATGGTTTCAGGTAATTGATGAATTATCGAGTAATCAAAATGAAGCACATAAGTACAAGGTAAAGGGCATATCAGAACACTTGCTATGGGACTTCATAAGACAAGTAAATATAACTAAGAAATCTTCTGGGAATGATAGCCTACAGGCATCTGAAAGTAGATGGGTGTACAGGATCCAATGGCAACCTCTGGTTCCAATCCTGGAAGGTGATGTAAATGGCATTCCAGGGTAGCTCTCATCCACTGTATCATTTGTACCTGGGTGCTTATGTTGAACCCCATGTAACAAGCTAACCTAAAATACAATCTTTGGTTGAAAGGACTTGAAGACATTGTTTCTTTGCAGTATAAACCTGACACTCCATAATGATGGATTTTCTCCCAATTCTGGAAATTTAAAGTTGTCTGACTTTCTGTTGGATACAAAGTCTATTGTAGTTTTTCAATTTTCTCTCTATAAATTGTTGCTGTTCATACATAGTTTCACAAAATTATTGTTAATAGAAAACTAGATAAGGTTTCTTAGGGGTTTACTACAGTGTCTGACACATAGAAGGAACTTTAATAAACACTGGCTATTATTTTTGTTATTGTGAAGTATTTATGCCCATAGCATAGACTTCAGTTATTTGCTCAGCACATATCCTTTTTTTTTCCTTCACATTCTGTTATTCTGAATTGCCCTTTCCATATTTACTAGGTTTCATGGAGTGTTTGATAAAGGATTACATGTCCTTATATTTGAATAGGCATACTTTGCTTATCTATCCATTTGTGTGTGTTTTGGACAAATCCTCTAGGCAATGGAACTAACTCTTAAGGAGTGAGATAATAGGCAATAATTTTGTTTACTAAAATATGGATCATCATTATTTTGAAAATATTTTCCATAGGCTTGTTACCTTTAAAATAGAACATATATTTTTTGCCAGCTTTAGGTAAACTAATATAAAAATATTTCAGAGTTTCATGATACTTGAAGTAGTTGAAATTATGTTTATTTGAGATATAACTATCATAATCTCTGCAATTATATTTTGCAGGAGTCATTAATCTATTTTATATGGAAGCTACATTCCTTTTCATTTCTTTTCTTCATGGTGCCAGGGATCAAACCCATGGCCTTATGCATGCTAGGTGAGTGGTCTACCACTGAGCTGTAATCCTAGCTCCTGCTATTTCCCTTTTAATTGCTATTTTCCTCTTTGATCTATGAGTTTGCATTGTTTCTTTTTGGTTTATTCATTTTAGTTAACTATTACTAAGGGAAAAATTTAAAGATACCTTCTTCTACCTTCACCATTTGTCCTTGGTTTTAGTTTTAATACACCAAAGGTAGAAAGAAGGGATGAGAGGAGGGAATCCCATGATGCTTGTGCTTCAACTCCTGCACATAAGATAGCCATCATAGTAGCATTTTTTTCATGTCAAACTAAGTGATCCTATGACTATAATAATATTAGGAAGGAGACAGAATAGTGCAGTGATTTAGTGTTGCACAAGGTAGTCAGATCTAGATTTAAATCTGGCTTTATTATTTCAAAGTTATGCATTGTTATTTGTAAAATGGGGATTTTAGAGTGGTGCTTCCAACTTTATACATATGATGTAATGATTTGACGAAATAATAATTCTAAACCATTTAGTGCAGTTTCCTAGGCTCTCTAATCATAATGCAGAAGGTCCATCCTGGCATCCAGACATTTGAACAACTTAATATCACAGACAATTCGGATGCAGGTGGTCAGTGGAGCATTCATTAAGATAATGGGACAAATTGCTCTTTGTCAATCTGGATTGTAGAAAACATATGTCTGTTTTGGTCTATTTAGCTTGATAATTTTGAAAGCAGAAGATTGCTCTAAATTTACTCTAAGGCTAATTATAATTTAGCTTGACATGCTACCTGTTGGCATATATGTGTACATATATCCAAATGTACAGGAATGAGCCAAATTTGGAGAACTGATGCCTGCTATGTTGTAAAAACTGTTGTGTTCTAATTCATTAGAAAACTCTGAAGCTCACCAATCTCAATGTCAGTAAAGGATATGTCATTAAGATTATTCAAGTCAAAGAGTAGAGAAATTTCCTAAGAATAAATTTGTACTTACATTTTCAGATTTAAGACATTTCATTTTCTAATTTACAAACATGAAATATAAGATTTTTATTGCCAGTGTGGTTACTCATGCTCCTCCAGATGCTAATCTTCATTTCCTAAGCAAGTTATTAAATTGAGAAATCAGGTCTACCGGCTTTCATTTGGTGGCTCTAATTTCAATCCCGCCAGCACTAACTGGATGAAAAGCCACTTTGCCTGAACATAGTTGTTCTTTTCCTTCCACCTGGTGGTGCCCCCAGTTTCTCTTCAATTGCTGCTTTTTGTCTAATCTTCATCTGCCCATTAATTATTGGCAGGGGGAAATTTATTTTTATCAATATCAATTTTAATGATAATTACACTTAAGGAAATATTTACTGAAGAAAAACTAATGGTATAAGAGTGCTTCTTTGTCCCATGAAAATTCAGTCCACTTGTATTCTGATTCTACAAAAGTGGTGGTTAGGTTTTTCAGGTTTTAGATGTCTTTGACACAGGACATTTACCCAACTCTAAGCCTCCACTCTGTGATCTCATAGCTGCTACTTTTCCTTGGTCACATACGTTTCTCCCAAGGCTCCATATTTTGATCAAGGTTGATACCATTTTTTAAAAAGTCACTGTTTCTGACTAGTTAATGTTTTCCCACAGTTTTTGTTTGGGGTAGTATGTCAGCACAGGTATTTTTTGATGACCTTTATTATAAGGATTGTCCAAAAACAACCATAAAAAATTAACTTAAGATCTTTACATTTCAGTTTCTTTTTTCCTTTAAATTTTTTTGTTGTTGAATTATGACTGAAATCTTAATCTGTCGATTCTGTTTTCTTAAAAGTTTAGTTCAATAAAAAAGACATGTTTCATTTGTCAATTTAACAAGCATTAAATATTTGTAAGACATTTATTAAATTTTTTATAGACAATATTGTTTCTACATATAACTTCCTTGATCTATTTTAGCCTATTTTGTATTATTCCTGATTTAATTTTTCTCTGGTATATTGACATGGATAGCTAGAGATTCAAGGTGCATTCTGATGAAATACCTTGCAAGATAGCACATTTGGCCATTGATTGATTGATTGATTGATTTAATTTTTTTGGTACCAGCGATTGAACTCAGAGGCACTGGACCACTGAGGCACAACCCTAGCCCTCTGTTGTATTTAATTTAGAGACCAGATCTGAGTTGCTTAGCGCCTCGCTTTTGCTGAGGCTGTTCTTGAACTCTAGATCCTCCTGCCTCAGCCCACTGAGCTACTGGGATTATAAACATGTGATACCATGCACAGCTTGGCCATAGATTTAAGTGGGGGGGGGGGGCATATTTATTTATTTGAAGGTTTTTTGATTTGTTTTTTTTAGTAGAGATGAAAATAATTACACAGAGGCCATTTATTAGCTGAGAAACTTTAATACACCTTTTTGTTTTCATTTTGTAATGAATATTTTATCACAAATAACACCAAATATATGTATATTTGGTACGTTTTGTCATTATTAGTGCATTATAGTTACACATCATAGTGAGGCTCATTTTGACCTTCATAAATGAATGCAGTTTGTTTCATTTCAGTCCCTAGTACTTTCCCTCCACTCTTCCCTCCCCCTATCCTCCTGCTCCTCTTTTAATACTCTACTAGTCTTCCATTGATTGATGGATGGATTTAATAGGTGTATTATGGTTACATATAAAAGTGGAATTCATTTTGATATTTTCATAGAAGCATGTAGCATAATTTGGTCATTTTTATTGTACGGTGTCTCGCTTTCCCTATTCCTCCTCCTTCCCCCTTGATTCTCTTCCTCTACTTTACTGTTCTCTTTTCTATTTTCATGGCAGTTTTCTTTTTTATTCCTCATTTCTCTCTAGTTTTCACACGTGAGAGAAAATATCCAACCATTGACTTTATGAGTCTGCCTGTTTTCACCTAGCTTGATGTTCTCCAGTTCAATCCATTTACCTACAAATAACATAATTTCATTCTTCTTTACAGCTGAATAGAATTTCATTGTGTATATAAACCACGTTTTCTTTTTCCATTCTTGATGGGCAACTAGACTAGTTCCCTAAGTTAAAGATTATGAATTTCACTTGTGGAAACATTGAAATGCAGGTATAGCTATAGTATACTGTTTTCAGCCTGTGGATAAATACCAAGGAGTAGGATGGGTTAGTTGCATGGTGGCTCCATTCCTAATCTTAAGGAATCTCCATAATTCTTTCCAAAATGGTTGCACAAATTTGCAGTCCCACCAAAAATGTGTGAGTTTTTCTTTCTCTCCACATCTTTGGCAACATTTATTATTATTGTATTCTTGATCTTTGCCATTCTGAGTTGTATGAGATGAAATTTCATTTGCATTTCCCTTATTACTAAGGATGTTGAACACTTTTTTTTTTTACATATTTGTTGACAAGTTGCATTTCTTTTTCTTTTCTTTCTTTTTTTTTTTTTTTTTGAGAAATGTCTATTTAATTCATTTGCCCATTAATTGATTGGGTTATTTGTTTGTTTTTTTTCAGGGTTGAATATTTTTCAATTTTTTTATATATTCTGGATATTAATCCTCTGTTGAAAGAGTAGATGGTAAAATTTTTTCTCAACATTTTGTAGGCTTTCTTTTCACATTTTTAATTATTTTTTCATCCAAAATTTATATAATAGTTGCTAACTACCAGGCTTTATTCTGAACACTTTTACAAATATTACCTATTATTACCCAAAGGTAAACTAAAACATGGAAATTTTAAGTGACTGGCCGAAGGTCACACAGTAAACATAGCTAAGATCTGAATCTAATGCAGAGTACTTAGGGCTAGGATATTAGGATTAAAATTCTACTTTGACACCCAGTCCCATGTGTCTATCAGGGCAAACTTCTTAATCTTTTCTGGACATCAACTTTATCATTTATAGAACAGAAATAGCAACACCCTTATAATAATGTTATTTTTGTGTGTAAAATATATTTATTCCAGTGACTTTCATGCATATACTCTCATTTGAAGCATAGGTTTAAGATTTGTTTGGCAAAGAAGATAGTTACTATCACCACCACCTTACATAGACTTGATGTGAGGGTTTGTCTTCTTGGTTGTCACTGTAGTGCCTTTATGGCTCCCTTTCCTATTTCCTAATATTTTCTCCTAACTTGGTGCCCTCTTTTTGCCATTTTCCCTTTTATGGATACAGCTGTGATAACCTTTTTCCTGCTATGAACACCAGGACTTCAAATTTACCCTTTTGCGAATTCTTCTCAATTTAGAGGTCATTTTGTCAATGGTCCTAATACTTAATTGATCAAAGTAATAGAAATAAAGGTGTGAGCATCCTGAATCTTTTTATGCTTTTATACTTTTAAAGAGAAGGAATTCCAAATCAAAGAAAGGACATAAGAAACGGGGGGTATTTGAGCAAGGGATCTTATTTGTATTTAATAACAAATTTAAAAGCAGTTGCACTATTCAAAAATTCACTCCTATCTCCAATTAGTATCCATTAGTGTCTTAAAAATAATGAAAAAGGGCTGTGTATGAAGCTGAATATTCTGGCAATTAAATTTCATCTATCAGTTATAATTCTATTGAGGAGGTCCTCTGAAGATTTTTGACAAATAATTTTGAGCAATATAGTTCAGGATTTTTTAAAATATCCTTTTGAGTTTATTTTTTTTGCTTCTAAAACTGAATATATTAAAAACCAAAATTCTGCATTTGCCTTTGTAGAATTAAGTAATCTTAAATCACAATTATGAATACTGTTTAAGGAATTCATTTCTCCAAAAGAAAGATATGATTCTAGATATTATGGGTTAATTGGGGAAAAACACATAAATATATGAATATTTATAAATATCACACTGTAGCTTGAAAATAGTAAAAAAAAAAAAAAAACCAAGAGCATGTTTAATTGCATATGTGTTTATGGAAAACAAATACACAAAATGATGAAATTTGATGCATTTATCCTCACTTACACTTATAAATCTATGGAAATATTTTCAGTGTTATCTTTCCTATCATTTCATTAAGTTATCAGGAATATTGATGATAAAATTCATTTTATATTACAACAAAATGAAAGATAGCACTGAACAAATAAAGTATATTCAGAAATGGAGCCAGAGGAAGGATGAATGAAAATTCATGTCTGATGTACTTTTTAAGTTGATGTCTGGTGTGCTTTTTTTACATAAATATATTTTTTATTTAAAGGTGCATATATTTTAAGTATGAGTTTCTGTCTTTATCAGTAGATAAGAATATCAATATATAGGTATAATGATATTTAATTTATTGTCCTTTTGTGGATTAGCTTCATTCAATGTATAATTAATTTGTGAGTATTTATCAATAATATCTTTAAGACTGCTGCCTTTACTATTTTTCTTCATAAAATGTAAAACTAGTTGCATAATAGTATTTCTTTATATTAATATATAAAATATATTAATATAAATATATTATATTAATATAAATATATAATATATTTTGATTAATAGTAATGTGAATAGGTATTTTCTAGGTTTTTTGAAACAACAAATCAAGGATTGATATTTAAATTTAATTGTTCTGACAGTCCAAAGCATATAACAGTCATTGTATTCTTTGGGGTTTGTTCTGAATAGTGGTGTTCATAGTGATAGTTCCTTTCAGGCTATTCAATTTCACAACACTGAAACCTCCAATAGTCACAGTGGTGGAAGCACTGTTATCTTCGGTTTATAACACAATTGTAGTTAGTGTCCTAGGCAGAAACTCAGCTTAGTAGATTTAAGAAAGGTTCTCAATAGCATACACTGAGGCAAACAAGATTAACCATAAATTATTCCTTTCTGTATCCTCCATTTTGGTCCCAGAGTTGACAGTCATTTCTTTTTCTTTAAAGTACTGGATTATAAATATTTTTCGTAGGTAGGATACAGAGATCTGTCCCAATTACTGAACTCCATTATTCTATCATGAAAGCAGCCATTGCCAATACTTAAAAGATGTTTGGCTGTGTGACATTAAAACTTCATTTATTGACACTTAAATTTGTCATGAAATATTATTATTTAGTCTTTTCAACCATTTCAAATTTTATAATCATTTTTAGCTCATATAGTCTGCAAAAAACTAGTGGTCATTTGAATGTGTCCACTGACCTTAGTTTGTCTTCCTTTGCCATGGATGAAGAGCTTCTCAAAGGCAGGGAGAGGTATCCTTTTTATTTTAATATTCTCCAGATCCTCAACAAATGCATAGGAAAAATTATCTGAAAGTCTTTATTTACAAATTTAGGGTTGATTTTGTTTTTTAATAATGACAACATAGCCAATTAAAATCTTATTTCTAGGTTAAGGAAAAAGGAATGCATATATATAAATAAAAACCGTAATTTGATTAAAATAAAGCATACACACCTCTAAACAGCTTCCGATAAATTCATCTGTTCTAAATGTATAATATAATACTTTTAAAAAATTCACTGGGTTGTGTAGCTATTACCATAATTTAGCCTTTGAGTATTTCCACCATCCCTGAAAAATTCTTTGTGTCAATTTGCTGTCAATCTCTGTTTATATGTATTTTAAATCAATGAATTAATAAAAGCTTCTATTTTGAGCATCAAGAATTCAGAAGCAAATTTGGTCTATATGTAGTTATGTGCAAACCTTTGTGTTCCAAGAATACAAAAATTATTTTAAAACACTTTAAAATTATTAACTCATGTAGTTTTCATCCAGTGTAATGTGATATTTCTCTTATAATCTATGTTACTTCTAATTTTCCCTAGTTTGCTCACACCATAGTGCAAGAACAGGACTTAAAATAAAAGCACCATAGGCTCCAGAGTCCATAGTCTTAATCAGGAAGAGATGTTTACAAGCCTTTGATGATACTCAGAGGGATAATGAAAGTTCTTTTCTAAGGGGCAATTATAAATTAACTTTTGACTCACAATTTTAGGCAAGTAATAATTTTCATCAAAATTCTAACTTCTATTCCTCTTTAATCATGACTAAAACAGAATTGTTTGAGAGTATACATTAGAGAGCATACATCCACTGGAACTTAGGTATATGATTTCAAGTAGTAAAGAGGAGGTAATTATTCTGCCACTTAGGACATGTGTAACTTTAACCTTCCTACTGTTATGAAAACCACTGACTGGTGTCCATCTCTCCAGTGGATACCTTTTGAAAAGCATTGTTGATGGGGGGAAAATGTAAGAATAGGACTAATTTTGCATATTCTGAAGTGTTTATTTTAGAGATTTACTTACATAAGAAACAGCCTGTTTGTTTTTGTCAGTACATAAAGTGTTCTGTTTAAAATTAGTTTATAATCCCAATTGTATGCTGCTTACTTTAAAATTAAACACACACACACACACACACACACACACACACGCATACATAAGGAGTATTATTAGTAATAAGCAATCACCAATAGTTGTGTGTTCAATTTTAACTGTAGGAATCCCACATGCATTTTTATCCTTGAAGAAAGTGTTAAGTGATTCTTTTTTGCATTTTAATTATTTTGCATGACATAATTATAGATATTTACATATACGGATACATTTTCTCTTCTTTGTCCTTCTAATTACAGAAAATAAAAATTCATGTGAAACAAACTGGGCTTTATTTTATTTTGAAGTTTACTTTTAAAAATAAGCAAATCATTATTTTTTTCTGGCTCTTTCTTTCAGAAAAAAGTAATGTCTTGTAAGGTGAAGTTAATGGTCAGAAAGATCCTGTCATCTGCTTTATAGATTACACATAGGTTGTGTCCAGGAACCTCATCTCACCCATGACTCCTGAATGCCTATAGAGGTCTTCTGGTACTTTCTGTTACTGCATTGCTTTTAGGCCTGAACCTGCTGTGCTTGCATCCTTCTTCTTGAGTTATTTAACCCAGTGGTTAGCTACATTGTTCCTGTCTTGTTACCAGTTTTGCCCATAGAAGAGAGGCGTCCAGAAGGCCTGAAGTTACCAGATTGTTTTTTTTTCTTTAATATATTGTATTTTATATTATATTAAGCTATATTATATCCAATTCTTCTTGATATTCTTCCTTGACTAGGAAGCAGGGAGCCTAAAAATAAATAGAAGTATTACATTGATTAAAACTATGGTTTGACTGTCTGTACTTTCCACTCTTGTCTCCATTTGTTAGGGGCAACGTTGAGCAAGTTATCTAATTTTTTATGCTGCAGTTTCCTCATCTGTTTAACAGGGCCTAACAGGAGTCTTTTCAAAGGCTTTGTTACTCATTTAAGAACTTGAGTTACCAAGTGCTTTATACAGAATAAGTAGTAATGAATGAAACTATGCATACTATTTTTATCTTGAGCACTTAGCAAAAAACAACAACAACAAAAAAAAAACTCCTTAAACTTTCACACTACCTGTGTTGTATGTCCTGTTGAATCAAGTCAAATATTTTGATGACCACTGGTTTAGGTTCTGGCTACATATTGAAAACAGTGTAATAATATCTTAGACTTGGAAATTATCGCAGAGTGTGTTTTGCCAACTTTTCAAAGTATTTCTTTTATAAAATCCTTTGTTGAGTTTCCCACACTGAATTAACAGATCATTAGTCCAGAGAAAATGTGTTTTTTAAAGCTTCAGATATTAAACTGTTGATATTGGAAGAATAAATCATTATTAATGAAGGAGGCTGAAATCCAATAGCATAATGACTACTTTTTAAAAAAGGTTTCTCAGCACTGCAGGCCTGAGAAAGCCTTTCATGGTTTAGAGAACTTTGTGTATAGTCTTATACTTTTGAAATAGGAAACAACATATGCTCAATAAATATTCAGAGATTCCCTGTAATGAAGTATTTTATAAAGCCTGTTGGACCAGAGTATTTTTTTTATAATACTTGTTATGGGTTGTATCTGAAATGATCCATCAAAAGCTCATGTGTGGAAGGCATGAACCCCAGTGCAAAAAGGTTTAGGGGTAGGGGTTTTATATTATGATTGATTGAATCATGAAGACCTTGACCTCATGTGGATTAATCCACTTTATGGATTAATCATTTGGTTTTATTAGGAGGTGGTTCAAACAAAACTAAGGCAGGTTGAACATGGCTGAAGGAAGTAGGTAACTGGGGGATAGATCCTGGGAATTCTGTCTATCCCCCAGCTTCTGTTTGACATATCCTGAGCTACTTACCTTTGTCTCATCCTTCTACCATGATGTCCTGCCTCACAACTGGCCCAGAGCAATGGAGTTGGCTGACCATGTACTGACCCCTCTAAATCCATGAACCAAAATATGCTTTTCCTTCCTTAAATTGTTCTTGTTAGGTGTTTGGTCACAACTGTGAAAGTCTGACTCACATAATACTAATTGATATCTATTTTGAGAAGTTATGTCTGGAAAAGTAAGTCAGTGGAAGAAAGGGAAGTTCATTCCATCGTGAAGTAGTTCTTACCAAGATATTCTGTATTTTGAAATAAAACATATCATATAACTTCTAAATTGTCATGCTAGTTTTGTTGTTGGGGTCAATAGGAGAAACTGCTTTGAATATAAATACTATATATTGATATTTAAGTACTAAATTTATCATTTAATAGGGAAGCTTCCTCAGGTCCTCATTTCTAAACTTAAGCAAATCCTTTGTATTCACAACCAAATGCAGTATTCCATATGTGGTGTGACAATATCCAAGAACAGTCAGTAGGAGATTGTTTTCTTAGTTCTGGAAAAGATTAGTGCTGTTACTTCATTCTAATAAAAATTTATATTATTCTGTTTATTTACATTAGAAAGGAGACTATATGTCTAGGTTTTGTATGTAATTAATATTAAGGCCCAATTTTGCTAGTATTATACTGTGCTTCCATTTTTGAGACCATGTGTGGAATTTTTACATCTATCCATGTAAGGGTCAGTTTGTGATGGCTGTGTTCATTATTAAATTGTCAGGAGAATTTCAATTCTAATTCTGGTATCCTATAAGAAAACTATCTTTCAGAACTTTTCGCTGATCAGATCCATAGTATCCATTATGTTGGACTGGAAACATTAATCAGCATTATTTGTGCACAGTTGCTAAAATAACATTGAAATATGATACTTTTTAGTTTAGTTCATTTTTAATGAATGTAAGAGGAAAATACGTGGGATACTTTGTTTCTCGTACTATAGCAACATCATAAACCTCTGTACCAATTTAAAAACTGAGGTAGGAGGATTACAACTCCAGGCCAGTCTGGGCAGCTTAGACCCTGTCTCAAAATTTAAAAAGAGCTGAGGATGTAAATCAGTGGTAGGCACTTGTTTAGTACATATGAGGCCCTGGGTTCCATCACCAGAATTCAAAAAAAGGAGAAGTGAGAGGAGAGATGGGTAGAGGTGTAGAGGAGGGAGGGGGAAAGAGGAGGTGAAGAAGAAATACAAAACAAACAAGCATAAAAATTAAGATTATTTGTGTTGCAAGATTTTAGTGACTCTGTATTGTTGTTTTAGTTTCTGTGGGTTTAAAAAGTAATTACCTACAAAAAACATTGTTAAGTTTCTTGAAATTTGGTAAGCATCTATATGAAAATTAGTTTGATGTGAATATCTCTTCCCACCTCTCATGAATGACTTGATTGTTGAATGCTACTAATTTTTATTTATGTTTGTTTTATTTTTAAGTTGTGACCATATCCTTGGAGACTTGAATTAATTTGCAATGGCTAGTTAGAGGCTTTGTTATTAATTTCCACAAATTTGATCAGGGAGAATAAAATACTTAAAATATTTGTTCAGTTATTTGCTATTTTATGTTCTTTCAATTTGTTAGAGAAATGCAAGTGAAAATAGAATTTTAAAATTTGGGGCTTTTTTCTATACTATATTAGTATTACGTCATCTTCCTTGAAGCACTGTTCTTGTTCTAGAAATAGGTTTTAAGGCCTCGGGTTTGCTCTTTATAGACCTTTTCAGAAAGCTTAGTTCATTCTGGCCATTAGTTTTCTTGCAGCTACCCTTAAATAATTGTGCTACTCTGTTTTCCCTTATGGATCCTTCTTATCTTATTTTTAAAGTATGCTCATAAACCCTTATATAGTTTCACTGAAAGCCCTGTGGTTTAACTTTTCTATTAACTTTGTACAAGTAAGAATTATATTTCCTGTCTGGGGTTTTCTAATTATAGAACCATTCATCTTTCCTGTAGTTTTTATTTTAAATAAGATTTCCTAATATGTAGGGCATTGACATTTATTTTTACAATTAAAAACATTCTAAATGATATACATGTTCATTTCAAATTCCCATATGTTTATGTCAAAAATTGCTTGATGTTTGTTGGTGCAAATAGTGTGGAAACTCTCAGACCTACTCATTTATTCTTTTACTAAAACTGTTGAAAATTCCAGCCACGTGATTAATGAAATTCCAGGATTTTCACAAATTAATAGGGTACTTCTAAAAAGAAGTCCCAATATTTTCTTCCCCCTGATTGATTTCTTTATAATCTGTTCAATATCAGGAATAGAATCCTTCACATTTTAAAAATCTGTCTCTACTGTTTGTGCATTTAGCATTTTCCAAATCCCCTATAGTTTGTTATCAGTCTTGACTTAGAAAATTCCTTTTCTTACTCCATTCAGGATTTAAAATTAAGTAATATTACAACCCTATGGCTAAGAAGAAACTTTTGAGATTCCTTTTTGATATTTTCTTGACTTGTAGAAGTGTGATGTTCTGCACTGAGCTCGTCTCTGACTCTCCAGATCTCCTTACCATATGGCATGCTTAATATTCCAGTGCATTATTAGACAACAGGTTGCCCTTGCCACAATGACTGGGTTAGCTCTGATAATTGCTGTGCGAATATATAAATCAGTTAATCTAACACAGTATGAAGTATAACAATGGAGGTATGATTAAGCAAGCCACCAAAAAAATCATACTTTTTATTTCTAAAAGCAAAAGGGTAAAAAGTAAAAACAAGAGTACAGATTTACTACTAAGACAGTACTATGCTAGGTTCGATGTTTAAAAATCGAAACAATTGGTACTATAGAATTAACGTCTACATCCACAGCTTTTCTCCATCCCAATTCCCTATATCACCACCTTTGCCTTCAGTATCAACTAAATGCTTGTAAGTTAATATTGCTTTGTTACATATGAAGAGGCATTTTAGCACTGTGATTTTTTTTATCCATTCAAATGTTCAATGTATGTCTGACTTTATGACTCAGTGATATTAATTCTCATCTCTAGGGTCCACTGTGATCTCAAGTTCACTGAGTAGCTTGGATGCTTGTGATGCAGAACACTTTGAGTAGCCTTTATATAACCTACTTGGCATAGCTGAATATGTATGTTTCAAATTCCCTTCTCGGTACCCAGGATTATTAAGACTTAGTTATGCCACAATAACTTCATGCTAAAGCAATTGACACCAGCCTTTCTAAAATAGGACTCAGCTCTTTCCTTTCTACTGAATCATGGAGGGAAGCCTTACCTCAACTTTAGTTTTTTCTGCTAACTTCACCTAAATCTTTATTCTGTTTTTTTTTTTTTTTTTCCCTCAGTATATCCAACAGAAGTGATTACCATTTCAAATATAGTGGACCAAAAATCATACACATTTGAGGAAAATACCTACAGAAGGGAATCATTAATATCTTGATTTTTACAGAAAAACTCTGAGAATAAATTATTATGTTTTAATCTACCTTTTCTCTCAAGATAATTTTCACTTATATTGGGAAAACAGTTTTACTTGGCAAGGTAGCACATTTACATATATATATATGCTCTTAAATTTAAATTTGAATAGCTGAAAGGAGATTGAAGCCAGCTTCAAAGAAGGACTAAGAATATTGGCTTTATCACCTGGCAAACTTCAGTCTGAGTACTTAAACCAAGGTGATATAGGGACAGTTAACTTTCCTTATATTCAATGCAGAGGTAATTATTCCTTTAGGACTAAAAACAATAAATTTTCACTAACCTCCACTTGTAATTTATTTCTTCAGTCTTAGCTTATCTCAATAAATTCGATGAAAGAAAGAAGGGACAATTTTTTATTTTAAATTGTAAAACAAAATCTATTCTCAGAGGCAAATCCAGCTTATAGGAGTTGTTGACAAGATTATGTGATACAATGTTTGTGCAGCATAAAGCAAAATGTCTGCTGTTTAAGTATTTCATCACCCCATCACTTATACTCATTGAGGATGTGCATTTTATGCATAGGTGTACCAAAACTGACCTTGTTAGGACATTAGAATATTGTCATTTAATTTTTGATGGAGAAAAGAGAAGTCTCTTAAGTTCACTTTTATTTAAGTGTATGTGTCTGACTCTTAGGGGCATGAACTTAGGGTAATATGATGTCAGCTGTAGTAATACACCATCATATGCAAACATACACATAATTTGGAACTTTGATAGTATGTCATGAACCAACTGTATCTATGATAACAAGTGCCAAATTATTTCTTCAATTAAAAATGAAGACAAAGGGGCTCTAAGGTTGCCCTGATGATGTGGTAGAAAATAATCTAGAAATGCAGTATAATTCCTAAGTTTGCCCCTTCTTTCACCTCCTCAAAATGCAAGGCCTTGATATAGACTCCTTTCTATTGAAGTGAACATGATGATATTTGTCACCCAGAATGGTTGGGAGGATTGAGTGGCATCTTGCAACTGTAATGTGCAGACTGTAAACTTATTATGGTTAGGGACAGTGTTAGAAAATGAGTTTCTATTTTTATTTTTCCTGACATAGTTTGATTCAGGAATGTACAGCCTAATTCCTATTATAGGAGACCAAATAAAAGAAGTTTCTCTCCTCTCCCACCATTCCACCATTTCCTCTTGGGTGTATTAGCTCATTACATCATGTTAAGAGATAAAATAACCCATGCCATAAGCAAGTTTAACAAATGTTTGAAACTTCAGCAGGCTATATGCAGTACTTTTTTCCACATTTAATTTCTTCAAAACTACCTGAAAGTTTCTGATAATTCAAAATAGATTATATGGCACAAAGCACACTTCTCTAAGCACTCCTACCAGCTGTATCTGCTTCTGAGAATATACTACGTTTTTCAATTTAAAATGAGAAAATTGGTCCTTCCCTAACACATAGCATCTTTATTTTATTTTATTTTTTTTTTGAGATAAGCTGAGGTGGAAGTAATTTAAAAAAATGTTTACAACTTTAAAGTTCAAGTTTATTATTTTCTTACTTATTTTCCTAGGATACAATCATAGTGTTCTGTTCTTCCTTTGAATTTTACAATTCCTGAACTCTTCTCTCCTTCAGGGAAGATTTGTTTCTCCTATATCCATAAAAGTTTCTCCTGATACTTTGATATGAAGTTCCTTGCTGATTTTCTGCCTGCCTTTCTCTGCTTTTACTTCCCCTCCCTTCCCTTCAGTCATTTTTTTTCTTTCCTTTTTTATTCTTTTTTTTCTTCCTTTTCCTGTCTATTTGGAAGTATTGCACAACAGGCAGTTAGCTTCTAACAGTCCTATTAATGCTCTTGTTGTCTGCTTATGATTATTCAAGTGAAAATTAGTGATTAAACTAAGCACATTTGATTTCAGAAACAATGCGTGATTCAAGATTTCTTACTTCATTGGGGCTTATGAATACACGAAAGGGAAGCCTATCCTTAAAAAATTTAAAGGACTTTTGAAAATGATATTCTCCCATCTTTTAACCAATGAAAAGGCATCACATATCATATTTTTTTCATGAGATAATTAGTTATTTTAATCACCTTTTAAATATTAATTATCATAGAAGGTTGGCTACAACAGGTAGTCATGATTTCATTGCATTTCTGAAAAAAATGATGAAAAAAGTAATATATGCAATTTCTTTTTAATGCAGAACTATTCTAAGACCTTTAATTTCTGCTAAATGGGAATTAAAAGGAATCAGACTGTTGGGGTTAAGCTGAGTAGGACAATGTTTACCTAGCATACATGAAGCTTGAGGTAAAATCCCTGGCACTGCAATTAAATGAAATAAAGATAGTATACACTGTAGTTTTCCCCTTTAAAATACCAGTAGGAAGGACCAAACTAACCTGAACATGTCCTTTATAATGACGATGATGATAATGGCTATTACTTATTAATTTTTCATAATTAATAATATAAGCTCCTCACATTTTCAATAAGTGAAATAATGGATAGAGTAACTTAACTAAGCAGAGTTTTTAGTTTGGTAGAATTTACTCAGGTAGTTTGACTTCAAGACACTATCAAATTGGCCTTTATGCAAGTCTTTTTATTTTTTTAAGAAGTTTGTTTTTCCACAATAATTTTATTATATTTAATTATTCTTATGTGATGCTGAGATTGAACCCCGGGCCTCACGTGTGCTAAGCAAGCACTCTACCACTCACTGATACAGCCCCAGCCCTCCAAGTCTTTCTTAGTTTCCAAGCTGATTTTCAATATCATATTACAAACCAGTTTTTTTAAATTTTATTTATTTATTTATTTTTAATTTTTTATTGTTGGTTCAAAACATTACATAGTTCTTGACATATCATATTTCACACTTTGATTCAAGTGGGTTATGAACTCCCATTTTTACCCCATATACAGATTGCAGAATCACATCAGTTACACATCCATTGATTTACATATTGCCATACTAGTGTCTGACAAACCAGTTTACATGTACTTTTTAAAAAATGCCTTTGTTTCAAAGTAAACAAAGGATCTGAGAACATTGAATAATACTTTTACATATAATGATTATTCACACATTAAAATAATAATTATAAACATAGAAGGGAAATCAAGAGAGTAGAGAAGCAGATCATAGGAGACCAGGAGGGAGAGTAAGGGAAGGTAAACGGGAATGAGATGGCTCAGACTATGTTATGTGCATGTACAAATTGGCATAATAAATCCCACTATTATGTATAATTATAATGCACCAATAAAAACAAATAAATAAAGCAAAATCTGTAAAACTTCCTAGTGAAACTTTTTCTCTACCTGGGAGAACTTAAGTGGCATTCTAACCTAATACAGTATATGGAAACAGTTTAGTAAAACTTCATTTCGCAGCCACATCAATGTTTATAGCAGCACGATTTACAATAGCTAGACTGTGGAGCCAAACTAGATGCCCTTCAATGGATGAATGGATAAAAAAAATGTGGCATATATACACAATGGAATATTACTCAGCATTAAAAAATAATAAGATCATGGCATTTGCAGGGAAATGGATGGCATTAGAGCAGATTATGCTAAGTGAAGTTAGCTAATCCCCCCCAAAACAAATGCCGAATGTCTTCTCTGATATAAGGGGGGTGAGACTCAAAATGGGGAAGAGAGGAAGAGCATGGAAAGAAGATTACCTCTACATATAGAAGAGGGGTGGGAGAGAAAGGGAGGGAGAAAGGGAATTGCATGGAAGGTGGAAGGAGACCCTCATTTTTATACAAAATACATGTATGAAGATATTAGGTAAAAAAAAAGAATAGCATTACCCTAGATTTTTTTCCACAATAATTTTATTATATTTAATTATTTTTATGTGATGGGAGGGAAGGGGAGGGTTTGGGGAGATAAGAAGGATAGTAGAATGAAGCAGACATTATTATTACTGTGTGTATATATGTGATTGCATGACCAATATGATTCTGCAACCTGTATATTCAGAAAAATGAGATATTCTATCCCACCTGATTCAAATGTATGATATGTCAAGGTCATTGTACTGTTATGTGTAATTAATTAAAACAAATAAAAATAAATAAATAAATTCACACATTTTAAGGATACAGAAAAAACAAAGAAGTGCTACACGATGAAAAAAAAATAGGTGAATGTTCCCACTTGTAGTCTGTAGCATACTTCTTGTTTAAATTTATGATCTGCCTTAACAATATTTGAAAGAATTATGTGTGCTTGATGCATTTGTTGTGTTTTGGATCCGTTTCTGGATACTTCCTCTACTGTTAATGGTGACTTACAAACTCCAAACTAACGTTGCTAAATTTTTACTCTCTTTTGTTATTTTCTTATATCTACCATGTCTGAGTCTCTTTCAGGATACATCTTTATGAGCTAGCCTTCCTCACTCACCCATCATAAGACCCATTGGACCTCAGCAGGAGCTTGAAGATCCAGTCAGTTTCCTCATCCCTGTGTTCCCCTCTTCTGTAATAATCATATCTTTTTGCTGTTTTAAATTTTTGCTGTTCCCCTAGCCATGTGATTATTATTCATTCTCTTCTTTCCTTTTCAATATTCTATCCATTTTGCAACAGATTCAGTTCTTCACCTTGCATTGCCAGTTGCCCCAAATCACAATGACCTCTATTTCTTGAATTTCTATATTATAATATTCAGTTCTGAAATATAGGTGATATTGCACTATCTCTATATTTAGGGATCATAATTCTTTCCCCCACCAACATATAAATTTATTAGGTTGGGCATAATATAATTTACTAGTTTATTTGCAGCATTTTCTCACAGATTTTCAATTAATTTTCTTTGTTGACAAGAAGAGAGGTGCAGGTCAAGGACATGTACTTCCACTCTTAGCCACCTTCAGAGGATGGTAGAAATTGTATGAAGTCATTTTAGTCTTATGTGTCTGGGTCAGCAGCTTACAATATGTCTGAGATAACAGCTTGGCTTAAGCTTATTTGTGATAGAAGAAAATTAAAATCCTCCCTTCGTAGAACGAAAAAAGCAGCAGTATTTTTGTGCAGATTGGTGTTTTTGAAGTGTTACTTTGTACTTATGATTAAATGAATTTACAATCAAATTTTCAGAACCTAACCTATTTCTAAAAATTACTCTATGTCCCCCAAAAGTAAAACTTCCAGTAATAGTTGCTTACTCTCCTTTATGGATAAAGCTTCTTGCTAGTTCAAGCTAATGTATAATTTATTAATGAATATTTTTCCATAAAACTGTTTGGTCAATCTTACAAATATTGTAGATTACTGTGCATGTCAAATATCAATGGAATATATATTATAGTGTGCAAAAACATCATATTTCTACTATTTGTTTCTTTACTGTAGTGAGAGACACTATCCTTCTCAATCAGTTTGTTTTTCCATTTTGGTTAGTCTACTTAGTCAAGAGATGAGTTGACTTCTAGTGGATGACATTATGGAAGTTCTGCCTAGATGAAAACATGATATAAATCATGGCTGATGAAAATACATTATAATTTGTGGTTTCTGAACTTAATAGCTTCACATTTATTTTTAAATAACTCTATTATAGTGCACCTTTTGGATAGTATTGGGTATATTATTGCACTTGCCCATTTAAAAATGTATATTACTATAAGTCTCGTTGACTGACATTGTGTAGAGAGCAATTTAGAAATGAAATGCACAGGAAGCAAATAATGTCCTGCATGTTCTGGGAGCATTTGTCTCAGTGAAAATGCTGTGCACTTCATATCCATATGGTCCTCTCCCTTGAAGTGTCTTTATTCTTTTAGTCGCACATGCTATAATATAACCCAGGGACATTTAACAGATAAACTCTTAGTTGAATAATTTCTCCAAGTCTTTTATACTTTATTCATTCATTAACTGAACGTAGAGATAAATATAAGTTCAAGTTAGAGCAGTGAAAGGAAAGAACAGACCAGGAGAACATAATTTAAATTGATTAGGTCAATCCCTATAGTTTTCACAGTCAGCAGCCATCACTCATCCTAACCCAAGCTCTTTGGCATTATGATCAATAATAAACTCGGTTGCTAAGGACACTTTATGCTTCTCTATCAGTTTGTTATTTTCCAGTTGGGATTGTGTTCTTAGTCAATAAATCTGTTGGCTAAAATTTTTAATAAACATGTAATGCTTTCATAATTATAAGTAGTATTTTATAAAGATATTTGGATTATTTTTTGTACTTTGTGCTTCAGTGTGGTCTACCTGTCTGACTCATAAAAACAAAAGTGAAAGGGGCTGGAGGAGTATTATCTTAAATATTTGAGTAGCAGGCTTTTATAGAAATTATCTAATCAGTATAGAAGTTTTGTAGCTGAAAATTTAATTAGATAAACCTATTATGTGGATTATAGTGCTGTCACATATAATTTTAATTACTTATTTATTACAACCATTAATCATACTAGTGTAATTATTTTATATAGCATTGAAGTGTGGAGATAACAAATAGTATTAATATTTGAGTCATGGATCTATGAGGGCCATTTAAAACTACAAACATAAAATTTTCTATGTCAGATGTTTTGATGTGATTTATGGGCTTGTAACTGTATTTTTTACACTCACTGCAATCATGATTTTGTGACCAATTTTGGTCTCCAAATCACAGTGATAATAGGACTGCTAATTAATGTAGTCATTAAATATATCAAATTATAGCCTGTATTTTTCCACAAGTGCCATAAGATGATTTCATGATTATAGATATTATTTAACCATTATTAACTTTAAAATATAGATTTTTAATTAGACAGCTAGAAATTTGCTGTTTTGCCTTTCATATAAGTAAGCTAAGCTTCTAAGTAAGTTATAAAAGCTTTGAAGATGACTGATTGTTTTAATAATAATAGCGCTCCACTGAGAACCATGTGTGAGCTAATCACTGTCCCATGTGTTTCACATACATCACAAATCTTCCTGGTATCTTTGCAATGTATTGTCTTCTTTTATTAAAATGTGCATTTAAAGTCACAAATGTATTAGTATAAATTGCAAAACATACTTAAAATCATAGATGTATGTACAGTGAATGGTGAAAGCCTGCTGAGCTCACTTGTAATGGAGAAAGATGACCAGCACCAAGCAAAACCCAGGAGGAAGTGGAAGTGTGTAAGAGGTCAATGGATCCCTGTGGGACTATGTGTTCCTCACTGAAGAGCTGTCAGTTGAAGCAGGTGTGAAATTCTAATTATGGACAAATGTACATGCATATTCTGTACCTCTGGTTATAATCCTGGAAGATGAAGCTCTATGCCGCCACTCTGTGCAGCCATTGGCTTCTTTTGTTTTCCACATTTGGGATGTTTTCAGGGCAGTATAGTGGAAGTTTTATCTTCGCAAGTTCTCTTCATAACCATTTTAACTTAAGCAGACTTCCTGTCTTCTGAATAATTTTTTCTATAATCCTTAAATATGTCTTTTTTGTGTGTCTGTCATTTGTTTTCCCTCATAGTTCTCTTGATCTTTACTAATCCATAAAGCATTTGCTTTTTTTTGAATGTGTATTTGTTTGTATATTTATCTTTGGGAATGCCACATTGCTGAGAGCTGTTCCTCAATACTGTTAAATTGGTTCCAATATTTTGTTTATTTACTTGCAGTCTAGTTTGATCATTTCAAGTTTTGTCGTTCAGCTTTTTTTAGGGCAGGTATAGAGTATTCTTTAGCTGTGGCCTTTCTAGGTTCTCTACTGAATGCCCAGCATGTTTAATAAAGCCTTTCTACTTTGACTGGAAGGAACTCTAATATCTAGTAGCCTTGAATAAGCTCAAGGAATTGTTCTATTCCCAGGTCTCCAGTAATTCTTTCTCTGGAGGATCTTTTGTGGAGCTCTAACATTTTATCCAATATAGGCTCAATTTAATATTATGTCAAAGATTCAACAGCTGGTGGACTGCTATCTAAATTTCTTGAACTCTATGGTATTGCTCCTTTTTCTTTGGAACCTTGTCTCAGAAATTCTAGCACCTTAGTAGGCCCAAACTCAGTCTTTGTCTCTTCAGCTAATCCAGAGCAAGAATTATATGGGCATTCCCCACAACAGAATAACACCAGGAATAAAGTTTGAATGATAATGTGGATCATCTTTTTGTTATTCCTTCTCAGGCATTACTGTCATTAATACATGTAATCTGTTGTCTGAAAATAACTTTCATAAATGTTTGCCCATTTATATTTATTTACAATGGTGGGGAACCATTCATTATCAGATACTCTTCCATGAAATCAAAATTTATTATTCCCTTTACTTATTTTTTAAATCATATAACCACAACTATAGATTTTTAAAAATCATAGTTTCAGTTTCATTTCTGTAGTTCTTTTTTATTGATTTTATTATTTTTTTAAATCACAACAGTGGAATGCATTACAATTCTTATTACACACACAGAGCACAATTTTTCGTATCTCTGTATATAAAGTATGTTCATGCAACTTTATGCCTTTATACATGTCCTTTTTTTGCATTACAATTCTTAATATACATATATACCACAATTTTTCATATCTCTGTTTGTCAGGGTTTCTTTTTCCATTTGTCATACCACAATCCACTTGTCTCTAACCCTCTTTCTTCTCCAATGTCCAGAATTTTTAGGCCTTTTCTGGGCTCTTAGATTAATGGTAGCAGAAGCTCTAAGATGTGTTGTATCAGAGAAGGCATCTGGGCTCTCAGCTGGTCCATCTGCTGAAACATTCTTAGGCCTTTTTTATCTGGTATCATATTAGGGAGAAAGCCACTAAGCCTTTTCCAGAGTTCATACTGGAGTATTGCCTTTCCTCACTGATTTTGATTCTTGTATAATGTGCTTTTGGCTAGCGGTCCGCTCTGTCCAGAGAAATTGCTTCATATTTAATCTGTTAATTGGGATGCTTTTTAAGTTTTAATTCATGAAAGAAAGAAATGGTCACCTCAGTTGCCTTTGGGCTGGATTTTAATAATTTTGAAGTTAGGTGATGTTTGGGCAATGAGTGGTGGGATGAAAGGCACAGTGACTAACTCTGCCCAAAGTCCTTCTATGCAAAGGTTAGTATTACAGATAAATTAAAATGCTGTGAGGAAAGTTTAGGTTTTGCCTTTTTTTTTACCTAGATAACTTTAGTTTAGTTGTAAATAATTCATTTGGTTGCAGTGTGCTTAATTTATTTTCTGGATAGTTTTCTGAAGTTTTTCATTCAGAGCCTCTTTTCCATGTTTACATTCAATAGTAAACAACCAGTAACCTACCCTTAAAACATATTGGGCCTTCATTGGCAAAATAACTTAATATAAGTATCAAAACAATGTAAGTATTTGTTTAAAATGGTTTCAGAACGGCTTATATAAAAGAGGCTGGGGATGTGGCTCAAGTAATTGAGTGTGCCTGAGTTCAATCCCTGGTACTCACCCTTACACCCCAAAGAAGAAAGAGGCATTTGATTTGAATGTTAAAGTAGAGTAAATCAAAACTCAAAACCCCAAACACATATACATATGTTTTATATAAATTTTAAATGTTTAATTTGAAAAAGTCTTAGGTTAAAATGAATTTATAGATATATGCACAAAATTGTTAAAAAACTTCATGAAGATCAATTCTGCATTAATAACACTTGCCAAAGATATATCAGTTAAGATGTATTGTATGTATTTTACCTTTGATAGATATTTGAAAAAAAAAATAATATAGAATTTCATAAACATGGCCATTGCATTACAATTTTATATATTATGAACTAGTCAACAATTAGGTCAAAAGATTAATTATAACTAAATGTAATATTCATCAAGTCTTGTGTTCTATTATAAATTCATTTTGTGCTATATTATGTATGAAAAATTTAAAAAAAAAACTTATATATTAAAAATTAGCCAAATGGCTCTATAATAATGAGATTTATTCTCAAGTAGTTAAAAATCCTGGGAAAGAATGATGATGATGATGATGATGATGAAGATGAAGTAGTAGTAATAGTAGTAGTGTACTGGGGATTGAACCCACAGGCATTTTACCACTGAATTACATCCCCTGCCCTTCTTAATTGTTCAAGTTTTGAGACAGTGTCTTCCTAAGTTGCTGAGGCTGCCTTAAACATTTTATCCTCCTTCCTCAGCCTCCAGAGTCACTGAGATTGCAGATGTTTGCCACCACATCTGGCAGTGAACATTTCTCAATATAACTAATATGTGGAAATTAAAGAAAATACTCTTAAAGGATAAAATGGTTAATTCTGATTTGGTGAGAGATGGATAGATGAGAGAATGATTAAAAAAATAGGTCACTAACTTTGAAAGATGGATATGAATTGCAGGGTGGCGATGGAAGAACCAAAAACTCTAGCATAGAATTAGTATAGTATATTAAGACTATATATCTGAGCTACTACAAACTTCATACTATAGTTAAAAATATTGATTTGAGGAGAAATTCTATGACTTTAAGTAATATTTATTATATTATATAACATAAAACTCAAAATATATAATATTATCATATCATTGCTTTGCTCTTTTAAAATATTCCTTCCCTTTTCAAAGACCTAGTCACAATTCAAAATTGTTATTTAAATGTTTTTATTGTTGTAAACCTCTTTTTTCACATTTGAAAATAATTTTAATTTTGTTAGTTCATCATTGTATCTTTTTTTATTGGTTGCTCAAAACATTACAATGATCTTGACATATCATATTTAACATGAGATAACTCTTCAACAAAATGGTGCAGCCATTATGAAGATTCCTTTAAAACTTGAAAATATAACTACCATGTAATCCAGCAATCCTACTTCTGTGTATTTATTCAGAAGATCTAACATGAGGTCTTTAAGAGATTCACAGTCTCACATTGATTGCAGCATTTGACTAATGATATTCACAGTATTGAAACAACCTAAATGTCCATTGATGGATAAGTGGATGCAGAAAATGTGGTATGGATTACTATTCAGCCTTAAGAACGAAGGAAATACTGCCATGCATGAGAACATGAATGACTCTTGAGAATAAACTAAGTGCCTTTTCTATTTTTATATCCTAATTAGCTACACAATTTTCTTTTATATGCCTCTATTAATATACCTTACTTTTTAAGGATCAAAGGTTAGTTTAAAATTATATTTTTTATTTTCAACTTCTTCAAGAAAACTTTCCTGGCCCATCTCATCTTTATTTTGTATCACTTTAGCTTGATATGTTTAATTTACTTTTGTTTTTTATTTACTTTTAATGTCTGTCCTACATGCTTGCTTGTATATTTTCATGGGTGACTGCTTTCTAATTTGTAGACATCTTTGTTACATTCAGGTTAAAAATGTCCTGAAGAACCTAAGTTGTTTTCTTGTTTTTTTTTTTTTTTGACCCAGGAGACTGTATCCTTGGTTCCACAAATATGATCACAGAAAACAACTTTATGAAAAGAATAAAATAGTAGGGTTTTCTCTTGATACTGTGGCAAAATGCTCTTTTAAAGCATTTGTAATTGTGCTGCAGGTACTAAACGAAAGCAGGAAAACAATTCCTTGGAAATATCTTTTGGTGCTTTGAAATAAATTAGTAAAAGATCAAAAGCACCCCAAAGCGCATACAGAAACCAAAGAAACTGGAAATGAAAACATTAAAAAAGTTTCAATGTCATCATTTCCTTAGAAGGGACTCTGAAAGACCAGCTAGCCACCACAATTGCATGGTATTTTTTTTTCTCCTTGTGATACAACATAAACAGTAAAGTTTGGGCCTTTAAAAAGACTAATTATTTACTTGTTTGTTTGTTTATATAGTAGTGGGGATTGAACTCAGAGGCCCTCTAACAAAATAGACCCCCCTTTTTTTTTAATTTTGAATCAGGGTCACACTACGTGGCTGAGGCAAGCCTCAAACTTGTAATCCTCCTAATAAGTCCCTGATATTACAGGTGTGCACCACTACAGTAGCTAAAAACTGTATTTTAAAGTATGCAGTAGGATTGTAAGCATTCTTAGGTTTGTTGCACAATTGGAATATCTAATTTCTTTCTAGAAATGCATAAAATATTATACATCAAATGGACATATTGATAGATTTAAAATTTATTAACTTTCAAGTATATTTTTAGGATTACACAAACATATTATTCTGAATGGTCTTTCCAGTGATTCAATTGCTATACCTCAATTTATTAAATGTATCATGAAGATGCATGTTTACTTCATTACTAACTTAGTATCTGTAAGCTATTTTGATATTGCCAATATGAAATACCAACATTTTTCTTCTTTACCTTCTTCTCTCTGTTTTAATTTACTTTAGTAAATAATATGTTCTCATTCTGGAATATTTTGTAGTCTGCTATACAGTATCTTAATATAATTTATGGAATATTTGGCAGAAGATATTTTCTATATTTGATTTTATTTCATAGAAATAATTTAGGTGAGTTGTAACCTATGAGTTAATTGTTGACAGCAATGAAAAAAAAAAACGTTTTACAGTAATAATTTTCATGCAACAGTTATTACTCCAGAAAAACTATTTCCACATTGATTCTAATTTACAGAAAGTGACATGAATGAAAGCCACACTCTGTATTTCTTCGAAAACCCAGAATATTTTGCTACACACAGTTCACAATCATAAAATTTCCAAATTTTGCTTTCACTTATTTTTCATTTATGTTTTCAATGGCTTATAAAAGTGACCAATACTAAGTACAGTGTACCAATAAAATATGGAAAAATTGACCAGTATTTGTTTTTGCCACTTTTTCAGCCAGATTTTTGCACATAAAATATTCATGATTTTAATTTTGAATAACTATAGATACAAAATTAACATTTTATCAGAGATAAAAATATATGCCTGATTTAGAGAGCCAAACTGAATTTTTATCTCTAGTATTTGTAAGGATGAGTGGAATTCAAATAAGTATATTATGGTTATCATTAACTTTTCTGTTCTCATTTAGGGGCATAATTAAAATTGCAGATAGTGTATGTTCTTATGTTGCTTTTTTGTGTGAATGGCAGGGAGGTACTTGGTATTGAACTTGAGAGCATTGGACCACTGAGTCACATCTCCAGCCCTATTTTGTATTTTTTTTAGAGTCACAGTCTCACTGAGTTGCTTGGTGCCTTGCTTTTGCTGAACCTGGCTTTGAACTTGTGATCCTCATCAGACTTCTGAGCCACTGGGATTATAGGCTGTGTCACTATGTCCAGCTTTATTTGTTTATTGTCTAATGGGAAAATACATGTTATTAGAGGAATTGCTTCCACATCCTGAACACACAAGGCAGAAATTAGATATTTTTTCAATTAAGAAGATGGGCAGAGAAACCAAACCATGGAACATGAACTAAGACTTATGCAATGATGACATTTATAGAAGAAATGGATTTCTGTGTTAGCTTAGATTTCTTGACAAGAAAGATTAGTCTTTCTTTATGAGTTTTCTTGTCAATGAATGACCTTAATACTAATTATTGTGTGGCTGCCATTTTTAACACCTAAGTGCTTGATAAATTGCCAGCTAATATAAATGGTGAATAGGATTCCAGCCTCAGGATCCAGAGTGGTAGCACCAATAGCCCAGGTCAGAAAAGGTTTGGATTCTAACACAAACTCTTTTCTCTGTTCCACTCACAAGGAGAAGTGACCACTCTTTCTTCAGTGGATGGTATCCTGTAAAAGAAGTGTCAGAAGAGAAAAATGTGACATGCCATATGTGACTTCAACAGAAATAAAATACATGGCACATTTTGAATCTCAAAAACTTAAGTGACTTTTTTAAACACAGAAGGATTTCTACAAATATAAAGTTCTCAAAATAAACCACTTTATCTAGTGAGAGTAATGGAATTTTGCCAATAGATAGTGCACTACTCTCCTGAACTAGGAGATGCATGCAATGTGACAGGACTTTTATTGTACATGTAAAAATGGCATGATTATTATGCTTTTTATTTCCATAGTAGAAATGATCTCATCACCAGAAATTGTTTAGGCTGGTGTCGACATGCTTTAATATCATTTACAGCCTGTATTAATCTTGCTTGCTAGATGGACATGTGAGGAAGGGACAGTACTAATAGAAAGAAACTACACAGGTTTTTTAGTAAAATTTGAGCCCCAGTTTCTGCTTCCACTAAATGAACATAAAAGTTATATAGTTAAGGCTTTATAACAAGATTCTATTATTGTTTGTTTATGGATATATCAAAATATCAATTCTACATTTTTGTATTCAGCCAAACCATTTGACATTGTCATACTTTCAGATTGAGGATGGTGAAGCATTGAGAGTTTTATATAGTTCAACCAAATACTTGGAATGTTGCAGTTATCTTTAAGATTTTCAATGTTCACATTCATACAAGATGTTTATGTGCCTGATGCCTTGCTAAGAACCTTCCAAAGCTTATCACATTTAATCATGACAACAACCAAACATAAGCAATATTATTATTCCCATTTTAGAAATGAAAACTTATAACACAAAGAGTTCTGGTAACTCAATGCCATGAAATTGATAAGGGGTAGAACCAAAATCTAAGCCCAGCCTGTCTGAGTACAAAACCCAATTAACCTCATATAAAAAAATCATGCATAATTATAACAGAACTTCTAATAAAGAAGTCCTAAAAACAGAAAAGGAAAATGTCTCCTAAAAAAATTAATGAAGTAGACCCAAAGAAAATCTGGATATTGTAGACTGGAGGAAGATTAAGAATTGTTATAGACAAAAGAGCCTGTCTTTTATCTAGCCCGTATCACAATATGTAGCATAGTTTAATGAAAAGACATTTAGGTCAGTGCTAAAATGAAATGAGCTATCAAGCCATAAGTGACATGGAAGAGTGTTATATACCTCAGTGGTAAAAGCAGCCATTTTGAAAAGGGTAAATACTGTATGATTACAAGTAAATGACATTCTGGAAAAGGCAATACTATGGGGATTTAAAAAAAAAATCAATGGTGAATAGTGTCCAGGGATTAATGGGGAGGGAGTGATGAACATGCGATTCTGAAGACAGTGAAACTATGTAATCCTTAATGGTGTTTGTTACACCAGTTATCCAAACCCACAGAATGTACCACACCAACAGTGAACCTTACCATAAACTTTGGATGATAATGTTGTGTCAAGGTAGGTTTAAAAATTTTAACAAATATTGATAATGGGGGAGGCTATACAGTACTTTCGTAGCATTCATGAAGCCCTGGGTTGTATCCTTAGCACTACAGGTGGGAAAACACTGTCCATCTGAGAAAAAAAAGCAAAAGTCACATATATAAAAGTACATGTATATTTTTAGATGCTATAACTTAATGATACTAACTAGTTGGATCCACTGTCCTTTCTTGCTGTGTTTTTCCTTCTTATCACTGATTCCATCTCTTCCTCTCTAAATTGTACTTAGAGCTAAAAAAGCATAAAAATCATTATTGTCATGAGTACTCAGTGGGAGAAAGTCAATTATTGTCACAATGCTGACAGCTGGGAAGGAAAAATATATTCACCAGTTAATATCTATTTCAAAATGATTAAAGAAGTAACTAGTGTTGTGAAAAGTGGTACTCCTACCGGTGTTGTTTCAAGTGCATACATGTTCATGTCCCAAATTGCTCACAGAAAGATAAGCATATGCATATACTTTCCTTTTTCAGTCTCTCCTGTTCCAATCACCTCTTATAGGTAACCAGTCTCATTAGTTTCTGATTTATCCTTTCTGAAATTATCCTTGCATGAAATTAGCAGATCTATAAATGTTTTCTTATATCTCTTTATACCATGCAAAAAAGGTAGAATACTATAGGAAATTTTTAATTCTATTTTTTTGTTTTCACTCAACAATATGCCATGGAATACATTCCATATCAATTCATAGAGATCTTCCTTAGTTTCTTTTTTCCAGCTTCATAATATCTATACATAGTATGGATATATTATAATTTATTTAATCACTCTTCTGTGTTTGAAGATTTAGTTCATTTGAATTGTCACAATAATAAACAATGTGTCCATGAATGGCCTCATGCAAATGTATTTTTGGAGGTATATCTTTAGGATTAATTCCTAGAAGTAGAAAGAAATTCAGGGTCTTGAGTTAAGTGCATACAGTGTATTGTTTGGTTAAATATTGCAAAATTTCCTATAAATTAGTAGCAATATGTTCTCACTAGCAATGTACGTGAATAAGAACTCTTTAACCATATAATCTCATTTGTTTGTAGTTTTTAAGCAAATTGTTTTTATACTGAAACTATGGCTATTGTTATAGGCTAATGAAGAAGTCAGAGTATGCAGAATCATAAAGTAAATAATTGGAAGAACAGACGGGAGTCTTTTTTTCCTAAAATGTATGTCTCCCCATTTGCCTACCCTTTCAGCTTTCCTTTCCTCTATTCCTTTAACTAATTAATATATATATATATATATATATATATATATATATATATATATATATATATATATATGTGATTGTGTCATCCCTATAACTACCTTAGGGGTATTTACTCATTGAATTCTCAGAAAAGTCTCAAATGGTAGGTAATATTATCCCTCTTATACAGCAAGGACACTGAAGCATAGAACTTTGCAGTCATTAGCCCAAGTCCCTACTTCTAGCAAGTAGAAATATAGGGTGCAAACACAAGCAGCTTTTGTCTGTAAACCATTCTCTTTGCCAGTGTTCTTGCATAACAATCAGAGGGAATACAGACTGGCTGCAGCTGGTGTGTGAGTTGGACAGGACTCAGATTTCTTGCCTTGTCCCTATGTAGCAGTGCATTTGTCCATTCTGATGTGTAAAATTGCAAAGAATGAGGAACATTAATATATTATTTTCAGTCAGTCTTGCGTATACATTATGCAGTGTATTGCTTCAGATAACCTTTTTTCTGATATTCATTGGATTAACATACGTTCAAGGCTACAACCAAAAATGATGAAGGGAGTTCAGTCTGTAATATACAGTATTATCTATCTCCTGACCATGACTACCATATGCTTTACATTACCTGGATATCTCTTATGTAAGAATTCAAATCCATAAGTGGTAGGGAAGCACTATTAATGAAGAATGAAATGCTTGTATATAAAACCAGAAATGCAAGTAACAAAGCAAGTCAGGAGAGAAGATAGGGAAGAAGGAAGGGAGGGAGAGAGGGAATTATTTTAACACATCCGTCTTAACTCAATTTGGAGTGCATAGAACCCAAAGGTTCTTAAAATGTGGAACATCTAATTTAAAAATATTTCAGGGATAGATTCAGTTCTTTCAGTGTTTCTAAAAGTCCAATTTAGTTAGTGTTTTCACCACTGTGATCAAAAAAGATCTGACAAGAACAATTTTAGATGAAAAGTTCATTTGGGGCTCATGGTTTCAGAAGTTTCGGTTCATAGACAGCTGACTCCATTGCTCTGGGCAATGCTCTGGGTAAGGCAGGATATGGTGGAAGGGCATGGAGGAGGAAAGCAGCTGGAGAAATGGCCACCAGGAAGCAGAGAGAGACAGCTGCACTCTCTAGGGACAGAATATAAATCCCAAAGGCCAAAGTCACACCCTTAAGGTCCCATATCGTCCAGCACCCTATCTGAACTATAGTTACAACCCAGTTAATCTCTATCAAATGCAGATTAATTCACTGATTAGATTATAGCTCTCAAAACCCAATTATTTAACCTCTAAACTATCTCAGGCATTAGCTTTTGGGGAACACCTAATATCTAAATCATAACAAAGTCTTATAGTGTGGTCATGTGGTCTAATCATGGACCCTTTTATGGTATAGCTTCATTCAGGAGAATGTTCAGGCTCAGGTAGTTTAAGTCTTTCCCAAGACCTCCCAACTGAAAATGAATTTGGCCCAGACCCAGGTTTCTTTACTCCTATGCTGGCACTTATTCAATAGTATTTGCTTAAATTCCAGCCTGTAGCTCCTTACCTAACTTCCTGTGTTTGATAGACTGTGGTGAGAGATATAATAAGGATTGACATGATTTCTCCATTATTTCTGTTTGTGTTCATCTCTATTCATTGTATTTTCCACTGCTGTTTTTTAAAACCTTTCTATTTGAAAGCATTGTAGAAAAGATACTGTTGAAAAATAAATACAGAGAGATCTAAGTACCCTTTACTCATTTTCTTTCATTTTTCATATCTTGCAAAAACATACTAAAATGTCATGATCAGGGTATGAACTTTGGTGCAATCAGGACATAGTATAAAATAGGTCCTTTATGTTGTCCTTCTGGGACAATGTCCATTACCCTTTCTCATCTAGTCTCCTGGCTAAAATCCTTGGCTCCAGCTAATCTCTTCTTCATGTCTATAATTTTTCAGTTGCTGGATTATATAGGCAATTGTGTATGTTTAATTTTATAAGCTATTTTCAAAAATGGCTGTATTATTTTAGATTGCCATCAACAGGATACAAGTGATTCAGTTTCTCCATGTTCTTGCTAGAATTTGTTCTGCACAGTTTTTCTTTAGCTACTATGATAGATATACAGTGAGTGGCATCCCATTGTCATTTTCATTTCAGGTCCCTAATGACTAATGATGTTGAACATCTCAAGGGTAAAAAGGATTTATCCTTCTGATTTTTTGAAATAGGCTTCTTAATAACTTCTATGTCAGTATTTTAGAATCCTTTGCATGTGAATTCTCTGTCTTGGATTTTTAAGGGCGAAATAAAGGATTTCCTAATTATCACATCTTTAAGAGAATGTAAAGTCTACTATAAATATTGGGAGTAACCAATATTTATGCATAACAGAATATTTTTTTGTGTTGTAAATGGATTTTTTGGAATGTTCCTCATTTTTTAAAACTGAAATTTCTCTCAGCTGTTGGTATTACATACTCACAGCTATCAGATAAACAGTTCAGAGTTTAGTGAATTATATATATATATATATATATATATATATATATATATATATATATAATAAAAATTTCAAATTTATACTGTACCTTTTGTCCTATGGTAATTTTATCAATGCAGGAATTATTTAATCAACTACTAAACTTCAGCAGTCTCTGAGATGCAGTTGCATAATATCACACATGGCCAAGAAAATGATATAACAGTTTAAGATGAGACCTGAAGAAAATCATATTCAGTTGAAGCCGTAACAAGAGTTAGACAACCAATAGTATATTTTTAAATTAGCATTTTATCTAGATATAAATTTCAGAAATAGTTCTATAAAGATATAGTTTCAAATTAAAACCTTAAAATGAAACTATGGATATTTTCTATTTTGAAGTTGAAAGGAAAGGAGAGAAAAAAATGAAAACTTGGCAGAAAACAGCCTAGACATCAGCTGGAATACTCTTATTCAGAGATCCTGAAATAATTATGCTACACATTCCCATTAGTACCTGTCTACCCATCTGTACTTTGAGTCAACTGCAATTATCCCATAGGTGGCCAGGAATGCTATCAATCTGTCCCTGAAACTAGCTTTGGGAAGTGAACCTGAAAGTCTGTGAAGCAGACATGGGTTAGAAATGTCAATACAGATCAGAGTTATGAGGGTACAAATTTAGAGAAAATGTAGAATAGAAAAACAGGGAATGGTGGGTCCAACTAGGGAAGAAAAGGTCTCATAAGAAGCAGTGAAATGGTGCTGCCTGAGAGTGATCCCTCCTTAGTGGTGACATTAGTGTTCTGCTACTTATGGTCTTACAGTAACTCATCTACATCAGTGACTTGAATGAACTGAAAACATCTTAGTTAATACAAAGGAACAAAGCAACATGTACTCTACAAAGTTTTTTTTCTCTACCAGGAACATGCTCTGAGACAATGTCCATTATCTTCTCTCATCTAGTCTCTGATTTTGCCATTTTACATTTTTTAATGTTCTTATTTGCCAGCCAACACAAATTGGAATCCATTTAAATCTGTCCTCAAATTTTGGAATCTCTAGGAAATATATTCTCAGTAATAGTGTAGACTTTGGATGAGTATTCCAATTCTGGTTAATAAGTTAGGGCTATATTTGTTTGACAAGCCCATCTTAAGATATTTTAAACTCATAGAACCTTGCTTAATGAACCCATATGATCCTGTAGCCAGTTGTACATCTGGTGACTTATTATTATTGAGAACTACCTACAAAGACAGCCGATGATGATACAGTCAATTAGCACTAACTAATGATGATTTAAATAGTCAGTGATGGATACCTGACTAGTACTCAGTTAAAGCCTAATGAGCAATGACAAGAAGTTTCCCAAACATTTCATAAAGTCAGCAGACACTGTTCATTGTCACCATTGAGCATTTGCTAAGTACAGGCATCTTGAAGTTTTTAGTCACTTCTTCCTTCAAAGTAGAAGTAGTTCAATTGATCTCACTCTATTTTTGATGTGTTTTATCAGCTAATAAAATAATCTGAAATTGTAAATAAGGATGTGCATGAAAAAGATATTACTCACCCCCAACATCAAATGCTTGCTGTAGCTGATTTCATGTGCTTCTGATTAGTAAGGTGCTCTGTTCATTCTCTTTGAAGTTGTACTTTACTGCTGTGGCATGGACCATTTCTTTTCTGCTGAGTTCTGGTCAGTGAATAAGTTCTATTTTAATCTGACTGAATATATGTGTTATATGAGCACATTCTGTTATGTTTCAAGTGGCACAAAGTTTGGTATACTGCAGGAAAGAGGTAGGGATTGCAGAATGATAATCTTCAGGAGCCAAGAAAAATGGTGACTTATATCATAAATGAATATTTTTATAAATGAATATTTATTATAGCATAAGAAATTTTCCTATTCCTCGAGGGACAATGCTGAAGATGACTATAAGAAAAATTATATAACTCTGAACATTGCAAAAACAATAAATGGTGATCATATTATAATTGCTGCTTCGAAAGTAAGATATATAGAAAATCTAAAGGAATTTTTTGTTTAAACTTGATCCCATACCCAGGCTATCTCATTAGGTATATAAATAGTTCAAAATTGAAAAAACCCAGAATCCAAAAACTTTTGATCCCACACATGTCAGATAAGGTTAATTAATCTATGCTTGCCAAATTATTTTTGAATGTGTGTGTGTGTGTGTGTGTGTGTGTGTGTGTGTTGTTTTGCCTGGCACATGTTCTACATGAAGAGCTATAGAGATAAGAATTAACCTGAGAATTTTCAAAATGGATTTTCAATTTTTTTTTACATGAAGCTTGTTTCTTTGAAAAATTAATTAGGAAAGAACAGAAGAAAGGCAAAAGGGAAAATTGATAAGAATGCTTCAGTTTCTATATTGATATATAACATTCATATTACCTGTAAAATTATCATTGCATGTTTTTTTCTTCTCACCATAAAAATATCCTAAACTGTTTTAGTCAGCTTTTTGCTGCTGTGATCAAAATATCTAACAAGAACAGTTCTGGAAGAAAAGTTTATTTGGAGCTCCTGGTTTCAGACATCTTATTCCATAGATAGCTCAATCTGTTGCTCTATGGTCAAGGTGCGGCAGAACATTACGTGGAAGGTCATGAAATGGTAAAGTAGCTCAAGACATGGCAACCAGCAAGCAGAGACTTACCAGGGACAATACATGTACTCCAAAGGCACATCCCCAGTCACCAACATACTTCAGCCATACCCTCTCTGTCTACAGTTATTACCCAGTTTATCCATTCAAGTGAATTAATGCACTTATTAAGTTAAGGCTCTCATAACTCAATCATTTCTTCTCTAAAGATGTCCTGGCATTGTTTCAAACATAAGCATTTAGGGACACCTCATATCTAAACCATAGCACAGACTAAAGCAAATTATACGAGAAGAATAAATAAAAATATATTACAATGGAAAGTATTTGTAAAGAATAAGAAATATTAAGATTTTAGTTTTCAGTAATGCATATTAGGAAAATTAGCCCATATATTACAGTAAGAAAACTAGAAATATTAAACAAACAAAAAAGGACATTTTGAGGGCATTAGAAAAGTTATGATACAATGAAAAATTAAAGGACTAAGGTATGGGAGAAGCCAAAAATTAAGAGAGGTGATCAAAAAATTGGGAGTCATATTTCCCCTGGGGAATTTATTATTTGCCATGCTGAGGTGGTAAATGGTTGAATGAACAACTTAATAGCCATACAAGTTGCAAAGTTGGAAATCTGTGTCTGGGTCTGTCAAAAGTGGGGAGATTGATAAACCTCTATAATTTGTTTTGGGGCCCTGTGGGCTAACCATATCTGTAAAGATATACCAAAGCATTATACCATAAGGAAAATGAATTCATTAGATTCATAACATTTGAGTAAATATCAACAAATACAATGCTAAGGAATTGTATTATACAAAAGAAGATGGAAAAGAATATATAATGAATAATTATATAAAGTTTAAAATAAGCAGCAATCACTCACAGGGACTGACATCCTGTCTTGGGCTATGTGGTTATTACTGAATTAATGTGTAAGTTATTACTGGATTAATGTGTCTAGAATATCCATATGAAAATCCTGTTTGAATAAAGAGAATATTGTCCTGAACCTCAAATTATTTCAAGAATTTTTTAACTAATCAGATGGCATACAAATAAACAAAATCAGTCTCATAAGCGACAACATTTACTACAACAGCAAAAATCCTAGACTTATAGAACACTTGGTGTTCTAGATATCGGAATATTCAAATACAGATGATTTATATTTCATAGAGATAAATACAAAATGGAATCAGCAAAATTCTGAAAACTATAAAAAAAACTTTGGAAAAGACTTTAGAACTGAAGAGTACAGAATTCTGGATTGTTGGATTTCATCACAGATCAGAGATATAGCTGAAGACATTTAGTAAACTAGAGCACAGTTGGGGAAGATTATATAGAATGAAACTTTTATATGAAGGAGGAAAGAAGAAAAGAAAAATAGAGGTACAGAAGAGGCAGTGAGATGTAACATGTAATTGGAGTCTTGGTGGAAGATGAAAAAGGCAATGGAGCAGAAATTATGTTTTAAGAAATAATAGCTCTCAAATTTTAAATCTGACAGGTGGTCACTTCCATTGGTTATGAAGGAAATGTATATTATGTTCTCATTGAGGTTCTGCTACCCACTTTCCAGAATGACCAAGACTTTAAAATAATATGCATACAAAACATTAACAAAATTGTGAAAATATGAAAGCATTTACACAATGAATGAGAGGTATGTGGATTGTACAGTTACTTTTTAATAGTGTTTGGCATTATCTGTTAAAATTTGACAAATGCAGTTTTATTACAAGGAACTTAGAAGAGGGCTGGGGTTGTAGCTCAGTGGCAGCATCCTTACCTACACTGCACATGGCCCTGGTTTTTATACTCAGTCCTATAAAAAAAATCTAAGAATACACCCAGATAGGATGCATGTGTTTCAAAGATACATATATGAATTATCATGGGGACACAATTTGTTTTAACCCAAACTAGAATAAAAAATACTCATCAATAATAAAATGAAAAAAAATTATTGTTTTATATATATATGTAACAACACTATACCACAATGCAAATTAATTAATTCGATTCATGAACAAGCACATGGATGAAACTCAATAAATATAATGCTGAGTTAAAGAGTGAAATAGAGTATGCACTGAATAATTGTATTTTTTTAAAATTTAAAATGAGCAGAAATAAACTATATTGTAAAAAATCAAAATAATGATTACTCTTAGAAGAATGAGAATTACAATTGGGAGGGGCACAAAGATATGTCCTGGGGTACTGAAATATTCAGGTAATTGGATACATGAGTGTTCACATTGTATCAATTTACTGAGTTGGTCATGTTAAATGTTGTAAAAATCTGTGTGTGGTTATATCATAATCAAATAGTTAAAAATATAAGCAGGTGGCTTGATTACTTCAGAAAAAGACCAGTAAATATGAGAAAATGATTAACCTCACAGGTAATCAAAGAACTGAATATTAAACAAAAAGTAGGATTAATCACCATAAGAATGGCAAAAAATAAAAATTGAAGATAGTGTCCTTCAGAGCCCTTATTTCCTGCAGGTGAGAGTATGACTGACAGAACCCTTGGGAATCTGTTGGCCATTATCTACGAAGTTGAATATATGTCTATATTCCAGAAATTGCCTCTGTATATCCAGCTAACAGAAACTCTTCAACATTGAATACAGATATACATATAAGAACATAGCAGAATTATTTGTAATATTAAAAAAAAAACTTGTCATTAACAAATTGTCAATTTTAAAATAGATACTTTGTAAAGTACTCATAGAAGATATAGAATACGCCAAAAATCACAGCTTTGTCTTTTCTTTAGGAAAATGTTTTTTTAATAAATATTTTCAAGAGCAAATATTTATGTAGTACTTTCTGTGTGCTATATGCTTTCCTATATATGGTATACTTGTTGCATTATATAACTTTTATAACTCTATCAATTAAATTATTTTAAGTCTATATTTTATTTTTGGAAACAGACATGGATAGTTTAACTTGATGTGAAGCATTCAGCTTTTAACCAATAACTGGGCATGATGGCTTAAGACTGTATACTACTTGTGAGGCTGAGTTAGGAAGATCTTGAGTCCCTGAGTTTACCAGGCCTGGGTAACATAGTGAGACCCATATCTAATGAACTAAAGAATCCAAGAAAATCATGTAATGAGGAAAAGAGTTTTGTTTTCACTGCCAATTTCAAGTCAATAAATCAGTAAAGAAAGCAGTTTAGTTCTTTGCTGAAATGGACTGAAATGCATTCCAGTTGTGTACGACTTTAATTTTCACATAACCCAGAAGCATTATGTAAAATAAAAACACACAATATTATGCAGTGTATGAAGTGTGGCATTTTGAGCATTCTTGAAGAATTATTAATCAAACTGTTTGCCCTAGAAACTATAAGCTATTTTGGAAACAATTTATACAGAATGTAAACTATAATCATATTGTTCTGAAAGCGCAGTTTTCACATCACAACACATATAACACAAATTTTCATTAACAATTTATTCATAATTCATTTAAAATTTCAACTTAATAAAATTCCCAAATATTTAGCAGTGCAAAATTATGTCTACTTTTAGTAAAGCTGTTGATCCAAAACTAGACTAAGACAGTGTCTAATTGTTAAGATTATGTGCTTTGTATGTTAAGAAAATACACTGAAGAAACTAATATGAGTAGATAATGTGGCACACTTTTAAATATTAAAACTGTAAAATTGATGAGAATAGGCTAGTTACTTGCATTGGAATGGAGAAAACAAGACAAGAAGCAGAGGGGGGCAGTGGAAAGATCACTGGAATGTAAAAGTAAAGAAGTGTTATCTTACATAAATAAATTTTTAAAAATTTGCCCTGTGTACTGTAACATACAATCCTTTCAGCAGATCTATTTTTGTTACTAATGATTCTTAATAATTTACTCTTTAATTAATCAATTCTGTTGTAAGTATAGTTTGTAGTTTTGTCCTTCTCAATTAAGCCTTTAAGTCAAATGTTCAAAAATGAGAAAGAAATGTATATATATTTTCCCCATAACTGAATGATGGTTCAGGAAAAACAGAGTCTTTCAGAAGTCTGTGCAGAATTTTCTGTAGTCATATCTAATCATTTAAACATTTTTTTAGTAAAAACCAAAATAGATTGGATTTTCGAGGAGGAATGAGAGAAAATGCTCAGAGAAGGTAATATGACCATGCTCACGGTGCGGCTCAATACCCTAGTAGTATTTCCCTCCTGTGCTTCTCAATGCTGATTACAGGTTATATTATCACAATGAGTTGTCCTTCTGACTAGTATTACAGCTTTCTATTCTTCTAATTTCCAATCCCTTTACTTTTAAAAAGTACTTTTAAAAAGTATGAAATTTACTTTACTTTTAAAAAGTATGAAATTCTTCATTTGAAAGAATCCAAGTCTACACTGCCATAATGATGCATTATAATTTCCTCTCAGTTTCTATGTGTTTTTAAGAATTTTTCATTTGGTGTTATGCTTCAAAACTATACCAGACTTCAAACTATACTACAGAGCAATAGTAACAAAAACAGCATGGTACTGGTACCAAAACAGGCGGGTGGACCAATGGTACAGAATAGAGGACACAGAAACCAATCCACAAAACTACAACTATCTTATATTTGATAAAGGGGCTAAAAGCATGCAATGGAGGAAGGATAGCATCTTCAACAAATGGTGCTGGAAAAACTGGAAATCCATATGCAACAAAATGAAACTGAATCCCTTTCTCTTGCCATGCACAAAAGTTAACTCAAAATGGATCAAGGAGCTTGATATCAAATCAGAGACACAGCGTCTGATAGAAGAATAAGTTGGCTATGATCTACATACTGTGGGGTCGGGCTCCAAATTCCTCAATAGGACACCCATAGCACAAAAGTTAATAACTAGAATCAACAAATGGGACTTACTCAAACTGAAAAGTTTTTTCTCAGCAAAAGATACAATAAGAGAGGTAAATAGGGAGCCTACATCCTGGGAACAAATCTTTACTCCTCACACTTCAGATAGAGCCCTAATATCCAGAGTATACAAATAACTCAAAAAATTAGACAATAAGAGAACAAACAACCCAATCAACAAATGGGCCAAGGACCTGAACAGACACTTCTCAGAGGAGGACATACAATCAATCAACAAGTACATGAAAAAATGCTCACCATCTCTAGCAGTCAGAGAAATGCAAATCAAAACCACCCTAAGATACCATCTCACTCCAGTTAGATTGGCAGCCATTATGAAGTCAAACAACAACAAGTGCTGGCGAGGATGTGGGGAAAAGGGTACACTTGTACATTGCTGGTGGGACTGCAAATTGGTGCAGCCAATTTGGAAAGCAGTATGGAGATTTCTTGGAAAGCTGGGAATGGAGCCACCATTTGACCCAGCTATTCCCCTTCTTGGTCTATTCCCTAAAGATCTAAAAAGAGCATGCTACACTGACACTGCTACATCGATGTTCATAGCAGCACAATTCACAATAGCAAGACTGTGGAACCAACCTAGATGCCCTTCAATAGATGAATGGATAAAAAAAATGTGGCATTTATACACAATGGAGTATTACTCTGCATTAAAAAATGACAAAATCATAGAATTTACAGGGAAATGGATGGCATTAGAGCAGATTATGCTCAGTGAAGCTAGCCAATCCCTAAAAAACAAATGCCAAATGTCTTCTTTGATATAAGGAGAGTAACTAAGAACGGAGTAGGGTCGAAGAGCATGAGAAGAAGATTAACATTAAACAGGGATGAGAGGTGGGAGGGAAAGGGAGAGAGAAGGGAAATTGCATGGAAATGGAAGGAGACCCTCAGAGTTATACAAAAGTACATACAAGAGGAAGTGAGGGGAAGGGGAAAAATAATACAAGGGGGACAAATGAATGTCAGTAGAAGGGGCAAAGAGAGAAGAGGGGAGGGGAGGGGAGGGGGGATAGTAGAGGATAGGAAAGGCAGCAGAACACAACAGACACGAGTATGGCAATATGTAAATCAATGGATGTGTAACTGATGTGATTCTGCAATCTGTATATGGGGTAAAAATGGGAGCTCATAACCCACTTGAATCAAACTGTGAAATATGATATATCAAGAACTATGTAATGTTTTGAACAGCCAACAATAAAAAATTAAAAAAAAATTAATAAAACCTTTCATGAAATAAATATTCCAAATTTCATGGGGTTATTTGCCTTTAAAAGTGGTTCAAAAACAATTCTTTTTTTAGAGTCACTCATGCAATCTCATTAAGGATTTAATTCTGAGTGTAATATAAAATGATAAATGTGCGATGCATTGAACAAGTTAATATCTGCTCTTCAACTCCTTGGTATAACACTAACTGATTTTGATTTGGGCCACTGAATCTTTTCACCTCCATAGCCGGGAATAATTGTGTTGAAACCACCTCAAGGACCATTACTCAGCTTTCTCTAGGAGGTGAATTATCCCCCACCATTCTGTGATGTCACAACTCTTCATCTTTTCTAATTTAGCCAGAAGCTTCCATGCTTTAATTTTTTTTTTTTTTAAACTCACCCCTCTGGAGATTTCTCAGTGATTTCAACAACTTTACCTTCTTTTTGTTGCCCCTTCTGTGACAAATTGTCTGACTTCCTTTTTTAGTTTTCTTGGGTGCACAATTGGAAATCAGATGTCAGATGAATTAGAACTTTAATGCTTATGACTAACGGAAAACGGCTCAGTGTTTCTTCGAAGACTATACTGTTTTTGTCCTGTTCTTCTTAGCGAGTATCATTTATTAACTCCTCCCCTTTCTTGTGTTCTCATCCATTCACCAGCTCTACTGCAGTTGTGCCCACTCCTTCCAGTGTAACTTGCCTCATTTTGATTCCAAAATTTCACACATACTGACCCCTTTACTTTCAACTCTTTCCTCTCTGACCTTCCATCTCTACCTCCTGAAATAGAAGCTTAGGTGCTGCTATAACCAATAAATATATTTCACTCACAAATTTGAATTGAGAAAAAGGTTTTTTTCCTTAATATATTAATGTATCCTTCAGAATTTTCAGATCAGGAAGGATATTGTCAAACTGCATGAAAATATTATGGTATGTTCAGAGCTGAGTCTTGGCTATTAGTTTTACCACTTGTCTCTTAACTAGGATAAATGTCCACAATCTTTATAACCTTCATCTCCTTGACCATCTTTTTGACTACTGAGACTCTGAAAACCTTTCCAGTTTTAACCCTCAATAATTTGTGGTAATTAAAAAAAAATCCAAATATTTATTTTCCATATTCTTTTTTATATCTCATGTTTATTTCATACAGCTTTCTGGTTTTCTGATTTAAGTGTTTTAATAATGCATGTTTGATTTCTCCATTTAAAAACAGTAATAATATTGAATGTTTGTTGAGGCCTATGGTTCTAGACACATTGTATGTATTATCATAAGTAGACAGATTCATCTTTCAAACCAAAGTGGATAAAATGTTTACATTAGCTTTTTTAATATTTTAGAATATGATCAGAGGCAAGTTCGTGATGTTACTGTCAGTACATCTATAGAGCTCAAGGCAGCAGATGTGAAGGGTGAGGACTTACCATAGCCTTGCTATAAACAGAGACCAGATGCTGTTGAAAGGAGGATATTCCTTCTGAATGTTCTTATTTCAGTGATGCTTGATAATGTTCTGTTTTAAGGATTAATAATTAAATGGATGTCTTAAAATAATCACTGATAAATGCACTTGTATTTAGAGTAAACTATTGATCAGAGAAGTGGTGAAGGTCATAGACATGAGGCTTTCTATTTTATTTTGTTAATGGAATGAGGAATGCCCCTTTCCAAAGAAGGAGCAAGAGCAACAAGCACAAAACTGTGGCAGAGATTGGATCACAGTTGGTATCTTTAAGCAGTGTTTGGCAAACTGAAATGCTTATAGATTACTTGCCACAGTAATAGGTTAGTGCCAAAACCAAAGCCCAAACTGGCCTAAGTTATTCAAACATATATATCTATCTTTATTATATTATATATTTCTTTATTTTATATATATTTCTTTATTTTATATACATATATTTTTATTATATATTTATTCATTTTATATATTGTACATATATTGTACATTTATTATATATTATGTACATATATATATACACACACATACACACACATATGAGCATGTGTATGTGTGTGTGTGTATGTGTGTGTGTATAGTTCTTTTAAACCAGGGATTGAAACCCCGGGAGCACTGTACCACTGACCTACATCCCCATATCTCCAAACCTTTTTATTTTATTTTTTTGTATTTTGAAACAGGTTCTTGCTAAGTTACATAGGGCCATGCTAAGTTACTGAGGCTGACTTAGAACTTGAAATCCTGTTGTCTCAGTCACCTGAACCTCCCGAATTATAGGTGTGTGCCACCATCTCTGGCCAAATCCTGAGTTTCTAATGTTAATATCTATCTTGATATTATGTCACACAATATAATCCATATAAGCCTCATGCTCTGTATTTAATGGTCTTTTCAAATAAGGTAGAATTTACATGAATGAATGTAAATGTTTTTATAATTTGGTTCAGTATTTATGTTATTAGAGAATCTTTAATGTTTTTAACAATGTTGTTGATATATCTATTCATTTATCCATTAATCTATCCACCCATTTATTTAACAAATTTGAAGTAATCACTATCTGTCTGATATCAGACTATATTGCATATATCTCAGGAAACCAGAATATTAAAATAACATTTCTGTTTCATATGCTTCAGTCATTATTTAAATATTGTGACACTTTGCCCACAAAACCCCACCAAAAATGATAGTACAAATAAAATGTATTTTATTTAATATATATAGAAGCAATTATGGAATGGATTTAGAGACTTAGCTCAAGTTAAAAACAAGTTAGTACCAAGATCAAAAATTAAACCCATATCTTTTGACACAAATCTTAGTTCATGTTCTACTCAACATTTATGTAATATTTCTAGTTATTATGATATTTCAACCTCATCCATATATCAAAAGGTATTCATCAAAATAATGGTGTTATAGTAAAGGAGTTTAATAGAGAAGGGGAAAAACACATCTGAATAATAGCTCCAACTGTAAACCTTTTCCCTTAAGTTTCTGTTTCACATGTCCATCTAGGAATATCAATGAGTGAAGTGTTGAGATCTCTAGAGAAATAAAGGTCCCTTTTAGGATGAACTCACACGGACATTGAAATTGCATGATCGCAACATAAAATATTGCTCTAAGTTGTTAATCAAAATGGTTCTGTAACTTTCAATTAAAATACAGAAAAGAATGCAATGTAAATAATAAGAAGCTTTTCCAGTTTAATGACAAGGCAATGAAATTGCCTGAGATGTTGAGATGAGTGACAGATGAATGAAGCACTGAAGTATGAATTATGAATTAAGATTTAAGTTTTATCATCACCTGTGTGACATAATTTTAATCAAATTCTTTCTACTAGTTCTGAGATGGGGTTAATTAGACTCATTTTAGCACATTAGTAAATGCATGAGATGGTTTCAGAGAAGGGGCTCTCCTGTAGAATATTTTCAAATGAGGAAATTGTTCTCTATATGCACTCACCAATATAGTAGCCACTATCCCCATGAGGTTACAAAATACTTCAAAAGTGTTTGGTGTGATTAAGTAATTAAATATTTAATTTCCTTTAATTAAAACTGATTTTAGTATAAGTAGCTACATGTGGCTAATGGCAACTACATTAGTGCAGATCTAGAGGCTTTGACATCTGTTTCTAAACTATCTGGTTCAAATGCTCACTTGACATAATTTGAGCATACTACAGAATCTAAGTCTAGAATCATTCTCAGAGTAGATCTCTGAGTAGATAGCTTTCAGACTTTATTGACAGTGACATCCAGGAAGAAATTAAGTTAAATTGAGACATCAGCATGTAGACATCTGCATGCATACACTCAAAAGTCTTATAAAGAAAACAATTATCTTTAGTTTGTGAATTGCATAGTGATGTATTCATTCGATGCCATTACATTTTCAAAATCGTTTACCTCAATTTCATTAAAATTTGCTGTATCCACTTGCTTCATTTTTCAGATGAGGAACTGTGTCCCGGAAACTATGGATGAATTTCATTTAAATGAGGAAAGTCAGACTGAAAGTCATTGTTCTGCATTTGGCAGATCAGCTTAAAAATAGGTGCTTGATTTTCTTTGTCTTCATTTCAGAAATGTATACTGGTAGCTGTAAATCAGTTAGCTAATATGCCTGTTGTATTAATCTCCTTGCTGTGTGAAGTATTTCAATGGACTTGATGTATTTTTCTTTGAAATATTTTAAATATTAGGGTTTATGCACCTCCTTACCCAAGTTTCCCTCTTGTTTGCCCATTAGAGGATGTAACATGGAATGACTACAGTGCTGATCAGTGTCAGATTAACAGTTTGGACAGGAAACCCCTCCAGGAACCAAAATTTATATGATATCTGAGATCTTTGTCAAATGCAGTCCTAATTCCAACCAAAAATTTGAGTCACCTGCAATGCACTATGTCCCTACATAACTGAAAGTAAGGCCAATGATTTTTTTTAAATATCATATTCATTTATTCATCTCAAGGTTGCTGAAGAAAAAGGAAATAATATCAAACAGTGACACAATGGATTGTTGCATAGAATCTAATACTTGAGTAATTTATGCAATTAAAAATATATAATTTAAGTCATTCCCAAAACTTCAAGAGAGATTCAGCTTGACATTTTTAGACTACATTTGATTTAATGTCATGTGTGCAGATTAAAAATAGGAACAAGAACAACACTCTATGCTATCACAATCATTGGGATGAACTAGATGATGAAAAGTGGCTATCTTTTATCTCCTTGATTTTCTTCACAGCTGCTGACACCGATTCTGTAGTTTTTGTTGGTGCATCTTCTTGATTTTACCAGAGTGTGTCAGTGGGAGATTTTCACAGGACAACCAGGATTCCTTGTCAAATCATTCTACCAAAATATGAAACAAATTTGTTCACACACAATAACAACGGGCAATGTGACTGTAGCCTGAGAGCGGCAGGGAGAGGCCATCAATTTTAATTGTATCCTGATTATACTAATGTTAAAATATTTTTTAAATGCACTAATTGTTGTAGTAAGGTGCATTTAATGGTTCCTAAATTTTGTGGGCAAAAAAAAAATGGGTAATGTGCCTAGTTGTAAAGTCCTAATAGGGAAGTATTAATTACAGTAGGGAAACTTCAGATACCACCTTAATGAAGTGAACAATGTTGACCTGTCAAAACCACAAACTATAGTGGAATGAGTAAGATTTAATTAAAAGAAAATATTATACAACTCAAATTGAAGTGTTTTTTATAAAGAAGAGTTACGCTCCAAAAGTGTCTAGATTATGAGAGACAAAGTAAGACTGAAGAATTATCATATGTTAGAGAAAATTAAGGAGAAGAAACAAATGTAAAAATGGATCCTGAATAGGAACATGGAATAGGAATAAGATATTCAGACAAAATGGGTATAATTTGAAGTAACTAAGGGAAACTAGATAAGGTATATATGGGAACCCAATTATCTTACATCCAAAGTAGTTGAAAATTGAAAATAAAATATCTATTATAGAATTTATAAACTGTATGATGTTGGCGTACTACTTCAGTGCAGATCCATTTTTGTTCATTTAGCTTTTTTCTCATATAATTTTTCTTAAGATGTGCAACACTATAAATACATGTGACTACACTTGGCAACCTCAAAATGGGACCTGGTCCAGTACATAGAATTTACACTCTCATTCCACAGGACACACAGCAGTCTTTTACTCTTATTCTTTGAAATGTAGCACATTTAAATTTATTTTCCTGACGCCAGTCAGACCCAAGTTTTTAACTTGAAAGTTGCTACATATTATGAAAGCAATTGTTATATAAAATAATTTTCTAAAGCAGTCTAGTGTTTTTAAGTACAGTCCCATAATTGTGGAAAATGTGCATGGAAAGTTTTTGAATACTTTTTTTAGGAAAAGTGAAAAGCTTGCTTTATATGGACTTGAGATCCACTCAGATGCTGCCCAATCCAGCACTGTTTCGTGTGTTAAAAATGGCTTGGAGGGGGAAAGTAACTGAGGCAGAAACTTTTATGAGGAAAGGGGAGGGTCTGCCCCTCACCCCAGCCCACCTCCTGAGGTGCATACAAATGTATTTGATAGCTTGAAGCATCCCCTAGCTTTTTACAATTGTCTTCCAAAGTGCTGTTTTCTTGGAGTTTAATGTACTGAAGTAAATGAGTTAAAAAATTTCAAACTGGCAGTCTTCATGTAAAATCCATCACTTGGTTTTCCTCATTCCTAAGCCAATAACTTGTCCTCATTCTAAAGTATGAATGGTCACATAATAGTGAGGTTTCTGAGGGTTGCATAGTGAATTCTATAAATAAGAGGCCGGAAACAATAAAGACCACAGTGTTCTCTGTTTGCCCATTTTAAAGGTTGATTTTGGCAATACACTTTTGAGCATCTAATAATAATAATGATCACAATTATGCTTAGTGAGCACTGACATCAACCACTAGGGTACATTTAATGCCTATTGAGAAGATAATTATCCTAACATTAAAGATTATGTGGGCTGGGGATATGGCTCAGTTGATGATGCTTGTCTAGCATTCAGAAGGCCCTGGGTTTGACCCCAGCACCACACAGACACACACACAAAAAATATGAAATTTGGGTTTATAAATATAAAGCATTTAGGCTATGGCCACTCAGGCTGATTTCAAATATATGTATAAATATAATTTCAGAGTCTATAGCCTTAACCTCCACATGACACTATAGGCAGGAGTTGAACCCTCCAAGATGGAGAAGGCAATCCTCTAGCCTTTAAGGAGCTCAGAGATGAAAGGGCAGATCCTCCTGTCTACAGGACAACCATTATAGAAGTAAATGAGGTCTGAGTGTTTTTAGTTAATCATGAAATTAATTAGAATCTGCATTTCCCAGATCGTGCCCTAACCGTGCCATGGCACTGTTATTGCTGTGTAGCAATCTACCCCAAAGTCATCTTCATTTAAAAAGCATTTGTGACTGCCTAGGAATCTAGATTTGCAGGAAGGTTCTGATGTTCTAAACCGAGCTTTAGCTAATGTGGTCTGGCTAGCCTGGCCATCTAGATTGTGTTGACAGCCACTCTGGGTTGCCTTATTTACATGTCTGACTATTGACTAGCTGTCAGCTGAGGCAAGGTAATTAGGCCTCATAAATCTGGGCATCCAACAGGCTGGACTTGTCTTACTCATTTGGTGATCCAGGTCTACAAGTGAGAGTGTAAAGATCTCTGGAGATCTGGGTTCAGAATGGACACCATAATTTCAAACACATTTTACTTGTCAAAGGAAGTTATATGGCTAATCTCAATTCAAAGGGAAATGCATTCTACCATTCCATGGGAAGAGAGGTACAGTCATATTTCAAAGGATATCTGAAAATGGGGGACATATTTGCAGTCAAATTCTCTCTCTCTCTGTTTGTTTTCTCTGTTTCTGTCCCTGTTTCTCTCATATACACAGATGCCCACTTTCGTAATTTGTCTTTTATATAATTGTCTGACCATCATCTGAAACACATCTTCCTGAACTACAGTCTTCATCCTCCCTTCTTCTGTCACTCTACATATATCCTAGATGCTGCTTCTGAGAATCCATTTCTACCAACATAGATAAAATAATTAAGTTTGCAATTGTAGCGTTCATGTGAGTAGCTGGGAGAGAGAGCCTTTAAGACTGATTGGTTTCTGTCATAGTGTCAAGTATCCCTTTTCACTGTGTGAATTGGCTGAGAATGAGAAGGTCACCCTTCCTCTGTGGATGGGAGTCACATTACTAGCAGATCTCCTGCAGAATAGCATATTTGCATGAAAAATCAGAAAAAAAGATAGTTACACTTAATTTACATTGGTTTCATCTTTTCTTGCAGGTAGAGGTGTAGGTATTCCTTACTCTGCCTACAAAGTATACTGTGTTAGTTTTTTCTTTGTCTTTTACTTTTTGGGTGTGATGATTGAACCCAGAGTTGCTCTATTACTGAACAAGTCTCTAGTCCTTTTTATTTATTTATTTATTTATTATTTTTTATTTAAATTTTGAGATAGGGTCTTTCTTAAGATGCCCAGGCCAGCCTCAAACTTAAGATCATCCTGCCTCAGTTGTTCAAGTAGCTAGAATTATAGGTGTGCGCTACCACCATACCTGGTGATGTGTTGGTTTTGTATACAGTGCTTCATGTAATTCTTTCAGAATTACCAGGAGTTGGGCATTATTCCTACTTTATGAATGGAAAAGTAAAGTTTAGAACAGTTAATTAGGTTGTCTTGGATTCACTAGGATTTTAAGCAGAGTTTGAACTCAATTTGACTAAACATAAAGTTTCTTTCCCTATAATGAAGTTATACTATGAAAACCAAAGAACAATCAAACAATTTGTTTTAGAACACTTTGTTTTAGAAAAACCAACAAAAAACAGGTCATCCCTTCCTTTATGTTTCAAGTTATGATTTATAATGGAAAGTACTTCTTCATTTGATGGTAGAACAGTGTTATTTAATATTCAGACAGGTCTGTACCTCGCATGCCCAAGACAATGCATTGACCTGTTATTTATCCTACATATTTTTATCTTATTTTATTTGTCCTATATGTTTAATGCATGTTATATAAGTTATTGTAACTATGTATTTTTTTTAAATCTTTCTAAGTTGTTCATTGTATTTACAAACCACTGATTTTTAACACTGGCTGAGAGGTGACACAACATTTTCATCTTTTATTTAAATAATTTCACATCATAAACCTTCCTATGCTTGAAACATTTATTTTGGTTCATGGTTATTTTATTTCATTAAATACATTAATGCTAAGTGATGAACTATATTCTAGCTATATCTTACAGATATATAGACTGGATGTGACTTGGTTTATTTTAGTGAAAATGTGGAATGTGTGATATCTTAGTTTCCTATATACTAAGACCCAGGTATAGTTCATAGAGTTGGTTGGTATAAGATTAGATGCTTATCACAGTTATATTGGTTGTTAAATAAAAGATTTTCTCTGATTACAGAAGTATCATGTATTTTTGCAAAGTACTTCTTAAAAAATTAATAAAACACAAAAGAATAAAAGTAATTTTCAGTGATCCAATACCTGAAAGTAATTCTTAATTTGGGGACATTGCTTTCCAGTATTTTTGCATGATTTTTTAAAATTGCATAGTTGTTATAATATTCTATATAAATGCCTACATTAATCTTTCTACATATAATGTAGCATAAATATTTTAAGCATAAATTATTAAAAAGTTAAAAAAATCAAGAAATGAAAGAAGGCAAGACGACATTGTTTTAAGTTCATTACTAAAATGAAAATCGTGTGAATTTTGTCTAGTTAATCATTTACCAAATAATTATTCATGGAAAGATGACCTTTTATGCATAACCCCCATTCCTAAATTCAGACTGGTAAATTTGCAATGTTGTGATAGAAAAGCATTAATAAAAGTAGCTATTCAAATAGAATACTATTCAACTATGAAAAAGAATAAAAAACCTATTATTCCCGACAGCGTGGATAAACCTCAATGTCATTTGTTCAATGAACTAAGCCAGGCAGAAAAAAAGAAAATAATGGATTATCTCACTTATATGTGTAATCTAAGGGAAAAATAATCTCCAAGAAGTAGAGAGTAAAATGTTGGTTATCAAGGGCTATGGTGGTTGTGGGTGGTGGGTGAGTGAAATGATATTGGTAATAAGATACAAAATTTCAGTCAGGAGCAATAAATTGAAGAGGTCTATCATATAACAGTATACAACATGGTGACCCTAGTTAATACATTGTATTCTTGAGAAACGCTAATGGGGTAAATGGAACAGGTTCTTACCACAAAACAATAAATATATGAGGCAATGCCTATGCTTATTAGCCAGATTTAGGATTCTATAATGTATGCTTCAAAACATCATGTCGCATACAGTAGATGTATGTGATTTTATCTGATGATGTAAAAAAAAAAAAAAAAAGCATGGTTGAAATAAAACTCACAAAAATGAAAGCTATCAGTAGCATTCTTGGATAGCACAGAGGTGGGAGGAGTCAGCTGTTGTGATCCAGTAGATGAAACAGAACTATCATGGGTTGTTGACTTTATGTTTGTATTTTTTATTTAGTATGTAAATATACATACTTTCTAAACATGAGTTTCCACCATAACACACAAACAGCCTAGAATTTCATTAAAGATCCAGATGTTTTAATATTTTAGTATTTGCAAAGGGAAACTGTGAAGGATGTTGGCCTAGAAGTAATTGTTTGCAGTGTTAATGAAAATTTCTTAATTCCTTATTTTGCTTCTATCCTAAGAAAACAGGGGTTTCACTTTATTCCTGTTTAAAATTTTCTGAGTTTTTTTAACTTGTTTTTTTCCCCCTTTCTTTTTATTAAGCTTATTCTCTGCACATGTTTGAAAAACATTCTGTGCAGGGAATGTTTTCTCATCTGTCATTGGACACAGGCTGTGAATGGGCCTGCAGGGAGATGTAGCTGGTGGCCTTTAATAAGGGACTTCCTCCCTCTGGTGAACAGTGTGGCACACTGTGTGGCTTCCATAAGGGAGGGGAGTCATCCATTTTCTAGCAGACAGGTTTAATACAACTAAGGACAACAGCAAAGTGGTAGGAATGAGATTTACAGGAAAGTTGAAGTGAAGTCTTCCACATTGAAACACACATTTCACCAAAGTGGATTTCCTATTAAACATACATCTCAATCGCTTCACCCAACAATCAAAGGAAAATCAGCACAATGACTATCTCAGTGGGGTAGGGGATATGACATTAAGCAGGAGACACGTTTCCATAGTACTTTCCCCTCCCGATCTCTTCTCTCACTCAAGTACAATACCAGATTATTAAAGTAAGACGTTTTCTAAAGTTCATTTATATGAGGAATTTGGTACAATAATAATCTTTTCATATCTATCAAATAGAAAATATTTAAAGGTAAACGAGGAGCATCACTGACCCAGCTATAGATAAATTAACAGTAACTTGAATGGAAAAAGTCACTATATTTAAATTTAGCCATGAATAACATTCACATGTTCCGGATTGATTTTTACTCAGGTTTATTGAGCACATTTTAAGTACTCAATTCTAGAAATAAAATGATAACGAAGACAGCCCTTTCCTCAGTGTTCCATCTTCCCCATGTACTATGAATAAGGTAACTATTATATACTATGTCAGCACTCCTATACACAAGGCATTGCAGAGTTCTAGGGACTACAAATGTTTGTTGAATGTGCTAAGGGATTTGGATTTCTCCACAAAGTTATATAGCACTGAAAATTGATAGGACCATATTTGTGCCTTAGCCAGAAAATTCTATCATATTGTGGAGGGAAGTTTTTTTGATGTTGGGTTTAGGGAGGCTGAATAGAGACTTTTATTCCTGTTGCAGTGGGACAAGTGAGGGGTGTATTGGTCACAAGGGGAAAGAGAGTATAATCTGTCATAAAGGAAGGAGATAGGAGGGCATATGTTTCTTTGGACACAGAAAATTGTTAACATTTTGCAAACAATATCAATACTCCACAGGAAAACAGATCTTTCTTATCTACATTATTTTACATGATGATCAAGGCAGCTTCATACATTGAAATTTGATATGATTTTTTTGACCTATGATATTGTTAGATTTCAAAGATTTTGAGCATTTCAAATTACTTGTCTTGGATATTCTAAAATGACTTTAGGTTAAATAAATGATTGTCAGGTTTTTCGTCATGTGTGCTAGTGGAGTTCACACTGAAAATGCACAGATGCTGTTTTATATTTTATCATATAGAGGAAATGTGGATACTTATTTATTTGAATTTTAGATTAAGATTAATTTTTAACATTAAAATTCACCTTAAAGTGGATTTGTTTATCTATAACTTAATATGTAAACATTATTTAGTTAACTAATAAGTGTTCAAACTAGGATTTTCTCTGATTATTAAAACATTATGTACTTTACTATTTAGAAAAGCATTATGTACACTAATATATCTGTATTTCAGTACTATTGAAGGTTAATTGCAGCCAGGCTCAGTGGTATATGATGTAATTCCAGGAGTCAGAAGCTGAGGCAGGAGGATTGCAAGCTGGAGGCCAGCCTCAGCAACCTAGCAAGATCCTATGTCAAAATAAAAAAGAAAAAGGACTGGGATCGTAAGCTCAGTTGTAAAGTGCTCCTGGGTTCAATCCACAACACCAAAATAATAATGATAATAACAACAACAACAATAGTGTCCCTTAAATAAAATAATATTAATCTGAGGGAATTATGGGGATATTCATTTATATTCATTATTTAATTTCTCAAATGGAAAGATAATTTTTAAGGAGGTACTCATTATTCACAGTTTGCTGAAAGGTGAATTTGAAAAGCAAATTAGTAGATATTTTTTATAAATGTCCTTTTTGCCCCTCCATTTTTTGAAATAAGTTTCATATTCATTTTGGAAAGAATTACTCTGTAAAAATGGAGGATAGATACATTTGTGTGTGTGTTATTTAACCCTAGAGATTGGATTAACCAGATCATTTCCTTCACCTGTTTATATAGATGCTTGCAGATCCTCCCTGTTGTGATACCACTGACATTGTTGGATACTTAACTACTGAGCCAACTAATATTTGTTTGAATGCTGACTATGTAGCAAAAATGAAGCATTTTATAATGTGTTTCCGCTTAAAGAGAATGGTCTGACCTTGCTTGGTTCACCGATTAGGTTCAATTATTCAGAAACATGTATTGTATGCTACCAAGTACCAGCTAACAAGCCAGATATTGGAAATGCAATTGAGTAGATGAATAAGGCCAGTCCTTTCCTCTTCTGAGAGCTGGGAAAGAGAATGTACAAAGAGTACAACACCCTTTGATAAGAGCTATTATATCACAATGAAGAGAGCGCTATTTGACCCAAAGAGAAGAGTGTTTTACTTTGCTTAGGAGAACATGTCTAATTACTTGATTAATATTATAAAAATCACACTGTAATATTTATAAAAGTCCAGTGTGAAAGGAGTCAAGGTTTAGTTATGAACATGTGTGAAGAAATAAAATGTCAAAACTTGGAGTCAGTTTAAAAAAATATTCCTTCTTGTTTGCGGGTTTTGGTTTTTTTTTTTTTTTAATTGAAAGACCAACTGTAAGACCCACTTAGAATGAGATCTCTATTGATTGAGTTAATTGGATTTCAATCATCATCTTGAAAGGAAATTTCATAACAGAAAAAACATCAAGAAAACTCAGACTCTTCAATTGCCATAAACAAACCAAGAAGAGAATGGAGCATGATATGATGGGGAGATCAACAGGAGCAGGCCACACTTTTCATGAGGCTGAAAGGAAATCTAATCATCAATCCTGAAGCAGTAAGAAAGAAGGAACACTCTCCAGCGATAAGCTGATTTAATTATTATCATTGAGCAAGTCACATGACCCCTTTTTACCTTGGTTTGTTTTTGAAATTGGAAGTATTTTCCAGAGAGTTCCATATCCAATATTCTATTATCATCATTCTAAGAAGGAAAAAAAATCAGTAGGATTTCAAAAACTTTGTAATCTGAGAAAAAAAAAATGTGAAACAAAAAATCAAATCTTCAGTAGCAAAATAATAATTTGGGAATGTAGAACAATATTCCAGGGTTTGCATAAAGAATAAAACAAATAATTATAAGCATAAATATTTTTCCTCAACTATTCTATCTTTACTACCATGAGCAAAGTTGATTTATTATCTGAGCTGCCTTAATGTTTAAAAGACACCTTTTTTTTCCTGTCAAAGTCATACATTATGTGAATCCCTTTAGAACTTCTATTTGAAATGTACTATATTTTGATATAAAGGAAAAGGGCAGTTAAGGAAATTTTTTTTTTAAAGAGAAGGCAATAAAAATAAGACTATTGCCAGGTACAGTGGTGTATGCCTATAATCCCAGAGGCTAAGGAAGCTGAGGCGGGAAGATCACAAGTTCAAAGCCAGCCTCAGGAATTTAGAGAGATCCTAAGCAATTTGGCAGAAAAATAAAGGGGGGGGGGAAGTGGGCTGGGGTTGTGGCACAGTGATTAAGCCCCCAGGGCTCCATCCCTGCTAAGAAATAACAAAACATTTATATACTTGTTTATGTGTTAATGTAAAAACTAAATTGCAGTGAATAGTATTCCATGTCAGTTAGTGTGATATGAGGTAGGTAGTGTTATCTTGCCCCCATTTGACATACAGATATAATGAGGCACAGAGGCACACAGATAGTTACAGTATTGGTTCCATTGCATAAGTGTTTGAATTTTCCTTATGGATTTCTTCATCATTAGTAATGTGTGTAAAGGATTAAATCATATCTTAGACCCTTAGGGTTTCTTATTTGGCAATTTACAAAAGATTTGTGCTTAGATATACAGCATTTTTTTTCTTTATTAAATTATTTATTTATTCTAATTTGTTTTACATGATAGCAGAATGCAAGTCATTTTATATTCCACACAGAGAGTATAATTTTTCACAATTTAAATAAATATATGATTGTACACAAAGTATTTTCGCACCATTCATGTCTTCATACATCTACTTAGGGTAATGATGTCTAACTCATTCTACCATCATTCCTATCTCCTTGCCAGGCCCTTCCTCTCCCTCCCCTTTGCCTATCTAAAGTTTCTCCATTCCTCCTATGTTCCCTCTCCCCATTGATGTTTTGAGTCAGTATTCTCATATCAAAGAAAACATTTAGCATCTGTTTTTTTGGTATTGACTTACTTCACTTAGCAGTATATTCTCCAACTCCATCCATTTACCTGCAAATGCCATGATTTTATTCTCTTTTAATGTTGAGTAATGTTCTATTGTATATATATACCAAAGTTTCCCTGTTTATCTATTGAAGGGCATCTGGGTTGGTTCCATAATTTGTACTGCTATAAACATTGATATGGCTGTGTCCCTATAGTATGTTGTTTTTAAGTCCTTTGAGTATAAACCGAGAGTGGGATAGATATGTCAAATGGGAGTTTCATTTCATGTTTTCCAAGGAATCTCCATACAACTTTCCATATTGGCTGCACCAGTTTGCAGTCCCACCAGCAATGTATGAGTGTGCCTTTTCCCCCACATCCTCACCAACACTTATTGTTGTTTGTCTTCATAATAGCTGCCATTCTGATTGGAATGAGATGAAATCTTAGAGTAGTTTTGATTTGCATTTCTCTAATTGCTAGAGATGATGAAAATTTTTTCATATGTTTGTTGATTGATTGTACATCCTCTTCTGAGAAGTGTCTGTTCAGTTCCTAGGCCCATTTATTGATTGGATTATTTGTTTTTTTGGTGTTAAGGTTTTTGAGTGCTTTACATATCCTAGAGATTAGTGCTCTATCTGATGTGCTTGTGGTAAAGAATCGCTCCCATTCTGTAGGCTCTCTGTTTACCTCACTGATTGTTTCTTTTGCTGAGAAGAAGCTTTTTAGTTTGAATCCAACCCATTTATTGATTCTTGGTTTTAATTCTTGCTCTATAGGAGTCTTATTAAAGAAGTTGGGGCCTAATCCAACATAATGGAGATTGGGACCTACTTCCTTCCATTAGGTGCAGGGTCTCTGGTTTATCCACTTTGAATTGAGTTCTGTGCATGGTGAGAGATAAAGGTTCAATTTCATTTTGTTATATGTGGTTTTCCAGTTTTCCCAGTACCATTTGTCAAAGAAGCTATCTTTTCTCCAATGTATGTTTTTGGCGCCTTTGTCTAATATAAGATAACTATTGTTATGTAGGTTAGTCTCTGTGTCTTCTATTCTGTACCATTGGGCAGCTTTGATGTGGTGGAGAGAACAAAAAATAATTATATGAGATGAAGGCAGATTTGGCTCATTCTCTTGCAGTTCTCTTTCCACTGTCACACTTTGGCTAAGCTTCATTCTCTCACTATTAAATTATTACCTGGAATCTCCACCTCTTCCTCCTCCTCTAGCTGTAATGACTCCTTGAGATTCTCATGTGAACAAAGCAACACTTGAAGATGCTTCCAAACACTGTTTTTGTGCAGTATGCAGCCTCATAGAGGCCTTGACAAATAACAGCACCTAAGCTAGTGTTTCAGCAAAAGCCCTTAGATACCTTAATCAACTGATTCTCCTCCCCACTTGGGTAATCTTCCTTTTAAAAAGATCAGTTCCTCAATAGCTAAACTTTGGAGCCAACCTAGATGTCCTTCAGTGGATGAATGGATAAAAAAAGTGGCATTTATACACAATGGAATATTACTTAGCATTAAAAAAAGAATGAGATCATGGCATTTGCAGAGAAATAGATGGCATTAGAGAAGATTATGCTAAGTGAAGTTAACCAATCCCCCCCAAAAAACAAATGCCAAATGTTTTCTCTGATATAAGGGGAGTGACTCGAAGTGGGGTAGGGAGGAAGAGCAGGGGAGGAAGATTACCTCTAGATAGGGAATAGGGGTGGGAGGGAAAGGGAGGGAGAAGGGGAATAGCAAGGATGTTGGAAGGAGACGGTCATCATTATACAAAATACATATATGAAGATGTGAATTTGGTGTCAACATACCTTATATACAAACAGAGATATGATAAATTGTGGTATAAAGGTGTCTTAAGAATTGTAATGCAGAAAAAAATCAACAAGAGAGCTCATGTATAATGGCATCATTTGGCGTGAACATACTGTATATACAGAGTTATGAAAAATTGTGCTGTGAGTGGATAATTATGAATGTATTGCATTCCACTATTGTCATGTATTAAATAAATAAATTAATTAAATAAAATAAATAAAAAGATCAGTTCCTTTGTTTAGTCCTTTTTGCCTCTAATCTTCATGGCTTCCTTGATTTTTGTCAAACTGTGTTATAACTTGCCTTATCTTTAAAGATTGCCTGTGGCAACCCTACTTCTGGTTTCCTCCCCAGACACCCTGCTCAGTGGGTCCAGTGTCTTCCCTTCTCACTGAGTCTCTTAACTCACACGCAAGTGCTGCCTCTGGGCTATTGCTCCTGCTGTTCCTCTCTGCTCAATGGAAGACATGTCACTTCTTACAGATCCCAATCTCTTCCTGCCTCCATAAAATCTTCCATTACCAAGGTGTCTCTTTTGGTTCCCTGCAGCCAAGTAATGGATGCCACTCTGCTTTCTCATGACAAGTGTGGGCTTCCAAGTGCAGCTTCAATTCTTAATCTCTCTTTTCCAAACTTTTAGAGAGTTAAAAATAGGGCTCACATATTAACAAGACCATTCTAGATATATTTTTTTTTTCTTTTTCAGCCAAGCCCAGGCTTGACAAAGAAGGAATTCTATCTTTTGATGTACTCCTACTAAATAATACAATTGTTACTTCTAGGTATGGATTGCACTGGAAATAAAATTGTTTGAGTTTTGTGTGAGTGTGTTATTGGTTAAAAAATAAAATAGCCAATACCTGTAATAATACTATGAGATATATATTCTGTTTGGTTTAACCTCTGCAGTTCTGTCCATTATTTGCATTACTCTAGATTAAGTATTACATTTCTCTGTCAAGGAGATATAGATGTCAAAGAAGATGAGTGTCTAAACCATTTTGAGCATATGTTATGTTTTAGTGTTTTACCTTAAGCACTCAGGTATAAGTGGAATTTTATATTGGATTTCCCATTAAACTGTGAATGGGAGCACTCAGCAAAACATATGACACTTAATCATATGCCTTTGTTTATCATATGTTATATCTTCCTTAAGTTCTTACCTCCTTTTACAGAGGTTGCTGAATTTGCAACTTCTGTCCCCAAGATTGTTATCATCAAAGAAAATCCACTGAAAATCTTCCCACTGAGCATCATTGCTTAATTCCATAGCTTCTTTGATTAAATATGACTCAAACTGTTTTGTAAAAATTGAACTCTTCTAATTCTTTGAAAAAGAAATAGGGAGATACCTGGCAATCAGTGCATAGAAACATGGCTATACTCCAATTTAAAAAAAAAATAAGTTATTGTTTTATTGCTTTAGAAAAGTGAATGTTTAACTTTTATTACAGTGCCACCAACATTTCCTAGACACCTTATAAGATCAAGATACTGTGCCGATCACTGTGTAGTTAGAGGGATGAGAATGATGTAAGCAGAATAAGTGACAGACTTAGGCTGGACTATTTCTGTTTCATTAGACAAAATGAAATCAGTGTCAGTCTAAGGTGATTAGTAGGAGGGGAGACCTGAAGTAGAAGTAATTGCTTTTTCCAGAGCATTCCCGTTTAACTTTTCATCATGTCACCATGCATAAAAGGGGGTGCACCAATAACAATAGTTGTAAAGCTAACCAGTAAACTGAACAATGTAATAACTACTCTCTCCTAGGAAACATAGAAGAAGAATATTTGGAGATGTAACATGTTGCACATTGTGATTCTGTGCCCTGAAATATGGATACTGCATACATTGAAAATATAATTTGAAGTCAAAAGCCTACATTATATATCATGTATCACTTTCATGGTATTGAAACATATCCCCTGTATTCCATGGTATAACTTTACTTCTTAATTATTAAGGCTTTATTTACAGGTTTCAAGAGGAGCAGACTTTAAGGTTATTTTTGCTTTTGAAAAAAAAATATGTTTAAGGTAGCGTGCAGAGGGATAGCACAGTAGTTGAGGTTTTGTCAAACCCCATGGAATTTTGTATGTGTTTAAAATATGTCCCAGATCATTTGTAAAGATGACTTGGCATAAATATATTTATATATTCTGAGTTAAAATTCCCAAGGATTATCAAATATTTCAGAGAATAACAGTGTGAAGAAGAGCATCTGCAAATATTTTTATTTGTACTGGCTCCATCATAGCCTCTACATATTTCCCATAAATTTTGTTCCCATATTGTCCTTTGATTAGAGAGACAGTTTAAGAAACCTTTGTTTTATGCATTTGTTACTGGAGGTGACTTTTAATGCATCCCCTATTTAAGGTGTCAAACATTTTGCTCATATAGAAATGAGGAGAGACGGTGTGTAACAGTAGTTTTGAGTGAGGACTTTGCACCTGTCTTTGTTCATAATCCTGGCTCAGCCACGTACCAGATGTGGAACTTTGGTTAGTGTGACAGCCTATCTTCTGGTCCTTGGTTTCCTCATTTGTCAAATGGAGGTAATAATGACTGTTTTTCTGTAGCTACTGTGAGAATTCCATGGGTTAATGCATATAAGTCATGCAAAACAGAGTGAAATATAATGAATTTCTATAATCATCATTATTATTAGTAGTAACAACACTTCCATTAAGAATGGCTTACACTTCTTCATGCCCTCTCATAAATAGTACATTTTCCTGAAGAGCCCTGAAAATTATGTTTCCATTTTTTTTGCTTTAACTCCAAAAGACTGTGACATCTTTAGTAACATATATGGAACAACAATTTTACATATTTGTGGCTTGAGTTTTTCTATCATTTCAACCTTCATTATTCATATTGATTTTCTTCAGCTCTAGCTTTATATATTTATTTGTTTTCCAACATTACCATGTTATAAAGCAAAGCATATGATGATGAACAAGAAACAAACAAAAATAAGCAAGGTATTCAGTTTAGTCCTGATTAATTTTTAAACCAATGTACTTGAAAATGAAAACAGAATATTCAGGTTTTAAATGTCCAAACTTGTGTCTTATCAATGTCTTACTGAACAAATGAGAGTAAGGGCATTATAAACATTTAGAGATGAGATAAAGTGTCATTTCAGTGCACCTATCTTAGTTTATTTCTGAGAGATGTGCAAATGCCATATAACTGAAATGCAGAAGAAAGCATAAAAACATCAGTAACTTGCTATTGTGATCTTTTCATACTTAGAAGGGATCAAAGCTTGACTTGGACATTTCAATTTTTTGTGGAGGAGGGATACCAAGAATTGAACTAAGGGGCACTCAACTACTGAGCCACATCCCCAGCCCTATTTTTTTTTTATTTTACTTAGAGACAGGGTCTCACTGAGTTGCTTAGTGCCTTGCTTTTCCTGAAGCTGGCTTTAAACTCGCAATCCCCTTGACTCAGCCTCCACTGGGATTACAGGTGTGTGCCACTAAGGCCAGCTAGATTATTCAATTTTATTCGTTATTTGCTGCATCTTTTTGAACAGGAAGCATTTCATAAATATTTTATTCCATTTTGGAAAATTGGAATTATGAACAATTGTGTCACTTTACAAAAAGTCTGAGAGCTTTTTATTAAGTGGCTTTAGATGCTTTTTGATTGCCTGACTGTTGGGTGAATGCAAAAATGTCAATATTTCTGTTCAAGTTATGAATCTATTTTACTAGTTAGTGAAAGTCAGTGTACTTGTTCAGTTTTCTCTTTGCTGGAAATCTTAGTTGAGTAAAAATATAAAATTACAAAACGTTTTGTTGTTTTATATCTCTTTCTGATGATATGTTAGAAATTTGAAAGAAATCTATTATAATTTAAAACACTTGAGCATTCTTCTTTAGTGTTCCTGACTAATAAATATCTTGTGAAAGATGAAGTCCACAAGGATTGTTTGATTGAAGGTCTCAGAACTGGCAAATTTATAGTTTATTGAGCTAAAAACTCCTGAGCTGAGAGGCTTGAGTGCATTCATCTGGCTTCCTTTCTCTTTGAGATCCCTGAGAAATCCAAAAGGTTTTGGTGCAATAGCAACACTATTTAAGGAAAATTAATGAATCCTGTGTGACAAATCTGGAGTGCCTCACCTGTGTCATTGGCTGGAAAATCCAACAAAGAATGGAAATGCCTGCTCACATGATTGAGGAATTTATATGCTAGAAAGAGAAACTCCAAATTATAACACTTCAAGAAGAGAGTTACTGAAATTAATAGTTTGGGAATGGCAAAATATTAGGGATTGGGAAGATGCACAAAGGAAGAAAGTATAAATACAGAAGAAAATAAAATTGATCATACTTATGAACATGATGAAGGGGTTAAGAAATTCTTTTGTATATATTAATATATTAAAACAAAAACTCTAGACTTCATGCAGAAAATCCTATATAGATAATTTTCAAAAGTTTCATACTTTCTAACAAAGTAGATGGAACTCGGTGCTTCTAATTATGACGATGGTGAACATAGGATGGCTCTGCCCCTCTTGAGCTAGAACTTAGCTATGTGGCTCTTCAAGCTGAGGAGGAATGGAGGGTTTCCTCAAAGCAGTGAAGAGGATTGACAAGCATCAACCTGTTTTTAAAAGCTACAGGCTGTGGTGAAGAAGAGCCGTGTACTGTGTTTGGCATTGACCTGGTATAGATCAGGATCAGCAAACTGTCATCTGTAGGCCAAATCCAGCCTGACCTGTACACCTATTTTGTTAATAGGTGTCACTTGTTCTTTATGTACTGTCTACAGCTGCTTCTGTGCTGCACTGGCATTGTTGAGTGGGTGTAACAGACCTTATGATCTGGGCAACTTAAAGCATTTACAACTGACTCTTTATAGAGGAAGCATGCTGACTCCTGATATTCAAATATTGGAGGCATATGTTGAATATTGGATGGCCGACGCAGACTTTAATATTTTAGAAAGCATTTCAACAATTATGAAGACCATTAGACTTCAAATCCTCCTGCTGATTCATCAAGAATGAATGATACTACTATTCTTCCCTGGAAAGAAGCCAGAGAAGAATCTTTAGGAGATATTTAGAGAATGAACAAGTGTAGCAAGGGTAAGTATCACAAGGACAAGAAGCAGACATTCTTAAAAAAATGATCTTTTGTTTCTTTATGATAATTTGTGTCAGGATGATGATTGCTAAGACTCTGACAAAAAAAAAATATTAAAGAAATAAGATAAATGAGAGAAGTGAGATAGAGGGCCATGACATTTTTGCATGTATTCTGCTCACCCATGGTACAGGCCCTGCTCCCTCTTCCCCTCTGAGAACAACCAAGCAATACCAAAACTCCATGACCCACACCAGCTCATTGACATGAAAATTTGATAATTACTATTCTGTTATTTTAAGTGTTTCTGTATAAATCAGAAAACAGTAGTATTGTATTATCAACAGTTGACCAGAATTTGGGTCAATTCACTAGGCCATAATATTTATTGATTGGGTTTTGAACAAGGCTCTTGGTCTCACTTTTCTTGTACAAAGATGGCCATAATATCTAGGATTATGTTTTATCTGAATCATTTAATAGTGTCATGAACATAAAATTAGATATATATGAAAAAGGTTTTGAGGAACATAAATTATTATTCAAATATAAATCGATATTACACATTTATTACTAGGTTACAGCAATGACACCTAGGAAAGAGTCATCCTGATGTAGCTAACTCAAAATAGGCTAGTGCAGTGAATCATCTGATCCAGCCTGAACCAATGACAAAATACTCTGGGGAGTATTTGGGACAAGAAATTTATATTCATTTTCATGTGTCTTAGTATCAAATGTAAATTGCTCTCTAGAGTTTATGGGGACAAAGACTCATTCACATGGATTTTAGCTACACTGAGTTTCCTATGATCTTCTTTTAAAATGTAACAAAATAAGCAACATAGGTCTATATAATATATATCCTGAATAGCTCATAGTAATCAATTAATTTTATTGAGTAATTTATTGAAAAAACAAATGAATGGATTTGTCCTTACCCAAGGTTGGAGAGAAGGAGAGTGAGAGGCAGAGAATGGAAATCAAGAAAGAACTAATAAAAACATGTTAAATGTCAGAAAGCCAAGTAAATAATAAAAAGGTGGAGAGAGTATAAAGGAGAGTTAATAAGAAAATGGAATACCTGGTGAGGAGTGAATATTAAAATGTCGAAATAGTAGATAACACATCAGGCAGTGAACATAAAACTTTCCTGACACAGTGTTTGGCTGTTAGAGAAAATATGCCATGACTATCCATATAAGAAGTTTAAATCTATATTTTGCCACAGGAAATATGAGAGCTTTATTTAAACACATCATCAATAAGGCCATAATTAATATGTTAATTAAATTTGTAGCTGAGGCCCTTTTGATTTTGTCAGTCACAAGACTGCAAGTGAATTATGAGTTCTTTGTTCTGTTCCCACAATAAAGGCAAAGTTCTTATAGAATTATGCTTAAAAGGCATCTAGCATTCACGTGGCTGTTTTTCCATGTTTCATAGACTAAGAAATTGCACCACTGTTGGAAACATTTTAGGGTTCTTTACATTATTGTCTTGGGATGCTCTATGCTACTCTAGACCATTTTATAGCTATAGCAACTAAAGAGCTATAAAGTGAGCCACCAAGAGAAACTCATAATAAAATATTAAATTATATACCCCCCTAAAGTATAAACTACATCTGAAAAGTGAGTTGGGTACTTTGTTAGGTACATGCATTTTCAGAGCTCACTGGGGTGCCATTTAGCACAAAGAAGCAGTTCTTGCAAACTTCCCAAGAGGTCTGGAAAAGTGAATGAGTTTCTCAGAGTGCCTCTTTTTTACTCTGGGGAACAATTAAAGTTGGAAAAATCTGGCTGAATAAATGGCTTCTCCCTCCCCCTGTATTAAGGGAACGATTTTAGTCAATATAAGATTTTCCCTTTTCACCAATTAGGGTGGGGAGAAGTCATCTAAAACTTGTGTCTAAGCCTTCCCTTGCCACAGGCATTTTTAAACTCTGGCTATCTTGGGATGGCTACAATTAAAACTTTTTGGTAAATAAGAAGAGGAAGTGGCTGGATTAACTGCAGATCTTTATCCAGAACTTAATATTTGTCACTAATAGAAAATAAATTTTTTTGATATCCTAAAATTACATGTGATTTCTAGAGGGTCAGGTCCTGATGGATTTATTCATTCTTCTAAACCAAATTAACAAATGATAACTTCAGATTAATAAAAGTAGATATTTTGTCAGTTACATTCAAGCAAAAATTAGCATGACTACAATTTTTTAGAAGTCCCTAAAATTGTTTTAGTTAAAACTAATACTGAAATATTCTATTTTCTCTAATTAGGAAAGTTACTATTATGTAATCATATCTTTACTAGAAATAGTAATGATAATGGCCCAAATATTTAATGTAATTTACCACTTACATTGTATTTCCATGTTAGAATGATAATATCCATTAATACGTGGAAGAGGATGATACTACTGAAATAGTATTCTATTCGTGGTTAAGTGTGCAAATTCTGGAGCTAATTTACCTATGATGAAAATCTGGCATTATCATTTACTATTAAGGTAATCTATTTAGGCAGTTGTTTGGCTTCTTTAAAACAATTTCTCTAAATGGGCAGTACATAGAATAATATTTCCTTTAAAAATTTTTATTTTTAGTATATTGTAGTTATGTATAATAATAATCATACAAATATAATATGCTTCATTGTAGTCCCCAGTACTTCTCCTTTCCCTCTCCACAGCTCTGTTCGCCTGTTCCCCTTTTTCTACTCTATTGAAATTTCTTCTTTTTATTTATAGTTTTTATTTTTAATTAATGCTTTATAGATATACAGTTGAAATACACTGTTATATTCATATATGTATTAGCATGATTTGTTAAATTTCATTGCACTGTTCCTCTCTTTTCTTGTCCCTCCTCTTCCCCCTAAATCATCTTCCTCTGCTCCATTGATCTCCCTTCTCTCCTTCCCTCCCTCCCTCCTCCCTTCCTTCCTTCCTTCCTTCCTCCCCCCAACCCACCCCAGCCAACTCTTTCTTTAGTTGGATGATGAAGAGTAGACCCAGGTACTCACACATGCTTTGTTTGTGCTATACCACTGAGATACATGCCCAACTCAATAAGATTTCTTACAATTATTTTGATTTTTATGTGATAAAAACAAGTGTTTATCAGGGTTTAATACATAGTTAGCAGTCATAAATCTGAATTAACATTGTTATTACTACTATTGTTTTTCCTGGCTCTTTTCCCTATAGGTTCTCCTCACTGTTTATAAATCTTGCCAACGCCATTTATATGGTTGAATGCATAAAGAAGTAATTTTTTTGTTTCTGAGCTAGTGAACAGATGTGTGCTTATGACTTTACATAAAAACTACTTCATGAAGTATGTTTCTTTTTAAAAACAAAACAAAAGAAGAAGAAAGGCCTTTGGTAAATCATTAATAAAGTGCCAAGTAAAACCAGGCTACATGGCTCACAAAGCTTGGACATTTTGTATTTCAGTGTGATGATGAGTAATAATTTTAAGCTCTGGCCAGTGGTTAGTGGGCAAGGAATCATGGCCAAGTATTAAATTTATTTATACTTTTAACATTTTGTGAAACTGAAGCACATTTGCTGTAGTATAGAACCCCATTGTTTCTTGAACAATTGCACTTTTTTCACCTCGACAATTGTACTTACCTTAGGATAGAACTACAGAAAACAGGATCTTTCTCACTGAGCTAAATTGAGTGAGCTTTTGTCTTCTGACTGAGAGGCATAAGATAAGGATACCAGTTCCCAGAACCTAGAAATAGTGTCAATATGTGATAATAAGTATCAAACATGGTCTGAAGGTGTGAGACTGAGACTACTGAAGGAGATTTTCCCACCCACAAATTGTGCTTACATTCAGATACTCCAGAATATAACTTGCTATTGGTTTGTACTCACTTATTGAGATGTATTTAATTTTTCTTCTAATAGTTAACATTTTTATATGTGTCTAAATACATATTTGACATTTATATTTTGTAGATAAGAATACACATGGACACACACACATAAGACCTAATGATGTCTTTGCATTTCAGAATGTCAGCATTTTCTAGATTGGGAAACTAACATCTTAGTTAAATCCTGAAGCTAGTATGAGCACTGTGAGAATAGATGTTTCCATTCTACAGGAGATTGAAATGTGAATAGGTTAAGTAATTGCTTCATTGTTATACATCACTAAGTGGTAGAGATTGGGTTTAAAATAACTGCCACTTCTTTTTCTATTAAATCACCAATGCCATAGTAAGGCACTTTCATTTGAGTTTTTGATCATGTAGATCATGTCATTTGTCTTTTATATAATTTGGTTTATTCCAAAAGAATAACATGTACCTTTAATGTTCAGTAATATATCTTACTTCTGTAGTATGGATTCAGATTCTGGTTCTTCCACATAGGAGCTGTGAGAACTTGCGTAGCTTAATCCCTCCTAAATTCTGTTTTGTTTTTCTCATAGGTAAAGTAAAGAGATTAAGAATCTCATGTAGCTGTTGAAAGGACAAAATAGTAACATGTATAAGTTAGCACATAGTATTTGTATTATAAATGTGTGTTATTTCTGTTTCTACTATTAATATTGTTTTTTTCTTTGTTGTTTATTAGAATACATATCAGAGTAATGATAATAATAATACATATTAGAAGTAATATATTCCTCTCAAAATGTCAGTGGTATTTCTAAAAAGTATTATATTTTATTTATCAGCTTACACTTTTATTGGAAGATATTTATAGGAAAATTTGTACATATTTCAAAATGAAATGATGGGAAGATATATTCAAATTTAAAATAAAATACAAAGGCAATGGGCTGTATAATGAACATTTTAATTTATTCAGTTAAGTCCTCAAAAGTTCTACCAGAAGATATTAACACGAACAGTGACTTGGTATACTTTACTAACCAAAATACCAGAAAACATTTGTTTAGGTAAACACACCTCTCATTTTCTTGTTTTGTGTTTAAACTAACACATTCAGTTTCACCTTCTTTTTTCCCCATAGCATGGTTTGTAATTATACCTTTGTTATTTAAATGAATTTATATGTACTCTTTAACTGTATCATTTGAAGATGCCCTTCCACTGACTTAAATTCCATGTGACTAGGGACTATGTTCAGTTTCAATATATCTATTCCATCTATCTATCTATGTGTGTGTGTATGTGTGTATGTGTGTGTACATTTCATATATATATATATGAAACTGAACTTATGTGTCTATAGGTACAATTGTGATAATTGTAACAGTGATAGTATTATAAAGACTGAAATTGCTAGAACATCATCCTAGTGTAGAAATTTGAATATATGTAAATGTGGGAGAAAATGAAAAGTCAAGAAGCATAAGGCATAACCATCAATATCACTTATTCTGCTTTTAAATTTATAGAATACTTAGAAACAAGAAGTAGGAAACTGACATCTTACTTCAGTGTTAATGGTGTGTGCTTTAAGGGTGTACTATAAATTCTCTGAATTCTTTTTTTTAAATGTAGATTCTTTCTTAGATCTCTTAAATCTCAATATACACATATAGAATCTTTTTTTGAATTAAGCTTACTGGATTCTTATGTACATCTACAGTTTGCGGTTAACTACATTTTCCTCATCTTCACCCTTGTAAGTTTTCTGGCTGTGTTCATATTTTGAAGAAATTTAAGCACATATGTTTTCTGTATCTTGATTTGTGTAAGACATCCCCTAGTTTTATATTAAGTAGTAATAGCCCATTCTATAATAAGAAAGGAAATTGTCATGAATTTACTTTAAATCCTGACATTTTATTTTAGCTATTTTGGAGCACAAAATAATTATGCACAAAAATAGTTCCTGTTTTATTTTCTTATGACACGAACATATTTGCACTTTATAGAAAGTCGTAATTTATGAAAAAGTTGACAAAGAAGATAGAGACCATTCTGTTTGGTTCCTGCTACAATTAGTATTCTTTGTCAATCTATCCTAGACTTCAGACTTGGGAATGTAGTAGTGCTTCAGGTTCAGTCTGAAGATCTCACCTGTTCGTTGTCCACACTTCCTTTCCAGTCAATGTTAGCATGTCTTGTGGCTTTCAAGAACACTTGCATGCTGACCACTCTCAAATGCATGTTCCCAGACCTGGCCTTTTAAGGACCTCTATATTCTTAGGTCTAACTACATACTCAGTGTGTTCACTTGGAGTTGGAATAGACTTCAACCCAAGGATGGCCATAATCAAATCCCATTCCTTCTGTAAGTTTCCCTTATATTCTGCCATGCAGGTACTGAAATTAAAAATAAACAAATAAAATAAAAAGTGTTGGCATTATCTTTGAACTCTGCCTGTCTTTTCAAATCTTGTCCAGCCCATCTGCCAATCTGATTGGCTCTTCCTTCAAAACACACTTGGCAAGAATCATACTGCTCTCCTATAATCTGCTTTTAATACTGCCAAGTCTTGAAACTCAGATGATCATATTCCTAATCGAACCTTCTGTCAGTTCTCATATCACTCAGAATACAAACCAAAAGTCCTTAATAAATTATCCCTTAGAAATATTGCCTGACTTGCCATTATTATTCTCCTTGTTTACTTCATTCCAGATGTGTTGATATTCCTGCTGTTCACCAAAAACCTAAGCATACTTCTAACTCAGGACATCTTCACTGATGTTTTTCTGCCCAGAACATTTGTGTAACAAATATCAATGTGGATATTAATTTCCTTCCATCTCTATATCAATATTATCTTAATGTCGTGGATGGAATAACCCCCTTTCCCATCCTCTGTACTCCCTTTCTTCTTATCCATTTTTTTCTTTGTCTCTCTTTCCTTCTGTCTCCTCTCTCTCTCTCTCTCTCTCTCTCTCTCTCTCTCTCACACACACACACACACACACACACACACTTGTTTCCTCCCTCCATCTCTTCTATTCAGTGACTAGAACATAGGAGGTGCTTGGCAGATGTTTATGTTGTATACATTTCACTGCCTGTAGAAATAGGGGTAGAATGCAAGTACTTTACTTGGAATCTGCAAGAACACTGGGAAGGAAGTAAAGAAGGGATACAGGGAAGGAAGGCAGCCCTGCCAGATTCATGGATGAAACTCTGTCCCATAGGAAGAGGATACAAAGCAGGTGCCTTCACTGTCTACTAGCAGAGGGCAGAGACTGATGTATTTATCCACCAGCTTCTGAAGGTTTGTTTCTTAGTCAGCTGTGATGAGAAGACCTGACAAGAACAACTTAGTTTTAGAGGTTCACTTACGACTGACTCCGTAGTTCTGGGTCAGAAATGAAGTAGAACATCATGATGGAAGGGCATGAGAGAGGAAAGTTGCTCAGTTCATGACAGTCGGGATGCAGAGAGAGATTTCTGCTCACCAGGGACAAAAATAAATAAATCTCAAAGGCACCCACCCAATGACCTACTTCTTTCAGCCATGCCCTACTTGCCTAGAGTTACCACCCATTAATTAATTCAAATTGTTAATCCATCAAGTTAACTGACTGATTAGGTTATGGCTCTCATAGTCTAACAATTTCACCTATGAATATTCCTGAATTGTCTCATACATGTGTTTGGGGGGATAATTTATATCCAAACTATAACAATAGTTGAAGGCTCTTCCTGGGGAAGTGTGAGGAGTCCTGTTTTTCTGACCTGACCCTTCTATCCTAAGCTTCCAAGCCTCAGCAAAAATCCTCCAGGCACAGATTCAAATGACCTGGGAATGAGGTCAGGGGAGTACTCTGAAGGGCCTCTCACCTCCTATTCGGGGTGAGAGCACTGCCGACATGTGCTGTGCCATTTTATTGGATGGATTTTTAATTATTCATATTTTTATTTTGGGAACTAACATGTAAAAGTGAGTTCAGATGATTCTAACATGAAAATTCTCCCAGTATAAAAATTTCTATCTGTATGTCCTAGATAAAATACTCTACCAATGAAATTCAGAAGATGCCCTCAATATTTTAGTGGAGAATAGTGAAATTCCTCCTCTGTGTTGAACACACAGTTTCTCTACAATTTTATAGATCTTTGAAAAAATTTCTAACATTATGTGTCACACAATATTTAAAAATTATAAATCTCTTGAATATGTTGTCATAGCTTGTATGAAAATAGGTTTATTTGTGATATTGTCAACAAAATTAATACTCTTTAGTCGCCATGCTTAAGAAGATCACTTTGGGAGAGTTTGGCTTACAAATATCTACTGTAAAGTTGCAGATGGAAGTACCTGAGCAAGAGTGCAACATTAACCTGCTCCTCATGATTTGCACCACCACATTGTCATTGCACTCTCACGGGCCCAGCATTGCTCGGCTGCTCCTATTGCTGTACTGTGGGGCTTTGGCAGACCCTTGGTACATTCGCCCTGATTTATCAGCTGAGAGTTTCCATTCCCTTGTCATGGTCTGTCCTGGGCTTCACTGGGAATCTCTGAGTCATTTGATCATGTAAAGTGGCATGACTGTACTGTGCTTATTGTTGAAAATTTAATAACTAAAGACAGTTTAGGAAACTCACACTCAGTTAAAGTGCACTACTCTCTGTTTTATCAGGAATAAAAGAAAGTAAGAGAGAAAGATGAAAAAAAAAAAAACTCAAATGGATGATTACTTATATTGTTCATTAATGGTCCAGAGAAAAAATTTTGATCCATACACCCACAGGTTTTATTTCCCTTTTATTGAGAATTCTTACATTGTTACCTGTATAGCATATCTTATAAGATACCGGTACTGGACTAATCCTCAAAGTTATTCTCATAACTCTCAATGACAGAAACTTGGAACATTTGGGGCTCATTGAGGAGATGCATATGATATACAACTATTCATATTTTAGGTGGGTTTCTCCAGACTAAAAATGATAATTTATGATTATAAATATTGATTGACAGACCAACCAGAATAAGGCATTGGCAATTTCTGTTTTATTTTCAAGGTAAGAAACATGGCAAAAAAATGTTGTCAAATAAAAGCTCGTGCATTTGAATGTTAAATAATGTACAATATATCATTCCTGTTGATATATATATATATATATATATATATATATATATATATATATATTATATATCGTGATTTACTTATGAACTAATTGATAAATCCCCTAAATATTTAGTGAGTGTTGACTATGGTCTAGTCTCTATATGCTCTTTCTGGTTGTATCTGGCAGTCCTTAGAAAAGAAATGTGTTTGTATGTGTGTTATGTATATATAAATATGTATGTATGCTCACTTATAAATAGATAAATGTGTATAATGTATATTAAACAATAATTCTTTTTAAACATAGTTATTGTTTGTTGGTTAATAGTTGGAGCAGAAATAGAGACAGAGATTAGATTTTAGTCCCCTAAAGTTGATTGTATTTTCTATCAATTTATACAGCTTTGTTCTTCCTACAGGTTGAATGTTTGTGTTTGTGTGTGTGTAAGCAAGTGTTTTACAGTGTATGACATTTGATAAGTAACTCCGACATAATGTTAAAATTTTATAACACATCTACTCTAAGAAACTGTGCTGAGCATATTATTAATGTTATATTCACATATCGTGCTTTGACTTGTGAAATCTTGTAAAAACAATGTATTTTATATTGGTAACAAAATCAAGTAGTTTGTATTTTATGTTTTGTGGATTATATATTCACCTTCATGATGACTCTATGATACACAGAAATGCGTATGTGTGTGTTTGTGTTAATGAACTAATACAGCTTATAATGTGTGTGTGAGTGTGTGTATGGAGGGGTGGGCTGTTTATTGTGCCTGTAATAGTAAAATGGGAGAGTAGAAAGAAACTAGATATCTGTCATATCAATCTGAATTCACATTTCAGCTTATTCTCTTGCTAGTTGTATAGCCTGGGAAAATAGTTGCATTCTGTGTACATTACTAGATGTAGATGCACCTAATGTAACAAAGTAAATAGAATTACATCTTGTGTATGTGTGTGTGTGTGTATGTTATAATGTATGCAACATGAGGTTGTGCCACATAAGAATCAACAAATATGTTCCCCATTGTTTGTGGCATTTTGTAATGTGTTATCCCAATGTGGATTTACCAAATATTTTTGTGTTGGTGTACATGGCAGAATTAGTGATTTTAAATTCAGGATTTGTAACTGAAGTTTGCATTTTAATCCCCATATATGCAAATAAAATGCAATAAGGTTTCCATGGGGTTATCTTCACTTTTGTTTCAAATTGTTTCTTTTTGAAAGTTAAAGAACGAGAAAAAGAAAGAGATCACAGAGAGAGGGTAAAATTAGCATGTACACACGAATCAACTTTTAAAACAAAAGAGAATAGACCTAAAATGTATTTGTGTAACAATATCTTCCTTTATATAATTAGTTAAATCCTTATGGTAAATCTGTGTATTACCACTTTGGGGCAATAAGTCAAGTGGGCTTTTCCTAGCCTATACAATGAGATGTGAATGTTTGAAATGAATAAGGAAGGGGAGACAGGGTCATTTTAGAATGGAATAGAGACAATTTGATTTTGTTGATCATGAAATAGACATTTGAGGCCTTAAGGGAGACTATTCCAAAGGAAATTTTAGGCAAATAATAAAACCTACATGAAATAATGCCTAGTGGTACCAGTTCTCTCCCTGAGATGCATTGTTGTGTCCATGTGCCCTGGAATTGACCTGCACAATTCATGACTGCAACTGGGTATGGTCTTGGAGGGCCTGTGGAACTTAGAGCTGCTGTCATGACTGCTCCTTCCTGACCCTAGGTTAGATTTTGATCAAGACCACACAGTGTCCCAGATGAAATTTATGCATTTCTACCGCTTCTAAGTCTCAGAAAAAGCAGAGTATCATCACCTTCCAAATTTCCACCTCCCAAAGTGAGGCATCCTAGTTTCTTTGCTCACAATTATTGCCATCCCCTCCCCCCCCCACTTTATCGTGTATGTTCTGTTATCCTTCCCCATTTGGTCCTCTGTTCTTGTGTATTGCCTCTCTTTGTCTAGATGACTGTAAAGGTGGTAAAAACTTTATTTTCCTGTAGGATAACAGTAGTGGCTTAGTCCTTACCTTCCCTTACATGTTGCAAAACCATCCTGATCAATGTATGAGCACCTAAAACTAGCATCTTGTATATTTTTACACTCACATTAGTTTCCCAGGGTAGTTATTACAAAGTACCACAGATTAGGTGGCTTAATACAACTGGATTTTATTCTTGCACAATTCTGGAGGTCAGAGGTCTGAAATTAAGGTGTTCAGCCTACTCATGGTTTCTATGGTGGTTCTAGGAAAAAACCTGTCCATAAGTTTCTCTTAGCTTCTGATGTTGCTGACAATCCTTGTCTTGGAGAGAACTTACTCCAATCTTTAACTCCATTGTCAAATGGTGTTCTTCTTGTGTGGTCGTTTTCTTCTTATAAGGATACCATCCATAGTGGATTGAGGTTCCAACCTACTCCAGTATGATCTCACTTGATTACCTCTGCAAAGACTGTTTACAATTAAGGTCAAATTCTAAGGTTCCAGGGAAATGGTCCTGAAAATATCTTTTCTGGGGGGAATACAGTTTAACCCATAACAACACCTTTGAAGAAATAAGAGGTTAAAAAACCCTACACATTAATTATGTGTAAGTCAGGAAATGAAAATATGAACTCACCAGATATAGCTTCAGAGTAACTATCAGATAGACGCCACCAATAAGTGAGTTTAGCAAGAGTATATTTTTTAGTAACGGTGCTCAGGTAAATTCACTTTGAGGATGATAAACTTTCCCTCAAGACAAATCACTGAACACCACTTTGAGGATGATAAACTTTCCCTCAAGACAAATCACTGAACATCTTGAGACAGGATGTTCACCAAATATTAAATTCCAACAAAGTGCTATGTACTGTATCTTCGAGGCATTGGCTACTCTATGCAGTGCACAAATGCTCTCCTGAGTGCTCCTTCACAAGGTCACAGCGGCCACATCTAGTGGATTATCAACAGGAAAGAGTGCTTTGCTAACAATATATTTGTCCAAAGAAAATGATTATTTGTTCAGTTCTGTATATGTACTATTCATATGTCAAATTACTTCTACACCCCAGTGGCACATTTGTTCTACTTCTTGCTTATATAAAATATTGCCATTCAACACATGTTTAAATAGTCATCACTGTCATCTTTCAATGACTGCATTGGAAATCTATATTTATCATGATGTGTGTAGATGATGTGAGTCATACCACTGAATATTTGTAGCCATAATATCAAAAAAATTATAGCCATAAACTTCTTAAATTACATTAAAACTAACAGAACAATTTTTGTTTCTACAAACATAGAATGTATTTTTCATTACTAATGATAATTAGAAATTCATTAAGTTACTTAAAACATTAATTAGCATTGTTTTGTATACATTATGTGTATATCTGTCTCTCTCACACACACATACACACACAAATATATGTTCAAGTTCAACTTCCTGGTACATTGAATGTGCTATATGTGGAAATAATGTCTTAGCAAAGTAGTCAGTTATGGATTAAAATAGAATAATTTAAAGAAAGATAGAAATGTAAATATTGGGCAAGTAATGAGAATACTGCAGGATTTTGTGGCATAGGTGTGCCTCTCTTTGTGACAGAGAAAGCAGTGAAGACTTCAATAATGCTACATGAGATTTTCCCAGAAAGAAGAAAAACAAGAGAATAAAACTCAGGTGACCAAAATGGAGAAATAGAGTACTAATAGAAACAAAAGTCATACCAAGACAAGAGAAGGCATTTCAAACCAATTCTAAGATTTAATGTCTACTTAAAAACAAAACAAAACAACAACAACAAAAGCAAAAACCCCGTGTAAACAGGGATTTAGTAGACAAGCAAATTCATCACTGTCAGTGCAGAATATAAATAAAATTCTACCAGTACATGATGGAGAAAACAGATTTGCTCTATGAGGTTGTCAAGGAAATCTTACTATTTTTAGCAGTTTATTTGCTGATGATGCTTGGTGCTTGGTATATATGTGGTATTTTTTTTTAGTTAATTACAATTCAGAAGAAAAAGAATTACAGTAAGGATCTTTATCATAAGGTCAGATTCACTAATAATGTATGGATTGAGGTAATACATGTATATTATTAAAACCTACTTCGGTTGAAAGTGTTATCTGACTATCCTTTTTCTCATTTGGCTAAGCAGCCTCTGTAACAAGGAAGTGAAGTTGCTGATCTTATGAGACATGAAATTTAATACTGAGGTCAGCTTCTACTGTAATTAAAAAGAAGATTCTCATTTTTTTATGATCTGTTCATGAATGCAGTGAACATTGTGCTACACTTCTTTCTGTTTCAACTGTAAGAGCAGCCATGTGATTAATAAAAAAATATAAAGAGAACTGAATTAAAGATTGGTTATATAAGCTATAAAAAATTATGGTGTGCTTAGATATTGGAGGAAAAAGCTAGTTGTCAATATTGGATTATAAAAAGGAAGTAGTGCTTTGCATATGATAATGAAGTAGATTTTGCCTTTCTGAAGAATGCAACTGGATCTCATTTCCTGTATCAAAGTTGTCTTTAAAAACATTGACTATAATCCAGAGTAAGTAATGCAGTGTGTATCACCATCTACCATATATATGTGTGCACACATGCACTTACAAAATAAAATTTTTTGTTAAATTATTATTCTTTATCTCACACATGAAATCCTCTTTGTTTCTTTATGTAGATAATCTGTTGTGTCCAAATCAAATCCATTCCACAATTTTTAAAAATCTGATAATGAATCTTCAAATTGATTCATAAGCTATTAATGGTTTAGAGTATAATTTAAAGATTGAAATGCACTGTTTTTACATGCTCAAGAGGCACGAGAAACAACATGTGTCCTTCTGTAAATATTTTTAAAATATTTTTATAATGTTAATAATTCTTCAATAATGCTAATAATTCTTTACAAATAGGTATATAGAGTACTATTAATTATACCCTTGAAATGGATACAGGAGAATGTAACTAGGAAGGAAAAAAGGAACAAAGTATCTATAGAGATTAATTTCTTAAAATTGATAAGAAACAAAGGTAACATATGTACTTGAGAGGAATAAAAACATTTTGTATATGCATGTTTTCCAAAAAATTAATTCCTAAAAGATATTAAATTAGAAAAATAAAGATAGGACTCTTGGACTAGTATTCCTTTTTAATGCAATGCATGGTAAACTTATAATTAATATTAAACCAGTCTCTTCTTAAAATATTCTCACAAAATTCATAGAAAAATATACAATCAAAGGTTAGTTGAGAACTAAGAATTGATTCATTCATAGCAAGAGGAGGTATATTTACAGGGCTGTGCTTACTCTTTTATCAAAATGCCTAAAATTTGTAATGGGACATGTACATGATTGAATGAGCAACTATATTAAAAAGAAAAAAATACTACTTGGAAAATTACTTTATTAATAATGCTTACACTTATGGGGATTAGAAAAATCATATTATTTTCTTTCTAACATTTAAGTGAAATCACCCCCACATAAGGAAGAAGAATTTGGAGGAAGAATTTGGAGAGAGGGTTGAGGTACATTTAGTATGTGGGGCTCTTTGATGCCTAAATAGAAAAAAAGCAAGCAAAAATGTGTAGTTATTTATGAATGTATTAAATGGTGAAACTATATTAGAGCATTAAGAATAAATCTCAAATATGCATGCTTTGGTAAATTTTTTTTTTTACTGAAAACTCTACTTTTAAAACTATTTAAAACAAGTATCATTACTCATTAATCACTGAAAATTATCCCCAATATTTTGCTATATATGTACTAACTTCTTACAATGGATAATGTGAAACATTCAGAAATAGATTTTAGATTAGGAATATTTTCTTCTTACTAGATTAACAATCTCAGAAATAATAGAGATTGAAGGAAGTAGGGGAGAAACTCAATTGTTAAAAGGTTATTATAAGAATTCTTACATAATTATAGAATGAATAGTATATTGCTCAGAAAGATTTATTGAGGTCTTTTCTGTATCTGCCCTGCACTTGGTAAACAGTTACAGAAATAAATCAGACATTAGTTTCTTTCCCCAAAGAATTCCCCAAGACAGTTGGATGAGAAATTTCTGCATTATGCTCCCATGATTCTCTGTTGGTTCTTTTGTCAGTTTATAAGCAACAACATTACCCCTGGGGAAGTAAAGCTTATATGTCTGACAAAGTTGGACAAATGGTTGTATTATTTCACTCTGATTAGATAATCATTATGTTGACAGCAAACTCCTGGCTTTGTATGTATTTATTTCTTGAGTAATGTGATTAAAAGCTTGCATACACTAACAACACAGTATATTATAATTAAGAACCTTGTTTAAATACATAATTCTTATCTATGGTACCCTTAGAAATAAATGATGACTGAACTTCATTTGGCTACTGGAAACAAAATTCTATTAAAAGTCATGTAAATCTGTGCATTTATTATAATAGCTAGTTCTATGCTTGACTCATGGTAGAATTAATATTTTTTTTAATTTTATTAAAACTGGTATATCATAAAATTTAAATATTTCAAAAACATTCCCAAATCAAAGAAGTGGGATGAAAATGTCATCTTCATTAAATTTAGAACCACTCATTTGCTCTCTTGTCCCTAGAAATGTGCTGTACAAGAATTAAATTGTAACCTGAGTATGACAGGGTAGAGGGTGGAGAGGATATAAAATTCCTATTGTATTTAACATAGATGATCCTGAAGTATCTGCTTATGTCTTGGAGGCCTCTAACCGCTCTGAAGAATAACCAAACTCATGTGGCAGAGCCATGCTGAGTAGTACTCTTTCCATTACATTTTCTTATTTGTAATCCTTCACCTTTTCTAAGAAGGTGGATCAGGAAACTAAGAGTTTAAGTGAAATGATAAATTTAAAATTTCTCTGAATTTTCAGGGGAAGAAATCCATTGAAAAATTACACACACACACACATACATACGTATATATACACAAACACATATGCATTTATGTTCTATAAGAAAAAAAATTAAAAACTTGTATTCAGACTGGACAAGCAGGTTAGGTTTGTATGCAGTGGCAAGGCATTCTAGCCATGATATCTTTTGCCATTTCAGTGAGGTTTGTAGTAGCCCTGTGACTAACAAACTAAAATCTTTGTGTTAAAACAAAAACAAAAATAAAACACTGAAGTAAGCTCTTTGTGTGTGGAAAAAAAAAACTTTCTGTTAAAAAAAGAGAAAAAATGAACTTTAATAGTCATGGCATTGAGTCACATCTCAACTTCACACTCCTAATCCAAAACATTGTACCCTTTGTCCTCATCCTCACATTTTCTTTGCATGATGTGGGCATGAGAGGTAGAGTGATTCATGTACAATGTCAGTGCTGTTACTTGACTGTTCCACACCCATAAGAAACATTAGTAATAACTCTTAGCACTCTTCCCTGCTGAGCTTTCCAGTATTCTCAGAATAATTTCTGAGGTTACATTACCCCTACTACTGTACTCTTTCTGGCTCTTAAGCATGTACTTTGGAGGTAAGAGGCCTGGGTTCCAATTTCAGCTCTGCTGCTCACCAGCTTTATGGTTTCTGGTCTTTATTTTACTCGCCTATAATATAAGGTAATAATAACTGCTTCATAGGGAAATTGGAAAAGACTGAATGAATTGACACTTATGAGACACCTAGTGGTCCATGATAATGAAGAAATGAATAAAAGCACATGATATGTGACAGATCACAACATTTGCACTTATGAAACTGTCATGTATTTCCAGGGTACTTAACATATATTACAAAATAGTATTTATTAAACTGATTTATTGTTCATAGCAATATTCCTGGAGCATATACTATCCATGAGACTACAGACTTTATAATTCCTTCCAATTTTTTCAGCACAATGCCCCACTAGTGTTTGATATATTGTATTATTGAACACCTGTTGTGAGCTTCTCTTCTTTTCCTATCATGATTATTTTTTTAAATGTGCTAATTTATTAAACATTTACACAGTGGTTGGCACCATGCCATGCAATTCCTATGCATGATCTCAGTTGGTGACCTTATGAGGTAGGTTTTATTTATTTATTTTTAATTTTCTTAGTTGTAGATGGACACAATATCTTTGTTTATTTATTTTTATGTGGTGCTGAGGATTGAAATAAGTGCCTCATCTATGCGAGGCAAGCACTGTACCACTGAACTAGAGCCCCAGCCCACCATCATGATTATTTTTTAACTCTTTACTTCCAAACAAAATTTTAGCAAGGCATATCAATGAATTTGTTGCAATATTGATCTATATATCTTTTCAGATGATAAATAGTACATTAAAAATCACTACTACCTATTTTATATTCCTTGCTTGTCTCATATAAGGGAATGCATATTTGTAGGGAAACTTTTTAAGAGACTGTATAATGCAATGTCTCTAACTTTTGGTAACTCATTAAACTTAGATTTTAAGATCCTCTATGTATTCATCAAACACTTTATTTCTACCAATTTCTTTGCTTTGTTGTACTAAAAATTTTCTTCCATGCCGATAAATATGCATTTTACTCTAAGATCCAGATATGAGGTATGAGTGACTTACCAGAAAGGTATGAAATGAAGACATAGTAGTTACAGATTCCTTTCTTGATACATCTCAAGAGTATCTGAATTAAGTTGGAAATAGTAATTTGTACATTTTTCAATATCAAAAGACAATAAAAGAAGATGAATTCAAGTATCATATGCAGCTTAAATTGAAAAGTATCCATGTTCTTTTTCTGCCATACCTTTCTTACTCTGACTTTTCCTCATTATTTTTATTCCGTTGACTCTAGTCTGTAAGACATAGTGCAGTGTCAGTGCAGTGGTTTATCTATCTCCTGGATAATTTCCAAGTGAGAGTGTCATCTTACCACCCACAAAATGGTATAATTCCTGATCTATAGTAGACCTGGCATTCTTCCTTACATTTCTGAAATCCAATAATATAGCTCTACATGCTTCACTATTTGACTCAGTGAATGACATTCTTAGCCCTTAGTGATACAATATGCTCTACATCGATGATAATTGTACAGGTTAAGACAGTGCTATCTATTATTAAAATATTGAAAGTTTCACTGATTTAATATAATAGACATTATTTTTCATTCAGGTCATTATCTTAGGTCAATGAACATTTTGTCAAGAAGAATTTTCTACACATAGTCTTTATCATGTCGTTTTCAAGGTCACTATGGTTACCTCCATGCTAATTAGTCAGAAATTGGAGGATTTTATGGACACTTAACATATCCACTCATATACCATTGTCAAAACACAGTCTCATGGCACACGTAACTCTAGAGATATGAAGGGTATAGTGTAACACATTCCTAGGAAGAAGAGCTAGTGTATTTTGATCATAATTTTACCCTTTGCAACAATAAGTATACCTTAATTCAAAGGGGTAGATTCTAAACATATGATTTATATAAAAAATAACATGCATATGTAAATCATGAATAGTCTCCTGAAAGGTAAGTGAATCCCTAAAATCATGTAATCAATTAGTGGAAGAACCTAGGAGATCAAGGTTCTAGTCCCGGGGCTTCCTAAGATTTTACTGGTTAATATAGTCACTATTTGCCACATTGTGTTGCTTCCAGAAGCAGTTCCTCAATAATGCAAATATGCAAATAGCAGACACAGAATTTATGTTCTGCAGTTAATTGAAATATATTTTCACAAAATTTTATTCAGAATGTATTTATATACATTGTTTTCTCTTGACTCGATACTCATATAGACACAGCTGAAGCCCATTAGTTTAATTAGAAATCATGTAAACATCATTTAAAATTTTGTGATTTTTGTATTTTTTAATTAGTTATACATGAAAGTAGAATGCATTCATGTACTTAGATAAATCATACATGGATGAGATATATTTTCTCTTTTTCCTGAATGTACAAGTTGCAGAATCATATTGATCGTGTAGTCACATATATACATATAGTAATAATGTCTGTTTAATTCTACTATCTTTCCTATCCCCACACCCCTCCCCTTCCGTCCCATCACTTCCCTCTATCTAATCTAAGGTAACACTATTCTTCCCTAGTGGACCCAGCCTTATTGTGAATTAGCATCTGCATATTACAGAAAACATTCGGCCTTTGGTTTTGAGGGATTGGCTTATTTTGCTTAGTAAGATATTCTTCAACTCCAACCATTTACTGGCAAATGCCATAATTTTACTCTTCTTTAAAGCTGAGTATATATACCACATTTTCTTAAACTTTTATCTATTAAGGGACATCTAGGTTGGTTCCATAGTCTAGCTATTGTGAATTGAGCTCCTATAAACATTGATGTGTCTGTGTCACTGTAGTATGCTGATTTTAAGTCTTTGGGGTATAAACCAAGGAGTGGGATATCTGGGTCAAATGGTGGTTCCATTCCCAATTTTCTGAGGAATCTCCATATTGCTTTCCATAGTGGTTGCACCAATTTGCAGTCCCACTGGCAATGTATGAGGCTATGTTTTCACTACATCCTTGTCAACATTTATTGTTGCCTGTATTCTTGATGATTGCCATTCTGACAAGAGTGAGATGAAATCTTAGAGTGGTTTTGATTTGCATTTCTCTAATTGCTACAGATATTGAACACTTTTTCATATATTTGTTGATCAATTGTATTTCTTCTTCTGTGAAGTGTCTGTTCAGTTCCTTAGCCCATTTATTGATTGGGTTATTTGTTTTTCTGGTGTTAAGTTTCTTAGTTCTTTATATATCCTAAAGATCAATGCTTTGTTTAACTTTAATTTTTGCTAGTAATTTAGATTGGGAGCCAACTGGACAGAAACTGAAGTTAATATATATGCTAAAATCTATTTAAGTTACTGTCATTAAATAAAGATCATTGTGATATAATATATATTATGTATTTTTGAAGTGCCATTTATGTTTTTGCTGTACTGCATAAGTGTGTTGATTAAACATTTTTTTAATGTGCAAGTAAGAGGGAGTGACGTCAGCAAGATGGCAGTGTTGGAAGTCTCAGACTTCACTGATTCCATGTGAAGTTCAACTAGAAATTATCTACAGACCAGAACTCTTAGTGGCAAAGACTTGGAGACAAGCCTGAGACACCTACATATTCTACAGAACTGAAAGAAAACCAAAATAGAAGTAATAGAATGAATAGTCACATTCCCAAAGTGTTGCTTCTCCCCTTTCAAGCAGTTGCAACATCAGATAGAAGAGTCCCCTGAGCCCACAATTTGTAAAAGAAGAAAAGAAAACAAGAGGCAGGCATACAGCATCCCAGGATTCTGAGACTCATCCCAGGAAGCCCCCTTCAGTCTCTCATCACAATGGGACCCTGCAGGTAACAACACAGCTGAATCACCCAAGTTCAGGTAGAAAAAAGGGGGACAAAGGTCACTATAAGTGGATTTCAATAGTACTTCTGGGTTCCTACGAGCTGAGGTTTCTCCTTGGAGATACCAGCCAACTTCATATCCTATCTGCAAAGCTAAGCTGATTATCATCAGAAGCACTATGGAACGTTCATCCTACCTGGAGCTCAGAGATGGCTTCAGTCACACATGCAGCCTCAGAGCCCATCTCCCAAACCCCACCCAAGCAAGGAGACACCTGTCTCCACACATTTTTGAGAAACATAGGGGCTAGACTATCTGACTCTGAGGTCAAGCAGCAGCTTCTCTCAGCCAAAAAGCCTACCCAATGACCCCCATTTAGGTAGGGAAATTCCCATATCTTCACATTTTGAATACGTATATGGGCTAGATCCAGTTGAATCCAATTGGGATAAGACCCAGAGAGAACCAAGCCCTAATAGGTTTGCCCTGACAGGGACACAGTCCACAGTCAAGAATTTCTAAGCATTGTGGTCTCTGGTACCAATGGTCCCCAGCATCAACTCTGTCTAAATTTGGAGCCAACTACAGATTCCATGTAGCAGAATTGCATGACAAGGGAATATCCTATGACCAGTCTCACCAGAAGCCATGATAGGACTTAGCCAACATCTCACCAAAGAGAGTGTGCCATCCAACTAGAGAACTCATAACAAACTCTGCATAACTGGGCTCATCAACAAGTGACCCTTGTAGAATCATAGGCTGTACTAAATAGCAAATTTCTATCTCTGCCATTGCAGACCTGTAAATGACAGAAATGGAGGCTGTTTTCTCAAATTCATAGATAATACTGTAAGACATGAAAATAATAAAAAATCAAGGATTAATGATACTTCCAAAAGAAACTAATTAACCTCCCACAATGGACCCTACAGACTTGCAGATCTATGAAATGAAGGGCAAGCAATTCAGAATAACCTTCTTATATAAGTTTTTCAATTACATGAATACCCAGAATAAAAATCAAATGAAATTTGGAAAACAATATGTGAAGAAATTGAAAAGTTTGACAAAGAAATAGAGACTATGGGGAAAAAATGAAATTCTAGAAATGAAGGATACCATTACTGAAATAAAGATTTCAATAAAAAGCATCAACAGAAAAATCAAACAAATAGTAGAATGAATCATTAATCTCAAAGACAGAAAATTTGAAATTATTCACTCAGAGAAATAAAACAGATAAAAGAATGAAAAAAAAAATCTGTAGAAACTATGGGACATTATCAAGAGAGCAAACCTTTGTATAGTAGGAGTCACAGAAGGAAATGTAGGAGATAAAAGGCTAGAAAGCACATTTAAGGATAATGAATGAAAATTCTCTTCTCTGGTGATTAATGTCGTTATCCAGATACACGAAGTACAAAGGTCTCCAAAAATTTAACCCAAACAGGAGTTCACTAAAACATAATCATATTATGACAATCATAATATCAAAGATGTAAGTATGAAAGCAGTAAGAGATTTAAAAAAAGTGGAAGATTGAGAAAGAGGGGAAGAAAAAAAAATTGGGGGAAAACCAAAGCTAAGAGAACTTATAAACACTAGACCTGCTTCATAGCAGTTGCTAGAGAATTCTTTATGGTGAAATAAATATCAATAATTAATTATGTAAAATATACAAAAGCACTTACTCAATGGTGTCAGTAACACAAGGCCATATTCACAATACTCTAGGACTGTGATGATGAATCAAAAGTAATTTTCTCCCTAGCATGAGGGTTGAATGATGAAATGATTAGTAACAACTATACCTAAAGTGTCAAGGGATGCACATTAGAAAATATAAATTCAAACACCAGAAATATAACATGTGTACATGTTGGTGAAAGTTAGAGAACTTTGCATTCCAAGTTAAATTGTTATTGACTTGAAATAGGCTATTTTAAATATAAGATGTTGTGTGTAATCCTCTTGGTACCACCAAGCAAAAAATACTCAGTAGATGAACAAAACAGAAATAGAAATCACTCACCATACTTCTGAAAAATCCCACAAAACTACCAAGGAAGACAAAAAATAGAAAGAAAAAACTAAAGTAACTTAAAAAAAAAGTAGAAAATGATTAATGAAATAGCAATCATAAATTCTTACATATCCATGATTCCTTGATTAAATTTTTGAATAAAAATGATGTAGATCAGATAGGATGAATAGATAAAAACTAAGACCCAACTATGTTCTGTCTACAAGGGATCCCAACTTAAGGACACATACAAACTGAAAGTAAAGGAATAGAAAAGATATTCCACAATGAAGAAACACAAAAAAGAGCAGGGGTAATAAAGTTATATCATAATAAATGGACTCCAAATCAAAAACTGTAAAATGAAACCAAGAAGTTCATTACATGATGATAAAGGCATTAACTCATCAAGAGAATATAACATTCATTTAAGAATCTAATTTCCGGACAAGTAACAACAAAAAACAAAATTGTAATGATCTGAAGGTAGATACAGAATGGAATATAATAATATGAGGAACTTAAATTCCTCACTTTCAACAGCAGACAGATCATCCAGACAGAAAATTAATAAGAAAATATCGAAATTGAGCAATACTTCAGACTCAACATACCTAACATACAGCATGGAATATTTCATCCAATAATAGCAGAATATACACTATGCTCAAGTGCAAGTAAATCATCCTCCAAGATAGGTCACAGGTTATGGTATTGAACAAGCATTAAAAAATTTAAGAAGATGGAAATAATATCAGTTATATTTTCTGACCACTAGAAAACAAAACTATAGGTATTTACTATATCAGCAAATTCACAGTACATTAAAATTAAGTGACATGTTCTTGAATAACCAGCAATGAGATAAGAAATCAAAATGAATATTAAAAAACATATTGAGATAAAGGAACATGGATACACATCCTATCAAAACGTGTGGGATTCAACAAAAACATTTCTAAGGACTTTATATCAATAAATACCTATATTTAAAAAATCTCAAGGCGTTACTTATCATGAAACCAGAAGAAGAACAAAATAGTTACAAAGTTAGGAGGAAGAAGGAAATAATGAAGATCACCGCAGAAATAAATCAATTAGAGACTACCAAAACAAAAATCAATGAAACTAAAGGTTGTTTTTTAAAAAGATAAAATCAATAAATATTCAAATAAATTTAGAAAAAAGAGATGATTCAAATAAATAAAATCAGAAATGAAAAGGAGATGTTACAAGTGATCCACAGAAATACAAAAGATCACAAAAACCTACTGAGTCAACAAATTGAATACCTAGAAGCAACAGATAAATTTCTACACACGGACAGCCTACCAAGACTGAATCAAGAAGAAATAGGATAAAGGTCCAATCAGTAGTACTCTGCATCAATAAGAATCCCAAGAGCTACAGCTTCACTGCTGAATTCTTTCACACATTTAAAGAGGAACTGGTACCTACTCTTCCAAAAATCAAAGAGCTGGGAATACTCCCAAACTTCGGTCTTATCCTGAGACCAAAGCCAAACAAGGATGTTACCAAAACAACAAAAATGACAGACCAGTCCTTGATAAACAAAGATGTGAAAATAATCAGCAAAATTCTATCAGCCTTAATTCAATAACACATTAAAAGAATCAACTACCATGATCAGTTGGGATTTATCCCAAGAATGCAACGGTGATACAACATGTGCAAATCAATAAATGTGATGAAGCCCACTAAAATAAGGAAGGGCAAAAGCCCTGTCATCATCTAACTGTATAGAGATAAACATTTTATAATATCTAATTGCCTTTTATAATAAATACCCTAAACAAATTAGATACAGAAGGAATAAACCTTTACCATAAGAGAAAACTACAGCTAACATTTTATGTTTAGAGTGAAACTTTGAAAACATTTCCTCAAGTAACTGGAAAACGACAAGGATACCTACTCTATCTTTATTCAATAATTATTGAAAGTCCTTACCAGAGAAATTAGGTAAGAGAAGAAAAAAAAGGCATTTAAACGGGAAAGGAAAACATTTAATCACCATTCTTTTCTGCATATAGAAAACAGGAAAATATCTCTACCAAAAGATGGTTGAGTCTATTTACAATAGCAACAAAAAGTAAAATCCTTAAGAATAAAGTTAGCTGAGGATGTTAAAGACCTATATGCTGAAAACTTTAAAATAGCGATGAAAGAAACTGAAGAAGATACCAAAAATTGGGAAAAAAATGGAAAGATATCCCATGTTCATGGGTTTGAACAATTAATAGATAAAATATCAATATTACCTAAAATTATCTATAGATTCAATAAAATCCCTATCAAAATTTCAAAGTAATTTTTTCAGAGAAATAAAAAAACCAGTCCTAGAATTTATACGCAATCACAAAACACCACAAATACCTGAGCAATCATGAACAAGAACAATGCTGGGATATCTCACTACTATGTTAGAAAATTATAATAATTAAAACTCCAAAAAAAAAAAGAGGAAACCCCAAAGAGTCACATGGATCATTGAACATCAGAATAGATTAAACAGAATGGAGAGCCCAGAAATAAATCAATGCCTGCATGATCAGTTGATTATTTATAAAGATGCCAAGAATACACCCACCCAAGAATACACAGTGTTGAAAAGAAAAGGTAGTGTCTTGAATAAATATTGTTGTGAAAACTGGTTATGCGCATGCAGATGAAACTAGATCCTTATCTCACACCATATTCAAAAAATCAATCAATCACCTCAAAGTGGACTAAAGACTTGAATGTAAGATCAGAAATTGTAAAATGACTAGACTAAATAGGAAAAACAGAACATTGGTCGGGGTTTGGATTTGACCATATCAGTGTAGGTAACAGAAATCCCAAACAAAAATATAGAAATCGAATTTCATCTAAATAAAAAGTTCCTCCAAAGCAAGGAATCAGTTGTGTAAAGAGAAAAATCTATGAATGGGGAGAAAATATTTGTGAGTCATACATATGACAAAGAGTCAATATAAAAACATGTATAAGGAACTAATTTCAGTAGCAACACAATGAAATATTCTAACAACAGAACAGGTGAGGGTCCTGGATTTGACATTTCTTAAAAGAAGGAATACAAGTGGCCCACATATATATGAATAAATGATCAATATTACTAATTATTTTGGAAATGAAAGTTAAAACCACAGTAGGGTTATCATTTTACCTGTCAGGATACCTGTTATTAAAAACAAACAAGCAAACAAAAAATTTTAAAAAAAGAGTATTAGTGAAGGTGTGGAGAAAAGGGAACCCTAGAACAGCATTGAAGGGGATATAAATTAGTGTAGTCATTATGTAGAACTGTATGGAGGTCCCTCAAAAACTGAAATAGAATTACTATATGATCTTGCAATCCTTTTTTGAGTATTTACCCAAAAGATTTTAAATCAGTTTATCAAAAAGATATCATCTCTCTCAGGGTTCATTTCAGCATTTTCCACAGTGGCCATGTTATGAAGTCAATCTTGTGTTCAACAACAGATGACTGGATTAAGAAAATATGGTATATATACACAATGGAAAACTACTCAGTTATTTAAGGAATAAAAATTTGTCACTTGTGAGAACATGGAATTAGAAAACGGTATGTGAAGTGAAATAAACCAGGTACAGAAAGACTGATATTCTCACATATGTGGGAATCTAAGACAATTTTGAACTCATAGAAGTGGAGAATAAGAATGATGATTACAGAGGAGAGCAAAGAGGGCAATGATGATATGATGGTTGTTTTAGCTTTTTCATCACTGTGACTAAAAGACATGACACAAACAATTAGAGGAGGAAAAGTATTTTGTTTCACAGTTTCAAAGATATCAGCCCATAGATGTCCTACACCAAAGCTTTCAGCCACAGGTCAGGCAGAACATCAGGGTGGAAGAGTGTGGCAGAGGAAAGCATCTCAGGACATAGCAATCAAGAAGCAAAGAGAGATCTGTTCACCAGAGACAAAATATAAACTCCAAAGGTACTCCCTCAACGACCTACCTCCTCCAGCCACACCCTACCTTTCTACAGTTACCACCCAGTAAATCCCTATCAGGGGATTAAGCCCGTCATTGTTACACTTTTACAGCCTAATCCTTTCACCTCTGAATGTTGGTGAATTTTCTCACACATGAGATTTTGGAGGGCACCACATCCCGAAACCATATCAACTTTCAAAAAAACCAAAATCTCAGGCAGGAGAAATATATTTTTTTTTTTTATCAAGATATTTTGCACAGCTAGATTCAATGGCACACACTTGTCATCCCAGTGACAGGGGAGGCTGAGGCAGTAGGATTTAAAGGTCAACGCTAGCTTTGGCAAATTCGTGAGACTATGGGTCAACATAATTTAAAAGGGGGGCTAGGAGTATAGCTCATTAGTACAGCATTTGGTTAAATTTTTAGTAACACACACAAACACAAAAGATGTATTGCAGAGTGTCATGAATATAGTTAATAATCCTATATAGACATCATTATCCAAAGTACAAGTATGAAGACATGAATTGGTGTGAACGTACTTTATATACAAGCAGAGATATGAAAAAATTGTGCTCTATATGTGTAATAAGTATTGTAATGCATCCCACTGTCACGTATTTAAAAAATAAAATTGATTAAATATTTAAAAAACAACAGAATAAAAAAGGTGTTTTTCAAAATTGCTAACAAAGTAAATTTCAAAAGCTCCCACTATAAGAAATGATAAGTATTAGAGATAATGGATATGTTAATTGATTCAATTTAATTACTAATTATTCAACATTATATTCATAAGTCATAACATCACTTTGTATACCATAAATATGTAATTATAAGTTGTCAATTTACAATGAAATTAATAAAAGAAAAAAATTCTCAAAAGACAACCTTGTATTATTAGAAAGTCCTCTTTTTCATTCTGATTTCTTAACTGCATTTGAAATTTTAAATGATTTTTTTATTTCAATGAATTAAAAATATTGTCATTCCTTTCATTCCTCATATCCTGGAAAACATCCAAATGGTAACATTATACATGTTAATTTACAGCCTTTCAAATTCTGTATGATCCAATTAAATCCCTATGCCCTCTGATTCTAATAATTATTATTTTGCATTGTGATTGAAAGGTTTTCAAGTATCAAAAAATGGGAGGTAAAAAAAGAAGATGATAGATTTAAACAGTAAAATATTTTTTCAGTGTGAAAAGAACTTGTCTTAGCACTAGTCTGTTGCCAGATTTTTAGCATTTTGGACACAAGTGTATGCCACCATGAGAAGTCTCCTATATTCGCAAGCTTCTTTTTCCTGAATACCCTAAACTTTTATGAAAACTTCAGAAATTCCTAACTATTACCCAAGTCTCACATATTCTTCCCTATGTGTGAGCTAGGGGCTAGAGGAGAAATTTTTGCATCATGTTTTCTAACATTTTGACATTAGGCAGTATAAAATTACTAAAGACATAACTGAGAAGTTCTTAGGGAGGAAAAAATGAAAGTGGAGAAGGGATTATATTGTATGTGTGTGCCTTTTTAATAAACTTTCTTCTTAAAATTAAGTTCTTATAGTAGTACAAAAAGCCCTTCCAATGCAGGCAAAGGGTAGTGCACTGAGGAGCTAGATGTGCTAATGTACAGTACTTTCTTATTTGTTATAGAAAACACATTATGGAGTTTATGCCACAATGATGAAGACTACTCTTGAACTTGATTTTTTTAAATGAGAGTGAATAAGAATGAAATCCTCCTATTTCACTTATTCACCAAACATCATTGATCTCTACCTCTGAGCCAAATATTGCTAGGCACTACAGAGAAGTAACCCCTTGTCTCCCTATCAAGTGGAGTTTGATGCTGACTTAAGTACATGTGTTAATAAATCATACTGAGAATGGTGTGGTTGCACAGACGTTTTATTATTATGAATATCAGTTAGTATTCTTTCAGGAAACATATGGGAACTTTTAAGTAATTGAAATTTTGTAAAGATATTCATCTATGTTATAAATGACCTTACAACCATTTTATGCCTCTTTAAAACTTGCATTGCTTATTACTGTATTATTGTATAATTCCTCTTATTTCTTTCTCACTTTGTGCTAGTTTTAGGCCAACTTTTAATTTATTTGACTTCCACAAAAACTTCTCAGTTCTGCTAGTGGAAGGCAAAGTGGTTTACTTAATCACCAGATATACATAGGATTTTCCATATAAAATAATTGAGGGTATACCAAACAGTTTATGCAAAATGCTAGATTATAGGTATTTAAACTTTGTGAAACATTAAGGGCTCTGTTGTATATTCTTTGTTTTCTTTTACATCCATTTTAAACTCTTCTATTTTGTCACTAGTACAAAAACAGCCTATGGCCCCAAAATGGCATACAGGCTATATTTTGTTAATCCCAAATTATAAACTCTAACTTCAGTACTACTTGCAGTTCGGCTGACTGTGGAATTCAAATGATTTCTTCTATGTATAAAACAGCAACAGAAAGTAGAAGAGAAACAGACATGGAAAAATGACCAAATGGAATGACAATCTCTAGCAAGTGAAAGATTCCTATATGAACAACAAAATGGAAACATATTTTAGCTAAACTGTAGTTTACTTCAGAGGTTTTTACATAGTAGTAAATGAAGATGATGTATATATTATTTATGCCACCTATAAGTTCAAGTTTTTCACTTTCAAAATTATACTATTCCTAAATATTGAAGTGCTGCCTATGGTTCTACTACATAAATGAATCCCTTGTGATATTTTGTCAATTGATTGTTATATGCAATCTTTTGAAATTCCCTATATTTTGGTAATAATACCTATATTTGGCAAAAATGTGCAAGAATTCCTTTACTATATTTATCTATATTTATCTATCTATATACTATCTATATAGTATATGAATATATAGTATATGCAGTATACGCTGCATTTCCCAGCTTGTATTATCCTTGGTCTTGTAGATGCCTTATAGTACACAGTTTCTATATAGAGAGATACAGTCTCTAAATGGTAGTAACTAAAATTTTATTTTGTTGCAACATTGCATGCTATCACAGAAATAAATATGATATACCTCATTTTGAAAACACATGTCTCAAATTTTCCTGAAATTTTCACCCTGGTAAATGGATTAAAACCACTTGGGCTCCTAGTGGCTTTCATAACCAAGGCAAATCCCTACAGCACTTAGTAAACTTAACTGACAACTTGAATCCTTGACCTGTATTGTAAAAGTTGGCAAAGTACACATAATACAAAGATTTTACTGAAAATAAAAATGTCCAAAATCTCTTCCCAGGCATCTCCTTCCATTTTCTACCCCCAAGGTAGAAAGGAATTTTCCAATTATTATTGGAATACTTAAATGATGGTTTATTTTAGTTTAATCACTTTCCTTAGCTCAGTGGTTGTTAAAATTTACAATGGATATGAATCACCTGGAGGGCTCTATTAATATGTATATCCCTTGGTCCTTCTTCTGTCCTGCAAACACTGATTCAGTAATTATGAGATGAGGCTCAGAAATTTGCATTTTAAAGTATCTCTGCTAGCTCTTATGTAGATAATTCATAGCACCACATTTATAAAAACACTGTCAGGACCCATATAATGAGCAAATTTCTGGTTTCTGAAATAAAATCAAGCTCTTTCTACTCTAGACTTTCCTTGCTCCATGATATCATACCTGTAGTTGAATGAAAGTGTGTTCTGGAGGAAGGCAGATTTACATCTGGGATTCCAAATTTTCATTCCAGTGCTCTTCACATGGTACACTGCATTTCCTAGCTTGTATTATACTTGGACCATGTAGACAAGAGTGTGCCCTGTTCTTCTGTTTGTCTATCCCTGATGTTGTGCCCAGAGTTGGTGGAAAATATGTGTTTCTTGAAACCTCATCCTGTGGCATTCTAGATAGAGTGGGAAATATGTGGGGGTGATGTCTGGAATTTGCATTTTCAACTAGATTCAATGCTAGTTGAATTTCTGCCATCCACAGCCCATGTCTGTCACTTCATAGTTTGTTGAATGGTATCAGGGTTGGTTCATAAGATATGAACAAAATGAGGCTTGCTTATTAGTGCTTTTATTTGAGGTGGCATAAGGGAAATACAGCATTCCTTGTGGCAACAGAGAGTTGAACAGGATTAGATATCTTAAGATAAAGAAAAATGTTCATGAGTACATTAGTTTTTTTTTTTTTTTTCCTGTTGTCAAGCTAGTCATTATTCTTTTGGATGTGATTTTAGAATCTAAGGATCTGAAACAGAAGAAAAATAAACCTGACATTGTTTCAAATGGTGTAGGCATTCCTTGATAGAAAACAGAAGTCTAAGTTCTGACTCGGTAACTAGATAAGTAATCTTGCTTAAGGTACTTAACCATACTGATCCAAGATTTCTTGTATTTACATAGATAATATGATATTGCATTTAGGGTTCTTTATATGGTGAATTACGCATTCCATATAAATCATTACATATGTGTGAGTTCTGTTTGATATACTGATGACTTTATCCTGGAATAATATCTTTTCCAGTTTGGTCGTTCACTTGATAAAAAGCAGTTTATTGATTATGGCCAGTAAGAGAAATATAGTTCACAATGCCAGTAACTCTATTTTTTTTCAGTAAAATTCGCATCAATACCTGCTGTCTTTGCAAGTTGTTAGTTCTCCAGTTTTACTCTTTTTTTTATGAATTCCTTCAACTCACATATTTATTGTGCATCTCATATTGGCCAGACACAATCCTAGGCACTTATGACACAAGTTACTAAAAGAGTTAAAAACACCCATTCCTATGAGTATTAGCTTTCCTTTTGGAAATATACCTTCTCAGCTTTGTCTCCATCCGTGGTTACTTTTGAAGTCACAAGATAGTGCATTGGAAAGATTGGGGACATCTACCTCTATTTAATCATATTTCATACACTTTGTACCAAATTATACAGTTTTGTTACTAATAAGATACTGTTTCCTTAGGTAATTTGTAAGTATATGTAAGCTAAAAACTTGGGAGATAAAGACAGTTCTATGTTTACAATATGGCTCAAAGAAATAGATACTAAGACAACCAGGGGCATAAAGGAAGAGAAAAAGATGAACAATAAAGAAGCATGCATATAGAACAGAAGAGAAAAAATAATGTGGCCTATTGATGTTATTATTAGAGTTCCTGGATTTTATTACCAAATCTCACTTCTGTCTTTGGATTCTGTACTTCTATATAACCTCACTTTAAATTAGTCATTCATTTTGACTAAGCCTTTTTTTTGTGTGTGTGTGTGTGGTTTTGGGGATTGAACTCAGAGCCTCCCGTATGCTAGGAAAGTGCTGTTCTACTGAGCTATACCCCCTGCCCAAGCCAATTTTTAGGATATTTGTAACCAAAAATTCCAAATTAATGTGTGACTGCATAGTTGTACAGACTAAAATGAAAATATTTCATCTTTTCCCTGAAAGCAAATACATAATTTATTCTTACATTTTTCAGAATGACTATGTAGGAAGCATTTTTTTAAGGTAAAATAAGAGAATAGTTTTGTTTCATTTGTTATCTTGTTTGTGTTCTTCTGTATTCTAAGCCTTGGTTGAAATACTTGGCATTGATGAATAAGAAATGCTTTATGGAAAGAAAAGTTGGTGGGAATAAATTGTTAGTATTATTAGAGTTCCTGGATTTTATTACCAATTCTCAGTTGGTACTGTTGCACCCAACACCGCTGTTCTGTTTCTCCGAAGTTTAAGAGGAAATAGAATACTCTCAATATTTATTGAGCATTTAATGTGCGTGAGGCATTGTGAAAGTACTTATTCTACTTTATCTTATTTTCCTGTCAACAATCCCTAGGGTATTATTCTTATTTTATAAAATGAGGAAACTGAGACTTAATTAGGTTCCCCCCCACAAGGTCTCACAATTGTTGATTGGAAAGAAGATGCAGGACTCTAATTACCAGTAACAGTATGACTTATAATGGGTATAGAAATATGCAGGAAATTTTTTGTATGAATATACTATTGTTGACTGTTAATCTAGCCCCAAAGTATCATTTTCAGATATGATTATTCCCATTCCACTACAGGAAGATGAATATTAATGTAGGCTGCCAAAACAGCAGATTTCACATTCATCTTAATAAAGCATTTCACCATTTGACAATACAATACATCCATGATTTGATGACTTTGGGCTTCAGAGAGTTTTGATATATTATGAATTTTCTAAAGAATATTTTTTTCCTGTTATGCATATGGTGACAAAGAAAATATTTGGTTACCATAGTCTAAATAACATTGTTTTATATCAGTATAACTTAAAAATGTGCCTCCTGTCATTCCTAATTAAATAAAATTAGTTTCTTCGTTCTTCCTCTGTTTCTCCTTTTCCAGCCCTGTGATCACTGTATTGCCTCCCCTGGAATCCTCTAAGATATCCATGGATCCTGTCAGTTTAGGAATCCAGAAACCTTCAATTTCGAAGATAGATACACCATTTATACTGCGCAGTCAAAAATTCAGCTGACAAAGTGTCAGGTTTCAGCTCAGCTTAATGTATCACAGCAAATTTGTGATAAAAATCCTCAGAGAGTCAATATGTAGTTGACCCAATTACCTTCTGGGTAGAATTAACTCAGTTATGTCTGTCCACTGGGGGGGGGGGGAAACATTGTATCTTAAATTGCATATATTTTTATCACATTTTCATGTCAACAACCCCTAGGATATTATTTTCTATAAATTCTCTCTCTCTCTCTCTCTCTCTCTCTCTCTCTCTCTCTCTCTCTCTCTCTCTCTCCATATGGAGATTTGGTTACCATAGTCTAAATAAGAGAGAGAGGGAGAGTGAGCGCTCCATGCGAGTGTGAGTGGGAGGCAGGGGGAAGGTACTTGTACACAGATTTAGTTTAAATATTAAAAATACAAATGCTTTAGAATTGCATAAAACCCAAGACCCTATTATAAATTTAGGTATGTTGTGTTTATAAAATCACTCTATGCTTTGAGAAAGTATAAATTAAATATAATGATCTTATAGTGTACACCTAACAATGCTAGCTTCCTAGGGAACCAAGAAATTGACTAAAGATCCTGAAGCTATTACTTTGGGTGCCAACTCCTCTTCTTTACAGGCTAAGAACTTTACCCTGTGTTAGTTGAGAAAGGAGACTAAGGCATAATGATGCCATTCTCCAAATGCATTATAATATAACCAAAGTCTTCTCATGAGGGTGAATATTATGTGGGTCGAATTATTTTTGTCTGCACTTTTCCTGGGTTAGTTTTCCTAGGATTCCATGTATATTTATAATTTTTCTCTTCCATGTATTTTAACTTAGGAAATATAACTTATAAATCAATAAATGTGTCAATCAAGTTGAGAAATTTTAAACGTAGGTTTGATGAGTTTTCAATGTTAGCATCTTTTTTTACATTTATAAACTCTAAGTGAAATGATACCATATTGCTATGTTTATTTTCTTCTGGCAAAATATAAATTGCTACTAAACCCTAACACACATTTTATGACTAACCTAAGCCATCTGCCAGTGAGTCCACCAAATACGTTTATATTCTAGGTTAATGAGAATTAATGGGGCCTTTTATTCCCCTTTTTTCTCCCTCAGAACTTAAGAGTAGTAATTACCAGCTTGAGAATGGAATTTTAAAAATTGATGTAGTCATCCTTGAACTGCAACTTATAAAATACCAATTCTCTGTGCTTTGGCTTTTATAGAGCTCAGTACATTTAGGACTTAACACCAGTATCTTATATAACTGATGCTATCCTATCAGTGGTTTGAAATGGTTTCTCTGTAGATAACATAGTAGGAAATTCAAAATGATGCTGCCTTTTTGTCACAAAATGTACTTTAAATTTAAGTCTGGTAAGAAGTGTCTAAAAACAGATGTGATTTTCATTGCTTAGTATCTGAGAACCAGTTATTGTGCAATGTTGAGTGTGTTTACATTCTTATGTGTTAGGCTTATCTGTTTAGTGTATCAATTGGCATGAACTTCCCAAAGTACAGATTTTTAGATCCAATTTTCTCCAGATCACAGTATGAAATTGAATGGGCTAAATCTTTATTGTTTCTGATATGGTTTGGGAATAATGTTTATTTTAGGCATAAAGAGAAAAGTATAGCTGAGGCTGATGGTCTAGTGTGTTCTCAATTGTAACTTTATATTTACAGGGGAAAATAGCCTAGGTACCCTCACCAACATCAGGTGGGACCATTTCTTCATGAAGAACTGGGAAAGCAGGCTCTTGACCTTTAATATTGCCTCAGCCCCACTATTACTAAGATACCACCTATGTATGCTTTGACACGTGCACTGGGCTTGTCAGAGGAGAACCAGAGTAGGTGATGGCAGAACAATAGAATTTATTTCCTTGTTTGCAACAATTCTATAAGAATTGGAAAAAAAAGAAACCAGGAAAAAAAAACTCTCAGGCAAAGCTTAATAATCATCAGTCACCTAAAATGTTGTAGAAATGGTGAATGTGTACATATAGTTACCCAAGTAATTTACACATGATCAGGCAATTGGCATTCAGTCATTTTAAATTTCATATTCCTGTTGCTGACAATAAACTTTTAACAAGTTCATGGTAAATAATTTTGAAATTTCTGTATGTTTTCTGGTTCTAAATTACCAGCTTGTGTACTTTTATAGGACAGTGGAGTTCTTGGGTGAAAATTTTAGCAATCTAAGTAGAGGACTAATCTGGAGGTCTTTCAATTAATGAAAAAGTATTGTGGCTAATGAGTATAGCTGGGCCTTTTAAGGACCCTCATATTCAGATTAATGAAACTCTAGGTTGCGTATGAGTTACAACAGATTGGATAATGTAGATCGTAAATATCAGAACCGTCGTTACTTTGCGTGTATTATCGAGACAGTGCCATTTCACCACCAAATGTCAGAGAGCAAGTGGCACCAGACACTGGAAAGTGTCAAGCCTCACAGCAGAAATGCGAAGACCAGTCATCCTGTCCTCCAGTATTAAATGTCTATATTATTCCATAATCCCTCTGGCCGTTTTCTATTACTTCTGTACTTATTTTACAATAACTATCAGAGGTCACTTCTTGAAGTTCATAGGTCAGTGTAAATTTCAGCCTTAATGGTGTTGAGTGTATTCATTGAGGGTATTATCTTTTCATTAGCTTAGAGGAAGTGGACTGTATTTTTTCCCTCTACTGCTTCTGGGGATGTTCCTTCTCTTTTGTGCATACCACACCAGTGACTGAGAAACAGCCTCTTAGACCAGGCTCTTTCAACATCAATGCTTTATCTTCTGTCTTGAGATGACTGTTTTCAGTCCTTCCCCAGAAGTACAGGGAGCCTTATTGTGTGCATCTTATTGTCCTCACAATCTCTTCTCAAAATAAGCTGATATCCATATGTCTACAGTGGAAAAATGTAGGGCCCCCATAATTCTAAGTGGCTTGTTGAAGTTACCAAGTCATTTATGGCAAAACAAGGAATACAATCCAAGAAATTCTGATACCTACTTCATTGGAAAAGAATTTCAATCCTAGCTTTATTACACCTTATTTGCATGGCAATGGAAATGTCATACAATCTTAAGCCAGAATATTCTCAACTTTAAAACTGAGAGAATGGGGGGCTGTGGTTGTGGTTCAGCGGTAGAGCGCTCACCTAGCACATGCGAGGCCCTGGGTTCGATCTCAGCACCACATAGAAATAAATGAATAAAGGTATTGTGTCTGACTACAACTAAAAATTTTTTAAAGAAACTGAGAAAATGGTACATAAGAACTTTGCAAGGGGATGGCTGGATATGACATAAAATTTATACAGTACCAGGGATATAGCCAATCCTTAATAAAAAGTAATTTTTTGTATGCCCATTGTTAGTAGTATTATGGCTACTTTATATCACACCTTGTTTTCTGACAACAAAATGTTCTTTTCCCCTTCCCCCAACGTCCCTCAAGATTTTTAGTACATTCATTTAAACGTTGAAAGCCCTAATGGTGCTTTCCCAAATGGGACTACCAGTAATTTTTTTTCTAAAATAGAAAATTTACACATAGCAGGTAGGATAAATAAGTATGATTGCTATAGCATTTCTAACTTATTTCCAGACAACTATTTTTCTATATTAATCAGGGAACCTAAACTCTTGGGGTATAATTTTAAAATCTTCTCTATCTACATGTCCAAATAAACTAGAGATGTTTTACTTGGCAGAAGACTGCTTTGTAAGCTGGATATTGCCAATAGCAGAGGATATTCTAATATTCTCCAGTGGAATTCCTTAGTCTTTGTGTGCTAGCAATACCCGGGATATTTAATGATGTCAAATGAAAGTTAGATTTCAAAATGTCCAACAAAGTCTCTTCCTTGTTCTAAAAGCACACTCTACACTTGGCTTCCAAGACTCCATGCCCTACACTATCCTGTCCCATCAGAAGGTGCTTCTGAGTCTCCTCTGTGCACTTTCCCTCTTCTGTGGACTTTGTAATGTTCACTGGCTTAAGGCTTTGCCTTCCATTCTCTTGCCATTCTTTCCATTCTCTCCCCTTCCTGTACCTTCTTATCTGTAATGTTCTTCTTTCTGAGAACATCCCATGTCATTGTCAGGAAATTCAAGTATATTTGAGATGACTCATGCATTTACATTTTTGTCTAATGCTCTTCCCTGTACTCCCAGATCTCTAAATTCAGCTGCCTACTTTAGTGTCCACTGGACATCCTAAACTCAATTACCTACTTTGTGTTATCAAAGGGAAAAAAGTATTCTTGTTTTTCTTCCTGTCTACTTCATGTCTTTTAATGACATATTGCTCATGTAATCACATATATACATATAATAATAATGTCTGTTTAATTCTACTATTTTTCCTATTACCACACCCCTCTCCTTTCCTCCCATCACTTTCCTTTACCTAATCTAAGGTAACACTATTCTTCCCCCATCTTATTGTGAATTAGCATCCACATATTACAGAAAACATTTGGCCTTTGGTTTTGTGGGATTGGCTTATTTCGCTTCGCATGATATTCTCCAACTCCAACCATTTACTGGCAAATGCCATAATTTTACTCGTCTTTAAAGCTGAGTAATATTCCATTGAATATGTATATCATATTTCTTTTATCCATTCATCTATTGAGGGACACCAAGGTTGGTTCTATAGTCTAGCTATTGTGAATTGAGCTCCTATAAACATTGATGTGGCTGTGTCACTGTAGTATGCTGATTTTAAGTCTTTTGAGTATAAGCCAAGAAGTGGCATATCTGGGTCAAATGGTGGTTCCATTCCCAATTTTCTGAGGAATCTCCATTCTGACAAGAGTGAGATGAAATCTTAGAGTAGTTTTGATTTGCATTTCTCTAATTACTAGAGATGCTGAACACTTTTTCATATATTTGTTGATCAGTTGTATTTCTTCTTCTGTGAAGTGTCTGTTTAGTTCCTTAGCCCATTTATTGATTGAATTTTTTTTTCTGGTGTTAACATTTTTTTTGTTGTTTGTTTGTTTTGTGTGTGTGTGTTTGTGTGTGTTTATATTCTAGAGATTAATGCATGTGGTAAAGATTTTCTCCCAATCTGTATGCTCTCTCCTCACTTTATTAATTGTTTCCTTTGCTGAGAAGAATCTTTTTAATTTAAATCCATCCCATTTATTAATTCTTGATTTTACTTCTTGTTAAGGAATTCAGATGCTAGTCCAACATGGTGAAGATTTGGGCTGATTTTTCTTCTATTAGGTTTAGGTTCTCTGTTCTAGTGCCTAAGTCTTTGATCCACTTTAAGTTGATTTTTGTGCGGGGTGAGAGATACAGGTAGAAGTTTAATTTCATTTTGTTACATATGGATTTCCAGTTTTGCTAGCATCATTTGTTGAAAAGGCTATCTTTTCTCCAGTGAATGTTTTTGGCACCTTTGTCTAGTATGACATAACCATATTTATGTGGGTTTGTCTCTGTGTCTTCTATCCTATACCATTGGTATACAGATAATCTCTTTAAGTCTTCAATCATCTCAAACCCATCCAATGATCTCATATTTTTCTCAAGTCAAAAGCCATAGTCTTATTATACTCTCTATTAGAATTCTTTCTTCTATTTTCATTCTTCTTGCAAATTTTACTTCAGCTCCAGTCTCTCTCACTAGACTTACCAGCTACCCCAAACATTTCCAGTGGCTGTTACTATTATTTGGAATTTTTAATCTCAGATATCAGTATTTCCTTTAATGACTTCACTTAAATGTTACTTTTCCAGTGAGCTTACTCTAACCACTATGTAAAATTGTAACTCTCAAATAGGCCCTTCTATATCTTAATTGGCTCTTTTTTTTTTTACCATGATGCTGATCTTCAAATGTATAAATAATTTATTAATACATTGTGCTTATTGTTATATATCTATATCCACTTACTAAAATATGATCTTTGCAAGTGTAAACATTTTTGTTCACTATAAAGAAAATAGTTATATAATTCTTGGTTGACTCAACAAGTAAGTATGTTATCCACTTGTGTGGCCAAATTATCTTTTTATTTTTGACTTTTGCTAATTAACACATGTTATTTGAGAATAACATGTCTACAGGAAACTTGTTTTAACTCAGTGGCATATATCTTAATCACAGTGTTTTGTGGTTTGATAGCAATAAAAAGCTGATTGTCAAGTTCAGTATTTTTTCCAAAGTATCGTCAGTTGTACTAAAATAGCGATGTGTACATCAAGATTAACACAATTCCAAGAAACAAGAGTACTGTTTATATTGCATATCTTAAAAATGAAGCTATGTAGTCATAGAGACATGGAATTTGATAATGTTGAAAGAATTTCTGAGATCAACTCTGTTATCTGAATTTATATCTGTACAGAGAGGTTAAGAGAATGTAAATTCATCCTAAATACATGTGGTACCTATCTACTAGTATATATGAGGCCCCATCATGACCTTGCAAGTATACCAGTGAATAATGCAATATTATTATTCTCCTTCAAGAAACTTCTAGTCTTATAGGGAAGGCAGACAAGGCAACACTAATTCCTTGCAATGAGATTTCCACTTTAATAAGAAATACTTTGAGAAACCCTCAAGTAACAGAACGATAAGTATTCAGGCTTTGTAACAAAGGAAAGGGAGGTGCAACTTGGGCACACCAGTATTTGAAAGGGAAGTGTCCTCTTATTCAACTTGTATACTAGAGAAAAACTCAGCATATCTATTTTCTGTAAGTCTAAAAGATCTTTTTATAAGTTTTATATTGGCAGTCAATCTGATATATGATGTGTCAGTTTTGTGATAAAAATTTATTTCTAAATTTGTAATATTCTTACTGATTTTATTTATCAATTATACTATTTAAATAAAACTTATTACTCAAATTTCTACATTGAGTTGCTGAAACAGTACAGACTTAAGAGTTAAATCCCGGATTTGGTTTGGTGATAATTTCATTAATGCATGTATATTAATTGCAAAAGCAAAGAGATGTGTTTTGAAAGTAATTTTATGATTTCAATAAAGCTTTCTTACTACAACATTTGAAAATAATCAAGAAATTGCACAAGTATTTCCTGGACTAAGTCTCTGAGCTGAAGAGGTGAGAGGAAGCAACAGACTTTATATCCTACATGTAACATTTTGAGTGACATGAAAACATTTGTTCCCTTCACATCTATTAGAAATAAACGCTAATCCTGTCTGAAAAGACTGTGTTTATGGGCTATACACTTTTTCTCTTAGGTCTCTACAGTCAACTCAGACTAAAAGTCAGTCTTGTTGCTAAGGTGAATAAAAGGTGGTAAAGCATAGTCAAACAATGTAAGGCAGCAAGAAAGCAGAAATTTGAAAGTAGTAATATGCTCTGTCTGTAAGATGGCTGCTCTCTCTGAAGGAACAGGTGAAACAGAAGAATGCCCTAGGTCACATTTGGCTTCATTATTCTCACAGTCACTTTCAAAAATGAAAGGAGGATCTTTCCTTTTATTCTGTTTCCTCATTTTCTTTAGTCCTCCAGGAATTGGTTCTTCACCTAGTCCCCCAGGAACTGGTGTAGTTTGTATTCTCCAACACTAAATTTTACTTGTAGTGGTCATCCAGTTTTTTTTATTATTATTATTCACTACTTTATGTTGTTCTCCTAAATTAGACAAAAAAAAATTACAATTATTTAATAATTGTGTACTGTGTTAGGTAAAATAACTAGGCTAAGCCTCTTTGTAAAGTGGTTGGTATTGCCGACACAATCTAGTCTTACAGTTTTCCTATTGCAAGACCATGGGCAAGGTAACTCTGGACCTCATTTCTTCATTTCTAAAATGAGTAAAATCTCAACGAACAATTCTGATCACAAGCACTTGGCACCTATTGGCTCTCAATTGGGATGAGTTTCTCTCTTCCTGAAAGTCAAGGGACGACTTGAAGTAATGAATCAGTAAGTAGGGATTAGTTAAATGTGTGCCCCCTCAAAATAACTTCATGTTCAAATAATCATGCTTCTAACTGCTATTTTAAGAGCTCTTCTTGACATGGAAAACAGTTCATCTGAAGGATTCCTGAGAATCTTTGTGACATACGTTAAAATCTCTCATGGGAAGCAATGTAGTCTACTATAAAACAAACAAAAACAAAAAAGCAAAACACAGTACTGCAAGCCAAGACACTATATTTTTAACCCTAACCTTATCGTACATAAATATATAAGTTAGCAAGGCACTCAGTATCCTAAGGAATCGGTTTGATCATGTTTAAAATTTAAGTAATGATATTCCATATTTCACACAGTGATCATGAGGATGAATATATCATCAGCTCATGGTGACTTCTCATTGGAATGCTTTGAATGTCTCCAAGCCTTACTTTATCTGAGAAAAAAAAAAATGAAAACCAAACTGTTTGTACTTGATAAGATGGATGTGCAGATCATGTACGATAAATGTGTGGAAATGTTTGAAAAAGTCTGCATCTATGAAATAAGAACAGTACTTCCACGATCATTATGTGATCCTCTAACCATGTGTCCACAGTCTTCCAAGGGCAAGGAGGCTTTCATGTCTATGCTACTTGTCATGGTCCCTTATTGTTTTTTTTTCTATTCTTTGATTTTCATGCTCTAGTCTTTCCATTTGACCTCTTGATTCACAGGGTAAGGACAAGTAGCAGCAGCTTGAGAGAAAATAGCTTTTCCATCTCAGCTTCTATGTCAAGAAGATGAAGGGCTTTACCAATCAGCTAGGTCTAGCCAGAATTTGGAAAGGTAGTGACAGGAGGTTTTCTTCTATCCCTAGATTATTTAAGTCACTAAGTCTGTGGATTGAGCTTCTGTGGACACACAGGGAGATAAAGCTCATCATTAAAATTGGCTTTGGGGGCTTTCAGGTATTGCTTCACACAAACATCCTGTCTAGACAGATTGATGCTTAAATTTCTCCCCTGTAATCCTTATGAAGACACATTTAGGCCTAAGTATTACTGTGTCAAGTGGATATTTTATTTATAGTTTCTTTTTCTTTTATATAGCTACTACTTCAGGAAAGGTAAAATCATCACTTCCCTTTTTTATGGAAATTGTATGAAGGTTAAAGATATTTTAAGATCTTACAAATCCAAAAAGGGAGCCAGAAGATTTAAATAAGTAGTACCTGGAATTTTCTCTTAACCTGATCAACTGTAAGTTAAGCAGATGGGAAAATCATTTGGGCCCTTATCTGAGAATGCTTATTAATGTGTATTTTAAAATTTCCTTTTTTTTTACAAAGCATAATGTAGTAGTAATGATTAAATCATCTCATTACAAAACTTTCAATGCCACAGAATCACGATTCTATGCATTAATCCTCATTGTTGAGTGATTTAAATTAGTAGGAGACTGTAATGAGTTTTTTCTTATGCCTCAGTGTACTCTAGTATTTCATATATGAAATAAATGTGAAAGATATATATATATTCTTGCAATGAAGTCCTAATATTAATTTGCCTCCTTGAAAAGGAAAGATTAAGAGAGATTAGTATTCTAATGAATTGATTTTAGTGTTCTCAACACTCGGATTTGAATGAAAATATCTGTATCACTTTTGGGTGGAAACAATTACTCATTTTTCATTTATCTGAGGCAAAGAAATTTTAAGTTACCTGATGAATTTCTATCTTTAATATTTATATAAGTAAATGAAATCTGAAATCTTCCAACACATTATTAGGATGAATCACATACCATTTCTACTCTTTACATTTTTTGTTTGTGTATACAAAATGTCAGTTGGCTCCAAAACAAGATGACTTTATAATTAACAGGTATCCCAGTTATTATACCATTGTTGGTGAAAAGTAAAAGTCCTGAAAATATTTTTTAATTTCCAGTTACTTCCTGTCCCTCTTAGAGACCAGAGATACATAGTTAATATGTATCTCTACTCAGTTTTCCTCAAAGTAAAACTTATTTTGTGTAATCTCACCTCTCTAATTCTCATATTTATTCCATTGCCATTATCTTAATTCAGGTTCCCACTCTCTGTATCATGGTCTGTTGCAAAATCATCCTCACCAGCATCCCTATCTCTTCTATGATCCATTTAAAACTAGATTCTGGCTGGGTGCCTCCTGGCACATGCCTTTAATCCTAGTGCTTCAAGAGGCTGAGGCAGGAGGATCACAAGTTAAAGACCAGCCTCAGCAACTCAGCAACATCCTTTCTCCATATAAAAAATAAGAGGACTGTGGACATAGCTCAGTGGTAGAATATCCCTGAGTTCAATCTCTATTAACAAAAAAAGCAAAACAAAACAAAAACAAAAACGACAAAAAAAAAAAAAAAAGAGCAACTCAAAACACTCGACTCTCATTTCTTGCTTAAAACTACTCAGTGGCTTCTCATTCTTTTAGAATAAGGTTCCAAATTCTTAAGAGAGTATAGGTATTCTTACATGATCTTGTCTAAACTAGCTGAAAAAAGCAGCCTTCGTTGGAGCTTTTCATGATTGTCATGATGCTTCTTAGAAGCTCTTTATTTTTGCCAAAACACTTCCTCTCTGGAAAGGTCTCCCTATATCTTTTTCCTTAGGCTGCTCCTAATTAGATTTTGAGGCTGGGCTCACACATCTCTGTACTAAGCTTTCTCTGGTGTAGTTCCTCTGCCATCCTCAGGTGCTAGAGGCTGGATTATGTGCCCCTCTCTGTTCTCTAACATTGACTCAGTGCTTTTCCATGTAATTTCGGAATCTGATGTTATATGTCACTAATTATCTTGACTGTGTTGAATGTAAGTTCTCTATAAAGTTTCTGTCTTCAGAAACAGAATGAACTTGCTGACTGAATGAAGATATGGACGTTCATAGGAAACCTTCAAATCTGGTTTGGATCACATTTAACCATTAGATGTGCTCTGGAAAGGATTTCAGTGTGGATTAGAACATTGGTTTAGTTAACAACTGTTTTCATTTCCAATTTCAGATTCCTTGATAGTCTACCACAACTATTCATGTAGAAGTAGGTGAGGGGAGAATGCTGACCTTTGCCCACATTGGCTTAAGAATTTTAATGACTGACACATTATTTACGGATGGAACCTGAAGTAAATTTATAAATTTAAAATGAACACATTTGCAATTTGTAATAAGTTGTATAATTAGGATTTATTACTACTAAGATACTATTTGGTATAAGCCTGACTTCTTATTGAAAATATTATAATAGCATTATTATAATAATAGCCCAGTATAGTCTCATTCTGTTCTGGTTGTACAGTTTAATGCCCATATCATTCTACAGGTATTTATAAAATATTTTTAAATCCCTACCACAGTACCAGGAATTCAATACATTTTTGTTTGTAAAGCAAAGATAGAAGTATGCCCTCAATTACTATGAATAAAGGAAAATTATATGACTCAAGTGGCTGAGGCAGGAGGACTATGAGTTCAAAGACAGCCTCAGCAATGCAGCGAGTCCCTAATCAACTCAGTGAGACCCATCTCTCAATAAAATACAAAAAGGGCTGGGAATGTGGCTCAGTGGTTATGCATCCCTAGGTTCAATCTCTGTTGCCAAAAAAAAAAAAAAAAAAAGGAAAAAGAAAAGTCCAGATACATCATACTTAATTATTAACTACTATGAGGTAGACATTAGTGCAGTAGATATTAGAGTAGTAGATGAAACATTTTGTTTCTCTAGGTTTAGTTCAGTTTGACTTTTAACTTGAAACAGGAAACATGCATCATTTATTTGTGTATACAAAATGTCAGTTGGCTCCAAAACATGTTTGTCCCATTATCTACAGTTTTATATTAAGAAGATCCAAGACAACTACAGTTGTTGAAGTTTATTAAAAAGAACACAGATGAATCTTGATAATAGCAATTATCAAGCATACAAGCAACAATAAATGTTGGTGAGGATGTGGGGAAAAAGGTACACTCATACACTGCTGGTGGGGCTGCACATTGGTGCAACCACTCTGGAAAGCAGCATGAAGATTTCTCAGAAAATTTGGAATGGAACCACTATTTGACCCAGTTATCCCACTCCTTGTCATATACCCAAAGGACTTAAAACCAACATTCTATGGTGACACAACCACAACAATATTCATAGCATCTCAATTCATGATAGTCCAGCTATGAAACCAATCTAAGTGCCTTCAATGATTGAATGGATAAAGAAAGTGTGATTGATATATATATATATATATATATATACATATATACATACATACATACACACACACACACACACAATGCAATATTACTCAGCCATAAAGAAGAATGAAATGATGGCATTCGCAAGTAAGTGGATGGAACTGGATCCTATCATGCTAAGTGAAATAAGCCAATCCCCCAAACCAAAAGCCTGAATGTTTTCTCTGATATGCAGATGTTAAAACACAATAGGGAGGGTAGGGAAGAATAGAAGTTCATTGAATTATACAAAGGGGAATGGAGGAATGGGAGAGAGGATAGGAATAGGAATGACAGTAGAATGAATTGGACATAACTTTCCTGTATCCATCACAACCAATGAAACTCCACATAATGTATAAGCACAAGAATGGAAAGTTATACTCCATGTATGCGTAATATGTTAAAATATATTCTACTGTTATGTATAACAAAAAAGAACAAATAATATTTTTAAAAAAACACTGAAATATTGCTGATGCATAATGTTCCATGTGGACACATGAGACATGCTTGTGGACCCTGCAGCACAATGGACTTGCACAAGTTGTGTTATCTTGGGATAGTTATTTAATATCTCTGACCTTTAGTCATTTTACTCATAAGAAAGGAATAATCTCTACTTAATAAGGTATTGTGAATATTACAGATGTGAAGCATGCAATACAGCTCCTGGCAATAGTGTCACATAAATATAACCTGTCATCATTAATAAGGGGAAAGTAATTTTTCCTACACTTAATGTACAAGTCTTGAGCTGTGCTGCATAAAAAGGTGGTCATTAGCCATATATGGCTATTTAAGTTAACTAAATCTAAATAAAATATTCAATACATAATATCTACATTTTATGTATAAAATATTTTCAATGTTTATTATACTATTCTCAAGTGCTATTACAAAATACTTGGGGCTAAGGAAGTGGCTCAAGCGGTAGTGTGCTCGCCTGGCATGCATGCGGCCCGGGTTCGATACTCAGCACCACATACAAACAAAAGATGTTGTGTCCGCTGAAAACTAAAAAATAAATATTAAAAAAATTATCTCTCTCTCTCTCTCTCTCTCTCTCACTCTCTCACACTCTATCTTTAAAAAAAACAAAATACTTTATGACAGGTAATATCCATGTAGTGTGTATGTTTTTTAAATATATTTTTAAAAGAAACATTGTTTTCCATTTAATCACTAGCAGTAAGCACTCTTAAACAAGTATATACATTTATATTTTACTTGTAAACAACAATGTAGACAAAAGAATTATTTAATGTACCCAGTGAGTTATGAAGTGTATCTCACAAGATAAAAGAGATTGGGGGTCCTGAGAAGATCAGAGGTGGGAGGGAAGGTTTGCAAGTGAATAATGTCCCAAGATCGGGACTTAGCAGGATTTGATGAGTAGCCATGGTGAACTTCTTGGAAAGTAAAGTGTATTTAGGAATAAAGTAAGAAGGTTACAAAATTGTATATATTAAGTGGATAGGTATAGAACAAGCAAAATTTACCATAATGTTAATGACAAAATCTAGTTATTGATATGCATTTACTCTTAAAATTCTTTAACTTTTCTCTATACTTGAACCTTTATATAGCTAAGATATTTGAAAATTTGCATGCATATACTAAAATTGGATAGTATGAGACATATAATTAAAAAGACAGAGATAAATGGCCTGAGTGATATTTGTGCTGGGTATTATTTATTTTTGTTTTTTATATAGAAGAACATTTTAACAGTAAAGGCAAAGAAATTTAGCTGTTTCCAAAATAATGAATTCCTCATCTAAATATAGAAGAGGGAAGCCTGGACCTTTATTTTGTTTGGCTTTGGTTAAGTTCCTTCATCTAATGTTATCTAAAGCTCTATTTTCCTCCTTATTAAATGGTGATCATTGGTGGTGCCAACTTCTGAGGGCTGTTGAAGGACTGAATATTTTAACACAGGAGAAGTTTACAGAATAGAACCTAGCACCTGGTACATATTGGCTAATACTTTCAGGAAGCTGGAATTTTAGAAAATTTCATTATATAAATAGCTTACAACATATCCTTATTTCTGTGTTTGTTTAATAGGATCTACACTCTTTAATCCCTGGACCCAAATGACCTTCTTCTTTTAAAAATGAACTGTATTTGTTTTTCCTTAAAGCTTGTCAAGTATTTTGAAGAACTTGGAAAAGAGACTCTGCAGTGGCATCAAAAGTTACGGTAGAGGGATAGCAGCCCTCTTGGAGAAAGTCAGAAGTAGTATTAAGTTTTCCACACAGCACTTTTTGATCCTGCTGTTTTATAGAACAAAACAGACTTCTGTAGCTGTTAGCCTATTAGTGCTCCCTGGGGAGAGAACTTGATCAGGAATAAGAACACTATATAGAAAAGCAAAGCACAGAGAACAAAGTATCTCTTGAGGTTCAGAGGATGATTTTTTTGCGCTGCCATTGATTTCTTCACCTTGAAGGACTGTTAGAGTCTGTATAAATTCAGCAAAGAGCTCTGCATGCTGTTGTTTATAGTCCCAACTTTCAGACTTTTCATTACAGACAGCTCATTTTCTCTTTCTGGGCTACATTTAGCACTGAGATGATAAATAGCTCCTCTGGGGTTGGAGGAGTTTCTAACATTATAAATTGTGGTTTAAGTACATATTCTATTTTTTTCCCCCTGAGCCCAAAGGAAAGACAATGGATACTTTTTTTTTTTTTTTGATCCATTTACTTCTTTTTAATAAACATGCAAAATACAGTCATGGGCTATCTTTTATGGATTACTTTATTAAATTTCTATGGCTATGAAATCCTGATTCAGACATATCACAATATACAAATTGCTAAACTATGGTAGTGGCAGGGATTTGACTCAGAGTCCTTATTTGACCCTTGGGAGCTAAAAAGCCTGACTGTCTGCCAGGAAGAGACAATGAGAAAGGGGCAGAGTAACCTGTGTGCATTGTGTTGCTTTGTTCCTTCTTGCACAGGTTGGACTTCTGCTGGGAATAATTTGGCTGTTGCATTGCATTTCCGTCTACAGAATTAAACCTACTCAAATTAATCCAGACCTGGCAGTGTATAATTGGGGTTGTATAATTGGCAATATGAAAATACTTCCTAGCCAAAAGATCTCAATGAACATAATCTTTCTCCATTATTTTCTGATTTTGTGGTGTTTGCTATTCCTTAAAGATCAATGTGCTGCTTAACGATAGATTATCCATTTCAACAAGAGATTACTAATGATTGACATGTACTGAGTATTGAATAAAGGTATGTTGAATGGATGAATAAATGAATGAATAAGGAAATTAGTTCATTTAAGTTATTTCTTCAATGTTTTCTAAAAATAGGGACTGTTCTAATAATTCAGCTATCATTATTTTACATAAAAATAGTTTTTTGGACTAGCAAATGTAGAAGTAATTTTCTTTTAACCTACTTATAGGCTAGATCGGCCTTATGGTTTTGGAAATGATTTTCCCCATTTATAAATGTAATTTATACCCACAGTAAAAAATAAAATGAAATAACTTTAAAATATTTTAAATGATAATTGCACATTTTCCCTACCACTTACAAGTGTTCACAGGTAACCTTTAAGATACTTTTCAGACATTTTTCTGTCTCTTTCTTTATTACTACCCCTTCCTGCACACACCATGAAGATATTCACACTTCAAATAGTATAATTATCTCGGGGATAAACTTTCCAGCATTCATTTTAAACAGTCTCTCTTGATAAACACATAGGCTATTTCAATTTTTCATTATCTTTTATAATTAAGACTATATATGGTTTTGTCAAATCCTGCACATACCAAGGATAGAGTCACTAAAGTAGAACCTCTGTGTACTTTTTTGCTCTAAGAAGAGTATTTGTGACTTTTGAGTATCAGTACTGTGAAAAATCTAGTTCATTTATGCTGAAATCTTAATACCTGCATTAAAGATTTAAAATGCAATGGTTGGAAACACAAAATTTAGCATTCAAACTATCCCAGGAGGAACATTTATTTTATTATCTTTGTGATGTACACTATATTTACCCACACGGTTACTGCCATCACATAATTGCAGCTTTTAGAGTTGTATGTATTGAAAGTCTGAGCTCTATCATCCAAAAATGTCTTTAATATTTCACTATGTCTAGAAGACATTTATACTCTCTTCCAGGTCTCATAAATTGGCATGATGCAGCAACCATTTGTAAATTCTGTTTGTTGTGATTCAAACTTAGAACTGGATTAGTAAATTAAGTATGAATCTCAGTGTTCACTGTTCAGGGTGTGTGTGCATGTGTGTGTGAGAAACAGAGACAGAGAAAGAAAGAGAGGGAACCAGAGAGACAGGAAAAGAGGGAGATGAGGGATATGGAGGGGAGATAATATGAATATGAGTGATGAGAGAATTTAATTCCTTGTTTTTGAGTCATTTTTGCTTGTTGGTTCTCTTGTCGAGATGACTATTTTTTTTTTCATCTTTATTTTGTCTGCATTTTCCACCTCGGAATTATTCCTATATTTCTACACCCAACTATTCATAGTATTTGAGATTTTCTAATGTATGCAGACCTAAAGTCTGACCTGTCTTTTTTCCTCAGTTCATTTCTTTTTTAGCTCTTCTGTCTACCTAACTGTTCTCTAGTAAAACAAGATATAATTTCCCAAAGAGAGCTTTGTTTTATTCTTGATGCCTTATGATGTGGACACTGTTTCTTTTGTTTCTCTTTCAGCACCATGGTCTCTCCCAGTCTCATGATCTTGTCTCCCTATTTTCATCCCAGCAAGTCAAAAGTCAACTCAGGAAAAAAAAAATATTTATTTTTCTTAGTTATACATGATAGTAGAATGCATTTTGGCATATTATACATGTATGGAGTATAATTTCCCATTCTTCTGGTTGTAACATGATATAGAATTACATTGGTTGTTTATCCATATATGAACATAGGAAAGTTATGTCCAATTCATTCTACTGTCTTTCCTATTTCCATTTCTCCTCCCTTCCCTTCATTCCCCTTTGTCTAATCCATAGTACTGTGTTTTTGCCTACTTGCCTCCCTTATTGTGAATTAGCATCCGCATTATTAGAGAAAACATTTGGCATTTGGTTTTTTGGGATTGGCTTATTTCACTTAGCATGATCTTCTCTAGTTCCTTCCGTTTACCAGAAAATGCCATAATTTCATTATTCTTTATGGCTAAGTAACATTCCATTGTGCATATATACCGCATTTTCTTTATTCATTCATCTGTCAAAAGGCACCTAAGTTAGTTCCATAGCTAACTATTGTGAATTGAGTTGCTATATATATTGATGTCGCTGTGTCACAGTAGTATGCTGATTTTAAGTCTTTTGGGTATATGCTGAAGAGTGGGATAACTGGGTCAAATGGTGATTCCATTCCAAGTTTTCTGAGGAATGTCCATAGTGCTTTGCAGAGTGATTGCACCAATTTGCATTCCTACCAGCAGTGTATGAGTGTACCTTTTCCCCCACATTCTCACCAACATTTATTGTTGCTTGTATTCTTGATGATTGCCATTCTGACTGGAGTTATATGAAATCTCAGTGTAGTTTTAATTTCCATTTCTCTAATTGCTAGAGATGTTGAACATGTTTTTATATATATTTGTTGATGATATTTCTTTATCTGTGAAGTGTCTGTTCAGTTCCTTATCCCACTTATTGATTGGGTTATTTATATTTTTGGTGTTAAGTTTTTTGAGTTCTTTATATATCCTAGAGATTCATGTTCTATCTAAAGTGCAGGTGGCAGAGATTTTTCTCCCATTCTGTAGAGTCTCCACGTTTTTGATTGTTTCCTTTGCTATGAAAAAAATTTTTAGTTTCATTCCACCCCATTTCCAACTCAGCAAGTGTTGATCATTTGTTGAGATTCCACAAGGGGCTGGTTAACATGAATAAGTAGGAAAATGAGTAGTTACAAAAGCAATAAAGGTGGTTTAAAAAAAAAAAACAGCCTCCACAAACTCAAATGGCTCTTTTCTCTTTTCTGTGTCCCACCAAATTTCACCACTGAGGTTTCTTAATGATTGGGTTGAATGTTGTCTTGTGCACCATCTCCTCCCTTTCCATTTGCCTGATTTTTGTTCTGAACTCATCCTCTCATTATTGGTTATTATGAGCTGAGCCATTGGGTTGTTGGCATCCTCTTGGTTGGGTCTTCTTTCTTGGATATAGATGTATGGCTAACTATTCTCTGTCAGAATCTCACTCAGTTAGATTGGCAATCATCTGAGAGTCTCTTTCTCTAATTCTCTTCTCTTTTGCAGTAAACCCTACAGCAGTTTTTACTGCCTCAACATGAAGGAATAGGTAGCAAAATAAAGGGATATCAATTTACTATAAGGTTAGATCCAGCTCCTGGAGGGCTGAGGATCCAGTCAGATCACTGGACATTTATGTTTTCTTCACACTACACTGGCTGTAGTCATTCCCTAAAAATCCTATGAAAAACATGTACATCCCTCTTTTTTACACCTCAGAGGTGTATACCCATTCTTGTCACTTCAAACACACTTCCAATGTCATGTCTCCCTTTGCTCCCACTATCTGAGCTCATTTTCTGTCTTCTTGCTGGGTCTTCTGGATAGATGCTTCGTTTATAATTGCAATTCTGTTCTTTCTTGCAAGGTCACCATTAGGCAGTGTCTTTAGATTTTCCTGTTTCATGTTCACACATTGGCAATACTATTACAATACTTAGACATAGCTTTAGTTCTCAGAATCAAAATCCAAAGTAGAGCTCATCTAGATGATAATTCAAAGGTTTCTGATATAGTCCATGACACAGGTATTCAGGCATGGTCATATTTTTGCTACTTCTATGGATTCTGTGTGGCATGTCCTCAGTGTGGCAGTGGTGGTGTGATGGGACCTTTAAAGGGTGGGTCTTAAAGGGGAAGTTGTTAGGTCATTGGAAATGGTACACTGAGAAGGGATTAATTTAGTTCTTGTAAGATCCCAGTGGTCTTGAGATGTGTCATCTCATTCCTGCATGTGCTAACACCATTGTGATGTCACACTTCATATGGTTCTTACCACAATCAACTTGTTACCAGGTCCATGCCCTAGAACCTCCAGAGCTATAAATTATATAAACCTCTATTCTTATTAAGTTACCAAGACTCAGGTATTTTGTTGTACTAAAATAAAATATACAAAGACAGCTACAATGATTACAATGTATCAAAACAATTAACAGTGGAGCAGTGTCATTAAGAACTTTGTCTTTGGAATCAGACACGCATAGGTCTAATTATAGGATCTACCACTTAAAAGCAGTCTGGCTTTGAGGAAATTTTTATAACTACTTTGAGTTTTAATCTTTCCATTAATGAAGGGGACATGATGTATTGCACCAACCCAATAGGCTTATTATGGACATTAAGGTGCCACAAGTAAACAAGTTAGTATGCTGCAAAGGACATAAATATGTGCTTAATATTATCATATGTATTTTAGTGGTAAGTAGAAATTCTTGGACAAAGTAATCTGTGAATTCATTTTGCACTGAATATTAAAATCTTATAAATTTTTCTTTCTATTTTATAATGGCCTTTTGTATATGCAACATCAAATGATAAAAAGAGTCCAGACATCAAAAAACATGAAGACATGCTTCACATCCTGAAAATGGAAGCTTGTACTTCTATAAATTCAAGTTTATATTCTACAGATTGGGGATTGGGAGATCTATTAGTATGAACTTTATTACTGCCACCTGGAATTTTGAAGCCTCACCTGTAAGAGACAGATGATAGTCAAACAAGAACCATAAAGTTTAGGAGAATCTAGGGAATGCTGAGCTAAAAGGAGGACAATATCCATAAAATGAAGTGTTAATGTTTACTTCAGGCACAGCATTTTCATTCTGGTTCTCCTCCAAAATAAAGATTGCTAATTCTGCCAGTTTTTATGTGCATAAGTTTGTACTTTGAAACTTGGCATTGTACTGCATGGGGAGTAGGTAGCAAATTCCTGTCATCCTCTATTTCTTTCCTGATCTTTCCAAGAGGAAATTTTCCCTTATGCTCATTGACCTAAAAATGAAGTGGTGGTAAATAGTACCTCCCAGGGCATGCTTTACATGCACAGTCTTTTAACACAATGTCTACTGCATACACAGAGGCCATTCTCCATGGTACCTCAACCCCTAGACTCCTGAATATACTTAGTCCAAAAACCTGGATTACGAAGGCAGATGGAGCTATTTTAAGGGACAATTTCCCGTGTTGTTACTTGTCCCTACTATATTAAACAGCAGCTCTGCTTGAACATAGAGAGGCCCAAAGTCATAAGGAATTTTAGAGAGTACTTTCAGCACTTCCCAAATTTATGCTGCAGAGTAATGTCATCATCCCAAGAGATGGTCATGTGAAAAAAAAGAGGAGGCGATTCTATGGTCAAGAGTTTGCTAAACACACGTTTTTATGGTGAGATTCTCAGAATCTTTACTATGTTTATGAAATGGTTTGGGAAATACTAGTATAGTTGTATCATTTAACTTTACAGATACAGGAACAGTGACATTGTCAATACAAAAACCTATCACCCTAATCAAAAAATCAGGGTTCAGTTTTAAATTTTTAAAAACTCACCTAAATTAGCAAGAGCACACACACAGCTGATACTCCTGTTGGCACTGGAACACCTGGCACTGGTGGTCCTTTCCTTCTTGCAGCTCTTGTTTCTACCACTCTGCCGAGTGTTACATACAGCCTCGTGGAGCTTGTGCTGCTCCCAGAGGTGCCTCTTGCCAAGTTGCCTTTTGTTCCCATAATGGTGAATAGCAGCCCAGAATTTCCATTTTCACGCCATGGACTGATTTGAAACCTAGTCATATTTATCGCTCCACACATGTTCATCTCATTTGATGTGAGCACTAAGAGTGACATACTGATAAGGACATGGAGTCATTTCGTTATTTTTCCATGTTGCTTTTTTAATTGTTTGCTCACAATGAATGGAATAGATTTTCCTAATATTTCATGGTGATTGTACGAAGATTTAGAAATTTGATGTTTGTATTTTTGTATTTAAATGCAAAGTGGATCTTTAAAGATTTCTCTGTTTAAGAATCTAGACAACCCTAATATAGAGAAGATCAGTTGCAGTTTAGATTAGGAGGAGATATTGCTCCATTCATCTCACTCATAGGAAGTTATTAACTTTGTGGTTAGAAGGAAAATTATATGTTGAGTTCTGCAGGCCTTAGCAACTTGTGTGTATAAGGGACAAAGTAGAAGCATTGATAATGCATCTCACATTCAGCTGGGCATGCATGAAAACCTGGCAGATGCATGGTGCCAGATCCCACTCTCACAGACCCAGACCCTTTCCTTCTGCAGATGTCCACACTGCCTCCTTCTTCTACTGCACAGTGTCCCTTACTGCCCCCATCAGCAGTCATTGTGGCTTTCAGATCACAGCAGAAGGGAAGTGCAAAACTCTTTATACTATACACAGAGCAGGGTATACACAGGAGATCATGTACACAGACAGAGTAAACCAACCTCTTAAAACAGATTAAAGAAATTCTTCTAGGTAGCTGTGATTGTTTGAAAACCCAAGTGAAGATTTCCCCCCACCTTTTTTTTTTTTTTTGGAAATATGATGCTGTAATATACTCTCATTCTCTGTCTCCTCTGTGACTGTTTTTTTTTTGTTGTTGTTGTTGTTGTTTTGCACCTCTCTCTTTCTCTCTCGTCTTTGTCTCCCTTTCTGGGACTTTCTCTTTGCCTTTCTCTTTCTCATTTTGCCTCTGACTCTGTTTCTCAATCTTTTGTCTCCTATTTCTGCACTTTCCTCCTTCCTTCTGAGTGTTTGTCTCCTGATCCCTGTTTCTTTGGTCTGTCACTCTGTGTGTTGTGAGCCTGTGTCTTGTTCAGTCTCTCTCTTTCCAACACTCCCTTTCTTCCCTATCCCCTCAACTGATTACGGTTCCTGACCTTAAATTGAGCAAGAATCATAAGAGTTGCAGGAGTGGCATGGCATACACAATTGTGTTAACAGCAGTGATCCTCAAGGATTTCAGAGGAGAAAGCCTGTTGCCCTTGTCTATGTTAGCCTAAACCCACTGTAATGCACCATAGTTATATCACTGAGCATGGAAAGGGGTACCTGAATCTGGTGTAAAATAATGCTATATATTCTAAAAATAGAAACACTCTAAACTCTTCAGTTATTGTTACTAGATCATTATTTGAGAATGGTTTTCAAAATTCTAGCCCTTGGACCATGGAAGTTCCTTAGGTCCATTTGCCTTTAGAGGGTGTGCCAGGCAAAACTATTTTCAAAGTAAAACTAAGATATGATTTGCTTTTTCTCTATATTGACAATTACCCAGATGACCCAAAAGCAATGGTAAATAAAACTGTTGGATCCTTAACTCAGTTCAAATTGGTAATAACAAACTGTTGGTAGTAATCATTATATTTTTCACCATTGTTTATGTGAAATAAACAAACTAAAATTTTAGTTTACTTAGCAGTCTTCTTTATGAAGTAATATGGATTATTTTTTATAATTTTCCTCTGAATAAATCTTCTTAGTATTCTGTGTAATGAACTCTGCAGTCTGAATAAAGCACTTTCACTGCAAACTGAAGTAGGATGCTATTTTGAGCAAAAACACACTTGTGATTATTTGTGTGAAAAACTGAACCAACCACTTTCATTGTGACTTAATACCTTTGTGACTTAAAAGTGTGATGATATTCAAATAAAAGTTATGGAAACTTGGGCACTTGAAACAGATTTCTGAAAGTTAGAGTGACTTAGTCATTTCAAGGAAAGCAATTATTTTGTATTTGTATTGGTTGCCATTGATCAAATATGAGCTTTCAAGTGAAAATTAAAATTTCAAAAACTCTTTATATGCTACCATACCAGTTTCCTAATACTTACAGATTTTTGGATGATATTGGTGATGGTCTTAACAAATATTAATTATTTTGGTATTGTTAATCTCATAATTTGAAGGTGTGCATAATTTAATGAGCCAGTATTTGCCAGGTGACCCATGCATGATGACCAAGTTTGCATAGGTAAAAGATGCTTTACCAAGGACAGTGGGGTTTAATATAACAGTATGAAATATAATATGTTGTCATTTCAGATTTTACATTGCAACACACCTCCTTAGAAACAATTACTTGGAATGTTACTATACTATTAAAGAAAAATATCCATGGTAACTTAAATGACTTTGGAAACCTCTCTCTCTTTTCTAAATAAAAGTCTTCATCACTCTGCATTTTCTTCATGTGTTTCCACCAAAAATATCACATAAGTTTATGTTCAGTGAATCTGGCTGCCTTTAGCTAGGTAGACTTTAGGAGAATTCACCAAAAAATGTGGAACAATTCAATGTTCCTCACTAATATTTTTTGATTGGGAAAGTATTTAAAAAAAATATGCCATGTTGTTCTACACCGTGAATTTATAATGTATTTAAATTAATTATTTTTAAGTAAATAACTGACAATGACAATATTTTAAAAGTTTCTCAGTTTTCATTCCCAAAGCAATAAAAATAAATTAATATAACTTACATAAATTAATACTTTTCAGGGCCTTCATCATTTAAAAAGTGCAATTGGACATTGACTCAAAAATGTTTGAGAACTGACTTAATATAGTTTCCTATATCTTTATGCCTAACTATCTTAGTACAAGTTCCCAGAAGGAATTAGAGTATTAATGATGCATATTCAATTAAATCACACCTTTACTTTGAATCAGTAATCTCATACCAAACCTAGGTACTCCAGTTTCTAGTTCTTGTCGAGTGAGTAAACTTGCTCAACAGTATTTATTATTGTCAGTTGTTGTTTGTTCCATGTTGATTCTGGGAAAGTTTTTTATACAATCAGTACCTACTTGGATTTATTTATTTGTTCTAAGGTCACCTGGGCATTACAACTATATTTTATCTACATCTGATACTTTAAAAGAATACTGTGGAAGTAGTAATTTGAACTAGTTATTAGTAATTCATTACTGCATAACTAACTGCCCTAAATCTTAGGGAATTAAATTTTTGTTTCCTTACAGTTCTATGGGTGTGCACTTTGGTCTGGGCTCAAGTCACCGGAATTTGTGCTTGTCTCTCCTGGGTCCTCATGCAACTGCAGTCGTGTTGCAGCCCATCTAGGTCTGGGTGGTATGATATGGTCATGTCAATGTCTGGCAGTAGGCACTAACTGCCAGGTACGCCATATTTCTCTGAAACTCTGGGGTGGTTCTTCTTTTGGTGACTCAAGAGATCCAAGAGGACAGGAATAGAAGAATGAAAGACTTCTTAAATTCTAGGCCCAGAGGTTTCATTATGTTATATTCTGTTGGCTAGACAAGCCATAAGACAAGGCTATGTTTAAGATATGAGGAAATCATATCTCAAGCAACTTTAGCGTTTAAATGACATAAATAACTGGGATACTTGGAGCTTAGAGATCCCTATTTCTTTTTTTTTTCTTTAGTTTTTTTTATTATTGATTTTATGTTTTTAAATACACAACAGTGGGATGGACTACAATTCTTATAAGACATATAGAGCACAATTTTTCATATCTTTGTATATAAAGTATGTTCACGCCAATTCAGGTCTTTATACATGTACTTTGTTTTTTTTTTTTTTTTGCATTACAATTCTTATTACACGTATACAGCACAATTTTTCATATCTCTGTATATAAAATATGTTGACACTGAATTCGAGTCTTCATACATGTACTTTGGATAATGATGTCCAACACATTCTACCATCCTTGCTAATCCCCTGCCCCTTTCCTTTCCCTCCCACTCCTCTTCCCTATCTAGAATTCCAGATCCCTATTTCTGGAAGATGGTGTTATGCTGCCCATGATGGTGCCACAGGAGCTCACAGGAGAGGTCTCAGCAAGCTCTGAAATGGCAGAATGATTGGCTCTAGAAGGACTAAAAAAATCTGTAGGCAGACTGCTGCTAACAGTGTGAAAGGTGATTGCTAAGGCAAAGTGACATTTGCAGACAGAAAGGACTAACTAAGCTCCTTATTCCCCTTAGCCTCTCTCCAGTGCATCCTATTGCAAAACCTAAGAGGAAGTTAGCTGGCAAAGGAAATGTGTGGTGTGTGGTGTGCAGAGTCTCAGCACCAAAATCTCAAAGTAGGATATAGAAGCATGGGTTTGGAGTTAAGAGATAATAATTTTAAAACATAAAAAAAATTTAAGAGATAATAATTTTAAATTTCTATCTGGCCTGGCCTATATTGAAAGGGAAATAACAACAACCTTCTTTATTCAAAAAGACTGTACCTACAATGAATCTATCAAAAAGACTTGAGATGTCAGTATTATCTGATGGAATTAGTAGCCTCTTTTTTTATAACTAACTTTTGAAAAGAGACAACGTATGTGCCATCTAGTATACTTATAATTACTGTTTTTTTTTCAGAAATAGAAATCCAGAAAGCCACCAGGAGAGCCAAGCAACAGAATTTGTTCCAAAGTGACTAATTTAAAATTGATCACTATGACATGCCTCCTTAAGCTTGAAATGTTTCATACGATCAGGTGTTCAGTGTTTCCATTACTGTGATTTGCATAATGGGATTTTATTTAATTATTTTATAGAAGATTCTATTGGAATGAAACTAAAATAGCTATTAAAGGGTATAGACCTAGGATGATGAATAAGTATGATTTCATTGCTTCTTATATGATTGTAGTGTAATTTCTTTCAATAAATTTGACTTGTAAGCTGTGTGTTTATGTGTAAGTGTGCTTGTGTTTGTGAGGGAGAGGGAACGAGAAAGAGAGAGGTAAAGAGAGATATCTAAGAATAACAACCATTGAATTTGCTCAATATTTGCATCAGAGCCAAATTTCTAGCAAGTTTATGAATGAAGTTTCAATTTGAAAAATTGCCATAGCTAGATTATATATATATATATATATATATATATATATATATATATATATATATATATAATATATATAATTTCTCATAATAATTAAGATGACAATTTAATATAACTAAATGTGTCCTAAAGCCATATTTTATTTATTCATTTTTATAAGGTATCCACAAGACTCTTAAAGTGAAAAAAGTCTATATATTCAAATTATTTTTCTTTAACATTCTAACTATATCTTGGTGGTTCTCATACTTCCTCTTATCTATATTGTATTACTGATATTTAATTCATTTATTTAGAAGCAAATTTACTGAGAATGCTCAATTTGATGTGATAGGTTGTTACTTTAATTATTATTTTCTAATATATATTTAAGATTGCATATTGATTCACAAAACAACTATGATAAGATTTATTATCTGCGCATACAAACAATAGTGTCATCAGTGATGGGTACATCAGACTGGATTATATACTTGCAGACTAGAAATACCTATGTGTTATTTTTTTTTTTTTAAGAATCAGAGCCAAAACAGCCAGATGGAAAATTACATGAAGAACTTGATACAATAACTGTTGGAGAAATTAAGTTTTTTTTATCACATATTTCCAAGCATTTTTGTTTCATTTCCTTTAGGAAATTCACTGAAGATGTTTTCAAGATGTAGAATCCCTATAATTTGAAGTGTCTCAAATGAAGGTGGAGAATCCATGTTGAAATTGCTTCATGTTGTGGTAAGAGAATGTGATTTTTAATATGTTGGGCCTTGAAATCAGTGACAAGAAATACAGTGGTGTGTGTGTTTTGTGTGTGCATGTGTGTGTATATGTGCAAAGGTCAGGGGGGGTGGGTAGAAAGAAAGAAGGAAAAAAAGATGGAAAGAGAAGATGTATAAATATGTGATGGCTTTTTTGTCATGAACAGATAATGCAAAAAATAATAAAGATTTGTAACATAGGCTATAATCCTGATATTTAAAAAAAAATACTTCTTTATTATTTTGCAATGATTATTGTCTAGCTTCTGAATTGGTATAGGGTACCACAGGTAACTCAAATTTGTGGTTAATTTCCTACTATGTGTGTGTCTGTTATATATGTTAGTCCATGTTTTCACAGTAGCCCTGAGGTAGGTATTGTGATCTACATGGTACAGATATGAAGACAGAAAATTCAGGGAAACTAACAGCTTGCCCAAGATACAGTAGCTAGTTAATGGTATGAGAGTGACTTATCTAAGCTCTGCCTTTTCTGCTAACATATTACCTCTAGCATTTGTGATAGGTGAGGAACCAAAAATTTAACATAGGTTGAGAAGACCCTCAAGTTTTGAACGGTCATTTTGAAAAGAGCCATAGTTGCCTTCTCTCATATATAAAATCATGGTGAAAGGATTTTGTTTGTATTTCACTACTCTTAAAGAGAAAAAATATTTCTGTAAGTCATTACATAGATGATGGAATTTCACAGAAATTGAACATTATAGAGTAATGGAATATTTTAGTTTTTATTTGCCATAAAGTGAAAATCTATTGGCTTCCTCTATACAAATAACTTGTCATGGCTGATGACAAGATTTAGTGCAATAAGTATGAACCCCTACTTTATGGTTATCTGGTATACAACCTTGAGTAAGTAACTTAAAAAAAATCTCATTTCTCTTTCCTGTAGTTTGTGTCATGAAGTTGTTTCAAGTTTCCATTGAAATATGAGATAATATATGCAAAACACTTGCTATTCCACCTGACACACAGTGTATATTTAATAAAGAGAAGCCATATCAATGATATTAATGTATAAAAGTGATTAAAATAAAATACATTGTTTGGTTGTTGCTATATCCATGAAGAAATATATAGCTAGGTGTGGTGGCATATACCTGTAATCCCAGTGACTCGGGAGGCCGAGGCAGGAGGATCGCAAGTTCAAATCCAGCCTCAGCAATTTAGCAAAGCTCCAAGTAACTTATTGAGATCCTGTCTCAAAAATAAAATGGGCTGGGGATGTGGCTTAGTGGTTATGCACCCCTGGGTTCAATCCCCAGTAACCCTGCCAAAAAAAAAAAAAAAAGTGTATCTGAAAGCTAGTTTTTATTCAACATTGTATAATATTAGGATCAAATACATTTTATTTATGCAAAAGACATTTGTTTGGGGGCAATTAGAGCTTGGTGATTGAAACTTTTAGATTTCTGTATACTTTATGGACATTAGTTTGTAAATAGAACATAGGCTCTTGATCTTGGGATTCAGTAGTACCAAGGGATTTAGTTGATCTACCTATCCTACTTGAACAATTTTAGATCAATCTAAATGCCACTCTGTCCCTCTGAGTCAGATTTGCTAAGGTTATTCAACAGGGAGCCCCTTGGAAGTTTGTGAAGCATACTCTTGGGGGCAGTGGTGCTTGTAGACTCTTATTTCTAAGTTGGTAACAATCAGCATCATTTCTGTGGAAGGAGATAAATTTTTACTTACATGCTTTGAAATGGGGTTAAAAATAGCAAATGCTCAATGTGAATTTCAGAGGAGGATCCTTTAATTATCCCTAGGTTCCAATGTGTTTTCACTTTTTAATGTAAGATTAAAAGCCTATAAACTTACAGAATGTCATAAATATATTAGGCTACAATCTCCAATATTAATAGAAAATGGCTTCCCCAAGAGCACTATGTGGAAGGAAGCAAGGCCATTCTTTACTGAAGCAATATGTATATGTGTGTGTGTGTGTGTGTGTATGTATACACACACACACGCACACACATATATACATATCGCTTGAAACATTGCTGATGATCTTAAATGGTAGCTATATATCTAGATCTGCTAATAGTTTGATAATATACGAATGCTCAGATGTCTACCAAGAACTTCTTGAAATCTTTAAGATAAGGAAAATTTTGGCTCAGAGTTGCATGTGACTCATGAAGTTGAGGAAGAGAGGCATGAAGAGGTACCTAAGCAGGCAAATACTTAGCATTTTATGCCCCTATCATCAGGTCAAGGACACAGATATTATCTTACTTAGGTTTGTTCATAACGCCTGCATGATAACAAGCCCTCATCATGAACCATTTCATATTCACATCCCTAGGCCAACAGTTCCCAAGCTTTGAAGTGAAATGTAAAGTAGTTAAAATCACCAATAAAGCTTATTAAAAATACAAGACACAGGCTATAGTTCTCAGTGTCTGCTTCAGTAAGACAGGTTGAGTCCTAAGGATGTGCATTTAAAATATGATCATTCATATCAGAGCAGTTCTGGTATACTTCACTAAGTGGGACTTAGCATTTTTTCTTCCATGAAGTTTTAAGCTTTTTAGCAGAACCAGGAGCTTTGTTGTTGGAGGTGAAATTGAATGGTTTTTTTTCCCCTGTAATTATTAGGTCAGATAGCTAAGAAAGATAATAATAATTATATACATTTACCTGGTAGTAGAATAATTTTGCAAATTATTTTATTCTCTGGAAAAAAGGTATATATTGATAGGGCAGATAAATAAACTTTTAAAACTGTGGCTTAATTAATAACAACAGGGTTTCTGACATGGCTAATGTTTAGGAAGACCTACTTCATGTATATTAATTTACCAAACCTTCATTTTAGTCCTCCTTAATATTTTGTAACCCCATTCTACACATTAACAAAAATAGATCTAGAGCCAAGCACGATGGACCACTCCTATAATCCCACAGGCTTGGCAGCCTGAGAAAGGAGGATCACAAGTTCAAAGCCAGCCTCAGCAAAAGTGAGGTGCTAAGCAACTCAGTGAAACTCTTGTCTCTAAATAAGATATAGAACAGGGCTGGGAATATGGCTCGGTGGTCAAGTTCCCCTGAGTTCATCCCCAATACTCACCCCCACCCAAAAAATAGAATTGTAGAAGTTATTGGCTCATCAAGTTATGGAATTAGAAAATAATGGGCCAAGGTTCAATCTTGGCACCAAGACAGTGTGCAACTGGTACAGCTGCTTCCTAATCCTGAGATAATTTAATTTTCTAATCATGAAAGGTTTTATTTCATGGCAGCCAGTAGCATACACACATATGGAAACAGTCAGCCTGCATTTGTTTTGTTTAAGCTCCTGAACACTTAATTCACCATCACCTGCCGAGTTAGACTTTTTGAAGCATCAGTAGAGTAAGCTTATTTAACTGCTTCACAAAACAACTCAGAAAGAAATTTTCTGGAAAATAAATATCTCAGGTATCTTTTTGCACCTTCTTATTGTTTTTCCTTAATGTGTTTGTTTATTTTACCCGTTTTCTTGAGTTTTTGAATGTCATCTCTCAAGTAAATCGATTATCACAGATTAAGCCCAGCTCAGTAGGTGCTCATATAAACTCCTTGAAAAACCAAACCAAAACAAAGCAAAAACAAACAAAACAATCAAACAAACATCATCATAAAAAACAGCTACATACACATACACACACACACACACACACACACACGCACACACACATTCCAGTCTTCTTTACATCTAGGTTTTTGCATCTAAGTTCTAGCTAATGGGATTTTAGCTGAAATTGCATATGCCACTCCCAGGTTGCATTCTTGAAGACTGTATATATATATATGTTGTTGCTTCTTTTTCTTTGACTGGCTTGGAAAACGAATGCAGCATGGGGTGTCTAGATGTGTCTTGTGTCATGCAGGACAGCTGTCTAAAGGTGGCAGAAAAACAACATAGAAAGAGACTGTCTTCCTGTCTTAATATATAGAGCAAAATATTATTGGAATGCAGCTGTGCTGAATTTTATATGACAGATAATTAAGCTTCACTTTTTCGTCCATTGGTGTGTGTTCAGTTAATTACATGGCAGAATGTATATCCTCATGAATTCATGTGTTCTTCCATGTTTATGTTATCCAGGATTGCTTCCCACACTGTACCTCCCTTAGGAAGTCAATCTTAGTTTGACAAGAAGCACTGGATACAGCAAAGAACAGCCTGGTGATTGCATAGATATTTTGTGCACAGACCATGAACCTTCTCATCTTGTCCATCTCACTCCCTATACTAGTCTCCCAACCAACTTTTCCACTGATGCATACAAAGTTCTGTTCTCTGTCCATCCCTTTCCAAAGCAATACATAAATTTCACATTTTTTGAATTCATCTTCCTAATGCATTTATCTTTCATGCATTCAGTGTGAAGAAGGCAAATAAAGAGACAAGAGGGATAATAAAGTCTGAGATGTACTTCAGAGCTGTTGTCTTGCTTGAAGCCATTCTAAGCATACTTTAAAAACCGTATCAGGCTAGATAAATCAAATTTATGTACATATTACATTTATCAGATGTCTTAAACTTAGGCTAGTAAGATAACAACATACAAATCTGTGCAACCTACAAGAATTTCTTTGCTATCCCCTACCTTTCATCCATTTCTTCACCTAGCTTATCATTTTTATGCTTTTCTATACTCCTTGGATTTTTATTTGAGCAAAAATTTTGAATACTTATTAAATTCTATAATAGCCACAGACTGGTCTCTTATGGTTGCAGTGTTCTCTTAGTCCCATGACCTGGTCCTTAGTTATTCTTTAGTAGCAGTTCTGCCACAGAAGAAGCCCCCTTCCACATGACAGGCACTCTGGGTTCTAGCCTCAGATCTTTGTATATCTTGACACTCTGGGTCCTCACCTCAGATTTCTTCTTCACTTTATTTCATAGTACATTTTTCTTCATAGTACATTTTATTTCTTCTTCACTTTATTTCACTGTATTTCATAGTACATATTTCATGTTGTGCTTCTCTGATAAGCAGTGTGCAAACTGATATTGTGTCTTTACATATCTCATAGCCGATTGCTCACTATAAGGCAGTATTTTATCATTTTTTCTTTCACTGTTTTGATGGTCACCTTCAAATAAATATTTAATATACAATATTTTACATAATTTCTCCAAACCTCTTAGGTAAGTCTACTGACCACATTTTAGTCATGAAGCTCAGCAAAAATGTACTTCATATTTCTTTTGTGCCCCCTATTAATTTAGACAATGTGGAGGACAACATCAACCAGCCCTCTTCTATTTGTTTATTCTTTAATAGGGAAGGCAAATAAGTACAAAAATGAAAGCAAAATAAATAAATAAATAAATAAATAAATGCCATCTTTTAGGTAGAAAACTTCACAAAATGGAATGAAATCATTCCATTTTGCTGAAGTGAAGGGATGGTATAGACCAGGAGACAGTCCCTAGATATTCTATTTCACTTGAATCTGAAAAGAGACAGACTCAGACAACTAAAATAATTTTTCCAGATTGCCTAGCTAGTTGGCAGCAGAGAAGGGACAGGGATTCACACAGAGGTACTTCTGATGCCACAGCCCTTGCCATCAGCCACTCTAGCTGCAGGGCTCTTCGGTTCTTGTAGATTGCTTTAACTGAATGCAATTTACAAATCATGCCTCCCCTGTCCCTTACTCTGTTTGCTTTTTAGCAGTGGCTTCTCAGTTATAGTTGAAACTGTAACTTGGTGGTGGAGATGATTTGTAAATTCAGATTTTTTTCCAAAGAAAGGATTTATCAGTCTGCAGCTTTCACACATACTTTCTTCTAAAAGTGTTCCAAATAGATTCCATTTAATGTTTTCACTTCTATTTTAATACCTCTTCTTTCACAGTAGCTCTTCTTTCACTTTATAAGACAAAAGCATACTTCTCATTCTTGTTACTTCCTCATCTCATCCTGAGATGAGGGAAGGAATAAAAGCCTCCAGGCTACGTAAAAAAAAAGGAAGGGTCAAGAGTAAAGTGTAGCTCCCATAGAGACAGTCCCAGAAGGGGGAAAAAAAAAGGTGGGGGAGGAGAGATTACATCTTATTCTTTCAAGTGGCGGCAAATTTACTGCGAATTTACTATCTTTATCTATTTTCTATTGGTCATTTGATCAAGCTTTTTCTTTGTCTACTTTCTTCAGACTACTTATTGTAAGATGGAAGATTCAGATATCTATAGCCTATATATATATATGGGCTATAGATATAGATATATATATATATAAAGCATGTATAAAGTATATAATAAACCAGAGATTACATATTTTAGAATTATACAAACATGCAAAAATGCATATTTGCTCCTCAATTTTAAAAGATGCATATGTGTTTCAAAGGAAAATACATTAGAAGACCTTCTCCCCTGTGTAATTTTTTTTTCTCTAGGGAGTTGCTGAGGGAGGTGGAGAAGTGCATAGTGGAAATGATGGAGTACCCAGGTGTCTATCATTCTCTAGCTTCCTACATTTCAGATTCACTCATGTAGATTTTTCATATTTATCATTTGGATAACTCAAACATTAGTGTCAATCTTTTGAAGATAAATATCACTCCAAGTTATTGTCTTATTTTGTAGCTGACTCTGCTTCCATTTTTTGTTGAATAAATTAATATAATAAATAGGGCATTGATTTTGTTTGTGTAAAAAAATAATGTGTTGCATATAGTAATTTTGACATCAAATCAGTGAACAAAGGGTTTATTTTAAGATGGAAAATAAAATGACAAGATTTTTAGAACTTTGTTAAAATCATGAGAGAAATTGTACTACCATATCTATCTAGTTGCAAAAGGGGCTTATTGTACAATACTAGATAATTTAGTTGCACAGTATTATCAGCATATCAGTGCCTAGGAGCACTTGATTGTCATCATATGTTACTCAAAGTTGTATGTCACAGTGGTTGAGAATGGAATAGGGAGTAGTTTGTTTCTTTTGAACTTGGAGAAAAAGACACTAACATGGTGATTGGAATATAATTAAATTGATGTATCTTGATACTAATAAGTACCCTGATGTTCTAGCATTCAGAAGAAGTGTCAGGCCTCTCAGCTTTCTCTGGCACTGGTCACAGACTCAGCTTTTTTTTTTTTTGTCTGCTTTTGGCAGCTAGTGACTGTTTAGAAAACTTGCAAGAGAATTTTGTATCCTATACTCAAGTCCTTCACTAGATCAACTTAGATTCTTTCAGATGGATTCTTTTCTTTTCAGTAACATGGAAGAGTTGTGGTGATTTGGTATGAAGAGGTAAATATAAGTGTTCCTTTTAAGATGCATTAGTCAATTTTCTTTCTTTTTTTTTTCAGGGGCATTTAAAGCAGAATGTGCATAAATAAGATTAATTGCATAACTCTCTAGACACATGTCAAAATCTTGACATGTTCAGTCCCAATAATTGGCATTTTATATTCAAAGTAAGTTTTGCAAACAGCAGGAGCACAAGTTCCCTGAAAGCTGCCTTTTAATGAGGGGCAATCTGCAGTAATGGAAGTTCTGTCAGCAATCCTTCATCATTATGGGAGCCTCTAGTCAGAGTCTCACAAACCTACCTTCCCATTACTGTTTGTTACACATAGATACACACAAAAGTTTTAGTGCCTGTTTTATGATTTCATTAGCCACTACAGTCTTATTGAATGCAGGGACATGAAACCAAAGGAATATAACTGTGTTAGTTAACATAATAGTAGCTTTTACAACAAATAAAACTAAAGATATATAATAGCTCAAGCACAATAGAATTTTAGTTCATTGTCATTTAAAGTGAAAAAAAAATGAGAGTACCTTGTATTTGAACAATTTTCATTCAGATGGAGACTTATGGAGCTGGGCTCCTTCCTCTGCATGGCTTTCCATTTTCCAAATGATTTGAAAAGGTAGGGAGGGATGGGGAAATGTTGATCAGTGGGTACTACGTTCTACTTACATAGAAGCAAGAAGTTCTGGTGTGCTGAAAGTGCACAAAAGATGGCTTTAGATAATGATTTACAATGTTTTCGTCATAAAACATGCTAAGTATTTGAGGAGCAGATATGATTACCCTGAATTAAACATTATACAATGTGTACATTTGTTGAAACATCACTTAGTACCTCATAAATAGGTAGAGTTTTCATGATACAATGTATCAGTTAAAATCATTTAAGATTTAAACATTTAAAATAAAAATACAGTTTTCAAGATTACTTTTTTTTTTTAGTTTCACTAAGCTGGTAAAAGGGAAAAGGAATGAAGGGAACATGAGGTATTTTTGTGGGTCAGCCTCAGAAGTTAATGCCCCATTTCACTCACATTCTCTTGGCTAGAACTCACCTAACAGAAATGAAATGGAGACTGGGAAATGTAGCCGACCTGTGAATTCAGGAAAGGGACAACACTGGCAGGTGAATAGCTAACCTGTGTCTGCCAGACCAGGTGAGGTTCAGGAACTGCATATATCAGTAAGGATATGGCAGTAAAGAGGATGATCAAAGGTGGAAGCAGATGCAAGGCTGTGGAGAAACTGTGAAGCATGTCACAGTGCTTCATAAATGACCTTTGTAATTATATTGATCGCATGCAGAGTGAAAATACTAATTAGTTTTACAAGTATTGACAAACATAGACAGATAGCCATACACAATTGTAGACCCCACTAATAGAGAAAGCTTAATTCTGATAAGGACTGGAAGAGAAATTGATCCATATCTTCTTTTTCAAAAAGTTTCAGTCTGTAGAACTTAATAAAGGTAAACACCTACTTTGGGATCAGAGAGAATACAGAATCCTGGAATAGAAATTCACTGCATGCACTCATTTATTTTGTCCATGTGCATCATCTGTATCCAGATACTGTGTTTAGTTTTGGAATAGAGAAATTAGTAAGGTAGGATTTTTTGTTTTCGAGACCTTACATGTGACCAGAAAAACAAACATGTTGTCTTAGTCAGGGTTCTCTAGAGGAACAGAATCAACAGGCAATGTGATTAAAAAGGGGGGGGGGGAGATTTATTAGATTGATTTACATGACCAGAAGTTCCACCATGGGCGTATGTAGGCTGGACAGCTGGAGAAAACAATAGCTGCATAGTCCAAGAGACTGAAGCCTCAGAATTAGAGGGAAAAATGGTGCTATCCTAGTCTGAGACTGAAGGTTTCTGGAAACTCACTGGAGAATCACTGGCAGTGGCTACTTGGGAAGATTGAAGGAATGAGAGTCTGATATCCTCAGGAGATCCCAGAAGCAATCAAGAACCCATTCAAATTGGTGTGATCATCTGGAAAGCAGTATGGGGATTCCTGAGAAAACTTGGAATGGAACCACCATTTGACCCAACTATCCCACTCCTCGGTGTATGCCCAATGGACTTAAAATCAGCATACTATAGTTTGTTGCATCCACATCAGTGTTTATAGCAGCTCAAGTCACAATACCTAAACTGTGGTACCAATCTAGATGCCCTTCAATAGATGAATGGAAAAAGAAACTGTGGAGTATATACACAATTAAATATTACTCAGCATTAAAAGAGAATAAAATTATGCCAATTTCAGGTAAATGGATGGAGTTGGAGAATATAATTCTAAATGAAGTAAGCCAATCCCCCCCCGGAAAAAAAAAAGGCAGATGTTCTCTCTGATAAGTGGATGTTGATCCATTATGGAGGGGACATGGGGGAAATGGAGGAACTGTTATTGGGCAAAGGGGAGGGTGAGGAGGGGAAGAGGGTATGGGGACAGGAAAGATGGTGGAATGAGAGGACATCATTACCCTAGGTACATATATGACTGCACATACGGTGTGCAATGCTGCATTGTGTACAACCAGAGAAATGAAAAGTTGTGCAGCAGTTGTGTACAAAGAATCAAAATGCATTCTGCTGTCATATATACCTAATTGGAATAAATAAATAAATATATTTTTAAAAGAAAGAAAAAAGAACCCATTCAAGAAGAATCAAGCCAGGTACACTGGGGCACATGTGTAATCACAGTGACTTGGGAGGCTGAGACAGGAGGATCACAAGTTCAAAGCCAGCCTTAGCAACAGAGAGACACTAAGCAACTCAGTGAGATCCTGTCTCTAAATAAAATATGGAGTAGAGCTGGGTATGTGGTTCAGTGTGAGTTCAATCCCCTGTTACACCCACCCTCACTCCCCGCCCCACAAAAAAAGAAGAAGAATCAAGCTTTCATCTGCTGCTGATTCCTTGTTCTTCCAACTTTTATTCCATCCAAGCCACCATTCTATTGGACAGTGCTGCCTGTGCTTAGGGAGGGTCTCCATTTCAGATGCTATTCCATATGTCAATCATATCTAGGCAATACCCTCACTGCACACCTAGAAGCTTCTTAATCTTAGGTATCCCTTAATCCAACCAAGTTGACAATTCAAATTAACCATTACACCAGTAAATCATTGACTAATAATATTATTATAGTTAAAATTCTATAAAGGCAAGGTTGAAGGAGTGATTATATTTTTCCTAGAGATATCAGGAAAGACAGTATATAAGAAGTGCCATTTAATCTGTGCCTGGAGATTTAGGGACCCATAAATATTTAGTGAATTTTAAATTTATGGTCCAATATATAAAAAAAGTATAACAGCTGGGGGATTTGAAAGAATATGTCAGAAGCAGAAACAAAGAGTTCTTTGTCATGTCTGGGTAATATGGGCTATAGAACTGAAGATAGAGGTCTGGGTAAGCTAGTTTGGAAGCAATGATTTCAACTTCAAGGTTGGTTGAGATAATAGGTCCTGAGTGAGGTCCCAACAGAAGGAAAGACTGGGGGTGTGTGCTTTCCCTCTTTGTTATTTCTTCACTGTACACAGTCTTAGAGTCTTTAGTGGCCTTCTAACTGTAGACTATCAGATGGTTTTTATACCTTACTCTGGGTTGCTCATACACACACACACACACACACACACACACACACACTCGGCACAAAAGGAGGGATAAAGCTGTTCATCATAGAATTGGCGGAAATAATTGCAAAAAGGTGACCTAAAAGAGCAAAGTTTGTTGTTACTATAAATTGTCCTTATGTAAATATCACACAGCATGGTGTCCTGCTATCGAACACCCTACTTGGTGGTTATTTTCTGTTTGAGATCTCATATTTCTATCATTACATATTCTAGGAAAGCACAATGGTCAAAGTAATGGAAATGTGTAATAGAAGGATAATGTACAGAATATAATGCTCCTATCATAAAATGCAAAAGGAGAGAGCTGAATCAAAGTGGGAATGTTTAAGCAAATTGAATTAAAACTTAAAGATTTGGAAACTTTTCAGCCTGTCCATATTACAATAAATGAGCAAGTATGTTCTGGAGAGAAAACCAATGGTGTGGCTAGACAGTTGCTCTGGAAAGAGACTGCCCATGAAATTAGTCATATGTCAAGAATAAAAATTGATTATAGCTGCCCAAATCCTGCCAATTTGGACTTAAAGGGGACAGAGATGACACAAAATGAAGAAAGGCTTTCAGACTTCAGGAGTTTTACAGGATAGAAAAATAAAGCTGTCAGACTATAAGCCTTATCCTTTCAGAAAAGGGAGAAATGATACCAACAGAGATTTGGAGATCAGCAAGTCTGCCACTGCCATCATAGGCCACTGCCATCACAGGCCACTGCCATCATAGGCTCTTAGATCTGGGAGCACAGCTATCTCTGCATTTTGGAGGATAGGGCCATCTCCTTGATTCCAGAGAGCATAGTCACTCCTTATCCCATGGTTTAGGAGCAAGACTGCCACTCATGGTGAGAGGATGGGGCCAATGCAAAAGTGAGCCTAGTAGTTGTGGGGCAGAGCATCAAGCCAAAGAGGATTATTCTCTTGGCCTTAAGATCTAATAGAAGTTGCCTTGCTAGGTTTTAGACTTGCTTGGGATCTGTCATCCTTTTTCTTTTTTTACTCAATTTCTCCCTTTTGGAACAATAACATTCATCCACAATAATATCCATCCTATTCTTCCTGCCATTATATTCCTTAAATAGATATCTTATCTGATTTTGTAGGTTCATAGCTAGAGAGGAAATTTTGCCTCTGAATGAATTATACCTCAGTTCTTACCCTCTCTAACTTGGGTGATATTTAGATGAGACTTGAACTAGAATGGATACTGAAATGGGTTAAGAGATTGAGGACTCTTGATATGGGGTTGTCACCACAGGTAGTCTGAGGGGGTTCCAGAGAGGGGGACCTCAACTAAGGATGAGAGATTACTGATGGATAATAATTCCGGTATGCATCAGATATTGAAGCAAGGGATTTGTTTAGGAAATCAAGGACCCATTCAAGGGATAATGTGGGCCACCTCAATATTGGGACATGCTTCTGGAATTTTCTACCTCTTTCTTTAAAGGAAATTTGGTGAGGAGTAGTCATGGGAAGGTGTGTGGGGATGACATCAATCTGATGATCACAAGACTGTTTCTCATGTTCTGGTAGTTTATGTCTTCTCCATTATCTGACGAGTAGATGATATTGGGAATGTACTCTGTGTTTATAGGTTTCATAGCTCTCATTGCTTAATATGTTTTAAAATACAAGTATTAATGATGGCTAAGTTAACAGTGCACAGGGCAATTTTCAGAAGTAAGTGAATTTCTATTCACCTGGGGTCATGACACTTTAACATTGTGAGTGAGGACTTGTAGATTTGAAATATGGGAATGACAGGTCCAGGAAAGAGACCTGGTCTTGAGGAAGAAAGGTATGAGGGACTTTTAGCACAATGCTTTCAGATTAAAGTTATAATCTCCTTTCCCTATCTTTTTTCTCCTTTCTTCCTATTTTAAAATAATTCCTTTCATCCTATTAGGATAAATGTATTTTTCATGCCAGAAGAACATAAATTTGGGGTGTGGGGAGGCAGATGGTCTAATATTATAGACTAAATATGTGCCCCCACACTAAATCCATGTATCAAAGCACTATTCTTCTAGTGTGACTATATTAGAGATAAAGCCTTGAAAGAGACCATAATGTTAATGGGGCCCTATAAAACTGGTGTCCTTATAAAAAGACAAAGAGACACACCAATAATGCATGAACACAGAGGAAAAGCCATGAGGGAAAAAGCAACACTTTGCAAGCCAAGAGAGACCTCCCTGGAAACCAGCCATGCTGGCACCTTGCTCATGCACTTTCAGTACTCGTTTCTTCTCACTTAGAGTCGCTGGAACTAAAATAACCTTCTCTTGTTTAAGTCACTCCATCCCTGACATTCTGTTATGTTATACCTGTGTGAGCTGGATAATACAATGTGTTTAAATTGTGACTGGCTCCTTATAAAATAATGATATCAATAATAGTGGAAATCATAGCATTTACCACATGACCATTATTTTATTAACACCCTTAATAATCTTTCATGAAATTATTATCACTGTTTCACAGATTAAGAAATTCACATCAGACAGGAAATTACAGATCTTTAAGCACTGGAGAACTCAATATTATTCCAATCTGGTGTGGTTCCATATGACCCTCTGCAAAGAGCTTAACTTCCATGGCTTCACTTTCATTGTCTGTTAGGTGGTCATGGTGTGTGTGGTACCTTCTTGAGATGATCCTTTCATGGGTTAAATAGATTATTTAAGCAAAGCTATTATATGCATTTGGCTCATGAGTATTGCCATCAGCATCACTATCATGCCTTGGCGGTCTCCTCTTCTCATATCTCTGATTTTTCTCCAGAGTGTGATTTCAAGATGCCATAACCCCTTTGACAAATATCTTCCTCTAAATTTCCCATATATGGACTTTTGTTCTGATTATGACTTATTAGAAAAAAAAAGTTTTGAACATCATGGTGTCTTCAATGACATTCTTTTTATGTGGTGGAGAACTCATTTAATAATGAATTGAGTTTGCATGTGAAATTTGATAACAGATAATGATTGTGAAAACTTACTTGTGAATAAAGGGACTGAACCATAAAAGAAATTTCCAAGTGTTAATTATTATTTAATTATTAATTAATTATTAATATTTCTCATGTTGAGATTCTTGCTCCCCTGTACTATTGTTAGAACAAGATACTCACTTTTCACTAATATGATTCTATTTAGTATCTTTTAATTAGTTACTAGACATAAGCACTTAATTTGTTTCCCTAATGAAGTTTAGTTGTTCCTCTTACATAACAATAGAGTGTGTGTGTGTGTGTGTGTGTGTGTGCGCGCGCGCGCGCACGCGTGCACAATTCAGGTTAAATTTTATTTCTGAAATATTTCTTCTAACTGGGGCAAAATGTTTCAATTTCTAATAAAATGAATTAAGAGTAATCAGATGAGCTTAACAGTAAGAAATACCTTTCTTCAGAACTCATATCTATGATGCAGATTTGTTTTTTTTTAAAGTGTATTATATTTAATCCTTCTGTGACTCTAGAATATATATAAACAACCTAAACAAATAGGTTGAGGTGCAGTTCTTTTTTTTCATTTTAGCAAATACTTATGAATGATCTCCTCACAATGCATATTTTGGCCACCAGCCACTCTGAAAATTTTAAGATTTTAAATATTCATATTTTCATGCAAATATAAAAAAAGATCTCTAGTTTCTGTATCCATCTAGGTTTATCATATTGCATGACTTTTAAATTGCTTCTCTCTTACTCTCCCAATCTAGGTCTCTTTCTGCATCTTAACTACAGGAAAGACATAAAATGGAATCAGAAAAAAAAAAATAGGTCATATAATAGGGCATTGCCTGAACAGCCCTTTAAAGCACAGGATGGTTTGACAGTTTCATGTTTGAGATCATTAGTAAGAATTTTTTTTAAATGTCAAACTGTTAATCTCACACTGAATATAATATCCTCATAATTGTAAAGCTAGTGGAACAATTGAAAAATTATAATACTTTATCACATATAATGTGTTAATCCTTTCCTTAATATCAATAGCTGAAATTATATCCGGGGAATTTTAGGTCACACATACATAATCTTCTCTTTTGTATTTTTTGTGTTTAATCTTGAAAAGATATTTTTAAAATTAAAACTATAGATGAATATTGAGTATCATTGTCTTGAATTTTTGAAATGATTTCTCTTAAAGAAATTAATTATAAAACAATAGTATAACTTTAAAGCAATATCAAAGCCAGCATCAAACCTCAGATATCAGAAGAGAGAACATTCCACTTTAAATGGACAGCACTGTTATCATGATGGATTTATTCAATAGACAATAGCTGTATTACCAAGGCATTCTGAATTAATCTGAAATTGAATCACCCCTTGCACAAGCATGGGGAAATTGAACCAATTTTAGATTAAGACATATAAATATCATGCTGTAAAATTTAAATTGAATTCAAAATAAATTGAACTTTTATTGGCATACTTTATTGTTTTACCTTTTTATCTCTTGCTTTGTTGTAAAGAGCAAATTTATACATGGCTTATTAAATTATGAACCTTGTGTACTGAAAAACCAAATATAAATATCTCAAATAAAAGGCATTTGAAGTTTTTAGTGATTGTAAGTAGTCCTTCTACTTTAGGAGAGAAAGTTTCATTTTTATGAAACTCAGCATGAAATTGTTTACAGCTTGTGACAGAATAGAAGACATAAGCCCTTGACATCAAAGTTATTATTCTACTAGTCAGTCAAAGTCAATTAAAGAAGATTCACAAAAGTAGGCATTTATCTGATGGATCCTCCTAGCTCCCATTAGTATTTGTAGGGTCTTTCTAAAAGACTCATTAGCTCCTCTATTTGCAAATTACTGCCACTATCTGGGCAACCTGCCTTCGAGTTCTGTTTTGCTGAAGGATGCTGTTCTGTGGAAAGACAGTGATGATGATCAGCATAAAGCAATGTAATACCAGTAGAAAGTCATGGTGGACCAAAATTGTTTAAAAATAAAGAGAATGAGTTGCAGTAACCAAGTTTAGCTATTTATTAAAAGATCTGGTATTTTTAAATAGTTCAATCTATGCTTCTCCCCAAGTCTCTTCACTGATCCAGAAGAACCTCTACTGTCCCATGAGTTCCATTCCCATCCTCGAAGCCCCCAGAAATGATTTATATAGCCTCATTTCTGCAGCCTGTTAGTGCATTATGGTGGATCTACCCTAAACCTTTATTCCCTTTCTGCTTCATGATATATACCCTATCTTACTTCTGCTGATATGTCACTAAAGTCTCTAAGCAGAGGAAATAAAATTTTTAACACCAAAAATTGTATTTAGATATGACTACTTATGAGTTGGTAGGGTTATTGTGCAGCTGCTGTCAAGGAGGCTAGAGATTTGGGGTTATAGTTTTTACAAAGGAGTTTCAACTGAGGACTTTGAAGAACCCAGTGAAGCAGTGCAATGACAGATTGATAATTATATTTTAGGAATGTCGTCTGGCAGCAGTATAGAGAAAAGATGGGAAAGAGGCAACTATAGGCAAATAAACTGCATAGCAGAATATTGTAATTATGTATGAGAATAGTAATTAGGGTCTAAATCAAACAAGTAATGATGAAAATGGAGAGTTAATCATAGTTTGAGAAGTACCTGAGTGGTAAGTAGAACTTTGTAACTAGATGTTAGACAGGAGGGTGAGAAAGGAGACTAGAATGAGTCCTGGCTTCTTGACTCAGAGAATGACGGTATAGGAGGAAACATGTTCTTATTCTTACCTATGAGGGACTTGTGAGACAACCTAGAGGGAATATTCTGGAACTTAGGCAGTTCTGAACAGAGAGTACACAAATATTGTCAATCGACTTCCTTGAATATTACCTAAGATAATGTCTGTAACAAGCTTAGTACATGCCTTAATGGAATAAATTTTCATGCACTTCTTTTTGGTGACTGAATGGAGAATGTGAATAGTTGGATTAGTCTAGGATGAAAATTTCTCTACAGTACTGAAACAGATGGACAGGAGTGGAGAGGGAAAGAATTCAATCTGTAACAAAGAATGTTTAAAATGATGGACAGAGCAGACTATGCAATACATCAAAAGAAAACAGACTGCTAGACTGGAGGAAAAAAGGATGTTCATAAATGCATCTTAAGTATGATGCATTTCTTCCTTCATGAAAACTAGTCATGTTGCCAGATCCTCCTCCTGCCTTTGTAATTTTAAAGCATCTTTTTGATTTGTATTTGCACTTTTCCTAAGTGTTGCCTCAACATAAATACATGTAGCATAAATACTATGTTCACTAGTCTGTCATATCCGAATCCCATTTCCTCAACCTACACATGGAGTCAAACGGTTGGAAAAACAATTTTATATTATGCCATGTATCTGACAAGAGATTTTTTCTTTATGTTACTCTGTCAACTTTGTGGCCACTGACAAAATGTGAAGCTGTTGAGTGCAGACATGTAAAGAACAGCCCCAGATTAGAGCAGTACACCTTCATTACAAAGGACTCAGACCAACTGGTCTCTCCCTGCAATGTAAATCTGGGTAATGGCAATGAATGACTCAGTAGCAGACAAAATGGATTGTACCTGCACAGATGGAGGCAGAAATGCTCATGATGGTGTTGTAAAACAAGTTCCTAAACAGCAAAGAGACACAGAGCTGTCTGCAGGGAAATGAAAAAGAACTGCAAATTAAGCATAGCATGGTTATTCATTCTTTTATATTAGTGTCTCTAACTTCTATAAATGCTGTTTAGGGTTTTCACGTGCTCAAAACTGTCATTTAATCTGGAATGATGTCGTTACATATTCGAGAGTCATTTTGAAAACTTACTGAAAAGAATCTGACATACACACCATATAGAGTATATGTCTGGGGACATTGTGGCAGTTTATTTGTCACTGCAAGTTTAATCTAAATCACCAAATATCTAATTTATCATGAAAAACAAAATTCTGTGCGGCTTTTTTATTTTTTTATTTTTTTTTGCTCTGCAACATTATTAAACAATCTAGCTTCTGCCCGGAGAAAGAATGGTTCATGTGGAAAATATTTAATTGCCTGCATTCGTGTGACAGGAGTGTTCTGAATCCAAAACAACATGTAATGAAAAATGGTGGAATAATATTGCCAAGAAGCCTCTTCTCACAGGTGATTGACTAATCCCCAGAAGTGTCTATATGCCATGCATGGACCTACATGGAGAAGCACTGGATTAGTGGTCAGTCCTAAATCTAGGCTGTGAAGCCTCAAGCAAAGTCTGCCATTTTTAACCACAGGAACTTAAAATCCCTTCTTCCATTCTAATTTTCTCCCTTTCCCCGCTTCTCTTTACCTCTCCCCCCTTCCTTTATTCTCTGATTATCTCTGATTTTCTACTATACAACAACATCATGATACTTATACACAAAGTTTAAAAATACTTCTTTCAAATGGACTAAAGGGAAGATTGGGGTGCAGCAAGTCATAGGATGCAGGTCCCTTACAGTTTTGATATTTCATTTTTTTCTCTATTTAAAATTATATCACAGAGTGTCATTCTGTGATGCCTTGGAGATAATGAATCTTGAATGTAAGGTTACATTGCTAGTTTGGAAGAATTGTTAATATATTTGTTAAATATTTACTGATCCTATTCTCTACTGAGTATTATGCTTGGGACCACTGTAGAAATAAGAGGCAAGTGAAACAGGGACACCAGAGGAGGGCCATACTATCTTCTCTTAGGAATTCAGGCAAAGCTCATGGGAAAATTGAGTTCTAAACCAAACCCTGAAAGATGAAGAGAGCCATGGTAGGCAGGGGAAGGTATGGTCCTGATGTATTACAGGTAAATGAAGGGCACACAATTCAAAGAATAATGTGTGCTTTCAGGAATGTGCAGTATGTCTGTGGGCTTGCCAGACTGGGCATCCCTGCCATACAATGAGTAAAGAAGGGCAACACAAGGACAAATGACCTTTAAATTGATGTAGAGAAGTCAGGAAGAACCATTCGGACTTTGGGGCTCCACTCTCAGGACAAGGAAGTGTATTAGGTGTGATCAAATGCTTAAGCATATGTCATGGTCAAATTTGCATTTAGAATAAAAATGAATTTTTTAAAATCTATCTTTTCAGAAAGGTGTTATGGTAAAGAAGTACAGGTTAGACATTTATAAATTAATTTCTTCTAAGCAAGATAAGCTTATAGTTTAGGTATGAATCTTAGTCTCAATATCAGGAGTGTTAAATTTTACTTTTTCTAGTTCACTTAATTTGCATTCTAAATTTGCTTTTCCACCAGCTGTAAAAATATTAACTCAGGCCATGGATCGGTTTTGATCTGTCACCTATTCCTGCTGTGTTGTGACATAATCATAGGATTTACATCTTTCATAATTGCCAGGGCATGCCAGGAGAAAGAAATATAGACAATGTTCATATAGCCATGCAGATACTAAAACATCCATGATTTATTCTGCATAGACTGAAGATTCAGGAATCAGACTTGGAAACTGGACTATTCACTGCTGACATGCAAATTTGTCTAGGCCTCATGACCCTTTGGACATCCTGAGTAATTACTGCCTCCAGAGGATTCCAGATAACTTAGGACTTTGAGTCCTCCTCCCACTCTCAAGACCAATTGAAACACTTCAGCCTAGGTGTGACGTTTTCTTCCTTAGTATTTCTTCTGTGCTTTTCTACTACTGTCTTAATTCCTTTTACTCATTAGCAAACACTTTCAATTATCCTCTAAGTTCTCAGATTTGAAAAACAAAGTCCAGAAGAATGGAACTCTACTTAGACTGATTCTCCAGCTGAACTAATGCTTATCATGTCCCCTATTTCCCCTGAGGTAGTGGTGTGCAGAGCAGGCACCATGCAAGAAGAACACAGGAGATGAAAGACATAAGGAAAGGAAAGTAAAATTCTCAAAATATCATTTTCAGGCGCACTTACTGTGCACACTCTTTCCTCCCTGGTTTTCTAAACTGATTTTGTTGAGTTTCCCAGTTCTCAGACAATCTCTAGTTTTTGTCATCTTATTCTGCTGGGCTGGCCTATTGATATGCTGCTTCAGTTTTCCAGTCTCTCACTGCCATCACCCTTTAGCCAGTATTGCAGAAGCTCACTTGAGTACATATCCCAGGTCAATTGCACTGCCTAGATCTCATGGCCCACCAAGGCTGTTATTAGCTTTCTCATCATTAAATGAGAAGATTGCACTGTCGTATCAAAAGCACTCTCTAGTTAAAAATAAAAATTATTAAAGTTAACCCAGCATCTCAAAAAATAATTCGAATTCAAGGACTCTTAAAACTTATTTCCCTACTATGATTGGCACTCTTTTTTTCTACTTATTTTTTTTATGTCCTGGCTAGAGCAAAGTCTAGAAAATATGAATCATTGTTATTCCATCATTTGGTAGAAAGATATGTTCACTACCTGGGCATTAGCTTGCAAGGGAATCTCTAAGACTGTGGGGTAGAACATTCTGTTGCATTGTTGCCAACATAGTTCAGCTACTTTATCAACTAACAAGGTTTTATAGCTGACCTGAAACCTAGCTACGACATAATTTTCTATGGAGAAATGAGTCTGTAACTGCATAACACATTTCTTATTCAAGGCCACACTGCCATACATAATATTCTGTGAAAACCTTTATAGGTTTAGTAATAACCCTACGTATTCTCTGTGCCAAGAAAAAGCAGATTATTTTTGCAATTACTGAATATGTTTTCTGCATTTTCCTTTATCAGAAAAGTGTCCAAAAGGTCAATCTGTTTTGTAGGTTAAAGTGGAGTATTATTTTTTAAGAGCAAGATACCAAAATCCACAAAAATATTTTCATACTCTTTGGTTCAGTGATTCAATTAATTTTTAATTTTTGTTTAATATTTAATTTGTCTTTTTAATTATACATGACAATCCAGTATATTTTAACATTTATACAAACATGGAGTATATCACATTCTTAAAGGCTATCCTAAGAATACAGTCCCAGCTGTATTTATCAAAATGTTTATTTAAGATTTTTATTTCATCAAAAAACCAAAAATTGCAACTTAGTAACCATTTTTTAATAGATTAGATAATTATAACACTTAATGAAATCCTACCATGATCTTTAGAAAGTTATATTCATAACATGATATAATTAATCCATTTTTCCCATCATCCTAGATGTGGAACCCCTCCCTATAAAAACTTAAATTCAGCAACAGATGTTAATGTATTTTAATATACCATGTTGCTGAAGTATTTGCAGAATTAAAAAATTAGTATTTAATGGATTAGATTTTAATTTATTTCTGTTTTCTATATTTTTATTGGTACATTATGGTTTAATATAATGTTTTGATATTTTTGTTACATATTCACACATGCACATATTATAATAACATAATTTGGCAAATATCATACCCCAGTAGTTCCCCTTTCTCCCCACAACCCATACTTTTCCTCTATTATGCTGACCTCTCTTCAGTTTTCATGAGATCCACCCCACCTTTCATTTTCATTTTCTTCTCTAATTCCCACCTATAAGATAAAGCACATGGACTTCATTTTCTGAATTTGACTTATTTTACTTTACATAGTGTTCTCAAGTTCCATCCATTTTCCTGCAATTGACATAGTTTTATTCTTCTTTACATCTGAATAAAATTTTATTGTGTATATGTACCACATTTTCTTTATCTATGTACCTGTTGGTGGACACCTAGGCTGGCTTCATACTTTTACTATTGTGAATTGTGCTACTAAAAACATAGGTATGCGTGTTAACTCTGGTAGGATGGCTTTAATTCTTTAAGATACATGCTGAGGAATGGTATAGCTGGGTCATATAGTGGTTCCATTTTTAGAATCTCCATACTTATTTCGTAGTGGTTATATAATTTATAACCCTACTAAAAGTGTAATAATGTTCGTTTTCTCCATATAATTGCCAGCATTTATTACTGTTTATATTCCTGATGATTGGTATTCTAACTGGAGTGAGATGAAATTCTCTTATTGCTAAAATATTGAACATTTATTTAAATTTTCTTGGTCATTTGTATTTCTTCTTTTGAGAAATGTGTTAGTTTACTTCCTCATTTATTGTGCTATGTGTGTGTGTGTGTGTGTGTGTGTGTGTAGTTCTTTTATATATTCTGGATGTTAATCCTCTGGCAGAAGTGTAGCTAGCAAAAGTCTTCTGCCATTCTGTAAGGTCTCTCTTCACATTCTTATTGCTTCCTTTTCTGTACAGAATCTCCTTAATTTGATGCCATCCCCTTTATTTAACCTTGACATTATTTCCTAAAGTTTAGGGGTCCTATTGAGAAAGTCATTATGTATGCTTATATGCAGTGTTAACCTACATTAGAATTGACTTTCTGCAGAATGAAAGATAAGGATCTAGTCACATTCTTGTACATATGAATAACCAATTATCCCAGCAGTGTTTGTTCAAAAAGCTGTCTTTTATATAGTGTGTTTTTTGCACCTCTGCCAAAAATAAAATGACTGTCCTTGTGTAGATTTATCTCTGTGTCTTCTGTTCTATACCATTGATCTATGTGTCTGTTTTTATGCCAGTACCTTACAGTTTTAATTTCTATAGCTCTGTAGTATAATTTGAAGTCAGATACTGAGGTGTCTCCATCATTATTCTTTTGGTTAAGAACTGCTTTGATGGGGCAAAGGGGAGAGAGGGGTGGAGACGGGGCATGGGGGTAGGAAAGATGGTGGAATTAGATGGACATCATTACCCTACGTACATGTATAACTATAACTGCACATATGGTGCAATGCTGCATCATATACAACCATAAAAATGTAAAGGTGTGTTGCAGTTGTGCACAATGAATCAAAGTGCATTCTGGTGTCATATATACCTAATTAAAGTTAAAAAAATTAAACTAAAATAAAAGAAATTAGGATTAGCTTCTACCTAAAGGCTTCAATGTTGAAGGAACTACACAGAACCACTTTTCTTATTCCCAATATTATATCATATTCTTTTTATATCTCTTTTTAGCTAATAAATAAATATCAGATACTTTATTAAAAAAAAAAAAAACAAAAAAGAATTGCATTGGATATTCTAAATTTTTTGTTCCTGTAAGTGAATTTTAGGACTGTTTTTTTCTAGTTCTATGAAGAATCTCATTGGTTTTTTGATGGGATTGCACTGAATCTGTATATTACTTTTGGTAGTGTGACCATTTTATTAATATTAATTGTGCCTATCCATAAACGTTGGTAATATTTCCATCTTCTTGTGCCTTCTTCAATTTATTTCTTCATTGTTCTGCAGTTTTCCTTGTAGAGGTCTTTCACCCTCTAGTTAGATTTATTTCTAGGCATTTTTCTCTTTTCTTTTTCTCCTTTTTCTTTTCTTTTCTTTCTTTTTTTGAGGCCATTGTGAACAGTATTGCTGTGCTTATTTCTTTCTAATCAGATTTGTTATCTGTGTATAAGAAAGCTATTGATCTTTTTAATTATTATTATTATTGTTGTAGACAGACAGCATGCCTTTATTTTATTTATTTTTGTATGCAGTGGTAAAGATCAAACCCAGTGCCTCACGTGTGCTAGGCAAGTGTGCTGCCACTGAGCCCCAGCCCCAGCCCAAGCCATTGATTTTTGTACTTTAATTTTATAACTTGCTACCTTGTTGAATTTATTAGCTCTAGCAGTCCTTTGTTAGAGTTTTTTTTTTTTTTTTTTTGGATCTTCTAAGTATAGGATCATATCATATACAAAAAGTGATAATTTGACTTTTTCTTGTCCTATTTGTATGCCTTTAAATTCCTTTTCTTGCCTAATATCTCTGGCTCGAATTTCTAGTACTATATTATATAGGAGTAGTGAGACTGGATGTTCTTGTGTTGTTGTGAATTTTAACGGAAATGCTTTCAGTTTTCTCTAATTTACTATGCCCTTGGGTTTGTTGTATATACCCTTGATGATATTGAAATAGGTTTTTCTGTCCCTATAAGTCATCTATATATTCTATACAGATCTTTTAAGCCCTCCCTCTGCATCTATTGAGATGACTATGTGATTTTTTTTCTCAATTTTTTATTTATGGATTTGCAGAGAATAAATCATTCTTGCATCCCTGGGATAAAACCAACTTGGTCATGATGCACAATCTTCATAATATCTTTTTGATTATGATTTGTTAATTGGGAGTGTTGGACCATAGGTATTTTATTTTGTATTTTATCCTTGACATGTCCTTTATAATTTTGGTGTGAGGGTGATACTGGCTTCATAGAATGAATTTGTAAATGTTCCATCCTTTCTCAATTTTCTGCAATAATTTGAGAAGCATTGGCTAGTTCTTCTTTATAGGTGACTCTATGACCAGTGTGAGTCTGCAATTTGTACAATCAGAAAAATGAGAAATTATATCCCAATTGATTCAAATGTATGAATTGCCAAGATCATTGTAATGTCATGTGTAGCTAATAAAAAAAAATTTAAAAAAAAAGTCTGGTAGAATTCAACTGAGAATTCATTTGGTCCTGGGCTTTTCTTTGTTGGAAGACATTTTATTAATGCTTCTATCTCATTGCTAGTTACAAATCTGTTTAGATTTTCTGTGTCAATTCACTTTTGGCAGGTCATATATATCTAGAAATGTATCTATTTGTTCTACATTTTCTAATTTATTGGAGTTTATTTTTTCAAAATATTTCCTAATGATCCTATGGATTTCTGAGGTCTGTGGTGATTTCTCCTTTTTCATCTCTATTTCATTAATTTGGTTCTTTTCTCTTTTTCTTTTGGTTAGTTTTGCTAAAGGCTTTTCAATCTTGTATATCTTTTCAAAGAACATGTCTTTATTTATCATTTGTACTTTTTATTTTCAATTTCATGGATTTCAGCTCTAATCTTAATATTTTCCTCCTTCTACTGGTTTTGGAATTGTTCCTATTTCTCAAGTTATTGAGATACATCATTATTGCTTAATTGGAATCTTTTCTATTTCCTTATGTTGGCACTCAAACTATGAATTTTCCTCTCACAACTGTTTTCATGTTGTTTCAGAAGTAATAGCATGTTATATCACCATTCTTATTTGAGTCTAAGAATTTTTAATTTCTCCCCTGAATTTGTCTATCATCCATTTATAATTCAAAAGTGTATTATTCAATCCCAATATGTTTATATAGTTTCTGTAGGTTTTTTTGGTGTTGATATATAATATAATTTCATTATGATCTGATAAGATGCAAGGGATTCTATCAATTTATTTTATATTTCCTAAGAGTTTCTTTGGGGCCTAAAATATGCTTTACTTTGGAGAAGGTTTCTTCAGCAACTGAGATGAAAGTGTATTTGGATATTGTTGGATAAAATATTCTACTGATGTCTGTTAAGTACATTTATTTACATTTTTTTTCTTTTAGGTCTGATGATTCTCTAGTGAGTTTATGTGTGTGATCTATTTATTGGTGAGAGAACTATGTTGAAATTAACTAGTCTTGTTGTCACCCAGTCTGAGTTTTTAACTTGAGTTGAATCTGCTTTATGTTACTAGGTGCACTAATATTTGTGGCATAAATATTATTTATTTATTTAGTGCTGTGGATTGAACCCAGGGCCTTGTGCATGAGAGGTAAGCACCTACCAAATGAGCTAATATCCCTAGTCCCTCAATTTTGATTTTTAAAAGGACTGAAAGGACATACTTTCAAAAAGACTGATTTGATACTTTCAAAAACACCTGAAATCTTTGCAAATTGTGAGGCTGAGACAGGAACATCACAAGTTCAAGGCCAGCCTATGCAATTTAGCCAGGCTCTAAATAACTTAGGGAGACTCTGTCTCAAAATTAAATATGCTGGAGATGTTAATCCACACCTGGATAAATCCCAAGTAATAAAAACAAACAAACAAACAAACAAAAAGAAAGTCTAATGAGTCATTTTAAGATGATGAATTTATTGGTGTTTTCTCTCTAAATAGTTCTAAATATTTTAGTATTATATTTATAATTAAAATCATTATAATTAATGAATAATCACTTAAAACAAAAAATAACTAACATCTAGCACTTAGGGTCAATAATTTGGAATTGAATATATTTGCCACCTCTATGGAAATACTGCCAGCATCTTATGTTTTGCCAAACTGTTTAATCCTAACTGGGTGCCATATCATACCTTTATAATCCCAGAAACTTTGGAAGCTGAGGCATGAGAATTGCAAGTTTGAAGCGTACCTCAGACACTTGGTGAGATCCTGTCATAAAATTTAAAAAATAAGAAAAGATTGGAGATGTGGTTCATTGTAAATCAGCCCTGTGTACAATCCCAAGTACTTAAAAGGAAAAAAAAAAGCTAATTTATATATGATTCTTTTATCATTGCTTATGTAAAACAATCAACAAAAAATTAATAAATAATTAACACTATGGTTTCATAAGTTCTGTCATTTTTTAAAAAGAGGTAATTACAAAAATATAGTAATGCTAAAGGTTTTATTTGCCCCATTTTTAAATAGTAGTTATAGCTGAATGGGCATAAGGATAGGTATTTTTAGGCAAAACAATGAAATAATATTAATCACAATTTAAACTTAGCATAAATAGCTATAAAGGAATACATTCAGTGAGAACATTTCCTTTCCTTGTATACATGGGAATATATGTGGATATGTAAACATATGGAGGTATTTTTGTGTTTGTTGTCTGTATGGGATTTGATGTAAGAAGGATTCAGTAAAGTTCTTTAAAGAAACAAAATACTCTTTAAAGTTGAACAGAAATTTATTCAAAGTACAATTTTGTGGCTTGTGAACTAAGCATCTTGTTCACATGAATCTTTGTGCATCTCAAATTCAAAATTGGATTGAGAATACATATTCTCTTTAACAAGGGTTCAATACAATAGTGATTAATTCCTGGCACATAATAGGTGTTTAATAAATACTTGTTGACATACTTGTTAGAAACACAGCAGAGTATGTTGGTTCAGAGCACAGACCCTGGAGCTGGGCTGCTTGGCTGAATCCCCACACTCCCTTAACAAGCTGTGTGGCTTTAGGCAAATGACTCAATTTCAATGTACATCAGTTCCCTCATCTGTAAAATGTGGATAATAAAGTGCAATAGCCTCACAGAACTGTTAAGGTCAAATAGATAAACACATATAAGTGCCTATTATAGTGTCTAGCAGTAAGAAAATCTTCAGGAGGTATTGGATCTTATTAATATTCGATAGACGCAATAGAGGTAAAGATAAGCAATATTTATCAAGAATATTACACACTAACTGTTGTCTTCAACCTGCTATTTATGTTATCTTGTATAATCTTTACAGTGATCTTAGGGGTAATGATTTCCTTCCATATGTTTTAATTTAGGTAATATATCTAGAGAACCAAAGTCTCTCTTGCACACTAAAACACCTGTCTCAATTATTTAAACCCTCCTCTCTCTCTCTTGTTGTTAGATTGGTTCTTCCTAAGGAGTGGATATTCCATTGACTAGTTGGTCTACTTGCTTTCCTGTGTTTTCGCAGTCTGTTCACTAGAAGTTTCGGGTTCACTGGGAGAATCTTTGGTCTTAAGCCCTGGTCTAATTGGTATTCATAATGCTTATAATACTTGAAATCCCACAGAGAAAGCATAGATGGAACTTGTCATTTATTAATGGTAAATTGAATCCACATAGAGCATTCTCACCTGCTCAGAATGTTCCGCTGAAACATTTAAAAAATGTGTCCCATTATAACTTGGTAGTAGAGACCAGACACAGTGCTTATTGCTGATGATATAACGTAAGTTGAAAAAGTGTGATATCCCCCTCAAGAAATTTAAAATATAGATATTATTAAAACTAAATAAAAATGCAGAAAAGTAAGTTGTGAAATGTGTTCTAAGAAGAAACAAGAAGTGTTTTGGAAAGAATACGCATGTGGATGGAAGGTGGTACAATTGGGATAGGCAGTAAGGAAAGAATTCTCAGTGGGGGGACATGAGAAAGCAGTCATGTGAAGGAAGGCATGAGTGTAAGAGAAAGATGCATCTCAGTTGCTTGGACAAGTAGAATTACGAAGGGATATAGTTACATTATATTTTGGCTGAGGTTAGAGCAGGTAGACTAAATTACTCCTAAATATTATTAAATAAATGATTGTGGGTTAGAACACTATGTATCTACTTACACAGTAATTTTGGTGTACAATAAAAATAGATGTTAATCACTCATGCCAGCATGTCTTACACAAATCTCCAAGACCCTGTGGCACAGGTAAGAATTCTAAATGTTTCCATTTTGATTACAGGGATGACTCCATTCTGTTTTAAGATTAAATCATGTCTGCCTATATAGGCGTTAACTGAGTGGTTGATTGGCTTCTTACTGTAGGCATTGTTCTAAAGCCAGCACTTACAACAGTGATGCCAATTTGGTAAAACTCACAATGTCATTCTGATCAGTGAATTGAATGGTTTATTTTAAGTCTATGAAGAATGAAGGCTGGCCATGCAGAGGATGTTCTCATTGGCTTATATTTTTAGATTCTCCATGCTTGTTCACAGGTAATAATATTTCACATAGCTATGTGCTCTGGACTTGAGGTCTTTATTTGGTATTAGTGCACTACTTAGAAGTGAAGGAGTTTTGTGGGTGTTTTAAAAACTGTGCTTTAAAGAGAGAAGCCACTAAAGTTTCTGTAGATGTTTTAGTCAGCTTTTTCGCTGCTGTGCCTAACACACCCAACCAGCACAACTGTAGAGGAGAAAAAGTTTATTTGAGGGTTTACAGTTTCAGGGTCTTAGTCCATGGAAGGCTGGCTCCATTTCTGGAGGCTGGAGATGAGGCTGAACATCATAGCGGAATGTGTGGCAGAGGGAAGCAGCTCACATCATGGTGATCATGAAGCAGAGAAAGAATTCTCCACTTGCCAGATACAAATATTTATCCCAAAGCCACACCACAATTCTCACCAACTCCAGCCACACCCTACCATTTCAGTTACCTCTCAGTTAATCCCTATCAGAGGATTAAATCACTGATTGGGTTACAACTCTTACAAGCCAATCATTTCTCCCAGGAATTTTCTGCTTTGTCTCACATGTGAGCTTTTGGGGGACACCTCACATCCAAACCGTAACTAATTTCTTTGCTGTTTATAGCAACATGAAAACAATTGTCCTTACAAAGTTCAGGGATTCCTAAGACCATCATCTCTAGTAGAATTTACAGAAATAACTGAAAGCTGATTTCATTATTTAATTATGTTACCACAATATTTATGCATGTGGTAACATTTTGTTACAACAAAGGAATACTTGTTACAGCAACGGATACAGAATAAAATCATCCAGGAAGCCTGGAGATGTAACTTAGAAGTAGAGAACTTGGCTAGCATGTGCAAGGGCCTGGATTCAAACCAGAGAACTGAAAAAAAGAGAAAGAAAAAAAAATAAGTTATCCAAGAGAAGAGACCAAGGGACAGAGCCCAGGAGAGTTCTCAGAACAGAACTTCTCCATGTAGATGTTTTTGACATAGACAGTACCTAAAAAATTAGTTCTTTACTATATAACTCTGTTTTGGTATTTCAAACTATAAAATTATTTCTATGACATAATCTTATTCAGCAACAATGTGTCACATTATGCATGAGTACTGCCAACCAAGGAAACTTACTCAAGTATTAGAGTTTTTTTGTTGTTGTTGTTTTGTTTTGTTTTATTTATTTTTATTTTTTTCATATTTTTATTAGTTGCTCAAGACAATACAATGACCTGGACATATCATATTTTTTATTCAAATAGGGTATGAATTCTCATTTTTCCACGTGTACAAATTGTAGGATCACATTGGTTGTACAGCCATGTATATACATACAGCTGGAACTTGATCACAATAGACCTGGGTGAACAAGTTCACTGATTTTAAGTCTTTCCTCACTCTGGACATTCAAGTTGTTACCACCTGACCCAAAGCTCCCATTATAAATCATATTCTTGAACTATCTGGTCTGGCCTGAGGCCTCAGGTAATCAAATGCAATCTTGTCAGGAAAAACATCCCAAGGGCTTTGAGATACCTCTCAGGAGCAAAGAGCAAAGGTTCATTATTTTTACATTTTAGTTTACAAATAATAATTGCATATATTTATGGATAACAGTGTGATTCTTTTATGTTTACAATGCAGGATGATCAAATGAAACCAATTAACAAATTCATCACCTCACATATTTATTCATGTAGTGGATGAGGATATTTAAAATCTTTTCATTAAGCATTTTGAAATCTTCAGGACATACATAGATTAATTGTGCAGGTCTATTCCCAGAAAATGAGAGCAAGGGTGGCTATACTTAATATCAGACAAAAGAGACTTTAAGTTGAAAACTATTAAAAGGCACAAGGAAGGTTATTATGTTATAAAGTGGCCAATTAATCAAGAGATATAACAATTTAAAGGATATATTTACCCAGTGTTGTAGTACCAGAATGTTAATTCTTTATTGCATAGCCCTGTTTCAGTATTCCAAACACTCAAAAACATTTTTATACAGCAAATCTATAACAATTTAAAAAAATGTAATCTTGATAAAACAAGGACAGTGTAACATATTGATAGACATTTTTCCCCAAAGCATCAATAGTTACAATATCATTATGTAGAATTGCCCATCATACTTCACTATAAAACTACAAACCTTTGGGTTTTTTGTTTGTTGATTTTTTTTTTGTGATAGGAAAAGCACTTGTCTGTGCAGAGCAAGTAGTTGCAGAAATGCTGGAGGTGAGAAAAAGTTTGAGGAAATAAAAGAAAGCCAGAAGAGAGAGAATGGACACAGGTCAAGAGTGGCCTCAATGATGGTAGGGTCAGATCATAAAGGGCTGTACTAAGGTGTTCAAATTTATTCAAAACTCAGTGTGACTCCTCTGGCATATTTTAGGAAGTGACATGACCTGATATACATTGAAAATAATCAATCTGGTTCTTATGTGTTTCTTGAAAAGCAAATTTCTCTTGACTAATCATGATCATTTGAGTCTGTGACCATGCCCTCTTCTATTTCCTCCCTAATCCTTTCTCTTTTTATTTCCCATACTGATCTGGTTTATCTGACCTTGGCAGGCTTAGTGTTAATTATCCCTTTTTACTTTCAAATGTCCTTCCATTTTAGAGAATAGCTCTGAGACCTCTTCGGTTTCCCACAGAAGTTCCTGGGTTGCTTTTATACCTGGACCAGGTTTCCCTCTGGATCCTCCTTCACTGGTAATTGTTAGTTGATAGCTCCTGCGTGGGAAGCTTCTTTCTCATGCTGTCTGTATTTAGCTGTCCCGAGTGGCCTTTTCCTGTCCTGTTGTATGCCAAGCAATTCATTTCTTTTTTCCTTCCAAGATTCACTCTTGTAACATGCCAAACTGAGTCCCCAACAGATGTCTCTCTCTTTCAGATGCTAGGCAAAGTATTTTTGGCTAATCAATTTTTAGTAGTCCACAGGGGCTAAAAGATTTTTGTCTTATTTTTTTTAAAAGCTTCAGAACATGAATGTGTTCTGTGAGAGAATCCAAATTAGTAATCAAGAAACTAATGCTACTCAAAAACAAACCAGCCATCAAAATCTTGGGTTTAAAAGCCACTAGTGGGATTCTGAAAAGTGACATCTCCTGTAAATGAGCTGACTTGAGCACTCATTAAGAGCTAATGTCTCCAGGGAACTCTGCTGGTAACTTAACAAAACTAGAGGACTATAGTAGCCTTGTGTTTTTTGACTCCTGGCTCTAGCCATGCTGAGCAAGATGAAAAGAACTCATGCGCACACATGGGGCTCGGGAGAATGTAAGGTATTGACATTATTAAGACACAGATGATCTTAGAAACTGAAGGTGAGCTTCTCTCTCCCTTCTTCCCCCTTCCCCACTCTTTGAGTTCTGCTTCCTTGCTCTTCTTTCCTGCCAAGTGTGATAGTCTCTGTTCTCCATACTATAAAGAGAGTTGCAGCAGGTCCAGTCTCACAATTCCAAATACCAGCAGGAGAATATCTGTCTTCTTGTAATCAAGTGTTGGTGTGCTGGGGTGGTCTACCTTTCTTTCTGTTACTCCTTGTAGCTAAGAGAGTTCATGGCCCTTCCTGGCGCTGCGTGACTCCTCCAACCTCTGAAGTAGGGTGGAATCACAGACCTGGGACTGTGTGCACAAGAGAAGGGGAATAGAAGGAGTCACAAATGATGATCCCACATTTATAAATGAAATGTAAACGAGTAATGGTCAGGCCATTTCTGCAGTGATTGGAAATGTTCATATCTGAAGTCACTTATTAAAGAATTAACAGTTTAATTTTATTTAACATCTACTTTCTCATTGGGAACAAGATAAGCTACCCCTTTTAGTACATAATAAACCTGACTCTTGATTTTTTTTAAATTATTATATATGCCATAAAAGTGAATGTAGTATCTATTGTGATTCCATTTTCTACTATTGGTTAAACCTTTTTCTGTGAATAAATAAAATAGGTATATTTTGGTACAATTTTAAATGTTCCATGTAGTGTTCATTTTTAATCTTCATGATTACGTTGTGTTGTTGGTGGTTTAACTCTATAGATTAGAAAATGTTAGTTAAAAAAAAAAAAAGTGACGGGCTGGAGATGTGGCTCAAGCGGTAGCGTGCTCACCTGGCATGTGCGGGGCGCTGGGTTCGATCCTCAGCACCACATTAAAATAAAGATGTTGTGTCCACCGAAAACGAAAATATATATATAAAAAAAGTGACATGTTGTCAATGCTTAAGTGCTTGACCAAGTATTTATACTAAAACTTTTCTGATCCTAGGCAAATATGTTTATAGAAACAATTCATGATATAGCTATATAGATTTCACTGTGTGTGTGCATGTGTCTATGTGTGTATACATAGAGAAAATATCACTGATTTGTACATTTTTATGATTTCAGAAGGCCTAACATTCTGGTTCACAACATATCTTCCCTACTGACTCATTGTTACATATGAGTGTTTAGTAGCATTCTTTAGTAAGAATTTCTTAGAGAACATTTTGTGGATCAGTATGTTTGAATAAAATGAATAAGCATTAACTAGTAAAGGTTAAATTCATTTTTCAGTGATCATATTTTTTATTGATTATTGTATCAAACTGATTGTTTTCTAAGCAATGAAGTTCTCAGGGAATATGACATAAGGCAGGACCTTTTCATGGAAGAAGTTTACACAAGAAAGGATAAATATATTTCCGTGTTTAAAAGAGGAAATCCAGTCAAATTAATAGCAAATCTGAACTTCTGAACTTAAAATCACATTAGACATATTATTCTAGCCCTCTGTAAATATACACTGAATTATGAAATCAAATTCTTGATAGTAGATTTTATCAAGTGATTAAAGACAAGGTATTCCGACCTTTAAAAGCAGTTATCTGCAACTTGGGTTATGCAGAGTTGCCTTAAAATATCAGTGCCAGCCATGATTCCACTTCTGCAAATCTACTTTAAAAGAGGAAATTAATATGTATTCTGTATGATCATTAGCCATAATGACTTGTAGACTAGGAAAAATGGAAATAAACACTGAAAATAGAGGACTGGTTAACAAATTAGATTGTAGCAATTTGGTATACTATTTTTACTTATATAAATCATGAAAATATTCTTTGATTTAAATTAAGTAAAGAAGCATAATAAAAGTTGCATTATAGTCTGATTATATGTATATATACTATGTGTTTAGCAAAAGAAATCTAAAAGTGTCTGACATATAATGTTAGCAATGGTTGTGAGTGTCAAAGCTCTGGATTTTGTTTTCTTTACACATTTATTTTTAGGATTACTTGTAATGAGCTTTATATCTCTTTTATAAAGAATATGTAAAGCTTCAATACACTGCAAAACCCAAAACTTCTTTGTATTTATGTATTCATGTAATGTTTTAGTAGTGTACTGTTGAATAAAAGAATTCTAAAGCACCCTATAGGTTTGTGTATATTGCCTAGAAATGGTTTCTGATTGTGGTCATTTTGCACAAATTGTTCATAGACCTGGATATTTTAAGATTGAAGACAGACTCTTGTGTGCTACTGACCCTGGACTTTGTCATCAAGTGGTATTACTCATTCACAGTAACTCACAGCAGATCACATGCTGTTATGTATTGTGCTTCTTCGAAATGGTGTCAGTGCAAAGGCATTCTGTAATGACGGTCCTTGGGACTGGCATGTAAGCTTACCAACTACTGAGGCAGAAAATATAGTAAATGGTAAGAAATGTGTCCCATAATGATCATCATCATCATTGTACAGATTCATGACTGAACCCTCAAGCATGACTGTAGGATAGGTTAAATGGGAGTAAACTCATTAGGTACATCAGCTTCACTTCATTAGTAATAGGAAGTAGTTCAGCCTGTGGGATCATGTCTGGCCATACTCTATATGGCTCATATATTTTGAGTTGTAGGAAGATAAATGTCTTCCAGATGCCTGAGGGGAATGTAAGGTAAGTGCTGAAGAAATGCCTGTATTGATGTATTTGTTGAGTAATTTTTGCCTATTTTTCACAAATTGAAGCTGGTGCCTTTAGAGTTGAGCATCTTGGAATGCTGTGTGCCCATTGGGTTTTTCTACACAGATATTTCGGGCATATTTTCTCCTCAGTTTAGTCTCTGTATATTCCCTTGAATTCTTAAAGATAGCCAATAGAGCTTTTGCTTATGTGATTGCTGTTAACATTTGATCTTGTTGTAGTTTTGTTGTTATTGTTCATGTCTAATTTTGGTTGGTTGTTTTCTTATCCAACTCATAGCAACATACACATGATGCTGGGGATTGGAGAAAATCTGTAGGAGCAGGGACAAAAGGAGAGTTGGGAAGTACTCTGCATAAGTTGAAATGGGTCTGACGTCTCTGTTTTATATGCGCTTAGTCTAAACTTCACAGCACTGTCTAAAATATGTATATATTTTTAGTAAGTATACACACACACATATATATGTGTTTATAATCATAAATACATATTTTCCAACATGATTTATTCATAATGAAGTTCTCAGAAAAGTATCCATTTCTTGTTTACCTTCCATATACTTTTGTTTAGTGATTAGAGAGTTTTTAAAGACTATTAGTGTCTTAGAGATATATAGAATAAAACTTCTATGAACTTCCTATGATAATTTTGATTAGTGCTGATTAAGCATCTGCTTCCAAATTCCAATAGGAAAAACTCACTTCTTTAGGGAGAGGCCTAATCCATTATGGAATGCTGTACTAGAGGGATAATATTGGCTCTTATATTTCATGGCTCATGATTTTAGTGTATTAGACACCATTAAAATTACAAACATCTCTGTTTTGTGGCATCCTTTTAAATATCACAACAGATCTTGTGTTTTCCAAATACTTTTTCTGGGGCTGGATATGGAACTTAGTGGTAGAGTGTTTGCCTAGCATGTAGGTGTAAGGTCCTGGGTTCAATCCCCAGTACTTTCACACACAAAAATGTATCTCTTTAGCTAAAACCTCCTCTCTCTCACTCCTGCACCCCTCCACATGGGTTTCTAGTTTCTCAGGATTCTTTTTGGAATGGATTCACCATGGTTGGTCAGTATTCCTTAACATATTATGCACAGATATAAATATAGGTTTTTCAAATTGGTCTCTCAGGTATAGAGTATGAGGGGTTATTATTTGATTATTTTTTTGTGGCTTCAGTACCCTTGTCCTACAACCTAATTTTGTGCATTTTTTGGTAAAAAGATCATGCCATTATCAATATAATCAGTTTGTTCATTTAAGCAGAGAATGCTGATAGGGCCTATATATCAGCTTTAAATGACATTAAACCACTATTGATTGGGACAGAAAATGATACTTACTGAGACAAAGAAGACATTTAATTTGTCCCAAGTGATAGAAGCCTGAAATTAGGGAGTGTGGGTTAGTATGTGATACAGACTCCATGATGCTATCAAGGATGCAGGCTCGGTCAGCTTTGCGTTCTCCAGTCCCTAACTCAAGTCTTCCATTGATAGCAGATAGTTGTATGACTCTGAATGGAGTCAGGCAAGAGGGAAGGGAGGAGGAAAGGGGAAACTTTGACTTTCTTGGAAGATGTAGCTAATAATTTCAGTTTATTTTTCATTGGTTACTCATTCATATGGGTGATAGAAAAACTGCTTTCTAGCTGAATGTACATAGGCAAGGGATTTATTTTTAAGGATAAAAATGGAGAATGGATATTACAGGTCACTAGCAATCTTTGTCACAACAAATATGCTTAACATCTGCCAGATTTTCTATTTTACTATACACTTTGGACTTCATATTAATGTCTATACAATTTTATTGCATAGTTTCAGCCTAGAAAAATAAATTTGTAACTTGATTCAATCATATTGTGTATGAATTGACCTTCCCAACTTTGTGTCTTTTGTAAACTTAATGAGGGAGCTTTCTCTTGCTTTACTCAAGTCTGTGACTTAATGTAAAGCAAAAGCTATCATAAAAACAACAATAAGAAGAAAAGGTTAATCACTGCTTCTTTTCACATCCAAGATAATGGGAAGAATTTACATGATGTTTTTGGTTTATTTGAAGAAAACACTTTCATAGGACTTTGAAAATAGATTTAGAGGTGGGTCCTGAATCTATGCAGAGGATTCTAATGTGAAGTTTGTTCATTTCTCTCTCTCTCTCTCTCTCTCTCCCCTTTCTTCCGCACTCTCTCTCTCCCCTTCCCTCCCTCCCTCCCTTTCTTACTTTCTTTCTTCTTTGGATGAGTAGAGAAGCCTAGAATTGAGAGAAAAAACAAGAACTACAATAAACAACAAAGTAGACATCATATCTCTCATTATATTGGTAGTCTTTCATTGAAAGACTGAAAAAAAGGTGTCCCTAGGAAGGTGGAAGACCGGGAGTATACACCTGTCTAACAGGAACCAAGGCAAAAACCCATGACAGTCTGAAATTTTATAGGATATCCTGTGACATTATCAGAAGCCAAGATTATATGCCATTCATGTGTAACTATACTTTTCTTCTTTCTTTCCTCTATTAGATTCTGAGCTCTAGAGGACAAGGAAAATCACTGTCTTCTGGGCTAATGCTCTTCTTTGTAAACTTACTTTCCAGTATACAGTAGGTATCCAGTTAGAATTCATTTAATAAGATAAAACCAAGTGTGAATGTCTAATAAAGTGTACTTTCAATGTCAAGCAATCTTTTTATACTTTTACTGTAAAATACTATTAATCTACATATTTATTTGTGTCTAATAGAAACACATCTGTGAATACTATGATACTTTTAAATCACAAAGACATGGCCTTTGATCCTATGGCTTCCTTGTCCCTGAGAACTTATTAGAAATTCAGATTCTCAGGCCACATCCCAGGTCTACTATTTCAGAAATTCTGTGATGACTCAGTAATCTGCATTTTAAAATTCTGCAAGTGTTTTCACATGCACAGTTAAAATTTGAGAATCCATGCACTTAGTAATTTTCTGAAAAAGTGACTTTGGGCAGATGCTTTCATCATAGGAAGAAAAATAGTCAATACTCACTATGTGTTAAATACTGTGATAGAGCTTTCTATGTCCTTCAGGTTTGTGAAAAGGCTTAAAAGCTATTTGAGTTGTAAATCACAAACTTTGACCTAATTTGTAATTTAATAGTTATTTTCATCTACATTGTTCAGAGATTTCCTTAAATGAGAAAATTTCTGTTTGTGTCTATAAAAATACTCTCAATGTCCTAAAATTAGGTGTTCTTGTATAACTTTTATAATTACTTATTAATGATAACAAGATAACTTAGCTTTGTAGCTCAGATCCCAGACAATAATTCCACACATAAAGTTCATAACATTACTTTAATTCACAGTAGTTTTCTTTTCTTTTTTAACAAATATATGTGTTTCTAAGTGTGTGTATATTCATCTGCTTTATGCTTATTTTCTAAATTATCTCTTCCCCCTTATTTTGGATGTAATGATTTTTTAATTCTGCATATTTAGACTATTTTTGTATAAATACATTTAAACCATAAAAATTGACTTTCAAGGATTATAGTTAATGCATTATAGTTAATGATTTTGTGCCTCTTATGTATTAATGTTTTAACGAGCTAGTCTCTTGCTCTATGATATGTCATAAGAAAGTTAGATTTCTCTTTGAAAATGAGAATATGTGTACATTTTTAATTGAAAAATCATACTTGTCCAATACATTTGCTTTTATTTGTTGGAATGTACTTTATAAAAATATATTCACTATATTGCTTTATTGGTAAGAAAATATTTTAATGTTCCTATAACCATACTATTTTGTGAAAGTAACTATGTCTTGCATTTTTTTCTTTTCTTGCTGTCAAAACTAAATATAATTTAGTTCTCTATATTACTGTATTCTTATAAGTCTTGTGCTGATCTCACCTGTTTGCACTAGATTGACAATATTTGAGAGCAGATATATATTTCTGTCATATAGAACTGAATCACAATTTCTGGACTCTGCTACTATTTCAATGAGTTTATTCGTTGATCAACTTTAAAATTCAATAGCAATTGGAACAATATAGTTAAATTGCTTACCGCTATGCATTTCCAAAAATTCAGCTAGTCTGAAACCACAGTTTGATGACCATCTCTGAGGACTCAGAGGAGAAAAATAATTTCACATGGTGATGAGAAGAAGCAATAACGATGAGGGAGGCATGTTAACCATAGCCCTTTCCCCTAATGCCTATGCTATGTATGTCAAGAAACATGCAATTCAAAAAGAAAAAGAAAGTAACTTCACCACATTTATAAAAGGTATGTGACAGTACAGCAGCCCTATGAGTGCAGTTTCCTGAGCTCTGATCAGGGATAAATTAAGAGAGTATAGGTAATTTGTGGCAACATATATCAAAGAATATACACCATAAATTATGCCTCTGTGCAAATCTATAAAAGAAAGGATGAAATGACTGTGTGTACAATGTGCTAACATGCTTTAGAGTCTCTGATTGTTAGTTGCTAAAGACATCCAATAATTTCCTCCTCTTATAATTGTTTAGATACAGATTAATTCAGAATAAGACTTCCCAAACTGTGTTTCTTGGGCAATCTGTATTTGTAAAAATAATAATCTTGCCATGAAATAAAATAAGTGTTCAACAAAGTCAAAAACTATTTGTATGTTTGTTCCTTATGTCAGAATGTGTATTTAATATTATGACCCTTGGAAAACCAAACACAATGGATAGACTGTTCTAGATTGTATTGACTTTATGTGGCCATGTTTGACAATATAAGAGCTAAGGTAGGAATACCATCAACCTAGCTCTTTAATGAGCATTCTAAGTGACATAACCGTAAAAATTCATTTTCTTTTATTGTAATGTTTGTTTTTGCTCCCAGTTTTTGTTCTTGACAGCAATATGATATTTTCTGTGGCATGGAGTAGATGAGCAAAGCTTTATGAAAATGTTTGTTCGTAGTGATACACTTCTGTCTTTTTCCTGTGATCCTTAGATGTGAAAGTTGCTATGCTGATGTGATAGTGTGGACACCTGTGTAAAGATACTCCATGGGGTTCAAATCAGCCTACATGAAAATTAAAAAACAAACAAACAAATACACACTTATTTTATGCTTTAATATGTTAGCTCTTCGGGTAATGGAGGGGACACTATCTTCTGACAAACTAAAGGTATTTTGTCAAGCAAGAAAGATTTGATAAAAGGAGAAAGGGAGCTTACTCTCTAGAGACAACTGTTCAGGATGTATTATATACCTTATATAATATCAAAAACTTATATCAGAGTTTTTGTCTTGGAGTTCCCATCAAGATCCGTAAGTACAAATTGTAAATGATAAATATATCTCAAAGGAGAAGAAAAACAGGTCATTATGTTCTGAAAAACATAAGTGATAAAGTCTTCAATGAACCTGCAAATACACATTGCTTTCCAAATATTGGAGCATAGCTCTTTTCTTACATTCCTGGTTGAGGCACTCTGAGTCCAAGCCAAGCATGAACACATCTGCACAAACACTCAGAAAAAAACTTGCTAGAAGGAATTTTAAGTGCTCACCCTAAAATGACCTTCCTGCTTTGTTACTGCCTAAAATCATGATCTCTTCAGATAAATGAGTGTCCCTCAGTTTTTTAAGGTGGTCCCAAGGAAGGTGGCAACTGATGATTTTCATATATAATGAACTAGTTAACATTGCATTTTACAGTTTGTCCTCTGGATTATACACAGAATTTACAAAAAAAAAATTTTCTTGAGACCATTCTTCCCTGAATTATTATCCAAAAAGCTATATAGCAGGACTTTTGCTCAATGAAGCACTATTCCCTCTCATCAAATTTAAATAGCAAGCACTTCTGCATTTGATGTGTGTGTGTGTGTGTGTGTGTGTGTGTGTGTGTGTGTGTGTACATGTATGTTCTCATGTGCAGGGGAACGACAGTGAGGAGAGTAAGTATGGAATCAAAAGGGTTTGTATACAAGCTATAATGGGTTCAATTTACTTGGACTATATATAAATTTCTTCCTTAATAGGCTACCTTATAAGGGAGTTTTTTGTTTTGTTTTGTTTTTGTTTTTGTTTTTTTGATAGATAGTTTTGGGATATTGGCCTTCTTTCTAATTTGCTTCCTAGACAAAAAAAAAAAAAAAAAAAAAAAAAGGAAAATATGCACCTGGCATGCAGGTGTCACAAACTTAAGCCAAATTGTAATCACTAAGCTTTTTAAAATTAAAATATCAAGAAATGAAACTTAATGGGAAATATGTTCTCAGCCCTTTAAATAGGTGAGGCTCAGGTTCACAGTCCATTTTTCAAGATGAATGTAAATGTGTTTTTAATCCTATTTCATATCAGTTCAACTAGTGGCCTTATTTTGTATTCACTCAAAAATTGGCTGCAGAGGTGCATACTAGGATAAGATAATTGCAATGAAACATTTTTTTTTTTAGCATTAACAAAAATATAAAAGTAATTTATGAGCTAAAAATCTGTGATAATTATCTGCTCTGCTAGTTGACTAAATAATCATCCCATTTTGTTTTAATTAAACTCATCTGGTTTGGGACATTTTCATGAATATGCTTTTATCCATTAGATGATAAAGCTCATGCTCATAATGTTAAATGTTGTATTTCGAGGATATAACATTTTATTCTCAGCATTTTTGTGCACTGCACATACTAAATGCTCAATAAATATTTGTGACTAATTTTATTTAGTTCTCTATCTACTTATCAATTATTTGTTAGTTGTACATATTGTGTCATGTCATTACTTAAAAATGATGACATGCAGCTTTGACAGTGGAAGTTTCACATTTCTGTGCTATTCTCCATTATAATGAAGGGCACCAAATTTGACAAACTAAAATCAAATTGGAAGCGGTAGAATATTTCACAAACCTACTGTAAACCTTACTATTGCTTGTTTCCTTTCATAAGCCAGCTAGACCATGATTGGACCATAATAAGATGTTGTCTCACTACATATATACTAATGGAAATATACATCTGGATAAAGTCATTTATAATGATTATTGTATCATTTATATGTTAATACAACATAATTTTATTACAAGATTTCCACACTGTTAGGAAACCAAGTTAGATGTGGTATACCTTAATGATTAATTATTATTATTATTATTATTTTAATGACCATGTAATTCACTTCAGAGAATCCTAGGAAGCACCTTAAAAGGAAGGATGCCTGTTGTCTAGATCAGCTGAAGCAATGTGAATTTTGATCAGGATACACTAGGTTAGTTTGGAAAAAAAGTAAGCATTTCAAAATACCAGAGATGTACACAGTAAATTCATTCCTTGTCCGTGTCCATGTTTGCCCCAAATCACCAGATTCATGCTCAGTGCAGTCTCTTGGCAATCAACACAGGCTGTCAGCACGGTCACCTTACAGAATGCAGGTAGGTTGTTGCACCAGAGGGAAATGAAAGGTCTATAAGATCTAGCATCAACAGTTTGAAGCAGCACTCACTTCTGCTCACAGTTCACTGGATTCCACTCAACCTGAAGGCGGACAGGAAGTGATACTGTGGATCCAGGAAGAAGAAATTTGGACATAGCTTCTTGATTAACTTGGTACAGGTTTTTTGTTTTTTTTTTTATTATTATCTGACTTGAAACATTCATTACGTGGTCTAAACATATTTAAGAAGCACCTTAACCAAGCTGTAATTTGTACACCAGTTAAAAATATAATAAGGGGAGTATCCCCAGTGATTACCAATGAGGACACATGACATGTGAATTAAGCTTACATTTGAGGAGAAAACAAATAACAAGAGTATGAACCATGATTAAACTTCATTAAGGTCCAATTATTTAGTAGCAGATGTTGATTTTCACTATAGCTGTTTATTATATGGGCAACTCTCTAATGTCTTCAAGGGTGAACAGAGAAAGGAAATTAATTATTCAATGCTGGCTAATGACTCTCCATAAAAACACAGAGAAGTTGCCTCTGTGAGTAAGTAAAGACAGAACAGATATAGAGAAAGAGAATATGTAATTGACTAATAGAATTCTGGCAGGTTGTTTTTCATGGAATAAAGGAAACTTTAATGGAAATAAACCCACTAAAGGCAAAAAAAATATGTAAATGAACAGTTTTTTTTTTTTTTTTTTTTATAGAACTGACTGAATGATGTCTTAAGGCCTGTTATCTGATAAGTTGTTCTTTTAGAATCACTTCTTGCTTTTCTTTTTCTACTCTCGAGGCTTCTGGGTATATTGAAGAATTAATGTAATTTAATGATCCAGAGTTAGAAGAATATGAGTGAGGTCATCTAATTTTATCACTCAGATTACAAAAAAAAAAAAAAGTGTGTTTCCAGGTGGATGACAGTATGCTTTATGAGAGTATCTCAGAAAAGGAATTCCAATATTTTTCTTTGTATAGGAACACACCACTTAATGACTGTACCCTCATTCATTTATTTAGTATATCTTCAGTATAGAAAAATTTAAGAAAAGGATATGTTACAGCTCTCAAAGCTGTAACTGTTGACTAAGTGAGCACCATACATGCTGGATATATGTACAAATTTTAGGTCATTTAAAGGAGTGAATCACTTGGTTACTGCTAGGAAATATCTGTTGGACCAGGTGGAGTGATTGTACATCTCCCCATATGGTGTTCATTATGTTTGTTTAGTGTGTGTGTTTTTCATACTGTACCTTCCAGGATTATGAATGGCTGTACAATTTTTATGAAAAGTATAGTAGCCTATAGAGTTTAATAGTCTTTAGGAGCTTGGAACACCATCTGAAATCACTTGTTACATACTTACTCTATATTAAATTGGATAAGGTTGAGCCACTTTCATATTATTGCTGTTTGATGTAAGAAATGATGAATACTAGATCAAGGAGACTTTCAGTTACCATTCTGGGTTATTTTCAGACCAGAGCTGCCATACTTGTATTATGTCTGTAATCTTTCTCTTTCTAGATATCGGTAGTATAAAAATAGGTATCGATCAAAGATATAAATATGATTCAGATTAGGAAACATTTTTTTCATATGTACCTGTTGTTAAAATGTCTAAACACATATAAATGAATGTTAAATGTTCTTTTTTAAAGAAAGAAAATACAGTAGACTCACTACTCTGATTTTGGTTTCATTTATGGAAATTGTTTTCTACAATGAAAATGCATAACAGATTTATATAGATATATGAAGGATATGCATATTTTTTAAATTGCAAGAACAATCCAATATAATGTGAAATATGTGACCTTGTTGTTACATATTTATATGCTTTACTTGTTTATAGTCTACCCCTTAACAGCTATTTATTTTTATTGACAGGATCTACATGACTGTTTTCCTTCTCTTGCTCTGTTCAGTCTCTTTTCTCTGCAGTTTTCAATTTCCTCTGGCTAAGTGGTTGGTATCAGCAGTGATTGGCTGCTGGAGACACTAATCCTTCTCTTGGCTACAAAATTTACCCTTTTATTTTTCTTCATTTTGGCATTTTCTTTCTATCTTTGTTTTCCATGTACCTAACTAATATGACTTTTTCAGAATACGATGTGTCTTGTTACTAATTTTCTCAGTTTATCTACATGGATGTCTCCACATTTCAAAGGATCTATGTGCTTAATTCAGTAACATATTAGTTAAAATTTTGTCCTGTTTATTGATACATTTTTAAAAATTTCTGAACCTTTATATGTAAAAACCGTTGATACTGAGTTAAGTATGGTGAATAACATAAAGAAAATAAAAATACATTTTATGCCCCTCAAAGAGCGACATTTTATATGACTCATGGTATCATATAAATACTAGTTGAAATCACTCAAAACAAGGTTTCAAATACTATTGCAGCACAAGAGAGAGGAGGAGTATTATTTTTCCTTTTTGTTAGATTAGCATACAGAAAATGCAGTTGATCCTATGTCATGGCCATGTTGAAGTTTCTTTTCAGCTTTGCTTAAGGATATTTGTGCCATATAGAAGTGGCTTGCTTTTCCTGAATTATGTTAATCTTTCTGCTAATTGTTTCTGTGTTATTTCATGGCCTTTCTGTTTATTACTACCTTTAGTGAATAATTTGACATACAATATATCCTTTAAATTTTAAAAAAAGTGAAAAAGTGAAGCAAATACATGTTTTTTTTTTTTGTTCTTAAAGAGTGTATGTACCATTTTTCTGAGCTACGTGAATTCTTTTGAAATTGCAATTCTCTTTAGCAAGTTATAGTTCTTTGCCATTGATTGTGATGTCTTCAGGTGATGCAGTTACTCATAATAGGAGAAAAAGTTGACAGGAAATGAGAGTAAATTAACTTTATGAGATTAAATTCAGCAGATGCAGTACATTCATGAGCATTGATATCTAAGGCCGAGACATTCATTGACATACGTTTGTATTTATCCTTAATTTTGTTCTAAAATCAAGAATCAGTGGAGCATGATAGTTTAAATACCCTATTTGTTCTTTGCAAATGTAGGCAAATTGGCAATCACATGCTTAACATTCAGTAATCACTGTATTGTGTGTGTGTATATATATATATATTTATATTTTAAGAAACCCACAAAACTATTACCAGTGTGCTATGCAGAAAAGAGAGAAAACTGATTATCTGCATTATGGAATTACTTTTTATTCTCTTCATCATTGTAATGATACAATAGTAATGTCAGAGAAAACTATTGGTTTTATTTAAACTGGAATAAGCTTTACTAAATACTAGGTAAACTCTAAGTGTACTTTGATAGAAATGATATATGCAAGCAACATTTCTCTTCATTAAAATAAACAACATATTTTCATGTCTTGCTGTGAAAAGATTACTACACGACGTCACATGTGTCAGGCATGTAGAGTAGCATAATCAGATGTATTGTCTTTACAAAGACAAACATAAAATCATATAGACACATTGATTTGAGAAGCACTATTATCTGGGAAGACCCACATATCTAAACAGACCCAGGTACAAGTTATTTATTTGTTAATTTCAGAAGAACTTAAGTTGGATGCCCCAACCTAAAATATCTACATATATCTTAAGACATATGAAGAAGAAAAAAACACAAAATGCAAAACAAGCAGTACTCAAAAGCATTTACATGATTCTGTGATGGTATCAAAGAATTTCTTTGTAGCTAAGGCTAAAGAGGAACTTTGCAAATGAAATCGTCCTATTATAAGAGTAAATGACATACCAGTTTTAAAGAACAGACTATTCAAAACTAAAATGATTTATGAATCCTTTCACAATAGATTCTGAATAGTAATTGCTCATTGTTAATCATTGTTTCTTTTTAGTTTTCTCCATGTTTCAAGGACACATGTACCAATTTCTGAATTTTTACTATTAGTAATTTTTATTGTTTAGCAAAAATTTTTTGTGGGGTGGTGACTGGGGATTGAACCCCAGGAATATTTTGCCACTGAGCTACATCCCCAGTCCTCCTTATTTTTAATTTTTAGACATGGTCTTGCTATGCTGCATTTTTAATTTTTAGACATGGTCTTGCTAAGCTGCTGAACTTGCCTTGAGTTTGCCATCTTCCTGCCTCAGTCTCCCAAGTTTCTGGGATTACAAGCCTGTGCCACTGCACCAGGCTCTAATAAAGTTTTTATTTTTCTGAATTCTTCAATTTTTACTCCTTTTAACCTAATAAGACCCACTGAATTTTTATCATGGTAATGGAAAGAGGATATTCAACCAACATGATTTTGCTTGTTTTTTTTTTTTCCCAATACTACTTTTTACTTGATAGAGCAATAGTTCTCATTGAGAAAATAATCAGTCTTTTAAAACTTGATGTTCTTTTAACCACCAGTCATTTCCACTACAATAAAATGAAATTGCCTTTTAGGAGAATGTGAAAGTGGTCATCAGATACCTGTTCCACATTACTACTGATAATCCTTCCAAGCACATCTATTTATAGGCCCTGGGCACAATGCTTTGCTTAACTGTGGGGGTAAATCCAATGTTGTTTATCAATGATTTTCTCATTATGCAAACATCTCAGAGTGTACTTACACAAACCTAGATGGCATAAGTCAGTCAGTCCATGTGGCCTCTTGATGCAATCAACAGACATGGTTAACACAAGATGTATCGTGTTGCTGCTGGCATAACATGACCCAGTGCTTTTTGTAAGTTTCTTTAGAAGGAGTAGTACACTCTAGTATAATGATCAGAAATATAGTGTAGTAGCCAGACACCATGTAATCCCAGGAGTTTGGGAGCCTAGGGCAAGAGGATTTGAAAATTCAAGGCCAGACTCTGCATTTGGCAAGAACTTATCTCAAAATAAAAAAAAACAAAATAATAAATAAAAAGACTGAGGATGTAGCTCAGTGGTAGAACCCCACTGTATTTAATCCTCAGTACCACAAAAAAGGTCTACTTTATGTATGATTATATACTTTACATAATTGTATTGGTATTCTTTTGTATGGGTGGCTCACAGGTTTGTTTTGTATGAGTGGCTCATAGGTTTGTTTTCACCAGCATCCCCACAAGCTGGAATGGTGTAGGAATATCCCAGTGGCTAGGATATCACTAGATAATAGGAAGTTTTCGGCTTCATTATTTGTAATTTTAAGGGACTGTCATTGTACATGTTTCCTCTAGTTGACTAAACTGTCGCTATTACTGTATATCACATCTTTGATTATTTGCTTGTAGAAAGCAGTTCAGCAAGCTTGAGAAATAGTGTGTGTGTGTGTGTGTGTGTGTGTGAGAGAGAGAGAGAGAGAGAGAGAGAGAGAGAGAGAGAGAGAGAATCTCCTCTGATCAAAACTTAATGGTTTTTGCAAAATTTCTAATATAAATATATTAATATATTTGAAAGCATTATTTATATACAGTTATATTGATTGTAATGCCAAGCATTGCTGAGGAAACCCACATCCCTTAATGATTCTTTCTTATAGCATTTTCCTTTATCTGTCAAATAAATCCATCTTATTTTAGGTGTCCATTCATCTTTTATATGTAGATGTTTTGAAAATTGCTCAATTTCATTTTTAGATATCTAAGCCTGCTTTAATTTAGAAGTTCTACAGTTATCTTGAATGTAATTTCTTTAACAAGTGGTTCATTTTCCCCATAAACCATGTCCTCATTTTCCTGGCCACCCCCAGTATGAAAATCCTCATGCCTCTTGGCTTCTTCAGTTTTTGCACGTTCAGAATAGTCTGCAATAAATCTTAATGACCATTTCTAATTTCAGAATGCATTTCTTATTGTCATTGCCACTAGCTCAGTTTGGCTAATGTTGCCTCCTGCTAATGCAAAGAGAAAGCTTCCTGACTGGCTGCTCCTCCTCCTGTGGACCTGCTCTTGTACATCCGGAGTGATCTTATTGAATACTTATTTTATCATTTCACATCAACATTCAAAAATTGTCTGTTTTCCCCACTGCCTGCCAGAACTTTTATGATAACAGCAGATTATAAAAACTTTATCACTCTCTACTTCTCAATAGCAACATACTACTCCTATCAGTTTGCTTACAATCTATCAAAGATTTGTTTTAAAAATATAAGAACTTTTCCTATTGTCTATTTTCTACTCTATGTTACCTTCTGTTATATGAATTACTTTCACTGTCCTCATGATGTGTAGTCATGCCCATTCTTAAAGGCAAAAGTCAAAACCCATCTCTTTTATGGACCATTCCTTGAACATTGCATTTAATTATATTCATTTTATTTTTGAGAGTGCTTTATATTGTGTTTCCTCTTGTGCATAGCTTGTATTCAATAGGAAAACTAGAATTAGAATTGAGAGACTGTGTTATACATCTTTTGTGTTTCTTAATATTGAAGATCCCCTCTTTGCTGGGGGAATGAAATTAATAGAATCATAATAACCAGAAGATATAGTTAGAAGCTATATGAGGCTGTGTGTTTCTCTGATTATGTGTGCTTTCTGTATTTGTTATTATAAATGTACTTTCTTTGTAACTTGCCATATGAATGAAGTTATTTTACTTAATTTTCATGGCCACTTTATTATATTTATATTAATAAAATGTTCTTTTCCTTCTTAAAATATTTTGAATTGACAAATTACATGTATTTATCTTTTGAACACAATATTTTGAAATATGTATATATGGTTTAAGGCTAAATGGAGCTACTTAACATACACATTACCTCATATACTTATGTTTTCATTGTTAGAACACTAAAAATCTACTCTCTTGGCAGTTTTACATAGTATAATAGATAGTTAATAACTATAGTCATATTGTACAGATGTCTTGAATATAATTCCTCCTATATAACTGAAATTTTGTACCCTTTGACCAACACCTCCCTAATCCCCTCCCTGTTGATCATTTTTCAACACTTTCATCCTGTAAGTTCAATTATGGTTTAGATTTTATTTATAAGTCAGATCATACAATATTTGGAATGTGCGGCCTGGCTCATTTCACTTAATATAATATATTCCAGGTTTATACCAATTATTGCAAATGACAGCATTTCCTTATTTTTAAAGGCTGAATAGTACTCCATTGTATATGTATGTTACATTTTATTTATTCATCCCTTAGTGAACACATAGGTTGATTCTTTCTTAGCTGTTGTGAATATGCCACACTGAATATGGGAGTGCAGCTATCTCTTTAAGGTACTGAGTTCCTGTCTTTAAATACATCCCTATAAGTGGAATTTCTTTATCATATGGAAGAAGTTTTTTTTCCCCCATGGTGTTTTAAGCATATTTTTAAGTGACATAGTATGACATCTCTATATTATTCTTTTTATCCAGGATTCTTTGGCTTTTCCAGGTCTTTTATGGTTCAATATGAACTTTAGGATTGTTTTTTCTATTTATGTGAAAATATCATTGGAATTTTGAGAGGAATTGCATTGAATCTGTATATTTTGAATGCAATGAGTAATAACTAAGAATTAATAATAATAATTAATAATATTAAATCTTCAATCCATGGACATGAAATATATTTCCATTTATTTATATCTTCTTTAATTTCTTTTACTAATGTTTTATAGTTTCCAGTATACAGGTTACCAGTCTTTCATCTTTTATTTTCTTCATTTAACTTATTTAAACATATTTGTAAGTATTTTGTAGCTATTATAAATGATATTGTTTTTGAGTTATCGTTCAGATAGCTCATGGTTGCTATACATAAACACTCTTGTTTTTCTTGTGTTGCTTTCATATTTTTAATTTTATTGAATTCTTTTATAAGTTCAAACAATTCCTTGTTTTATAAGGGATTTTAAGATCATATTATCTGAAATGGGAAATTCAACTTGTTCCTTTCCTATCTAAATGCCTTTTGTTTCTTTCTCTCACTTAATTGCTCTGGATAGGACTTTAAGTATTATGGGGTAGTTTTTTGTTTTTGTTTTTTTGTATTTTAAAAAAAATGTTTGTTCTTTTTAGTTATACATGACAGTAGAGTATAATTTAATTTTATGTATGCAAACACAGAGTACATCTTATTGTAATTGAGATCCTGGTCTTGTGGTTGTACATGATGTAGAGATGCGCTGTAGTGTATTCATATATGTTGATGTAATGAGAGTAGCTACCCCTGCCTTTATCTGACCTTAGAGGAAGACTTTTCAGCTTTTACTGTTAAGTAAGACATTAGCTATAGGTTTTTCATGCACACCCTTTATTATTTGAAGGTCTTCTATACCTAATTTGCTATGTTTTCATCATGTAAATGACGTATGATTTTATAAATTGCATTTTTTTCCATGTACTAAGGTTATCATGTTTTTTGTCATTTATTCTGTTAATGTGGGATATCACATTTATATAAATCCCATTGATCATGGTGAATGATGCTATTAGGACTTAAATTCAGTTTTTTAACATTTTGTTGAGGATTTTACATTTATTTTCACTAGGGATAGTGATCTGTAATTTACTTTCTTATAGTGTCCTTATTTGGGTTTGGTATCAGACTAATGCAGAACTCATCAAATGAATTTGGAAATATTCTCTCTTATTATAATTTTGAAAGATTTTGGGAAGCATTGGTATTAGCTCTTCATAAAATTCTTGGTAGAATTCATCAGTGAAGCCATCAACACCTGGGCTTTTAAATGATAGGATAGTTTTTATTACCAATTCAATCTTCCTCTTCATTGTCAGTGAATTCAGATTTTCTATTTATTTATGATTCAGTATAGTAGATAGCATGTGTCTAAGTATACTTTGCCTGATTATACTTGATAGTAACCTTTTATTGTATTTCTGTGGTATTGTTTTAATGTCTCATTTTTTCCCATTTATTTCAATATTTTCTTTTTCTAGCTAAATGTTTGCTGATTTTATCTTCTCAAAAAAAACTAATTATTTTATTTACCTTTTCTCTTGTTTTTAATAATTTCTATTTCATTTATTTCCACTCTAATATTCACTATTTCCTTTCTTTTACTAAACTTTAGGCTTGGTTGTTTCTATTTTTTCTAGATCCTTGAGAACTCACATTAACTTTCTTCTCATTTCATCTGGGTGTCCATTGCTATAGACTTCCCTCTTGGATCTGCTGTTGCTTCATCCCATAATTTTGATATATTTCCATTTTCATTTGCCTTAAAATATTTATTTAAAAAAATTTTTTATTTGGTTAATCAGAAGCATTTTGTTTAGTTTCCATGTATTTGTGTACTTTTCAGTGATTGTTACTGATTTCCAATTTCATAAAATTGTGGCTGGAAAAGAACTTGATATGATATAGTTTTCATAAATTTGTTAAGACATGTTTTGTGGCTAACAAATGATATATTCTGGAGAAGTTCCATGTGAGTTTGAGGAGTATGTGCATTCTGCTGCAGTTGAATGGAATGGTCCTAATATGTCTGGTAAGTCCACTGAGTATCAAATTTAGATGCAGTTGAAAGCATCCTATGGACTTTCTGTTCATGTAATCTATCCAATGCTGAAAGTAGGGTATTGAAGTCCCTATCATTGTTTTTCAGTCTTACTTTTTCTTTAAGTATATTAATACTGCTTTTTATATTTAGGTATTTTGATGTTAGATGCATATATATTTACAATTATTGTTTCCTCCTATATAATGACTTTGTCTCATTTCATAGTGTTTGACTTAAAGTCTATTTTATGTGACATAAATATAGCTACCCTTGCTCTCTTTTGATTTTATTTGAGTGAACTATCAATTATTATCCCCCCTTCACTTTCAGTTTTTGTGTATCTTTTCAGGTCGTAAGCATTTCATCTAGAGAGCATACAATTGGGCATTGTCATTATTGTTCTTATAACTTTTCAGAAAGTCTGTGTTCTCTGGAGAATTTAATCCACTTATATTCATGGTAATTTTGGATAGGGAAGGCCTGACTGATATCATTTTTAATTGCTTTTTAATTGTTTTGTAGACCCTTTGTTCCTTTCTTTCATGAGATTAATTCTTCTGTTAATACTCTATTGTATTTTTCATTTTATCCCTTGTATCTTTCAGCTCCAAATCTCATAATTGATTTGTTTTTATTATTTCAACATCTTTGTTAAAATTCTAGTTGGGGGTGGGTTGTTGTTTCTGATATACTTGAATTGTATCTCTGGATTTTCATTTAGCCTTCGCAAAACAATTATTTTAAACTCTTGTCAAGAACTTCATAAATTTTTATTTCTTTAGGTTCCATTACTGTTGCTTTACTTGTCCTTTTGGTGGAGTCATGTTTCCCTACTGGATATTGTGGCTGTCATGTATTGCTCTTTCTGTAGTTGAAGAAGTAGGGACTTATTCCAGTCTTTGGAAACTGCCTAAGAAAGCCTTTCCTGAGGTTATAGGAAAACTTTCTGTCATCTGTGGATAAGCTTAATTTTGCTCATCTGTGGATAAGCTTTCTGTTGGAGTCTTTGGGTAGTTTGGCCTGGTAACTACTAGGTCAACAGGTTGATGGGCCTGGCATCTTGATACACTGTTTTGAGACTATTGATTGGGTCTGTGGTGGTAGACCTGAAGTCTAGGTCCTCATTCCCAGGCCAGAGTCCTGCATTTATAGGAGCTGGCCTAAAACCTGGATCCACAGGAGATGGTCTGGAGCTAGTTTGGGTCTTAAACCTGAGTTTTCTGAGGAAGTCAGGTTCTGTGGTTTGTAATCAGGCTTTGTGCTTGGATCCACTGAGATGGGACTCAAGCTTGAGCCTGCAGGGGCTGGACTGGCCCTATGGAAGTGTGTAGCTTCAGTAGTTTCCTATAAATATCATCCTCTTTATTAAATTCAGCATTACTAATACAAATTTAGAGAAGAAAGGAATCCATTGATTTTGACTTATCCAGTATTTCTATTAAATATCAGCAAAGAAAATTGAGTCTTGGTGAAGCACAATCTTGATATAGACAGACTACTTGAAACTTCTACTCTGGGCAAATACTTCTGTGGTATTTGGTGAGTTTTCCCTCATCCTTTAACAGTTTTCATGAATGGTCAAATTTAAATTCTGTCAGTACATTAGTCAGTAAAGCACTTCATCATGTTTTTCTTCATTCTTTGTCATTTTAGTTTTTATGGGCTTGCTTGTTATTTGAATAGTTATCTGGAAACCACATTATTTTTCCATTTATTTTGGATGATAAATGCTACACAAAGTTTTACGAACTATTCTTTTCATACATAGTGATTTGGCCTATTGTCTCATCAGTCAAGTTTAATGAATTATTTAAGAATTATTCTAAATAGTTTTCAATCACTGCAATATAATCCTATCCCTCGGAAAGGTAATTTTGAACATCAGACACCTTGAGGGCAATGTGAAAGTATATAAACTCTTAGAAAAAATGCATTTCTATCTATGGAAAGAATCATTTTCTTTATCACTGACAGTTATTTTTCTTCTTTTGAATATTTCTTATGATGAAGAATTAATGATAAAGGCAACACTTTCTAACTCTGGCACTAGTTCTTGGAAAATTTGTTTTTTAGTAAAATTATATCTATATAATTCCTCTAATTTTCTATTTATTATGACAATTTTTTAATTTAATTTTTAATTTAGAAAGAACCATATATAAAAATGTTACTAATGAAAAGTACTCATGAAAAATAGCTAACATTTTGAGTGTTAATTCTTTGTTTGCATTTTTATATAACCTCTGTATGTATGATGCAAATTGATCTACAAAACCCCATGACTTTGAGACTATTTGTTGTTTCCATTTTAAAGAAAAGGATATCAGGCACAGAGTATTGTACAGAATTTGAGGCCAGGTATTTCACTGAAGAATATACCCACTTAACTAGTTCTTAAATTTTTTTTAAAAGCAACTGAGAGGGGATGAAAGCAAATAATTGGAGAGGGGCTTTTCATTTCCTCAACCTAGTAATTATATACATCACTTCCACTTACCTTTCATTGACCAAAATGCATCATATGGTCCCAGCAAATGGGACTAAGTGTGTAGATTTTTGTATACCTAGGATTGAGAAAAAACGTGTTTTGATATATATACATAGCATTGTCTGTCATATCCTCTATGGAGCAGTCCCCAAATGCCCAAACATATTTTCATGTCTGCTCTCTTCTACTTTAACTTCTCTGTATGAATACATATTATGTCCAGTTACTGATGGAGATGAGTTTTGTTGTATGTGGATGGTTCATGTACATACAGGTGCCTGAGGGTTTAGTGCTGGCTGTAGACACACTATGTAGAGGCATACTTTTTCTCATTGTGTCTTCCTTTTTTGCCTTGTAAACACTTATTTTGGTACCTGTTCACCATTCACAAATACTTTAAATGACTGCTTTTTTGTAAGTGATAATGATTCAAATAAAGTGTCAAGAACATTTACATTCATGATTTGAAGTTTTCAATCACTTTTCATGTATAATGCCTCAAATATTTTTTCTTTTAACTTAGGTATGTCACACAAGAGAGAAGAGAGTTTGTTTCTACACATCATATATACTTGTATTTGTAAAGAACAGCAAGTGAAGCAAAATAAGGATACTGTTTAAAATTCTAGTTATTTCATGTAATTCATATATCTATACAAAACATGTATAATCATTTTATACATGAGCAAAATTAGTCCCAGAATCTGTGATTCAGATTCAAGTCTGTCTACACCACTGTTTTCCATTAAACCACATGGCCTTTTAGCTAAAGGTTTTATAGCACATTCTTGTTTCCTCCTAATTTTTTTTATAGCACTTGAGTATAAAAGAGCTATTTTTTTTGCTGTTGCACAGAAATAACAATGGAAGTTTATAAGCAACTTGTTACGTAATTGTATGCCAACAGTCTCATTATGATTTTTCTTGCTCATATTCTAGCTGACATCTTGTGCATAAATAGTCACATCTGTCTTGGCTCTGAAATAGTGATACATATGATAAAATTCATAACAGATCGTGGAAAATATTCTCCTTTCATACAGCGACAGGAAAACATCAAGTAAAATAAAGCCACATGTACCATATGGATACCAATTACCAAATAAGTTTAATTTCATTGTTGGGACTAAATGTAAGGAAAATATTCTAAATTATACTGATTTTATAGGTGGCTAACATGAACATCAAGAATGTTAGCTGCCTTGCCTGAGGTTTAAAGGGCATCTTCACTTAAGAATGCTTGTTTCTTTGGGCTTCTGTATCATACTTGTCTGTGTCATCAAGTTCTCTGCACAGTGTTATCTACTCGTGAAAGCTCCTGTTCTGTGTTCTCTTGTATGTTAGTGTCCTTAAAAGTTCATTTTTGGGCTGTATTCTGTCAGCCATTATGGACACTTTATAACATTATCTATTATCTGTTTCGTTAGTTCTTTATGTTGTTTATTTGCAAATCACTATCTCTAGTTCAGATCTGTACTATAGTGGTAATTCATATAGTTAGTCACCTCAAAAATATCTCCCTGTGGATGACTCACAGTTATCTTAAAGTTTTAACACAAGTATAAAAAGTCTTACCACAAAAAAAGGTATGTGAAGTCATCCATGTTCATTAGCTCAATTTAGCAATTCTACAATTATTCATATTTCAAAACATGTTGTCCATGATGAATATATAAAATGTTTATCTGTCAATTAAAAACTAAAAAGAAGCCAAATGCAGTGGCCCACAACTATAATCCCATAAACTTGGGAATTGGGGGGTCTCAAGTTTGAGGCCAGCCTTAGCAACTTAATGAAGGCCATTTAAAAAAAAAATAAGATGGGTTAGGGATGTAGCTTAGTAGTAGATTGCCCCTGGGTTCCATCCCCAGTACTGAAATAAATAAATAAATAAACTAAAAATAAATTAGAATAGAAAAAGAAAACTATGTTTTATATCAACAAGCAATTATTGATATCATATTAATAAAAATTTGTATTTCTCTATTAAATATAATAAATATAATATAATAAAACCACTGACTATTCATTGAAAAAAAACTGTTACTTCTTACTAAGTTAACACTAATTAAATTAAGTATCAAACTCAAAAATAAGTGTTAGAAAGGAAGAAAATATTGTAGTCTATTTTTAAGTACTAACTTGGTAAATTCCTAGTAAGAAAGAATTGCAACTCAGACTAAAAAGAATTGATTGATAGATTTAACTACATAGCATTAAAAATGTCTATATAGTTAAAAATGCCACAAAAAAGTTTAAAATTAAGGCAAAAGCTAGAAACAAATGTTTGCAATAGGTAACATAATGTTATTCTCTATCATAAATACCTAAATAGATCCTAAAACGTAAAAGCAACCGAATAGAATAATAGAATTGTCAAAAAGTAAGAATAACTCATTTACAGAAACAAGATAAACTACTGATTACTAAAACATGAAATATAACCAGAGATACAATTTTCATTCATCAGAAAAAAAGTGAAAGCAATAATAATGCTGTTTTATGCCTTTGACTTTTTAAAATGATAATTTACCCTGTTGTCAAGGGTATAGGTAAATGATCATGGATATTCTCTGTTGATGGAGATGCAAAATGCCTTTCTACTGTAAAATTTGTCAATTTTTAGAAGTTTAGGAAAGAAGAAAAACACTGCATATTTTTTTAGAAGTGATCAGACAGCACATAGACATAAATACACTTACTCTGAGTCGCATTAACTGTTTCATTATAATAGGTGGGAACTAGATGTTGGAAGGTGGTAATTAAAATTATAGTGCTTTTATCATGGAACATTACCAGCCATTGAAGACAGTTAGCTTTCATGAAGAGATGTGCAGAAGTGCCTAAGGAATTTTCAGGACTCAGTGTATATACTCTGAAGTGAAAACAAGCAAAAAAAAAAAATAATCATCATACTCATAGGAAATATTCCAGAATATTAATGCCAACAATTAACAATGCTTACTCCCAGAAATTTTAAGTGAAGAAGTTTGGCTATAAAGAGACATTTTCCCATTACCTTTGTATTTCTAAAATATTTGAACATCCAAGTATCAGGTTTATATAACACTTCTTAAAATTAAAAAAAAAGAAAATTCATGAAGTATTTTGAAACAATCATCATTATCATTATAACCACTGCTTTGTATACAATTAAAGATAAAAAACACTTGAATTATTTGAAAAAAATGGAGAAATTTTTATCATGAGATACTTGAAAAGGAATAACATTTCTGAAAGTGGGATATTAATTAAGTTTTAACCATTCCTGTTATTGCAGCACTAGCAAAACATTTCTTCTAATTAAAACTAATTAAAAACTATTAAAAGAAAACTATTGGATATAATATATAATGGGCTGAGTATGACTTAGCATAGAAACGTAAGTATCTGACAAAATGAAAGTTATTTAAGTTGTTGTTACATTTTCTTATTTTTATTGTTGCTTTTTCTCATGTCAAATAATACAGGCTCTTGAGTTTGCTTAATCAGCTTAAATACCAATATATCTGGAGAAAAAACTTTTTTGATTGTCATTGCTTTTCTTTACATGTTAAGTTTCATTTGAACTTTGATTATACATATAAATTCCATTGATTTTATGGAGAATTGATTTTTAATAAAATATGTGGCTATAACTGGTCATTATTCCTGTTGCCATGTTGAGCTGCAGGGATAGGCAAGAAAAATAATTACAATAGCATAAGTGAACATTTTTTGTTGATTATGAACTTAATGACAAACAAATATCTCAGAAAACATCAATGAATAAATGAATAAATCCATTTCTCTAGACTCACAGATTTTCTCTGAAATCTATGGACATATACCTAATCACCACAGAAAAATAGAGAAAAAAACGAATCTAGAGCTTGACCAAACTTAGTACATTATGTCTGTTCTCCTATTTGCATAATTTCAATAATAATCCTTAATAGGTATGTTTCATTGTAACATGGAAGATACATTTTGGAATTCAGATTTATATCTACCTACTACAACCACTTAGCTCACTTTTTCTGAGAATGGTAATTTGATGAGGTAAAAAAATACATACATATATATATATATAAACAAAGTATAAGTTTGACATTCCTTGAACAATTTATTTTGTTTATTTAAAAATTAATGACTGGAATAAGTATAGAAATGCTTATCAATAAAAGGGTAGTAACATAAGTAAAGTAGTAGTATAAGGAAAAACTCCCTTAAAACAGGAAAACTTTTAATAATTAAAACATAAAAATCTTTACAGTATTTTACAGTGTTTATATAGTCTAAAAGATGTTGTTCTGTGATTAAGAAACTTCTACATTTCTTGTTTGCCCATTTTCTTTGTTAAGTCTTCATGAATTGCGTGAGTGTTCCCTGAATAATTTCGTTCAGTATTGATGATATGTAGCAGAAGTTTAATTTGCAAAGCCCTATAGTGATGTCAACAAATGGTTTCTCTTAATGGGAAATACAAGGAATGGTTTAATTTTTCATCTTCTTAAATGATTAACCCTTAAAGTTAACTTGGAAAGAATTTCCTAAGAGTAGCAAGCCTTCTCAATCTGAATTTACCAGAGTTCATCCTAACCTTAACCTTGCCATGACTATGGTGAGTTAGGTTTAGACTGATGCTCCTCAGGGTTTTCTTGTCAATTGCCTTTTAGTGTCAACATTTTAGCAATAATGTGTAAATTCAGTAGCAGAGCTGTACTACCCAATTTGTTCTCTCGATTCCATTCCTTACCCTGGATGTTTATGTTCCTGATGATGATGATGTTGAAGATAATGACAATCACGATGAGAATCACAAAAATATTCTGACATAATGTTATTAACACCTTCGTTTAAAAACAGTAAAATTGAGACTTAGACTGAGAATCTAAACCTTTAATGTAAACACTATAAGGAAAGGATTATATCATACTTATTTAGCCAGTCTAGTTCTATGAAACTGTTTCAACAAATAGTATTGATTTATTACTTATATAAGACTAAATTTTCATATAATACTCAAAATCACAATTGATTTTCTTTGCTGCTAAAGAGTTGGCAGGTATAAAAACTAAAAGAAAACAGGATGGAGCCTCTGCCTAGAGAATGCTTATTCTTTGGATAAAGTTGTGATATACTCTTATTTGTATAGATTATTTCAAGTATTCTTGAAATTTAAGTTGGAATTTTAGTTGGAGACTTCAATAGCAAATGACTTTTGTAGCATATTAGTTACATGTTTAGGTATCATCAATTTTAATATAGCCATATAGTGAGAGAATTATTCAGCAGAGTCTTCTATCCTTTCTCATTCTAGAAAGTAAGGAAAAAATTCTCTATTTTTCACCAAGTCTTTTTGCCATACCAGTACTTATTCCAGGTTCATTTAGAGAAATGCTCTCCACCATCTGCTTTACCAACACAGGTCAGAGAAGTTCAGGTGATATTGGTTGTGGCTTTCTTCTCCATCCCACTGTGACAGAGTTCCATGGTAGTGCTGCCCCTGGTACACAATGATGTACCTAGATATGGTCTTAGGCCCTTTACAGTAAGAAAGGCAAAAATAGATAGATAGATAGATAGATAGATAGATAGATAGATAGATAACAGAGAAAACTCATACTTAATTTCTATAAATTCCTAACTAGGATATGAAACTTAAACTTCTCCAGTAAATCTTTTATAGATGGCCCCTGTAAAGGATACATAGGTAGCCAAATAAATAGAATATGTTGCCTATGCTATACCCAGTTTGAGTGCATGAGGAGTTTTACAAGCTGTGAACATTTTTTTAAATATAAGCTGTCAGGGCCTGTGCACATACAGGCACAATTGCTTAAATATTTTTTTTTTTTTAACGGGAAAAGGAGACACTTGGATTTTTGTTAATACTTGAACAAATCAATAAAGACAGAATTTTCTGTAGCTTGAAGTTCCAGGAAACCTGCAAAGACTGAAACCTGTCTTCACCTTGGTGATTATCCCACTTTCCTGGTCAATAACTGAGCCTGTCTTATTGAAGCCGAAGATCTAGTGTGGATTTCATTAAAACCTGTAGGGAAAATTCTAATGCTAGAAGCCAGAAAAAAAGCAAATTAATTAATTCCATATGAGAAAAATAATTTATTGGTTGGTTGTTGGAGAAGATGCTGGTAATCAATGATATATTTAAACCTTATTGCTGAATTCAAGGTGTTTTATTTGGCTTTTATATTTATTGAAAAAGACAAATTTAATAGCTTTCTATTTTATGTATAGATCCTTTCATTCTCTTTCCATTTATTATAATCAGATATTTATATTCAAAATGGAAGGAAAAATAGAATAACCCAAATAATTTTTTATGTATGAAAAAACTGAAGTAAAAAAAAAGGCTAAATGTGATGATAGTGATAGGTTTTAGTTGCAGGAGGTCTGAAATTCAGATCTCTTAGTTCTTCCATTTCTAGGTTTTTCCCATTGCACTATGAACTATAAACACGACAGAATTTACAAAGAAAAATTTAAGCATCACAGTCTTTCAGTTGACATTAGAGACTAATGCTTTGATGTTCGCATGATTAAAAATGAAGTGGACAAATGTTTAATAGAATTGCCACACAGGCAAGACATTATTCACTACTGTATCATCAAGACAAAAGCAGTGACTGGCATGGGAAATATTCAGTTAATATTTGTTGAATTTATGAATGAAAGTGACCAGGATGCTCACCACACTGGAAAGAATCATAAGCACCAGCCCAGCTGCTGAGGACACTCCAGGGGGAACAGATTACTGTATTCACTTGAAGTGGAAGAAATATCACCATCTGCTTATCTGCAAAGGGTGCCTTCTTAAAATAAGTTTGTGTGCATTTGCAGGAACTTGTGAGTCTCCTATTGAAAATGAACAGGAGACTGATGAGTTCCCGGGAACACCCACAAATCTGCCTACTCATTTCTACTGCTTTGCAATGGACAACATTCTGTGACTTGACTGGTGCTTACCACTGTTGTCAGTTCCTCTGAGTTTTCCAGTATAAGTTCAAGTTCTCAACAGGAAAGCAATCTTGGAAAAGAGAAGTAGTTCACCTAGGCAAGGATCAACTTGTCAACTCACCATGGATGCCACGTAGGTTTGCTTCATCAGCTTCTCAGGATTGAATATGACCAAGGAATGCCTTCCTTCCAGACAAAATCCTGATGGAATCTTTGGAAATTGAAGAGACATTTATCAAAACCAATTTGAATTATATTCTCTTTGGTTTTATAAGACATAAACTATTTAGATAAATGATTTCCAGTATTTATGTGAAAGAGAATGTATAGAACTTGTAAGAAAAAAAATATTAAGACTTACATATATTTGTTTTATATTAGTTTTCCCCTAAATCTTTTTTTCAAGTTATATTCATAAGGAGACTAACTGTAAATGTCAAGAGATTTTTTTTTTTTTATTTTTATTTTACGGACAAAGTATTTCCTGGGTTCATGTTCACATGTATATAATTTTGCTTTTATATAATTCAGGGTTGTTCAATGAAGTATATTTGATATCCACATATATAGCACAGATCAGTTTTTTAAACTTCTTGAGACTACCTTTCATGAAGCCACACAAAGTTGAACTTGTCTAATTTGTTCATGGCATTTTATTAAGAATGTCAGCAAATTTAAATGACAAGGGAAGGGTGAAGAGAGTGTAGGAGAATTGGTGGTGCACATGTTACAGGTGGGAGTAGTGGGCACTATAGTAATGCTATCATACTTAATGATTTTCAAATTGAATTTAGGAAAACAAATTATAAATAAAGATTAGATTTGAGTGAAGTATTCTATAATAGAGAGTAGGAAATCTCCTTCAAGTGTTATTTGATATTCCTTCAAGTTTTGTCTTCACAATATTCGATAAAACTCCTTACATTAAAGGTGGGAATATAAACCTTTCCTTTGTTTTCATGCATTTTTCATTCTAAAACAACATGCTGCTTTTAATGTTTTGTTGTTGTTGTTTTTGTAATTAAAGACTACTTTGGAACTTCTTTCTGGAGGCTTTCTTAAAATGATTTTAATTAACATGGTATAAATATGGACACATATTCAATCAATTGAAAGCCGTATTTTGGAATACAGGTGTTTTCAGATACTGGTCAGCAGACCTTTTTTTCCTGCTTCACAATCTCGGGTTACAGTTCTTTGTTCTCAGTTTTTTTTTTTTTTGTCTTTGTATTTTTTTTTGTTGTTGTTGTTGCCTTACATTCTCTCATCTAACCCTTGATATGAATGTGCTTGTGAGATCTCATTGCTGGATATGATCTAAATAGAATAACCTGTGAGCTCTTCTAAGTAGTATGGCTATAACGTAAACTCTGTAAAGTTCATAGAATGCAGCAGTTGGGGTATATGTTACCTTGAACATGATATTTTTTAAAAAGAAAATTATTCATTAAAAATTTCTTCAATATTAGTAGAAAAATGCCAGTCTCTGCAATATATTATGAGTTATAGACTGGGAATAGTTGAGAACCACTTTTCATGAACAGACCACTTAGGCAACAGTTTCTTAGACCCACTGACAAGTTATGACAGTTGTCTTAATCGATGGAACTTATCTGAGATTCTGGGATAAAAATTGACAAGAAAATGCTGTGTTCATTATCATAATAATGTATAAAACATTTTATATGTGAGAACCCACCTGAGTTTTAATAGATCAAATATCAGGGTTTCTACTTCTCCATACCTTGTTCTGAACTACCTTAAAGAATGAAGTGTAGTTAACCCACTGACAAATAGTGCCTGTGTGTCTGAAATATTGCAGATACCCTTCAATTTAAAAGTCTGTATTATTCTCTCATCTCCAACATGAACTTGACTAAGCTCTGAATTGCATTTCTCTGCTATTTCTATCTTTCCCTCTTTTAGTATTCTATTTGTAAGTACTATATGGAGTTTGTCACATTGCCCAAGTGAAAAATTCTGAATGTACCCCAGAATGGCATGTTATCTCATTAAAGCAAAGTTTTATTTTAGCTTTTAATCTTTTCTAGTTTATATCTCAAAATTGTTTTTAGTTGTTTTATTATTAACTATCTATCCTTTTCTCAGATTATTGATATCTGTGCCTCTCAAATACTAGTTTACCTTCTTAATTAATTAGGGAGGTAGTGTCCTCCCTAACAATCTGTTTCTGTTTAGTTGTCCTGTGCTCTACAGGGTTCCGTGTGTTCTTATAATGTTAGAACTGTTCTTTACCACTTCATGGAAAGGGACAGTTGTGCATTGATATTATTTTTATATTAATTAGTATGGTGGTGATCTTACTGGATAATTTAAAGCAAGATAAAATTAAGATTTAGTAGAAGACAGCAATTTTGGGAATGTGTGACTTTGAGTGTGTTTTGGTTTGTTTTTGACTTCATACTATTTAATGTGTGCATACTCTCCTTGTGTCCCTTAGCTTTAGGACTGAATTTCTATAATTCATGTTGTTTTTAATCTGTCAATCTTTTAATTTGGACTTTTAAAATAATCCATTTTAAAGGTTTCAGTAAATCTGGGCATTACAGCTGCCCGAATTAGTAGACCACAATTTTCCAATGAGTGAGCAAGTTCTGATTCTTTACTACTCCATTAAAACAATTTACCTATAAATATTACTTTTAGACAAAAATTTCATTAATAATAATTCTGATGATAAAAACCAGAAATACTACTACTACTATGACTAATACTACTAGTAATGATGAAATCAGTATCACTTTAGTAACAAATTGATCTGGTGTGGGCCTATCAGGAAGTGTCAGCAAAAGACTGTTCAGGTAAGACTTCATCTGCTTAGACAGACATTAGAATTGAGAGAGGAAACTTGCTCCTTGGCATATAATCAAACAATTTGAGAGGTTCAACTGTGCCCAAAAGAGCCTGAGAAATTCAAGGAATGTATGAGGAAAGGTTTGCCACAAAAATCTTACAGAAATTTGGATTTTCTAATATGAATCTCTCCTATGTTGAAGTGAGGGGAAAGGGAAAAATAATACAAGGGGGACAAATGAATGTCAGTAGAGGGGGCAGAGAGAGAAGAGGGGAGGGGAGGGGGGATAGTAGAGGATAGGAAAGGCAGCAGAACACAACAGACACTAGTATGGCAATATGTAAATCAATGGATGTGTAACTGATGTGATTCTGCAATCTGTATATGGGGTAAAAATGGGAGCTCAAAGTGTGAAATATGATATATCAAGAACTATGTAATGTTTTGAACAACCAACAATAAAAAATTAAAAAAATAAAAAATAAAAAAAAATAAAATAAAATATTGAGTAAAAAAAAGAGATGATCCTAGCCTCATTAGAATAAATTTAGAAACTTATGTGGAGAGAAAAATAAGCAAAACCATTCTCATTAAAAACAGCAAATCAAATAAAAAATTAAGCAGCATATATCTTCCTTCAAATTGAAGGAAAATAAATAAGCAATAAAAGGAATATGTGAATAAATATGGCATATCATGTGCTAAAACCCAATGGCACATACCCTTTCCTGGAACCTAAGAATCCAATTATGGTTTCATTTGTCATTGTTCTCAAATCAAAAGAAGCACATCTTTTAAATTAAACTCCATTAGCTCAGACATTCCTACCTTACTATGAATTAATTTGCTCTTCAATTTACTCATTCTAGGAGGACGAGTCTATTTTAGACTGGCTATAAAAACTTGTTTAATTTTTTTCTAATTAATATTTTTATTTATATATAAAAATAGAATGCATTACAATTCTTATTACACATATAGAGCACAATTTTTCATACCTCTGGTTGTATACAAAGTATATTCACACCAATTCATGTCTCCATACATGTACTTTGGATAAAAATGACTACACATTCCACCATCATTTCTAACCTCGGTGTCCCCTTATTTTCCCTCCAACCCCTCTGCCCTATCTAGAGTTCGTCTATTCCTCCCATGCTCCCTCTCCCTACCCCACTATAAGTCAGTCACCTTATATCATAGAAAATATTTGCCATTTGTTTTTTTGGGATTGGCTAACTTCACTTAGCATTATCTTCTCCAACTACATCCATTTGCCTGCAAAGTCCATGATTTTATTCTCTTTTATTGCAGAATAATATTCTCTTGTAATATATATGCCACATATTTTAATCCATTCATCTACTGAAGAGCATCTAGGTTGGTTCCACAGTTTAGCTATTGTGAATTGTGCTGCTATAAATATTGATGTGTCTGTGTTCCTGTAGTATGCTGTATTTAAGTTCTTTGGGTAGAGACTGAGGAGGGATAGCTGGGCCAAATGGTTGTTCCATTCCCAATTTTCCAAGAAATTTCCATACTGCTTTTCATATTGGCTTCACCAATTTGCAGTCCCACCAGCAATGTATTAGTGTACCTTTTTCCCCACATCCTCACCAACACGTATTGTTGTTTATATTCATAATACCTGCCCTTCTGACAGGAGTGAGGGGGAATCTTAGAGTGGTTTTGATTTGAATTTCTCTAATTGCTAGTGACGATGAACTTTTTTTCATATATTTGCTGATTGAGAGCAATAGTAACAAAAACAGCATGGTATTGTCACAAAAGCAGACTGGTAGACCAGTAGTACAGAATAGAGGACACAGAGACTAACCCACAAAATTACAATTATGTTATATTAGAAAAAGGTGCCAAAAACATGCATTGGATAAAAGATAGCCTCTTCAACAAATGGTGCTGGGAAAACTGGAAATCCACATGCAACAAAATGAAATTAAACCCCTATCTCTCACCATGCCCAAAACTCAACTCAAAATGGATCAAAGACTTATGAATAGAACCAGAGACCATGCATTTAATAGAAGAAAAAGTAGGCCCTAATCTCCATCATGTGGGATTAGGCCCCAACTTCCTTAATAAGTCTACTTTGGCTCAAGAATTAAAATCAATAATCAATAAATGATATGGAATTAAACTAAAAAGTTTCTTCTCAGCAAAAGAAACAATGTGTGAGGTAAATAAAGAGCCTACATCTTGGGAGCAAATTTTTATCCCTCATACATTAGATAGAGCACTAATCTCTAGGATATACAAAGAACTCAAAAAGTTAAAGTTAAACACCAAAAAACCAAATAACTCAATCAATAAATGGGCCAAGGACCTGAACAGACACTTCTCAGAAGACAATAAAAGTTTATAGGACAGTTTTAGCTTAGGTTCAATTCTTTCCTCCTCCAATTTACAGTCTAATCATAAATACTAGCCAATAATATATTTAAATATTTCCAGAACTTTTACTATTTAAATCCACGTCTCATCCTCTCTTGCAATGAATTTCCCCACTCTTCTCAATCTTTGCTTCCAAAGCTTTCCATGGGAACATCCAGTTCAGATGTTCTACTTCCTCAGCAGCTAAGGGTAGCCATACTCCTTTAAAGCAGTATAAGATATACAGCTGGGAAATTCAAGTTAACATTTGTTGCAATTAGTTCTCTCATTAAAAAAAACAAAATCAGAACAAAAAAAAATAAGCAGTATATATATTTTCCTTAAAAGTGAGTAATAGCACCAGAGCAATTGTAACAAAAACATCATGGTATTGTCACAAAAACAGACTGGTAGACCAGTGGTACAGAATATAGGACAGATACTAACCCACAAAATTTTGGTTTTTGGTAGCTCCTTCTCCCAGTGCAATTATCATTTCAAATATATATATTTATTTCAAATATATATATTTGGAAATAGGCTTTGTATGAGTGTAGAAGTGTGTGTGTGTATGTGTTGCTGAGGCTTGAACTCAGGGCCTTACAGATACTAGGCAAGTACTCTACAATTGAGCTACAACCCAATCCCTGATGAACTTTTATAATTAATTGCTAAAAACAAAAGTTAGCTGTACATTTAAATAGCACCATGCATACCTGAATATCTTTAGAAAATTCATTTTCAGTTCTAAATGCCTGACTTAAAATAATAGCTGATCTTTTAAACACAGTTAACTTGTAATTTTTAAATTATCACATTCACACATAAATAATTGAATATGGTTGCAATCTTTGAAATAGCTAAACATTTTCTCCTTTTAGGTCACTGCTTTTAATATCTTAAAAATTCTTAAATAAATTATATATTTTCCTATAACAAAGCCCCATATGTTAGAAAATGTTGGAATTTAGGCCCATTCACTCTAATAGTGATTATTTTATATTAGGACTGTCTGATCAAGTTACAGGAACAACTATGATTGTGGTTGTTTTAGTCAAACACAGTTATTCATCTAATGTTTGAATTGCATATACTGGACACGAACCATCTTTAAAAAAGTAGCAGACAAAGAGTTTCCAAAAATAACATAATTTTTGAAATAAAAACCCTGTGGGAAAAATAACAATGACAAAATAGTCTGATTTCCTTTTGTACTTTTTCAACTAATTTTCATTAAGTGTTGGCTTTGTGTAGACATAGTGCTACTCAAGAATATAAAATTTAGAAAAAAAAGGCATGATACTTGGATGTATTGAATATGTGTTGATATAATAAATGATAAATTTATTAGCTCAATAAACACATAATAAAACATATATAAATTATGAAAGGTGAAATATGCTGAAGGGAGAAATCAGTAGCTGTGAAAATATGCCTGACCTACTTGAAGTTGGAAGGAGCACTGAGGTCTTGTCTTCCCTTAAGAATATGTGTTTGGTCTGAGATCTGAGCAAGTAGGAATTAACACAGAGAATGGAGTAAAAAAAAAATTAGAATGCCATTCTACATAGCAGCAACACTGTGCATGCTTCACAGAATAAAATAGAAATAAAATAGAAAATAGAATCTGGAGTTAAGCTAAACAAGTGTTTAATAGTGCTAGGTAATGGAGATTTGTGGGCTGAGTTAAGGGTTATGGTCTCTATGATAAGATAAAATGTCTCTATGATAAGAGTTTAGGATGGTATTGCTAGGTGTAAAGTAGATGAGGATGGTTAACACATTTTTTAAAAAAATTAAGGTCATTAAAGCGTGGATCAGAAAGAGCTATGGTGTGGATGTAGGGGATCAATGACAAGACATTAAAATAGTTCAGGAAAAAGTGGTGGGAGTGGACATAAAAAAAAGAAAGAAAGAAAGGAAAACAGGACGATTTGTGGAAATGCAAGACCCAAAAGATCATCACATATTAGATGGTTAGGAAGGAAAGGTTGAGAATTCTAATTTTAAAGGATCAGAATTACTCTATTTTCTTAAATATTTTTAGTTACTGATATTGAATATTTGCTATGCTGATTGTATATAATGTCTATTATTTTCTAAGCATATATAACTTTTAACACTAAAGTATTATTTGAGTTGAAAATAATTGCCATTAGGTAAATACATACAGTGCTCTAGGAACTGCACTGCACAGTTCACATCTCTATCTCCAAACATCCCTATAATCTTGATATATTGTCACTATTTGAAGATAAGCAAATGGCAGGGCATGGATTCAAACATTGGACGGTCTAACCCCAACTCACATAATTTGAAGCTATATCTCTTCTTTTTCTGTGAATATTCTGGAAAGCAATGTATTAGTCACCTTTGTCTCACTAAAACAAAATACTTGACGTAGGTGACTTATGAAGTAAATAGAGGTTTATTTTGTTTTATGGTTCTGCAGTTTCAAGTCCAAGATTGGGCTTCATGTCAGGGCAGCACATCATGACTGGTGTCCTTGCTAGAGCAAATACAAGCCAGGAAGCAGAGAGAACCTGAAAGTCTGAGGTCCCACAATCCCCTTCAAGAGTTGCTCCCAGTACCTATGGGTTCCACCTCTTAAAAGTGCAAAGCACTTCCCAGTACATTACCTTGGGGACCAAGCCTCTAAACCTCTGGACCTTAGGGGAACACTCATCCAAATTTCAGCAAGCATATATACTTTCTAGTGACTAAGTGAATTTAAGCTTCTTTGCTCTTTGGAAGCAATTTCAAAAATATGCAAAATTAAATTTCATCTGTGATTGAAGAAAATGAGAAGCAACAAGCAATTTTGGAAATTGAATGTAGTGAGCATAAATACAAATGATTACAGATTTTGATTATTGTTGTTATCAACATTGTTGGTGAGAACATTATTACTATGGTGGTACATTGCTGCTTCAGATTTTAAGTGCTGTGCAGATAGATCAATCCAAAATTCAATTGACAATTATAATGCCTCAAAACCCATTGAAAATTAAAAAGATGATAGTTAACATGGGAAAGAGGTTTTTAGTTAAATTACATTTTAAACTTAAGTATTGTCAAATTAGAAAAGATAAAAATCTAATTAAAATATATGTTAAATAAATATTGTTCTATATTTTTGAAAATTTAAATGCTTTATTAAGAAAGTATTGATTTCCCTATGTGGATCACTAATGAATTTTAAAAAGAAAGTTCTTCTAAGAGCTGAGTCCAACTTCATTTGAACTTGTTTACATTATCCCTGAGGCCAAGCCAATAGTTATGTTTCATAGTTGGCAGGAATTTGACAGAAAATTAAGGTCAATGGCATTATTTTACTTGGATTAAAATTAGGAATGGCTCAAAGAAGTTAAGTGATTTATCAGAGTTATTCATGTAGGTTTTCTGATTTCCCAGTCTAATGTCTTTTTTACTTCCCTTCTCTTTTTCCCAGTCAATTGCCTCAGCAGCAATTTCAGATTTTATTTTCCTCAGAAATTCCCAAGTCGAACAACACTATACATTTAATCCAAATCTATTCACTGTGGTGTTATTGGAGTCAACCACCCCTACGCATACTTAGCATGTTGGTACTTGATATATGGAGCTCCACAGAGATGGAGGTAGGTCAGTGTGGTCATTTTCAAAAGTGTCAGTGTTAACTAATTAAAAACTAATGAGGCAGAGAGGTCTTCAGTCAACTGGGACCCTTAGATGAAGTGAACATGTTTGGACAAAAAGGTACAAATTGCTGTGATAATTGGAAGAAACATGGCAGCATATGTTTTTGAAATTTCCTGGAGAATATTCAAATATGGTTTATTCTATCATGGGATATTTTTTGGAGTTGTCTGGGAAGTTATCTTCCGTTATTCAAGGATACTCTGTGATTCAGCTGGCTTTTTCACCCCCTTTGACAAAACAAAAACAAAACACAACACAACAAAAACCTGACAAGAACAACACAGAGGAAGAAAAGCTTCAGAGATCTCAGAATATAGATGGCTAGCTCCATTCCTCAGGGCTTGAGGTAAGGCAGAACATCAGAGTAGAAGGGTGTGAGAAGAAACAGCTGAGAACATGGCACAGGAAGCAGAGAATTAGAGCTCTTTTAGGCATGACAAAATTTGCACCCCAAAGGCAATCCCACACTCCCATTAACCCACTTTATCCAGCCTCACCCTACCTTCCTACAGTTACCACCAGGTTAATCCCTATGAGAGCATTAGTGCACTCATGAGGTTGAGGATTTCACAAACCATTTATTTCACTTCTAACTTCTCACGCATTGCCTCACATATGAACTTTGGGGGACACTTAATATCTAAACCATAACACTGTGGTATGATGGAGAACAAAAACCAAACCAGGAACTGCATTTTCAGTCCTAAGACTTATGTTAAGCTTGATGCTAGTACTTACTAGCCATGTGATTTTGAACAAAATCTAATTTTCAGAATAGAAGCTTGGCTCATGAACTCACTTAAAAAGTACTAATTTTAGGTGAAACTCTCAGAGTTGTCTTAAAGAACAAAATGACATAATATATATGAAATAGCCTTGAAAATCAGAAATCACTATGCAGGCATTATTATTGAATGACAAACATGGCAATACCATCTTAGTTCACAGACCCATCATAGTTATGGTAATATGATACACATAAAAGTAAAAGTGCTGCGAACCTTTAGAAGACTATCTCCTTAGTTGATATTTTCTTGGAAAATATTAAACATGAAATGAGTCTGCTGATTGATTAATAAAGCATCAGGAGCAAGAAATGCAGAGATTGATTAGGTTCCCAGAGGTATAAAATACACATAATTTAAGTAAAAGAATCTGAAACTTAACCCCACCTTTCTGAGATTTTTTTTATTAAAACCTTCAGCTTGAATCTAATATTGAGGAAACAATAGGAAAAATCCAAATTGTTGCCATTTTAAAAAAAATTCTGCCCTTAACTCTTAAAAAATGTCAATATCATGAAAGTCAAAAATATCAAAAAAGGGGAAATATTTTAGAATAAAGTAATAAAGGGAATGAAAAGAAACTGCAATGTATTATACTCGTTTGATACTAGGTCAGAAGCAGAAGATAAAAATAGCTATAAGGGACTCTGTAGAGACAGTTGGTAAAATTAGATGTGACTATACATTAGATAATGTTATAGAATGTTCTTTTAGAGTGTTATTGTTATATTTTTTGTGCTAGTGGCATAATAAACATATGGGTGAAAGTCCTTTCTCATAAGAGACCCACGCCAAAGTAAATGAAGTTATCATACTGTGCACAACTTACTTTCAAATATTCTCATGTAAAAATATGTGTATTTTTTTATTCACAACAAAAGGACATGTATGCATGTATTTAGAAAGAAAGATAAAGAGATAAAACAGATGTAGCAAAATGTGTTTTCTTTGTTTGTGTGTATATGTGTTTATAATATGTAGATAAGTATATAGGGATGCCTGTTGTACTTTTTTTTTAATTCATCTTTTCTGTTGGCTTGAAGTTTTTCAAAACAAAAAGATAGGAGAAAAGTTAATTGAGATAAATCACAATATGTGTTGTGGGCCTTTGCTGTCAAACAAAATAAAATTATCCTCTCCACATATAGTTTTCAGACTCAAACTCTGTCACATCTTAGTTCAGTCCAGAATTCTCTGGTGAGAACATGATGGCTAATTTCTTTTTCATTATTTTCTCCCCCCTCCTCTTTCTTTTCCTTTCCTTTCTTCTTTCTTCCTTTCCTTTTCTTTCTTCTTTCTTTCTTTCTTCCTTTCCTTTTCTTTCTTTCTTTGTTTCTGGGATGTTTACAACACCCACATCATGATTTTAGTTAAGCCTTATCTAGAATGATATGGTCAATGAGGAAACTTTCTGAGTAATGAGGGCCTATAATAGCACTCCACCTATGTCGCATCACTGATGCACAACTAACTGAATAAATGATGAATTAATAAACGTTGTGTACACTCACAATTCATTTAAATACAAAACTGTAGATTTAATAATTGGTAAGACAGTTTCCATTTGAAAAAGTACTTAAAATATTGAAAGGATAATGAGACTGTCTGAAATACAAAATCCTCAGAATTGGAAGTCATTCAATGTTTAAAAACACAAACACATAAGCCAAATTTTAGACCCAGAACGTGGTTTCAGTACTGAAAATTTGGTTACTGTTTTCAAACTCAGTTTGCACCAGTTGTAATAGTATATAAAATAAAAATGAAATAAATGAGTGTGTTATATAAATATAATTATATTTAAAATACTGTATATCAGGACAATACAATTTACTAAAATTAATTCATAAAATGGTATATATAAAACACTAAAACAGTCCTTGTTAACTAATTTTTTTGGAAAAATTTACTTGTTTAATAGAAGAGAAACTTTTTAAATTATTATTGTTTATTTACTTGAGTTTATTTTAATTTATTTCTTCACCTCATGTTATTTTACAAGTTATAAAATAAGATGTTGATTAAGTTAAACCTATGGGAATGGATACCAGAGTTTCTCTGACTGCCCACTAGTATTGGCTTTTCAAGACGTGGTCAAATGTTAGCTTTTAAAATTAAGTCATAACATTTTATTGATTTTCAGGTAGAAGTAAAAATTCAATAATAGCTAGAATATTCTAAATTTTAAGCTCCATTGCCCCAAAACATTCCCCTAGTATGATTCTATAGTTATTCAGGACCAGTAGATGACAAATTTAATGCTTTTAGTTATTTAAATTTAGCATTTTTGCTCCAGTTGTCATCCTCAGCTGTCATATTAGATTTACTAGTTGATTCACATTAGTTTTAAATTCCTCAAACATTAGTAATTTTAATTTGTATTGGGTATCATTTTGTAGAGATATTAAGTTCTGATGTGTATATATATATAAATCTGTATATGCATATATGTGTGTATCTGTGTGTATAATATTTAATAGAATATCTTTATCTAGATACTAAGTTGCCTAAACATGGGTGAACACAAGTTAATATAAGTATACTCTTTTTTGAACATATAAAGAAAAGGAGAACAATTCTTCTCTTACTCACTGACTATAGTCATATGAGTTTAGAACCTGTGTAATTAAAGTAGCACTACCCCCACGTGTAAGACGTTTTGCTTTCAAACTTCAATCTGTATCTGAACCACCTGCACAACAATCAATTTGGTAAGAGTTGGTAAATCCAAATCAAATAAACCCAAAGTGGAATTACCTGAAAAGTTAGACCAATCCCAAGTTATAATCTCTAATTTTGGGGTTTTCTAAATAGCTATTTATATAGGACAGATATTTAGTCAAGCCTTTCTTAGACATTAGCTTTACAGCAGAAAATAATTTTCTTACTAGTAGAGAGGTACAAGTTGTTAAAGAACAGACTGTCAAATTTGGCAACTGAATTTTGCAAAGTTTCTAAAGTGAATTATGTTTACCTGATTTCTTGCTTTTGTCATTACTAATGGATTCTTAATTGACAGGTAGAAGGATATCACTTGATTACCATTTAAAATGGCTTTATTGATTAGCAGATTTTCCTGTAAACCCAATTGTCTTATTTCTTCCTCTTGGGAAGTATCCTTCTGGTTTTGCGTAGGCGTTCCCATATGAAAAACTAAGTACCACCTTTCTAGCAGTAGAGTTGTAGGTGTAAATCTTTAAGCTATAGTGTCCATCACTAAACTCTCTTAATTCATCTAAGATTTATTGACAGTACTAAGAATAAGGTAACTATTTACCTGAAACCATGGTCATGATCATTTGCCAGAAAATGTGTTAAATTTGTTTATTGGAAAGCAATTTTTTATACAAAGTCCCTGGAAAGTATTTCAAATTGTGCTAGAATCTTTTTATCACCAAAACCTAAGCAACTGATCAAGGAATAGGGATGAATGCTGTCATGAATTTGCTAACACATCTAGAACTGTAACCTATTTTCACTGTTTCACAAGAAATAACATCATTTAATTTTGCCCTATTATAGTTTCCTTGTTTCCTGCTAGTATATCTTATCTTTCCTTTTAAATGTCATCTTTTTCACTATTTTATATAAATAAGGACAAAGGCAGAAATTTTATACCAAGGAAAAGGAAAGTTTTGCTCCTCTAAATGTTCATTTCCTTCACAATTAAACATTTGATGGGTCAATGAGGTAAATGCTATGATTTCTTCTGGGGGGAGTGATTAAAATTCAGTAGATAGATACATTATGATGTTGATTATTTTACTTTCAGGTATAAAACCTAAGGTATGAAACGTAATTGACTTCTAAAGACTATTTATTTTACCTGTATCATTCTATGATTTTATGAGTAAAAAAAAAATAAAATTAGGGTGGTTTTTAAGTCAGAGGTTAAAGACATATTGCATGATAAATTGAGAGGAAATCACCACGTCATTGACTGTAGTATGAAACTGCCCTCAAGTAAAAGACATCTTCGTGCACAACTTATTTTTTATCTTCAAAAAGAACAGGGTTCTTTTTGCACCAGTAGATAAAAGAAAGTACAGATAATTAACCTATTATAAGTAAATAATTTTCAAAATCTTAGAAGGTAAATACTACAATAAACATTATATATGCAAGAAGGTAAGACTCAGAGAAATAAAGCTCTCCCAGTCAAAATGTCAAAAATGGGATTTGAACCCAGGACTCCCAGCTTCTCATGGTCATTGAAGTTTCTATGTTATATTTTCAGGGAAATTGGTCCTTCTACTTTGTCACCTCAAATGCTGCAAAGGCATTGGGGGATGTAAATAGCATTGCTTTGTTACAAAGTAGCATGTAATTGACAATGTTCTTGAGCTTAGTATTTTTACATTATATAAAAGATATACTCTGCTTTCAGTTTTCTGTATTTTTAATGTGAATATATTACTGTATGCAAGGCTAAGAACACAATGCATGTTATTGAAAACATTGAAGTCTGCTTTCCGCTGCCACCTCTGCTTTACCTCCCACTTTCTATTTGAACTTCCCCATTATAAACATTTTAAACAAGTTGCTATGCCTCTTCTAGAGTGTTTTCTATCTGCTATGTATTCCCAAAGAGCTTATGTTATGCATATTGTTCTTTAATTTAAAGTCAGCAGATCATTCTGGGCTTATTTTCATATAATTTGCTGCATTTAAAGGTATTTACATGTCATTTAAATATCATTATCTACCTCATTTTACTATCTACCTAATGGTATTGAATTATGATTTATTTCTTTATTGATGAATATTTAAGTTGTTTCCTACTTTTAATTTAATAAAAAATGCTAGAGTCAATATGTTCATGAATATGTTTTAATAAGCATTTCTGTAGATATCTAGAAGGAGAATTTTTAGATAAAATTACATGTTCACTTATAAATTTTTTATATTTCCCAATATGTAATCCAAAAACATGAAAACTTACATTGCTAGGAATAGAGAAAATGTCCATTTCCTGACACCCTTGCCTCTCATGCTTTAATTTTTTTTAAATATATGCTCCTCCACCCAGTCTTATGGATGAAATAACTTGTTACTGTTTTCATTTGCCTATTTTTTATTATCAATCAAGTGAAGCATAGTTTTCATATACTTGTGTGTCATTTATATTTCTTTTCTTATGATCACAAGTTCAAATAATTTTTTCATTTTCTGTTTAAAATATTTTGACTACTTTATAGTATGTTTTTACTTATAATGGCTATTGATCCCTATTTTACTATATAAACCATAACGTATTTTCTTTTTATCAGTTTTTTATGTGCCCCAAACAACTAAAGCATAGTCTCTCACTTCTAAGAGTCAAAGAATTAGCATAGAGGTAAACAGAGAAATTGTTATGCTTGCATTATAACTTCTGCACTAGCAGCAGGAACATTGGTCTTAGGGTTCTGAGGAAAAAGCTACAACTTCCTTGTGAGGAATCAGATAATATTTCTTAGTGCACATTACAGAAGAGCTGTTTCTTTGATGGCACACATAGAGAAGAGTGACAAGAAATAATGTTGGGATAATTTGTTTCTGACGAGATTGTAATAAGCTTTGCTGGATTTAAGGTGGAAACAATGCCTAGATAAATTAGGTATTTATATAGTCTGGAAATCTCACATTCTCTTCAAAGAACATGGGTCGAAATTGTGTACTTTTTCATTGAATTGGCTATTCACCTAGAACTAAAAAAATAACAAATTATTTGAGAGTGAAGAAGAAATCTTGATATAAATGGGCATTATACGATATATGTATGATTCAGAAGTTTTAGCTCTATTATTGAAAGTTTGATCTATCAGGCATCATAATTTTGGTTTGAGCCTGACTGATCTAGACTCTCATTTGAAGACATGTTTATGTGGGGTGGCAGTGGGGGAAAACTAAAAAGGGAAGGAGAGGGAGAAGATTATAGCCCACAGTGTCCTAGAGCTTGATATGCACTGAAGCAAAGGTTGATTCATGGCACCTGCCTTGTGAAAGTTGCCCTGTTAAAGAAGACACCGTTAGCAAAAATTACCAACTGCCAACTGGGGCTTTGTAAGGGCAAGGAATTGCCATTTCTCATAACCTTGTTTTCCTTTCTTCAAGCTTTGTCTAGCACACAGTTCAAATGCTGAATTTTACTTAATGTTAACTCTTATTTTCCGATGCTTGTTATTTCTTCATGTACATAATTAACATATAATTTCTTAAATGCTCTACAGAAAATTTGACTCCTGAATTTTTCAAATGATATTTTCTTTACCTGGGATACCCTGCTCCTATGATCTTTCCTCCCCCAAGTCTTTACTCAAGACAGCTGATCACATGGTAAAGTATTTTTAAACCCATAGAGAATCTAGGCTGCATCTCTTCTGAAAAGCCCTCTCTGACTCCAGTTCTGCCTGGTCACCTCTTCTCTGGGATCCTGTGCTTGCTTATCTATCACGGTACTAGAAATGTGTGCATAAACCCAGGTCTCAGATCCTTGAAGGTTGAGGCATTAAGTATTTCCTTTTTTGTTCTTCCATGTTTAGTAGAGTTTCTTCCACATAGTAGAAGTTTAATCTATCTTTGATAAAGGGATAATTAGATATTTGTCAAATCTAAATTTGAATCTAGTGTTCCATGCTAATCCTTGATAGTTATAAACATGTATTCAAAAAGTGTTCAAAAGATAGTTCTGAGCTAAAAACAGGCATTAAAGTCTATTACATCATCAAATCAGTTAGGATCAAATGTCATCAAGTAAACTATTAAAGGCATTATTGTCTAACATAGTCCATCAAACATTGTAAAGGTAGTGAGTTAAGGCTTAAATAATATGTTGCTTTTCTATCTTCATTGGAAAAACCACATAGCTAAGCTTAATTTTCAGCTGCAAAATGTAATCATTGTGGTTTTGGAATAAAGTCAGTCCACAGGAACCAAATTATGTTTGCAGTTACTCAGCTGAACTGCTGTTCCAAATGTGAGATTTTCATTAATGAAGGGAATAATATGCACTGAAAGCATGTTTTTTTAAAAGTGTTTGTTTGTTTTTTTCCTCTTATACCATTTTCATCAGGACAATTGTTTTTCTCTTCAAATAACTGGACAATTAAATTGACCCATAAAAACTAGGTGTTTAAACATGCAGGGAAGTTTGAAGTGGGATGCCACAATGCCGCTTTCTAAGAGCATCAGTTGGAGTAGGGGATTAAAAAAAATCACATGTACCAATATGTATGCATGTTCTTACACACACACACATGCTCACACACACACACACACACACACACACACGTGTATTATTCACAGGAGCCCCTCAGTAAATGAAGATGTCTGATTTATAAACTTGATCTCTAAAATGTTATTCATTATTCCTTAGACTAATGATCTTTGAAAGTAAGCTAAACCCAGTACAGAAAGACAATATTCAACTCTTGGCATATCAAGTCATAGTATGATTTTTAAGACAAAAGTCTTTTTTAATGTAAGGAAGTTGAAAATTACAAATTAGTTTGATGAAGCTCTGTCAAGCTTCTGCAGATTGTTATGAGTTGGGAAAGAATATTTTATCATTGGCATATTATTTATCCCTATGCAAATGGGTATTTTATACGAAATCCAAAAAAATTTGTCTTAAGTAAACTAGATATTTCAACTGAAGAATTTTTACTTTGAATATTGTAAGTTAACTATTTTATCATTTTAGGTCAAAGGAATTGTTTCGTTATAAGCATTATGCTTGTAAACCTTTATTTGATTCTACACATACTTCAATATAATTTATAATTCAAATTCCTTATTTCCACTTAATTTCCTTTCTTTAATAGATTAACTAAATGCTCTCTGTAGCATTGCATACTGAGAAGTTTTGAGGGAAAGGCAAAACATAAACTTTTAGACGGACCTGACTCTACCATTTAACTTTACTGACCTTGAACAAATTGTTGTCTTTCTGAGTCTCAGTTTTCACATATTGATGATGGAGAATCTTTATTCTCTGTTTTCAGACATAAATGGATTAGTATAATTGCTATGTAGGAGCTGGGTATATGAAAGCTCTTCATGAAATACTTTTTTAAAATAATGAAAATTCAATAATTTTATGAGTCTCCAATTTATTTTAAACTCTTACAGTGATACATTACAGATAAGATTTTGACTATGTAATTAAAAATACTGTCATTTACTTTAGTTATTATTAGAAATTATGTTAATTTATTATATAAATTAATAAACTATGACTTCAATGTCATGGGCTAACAATGAAATAGGCATTCTTCAGTGTCATCACCAGTGACGCAGTGTTACTCCTTGCTAGTTTTCCCGTGAACATTTTACTATTCTCTAATCAGCAGTAACTTGTTTTCATCTCCTGCTGTGTATTGCATTTTCAAGGTTTAGGGACAAAAGTAGAAGAAATTTTAACAAAAGAAGTGAAAAACCAACCAGTAGGAGGATTGTATTAACTGTGCATACATTTTTCATTTCCTGTTCTATTTTTATTTTGTGTTATTTTACTTGCCATATTATTTCCATCTTTTTAGCTGTTTTCACTAGAAAATGATGCAGGCTTCTTTGGAGCTACGCTTCCCACTCAGTTTACCAGCAGGGATTGTCATATTAGTAGTATGATATAGTCCTTAACTGCAGATGCCTCTGTGAGTTCTACAGCTGTTTTACTTCCTGTGAGCTGCAGTAGTTATTTTAAATAGAGTGGATTTTATGACCTATATTGTGATATAAGGCCTACCTTTACTTTTATCTCTTTTATTTCAGTTTTCTTGCTTGGAGTGTTAAAAAATGTGAAATATAAGATTCTAAGAATAAGGATAAATCTATCAAATATAGTACAGAGTAACTCTCCATTTGGATGTTTGAATCAGAATGTAGATACTCACTTTACAACCCCTGATGACATTTGTCCTTTAATAGACTTGTGGATTAGTTAGAATCTGATTTTTTTTTAAAATGTACAGTTAGCAGGAATCCATCAGGTTATAGAAGACTAGGGAAATGAAGTTAATTACCTGAATTCATGCTAACATTTGTGACCTTTCAGACTAGCAATCCTCAGGATTGATTCTGTTGGCAGAACACAGAAATATCTCCTACTGGGTACTACATAATTGCATGCAAAATGCCACATTGTATAGCACATATCAGATTCATACCACCCCTCTCCTCTGTCCTGGATGAACGGGGTGTTTGCTTCCCTCCTCTAAAACCTCAGTACGTGGAGCATGTTTTTTTTTTTTTTTTCATAACATTTATTAAACATTTTATGATACACAAGATACATGATAAGAGAATACACTCTGAGAAATGCATTATTAGGCAATTTTATCTCTGTGCAAATACCACAGAGTGTACTTAGATACAACTAGATGGTAGAGGGTACTACACATGCAGGCTATGTGGTACATACCTAAGTATATATAGTCGATTGTTGTTTGAAACAACATTATGAGGGACAGGACTACTGTTCCTTATTGCAGATGAAGGAAACTTTGTGCACTGAATTCCTTGGGGTCAGGGACCTTATCTTCTCAAATCCTGAGCACTGGATGATTAAATGTTGCATTCTTGCTAACAAAGATGTTAGTAAGATAATAGAAATTGTCCCAAAGGTTCTTAATAACCTCAGAAAAAGAAAGTAAAACACAACAATGTGGTAATTCATGAAGAAATAATGAACTTCACTTATTTTGGAAGTCAAATAGTACAAGGGTTTTAAAAAATAGCATTTTCTAATTAATCAGTGCACGAGAAAATTAGTTCAACCAGAACATTTCATTCTCAGAGCACATTCTCTCATATAAAATTGATAGCATATTTGAGAGAAATGAGGGAGTTATTTTTAAGTGCATTAATTCATTCTAAAGAGGGGCTTGCTTGAAGTTTTCTTGCCTGCAAATGTGTAAGAAAACCCAATGGCTCCAGAGGCTGAGGCAGAGGATTGTGAGTTTAAATGTAGCCTCAGCTACTTACCTAGGACCTAAGCAACTCAGTGGGATCCTGTCTCTAAATAAAAAGCAAAACAATAAATAAATAAGAAAGGAAGGAAGGAAAGAAGGAAAGAAGGAAGGAAGGAAGGAAGGAAGGAAGGAAGGAAGGAAGGAAGGAAGGAAGGAAGAAATGTGAAGGGGGTGAGAAATGTGGTTCAGTGGTGAAGTGCCCCTGGTTTAATCCCTGGTACAAAAAAAAAAAAAATTGTAAGAAAAGGAAGGTTGAGTACCCAATCAGAATGTATCAGTAGAAACAGAAGGCACACTTATTTAAAGAAAGAAGGGACAACAAGAAGGATGAAATACTATAAAACCCACCTTCAATTTTTTATTATTATGATTTGGTCAACTCAGTTTCCTATTTGGGGTAGGACAGTTATTCAAGACACCTAAGATCTCATCTTTTTTGTTAAACTTAATTTTTTTTGTTTGATCCTTTTAGATATACATAACAGTAGAATGTATTTTGACACTGAGAAAAACAGGTGAGGCATTCTGTTTTCAAGCCTATGCCAGAGTCTGCAGTTATCTACTCCACCCAGTGGGGATGCCTGAACCTCAGAGAGAAATATTGGCCTAGTTGCACAAGAGGTTTTGCATAAGCCAGAACCAAATGTGACACTGTTTAAGAGATCTGGAGAGCTGCCAGGTGAAGTGAGACATGCTGTAATCCAAGATTCTGGGTAGACTAAGGCAGGCAGATCCTATGTTGGAGACCAGCCTGGCAATTTAGCAAAACTCTGTCTCAAAAGTCAAAACAAATAAATAAAGAGCTGGGGATGTAGCTCAGTGGCAAAGTGCCCCAGGATTCAGTCTCCAGTCTCTCTCTCTCTCTCTCTCTCTCTCTCTCTCTCTCTCTCTCTCTCTCTCTCTCTCTCCCCACATACACACACACATACACACACACACACTTGCACACCCATACAGAAGAGCTGGAGAGCATTGTATATCTTATTCCTTTACCCTGCACATCAGGAAGATATACTATCTTACTGTTCTGTAGTTCTCTTCCTTCTAATTTTTCTCTCCCCAATTTAGTGATGTTGACAGGATTTCATTTATTCTCTAAATATTGCATAGATCTTTCTTTCCAGATATATATCTGAAAAGACACACACACACACACACACACACACACACACACACACACACATCACATTCCTTCTTCTTTCAACAGGCCATGGCTTCTGTGTTCTCATCTGGCTATGACACTCCTACCCCACCCATCTCATTGCTAACTCTGCTGTTCTCCTTTCAGTTTTCTTCTACATGGGCCTTCCTCAGAAAAGCCATCCTTCGCCCTCTCACTGCTGGATTAAGTGACCTCTCCATTAGCTCTGTGGAAAATTCTTGGTGCTTTTTACCTGTTTTTCTCAATTGCTTATTTTTTCTTGTTCAGGAACCCAGGGGCTGTACTGACTTTGCTCTTACATCCTAAGCATTTAACTAGAACTATGTCTGTCACATAATAGGAATAAAATAAATATTTATGAATATACAAATCATTTTACAATTTTTTCCACTTCAACATTTTTCAATTTCAATTATTCAGCAAGTGTGGCCTGGTTCTTGTGTGTGTAGTTTGGGGAGGTGAGTAGGGAGTTATGAAGCACTGATCTATAGCAATAGTAATGAACTTCCTGAGAAAATGTATTTGTGAATTTCTGCAAAACCGTCTTTTAGTTAATACAGATACTTCATGATGTATTTTTAAAAATGATATTATGCTGTCAAGGCCAGTAAGATTTATAGATTTTTTTCATTAATTATAAATAGAAATTTTTGGTTTCTTCTTGCTCTTTAGATATGTGTTATGGGGGCAAGCAGTGAAAAAAGGTGGTCAATTCCAGTGATTTCACTAAAAAGAGAAACTTTATTGAATATTTTTTCATTTTTTTCCTGGCATCTATTCTTTCTGAGTTAAATGCAATGATGTGTAACATAGGATTTGGTTACATAAACATTCCTGGACTTTAGCAAATGACATGTAAAATGTTTTCTTGAATACATATAATAGGAAAAACAGATGAAATTCATGTAAAGAGTTTTATAAAATATGAATATGTGATTACAAATATGTGATTACAAATGTAAACCTAAGTAACTGAGGGTATTTTTAGAGCATATTAACACTTATACACTGTGATCTATCAGTGAGACTCATATGTAGTTTTCCTATTTATTTCACTTCCCTCTTCTGATAAGTGTATTAATAACCATGTTTTTTATTTCTATGAGCAGAACTGGACTTTATCATCCTTCATAATCTCATGCTAGTTGTTGCATTAGCAGTTCTTTTAAAGGAACTCCTTTGGTGCATAATACAGAAAACATTTATTTGTTTTAAAGTTTTTTTTTTTTAATTTAAAATAAATATTTGATGTTTCTTGTATTTTTTCAGTTAAAGGAAGATTTTGCAAAATTGGATGTTTTCTTCAATTGAATGAGAATGCTGTTCTATCTAGCTCATCTGCTACAATTCTATTTAATGTCATATGAAAGAGTATAAAAATAGCTCAACTTATTTTTTCAACTTTCAGTGGAATAGGGTACTATTTTTATTGGATCATAGGTCCTGAACTTTACCCAAACTGTGAAGTGCTGTGGATTTCTTTGTGAATCACCATATCTAAGCTAATGTGGTGGTGGTTTACAAAGTAATTCATAGTGCTTCACAGGTGCTTCTGCATTTGATCTACACCTTGAAGCCTAGGATCCCTATAATGAGCCACTGAGAACAAAGCAATTTGTGTTATAAGACATAAAAGGTCAAGAGATCATTGGTAAATATACTATAGAATTTGATCACTAGATTCTTGGAGTTAACAACACAACTATCTGTCTCTCCAATTCTTCGTTGAACATTAATTTGTAATACTTTCTGGTTAAGAAATATAATGATATATCAGAATCAGATCTGCTGAATAGTACCCCAAATTATAAGTATGCCTTTTGAAATTTAAATATTTTACTTTTATTGAATTATTATACATATATTATTAAATTATAATACATAACTTATATCCAATGAATGTATTAAGTAACTTGACTGTTAAATTCTTAGGGGTTTGTAACCATAATTGTTAATGCAGTGGTTTTGTAAATAAACAGTATTTAATTTTATTCAAATTGGGATAACATTGTTGGTATGGGTAAAGAAATAGCCCTAATGTGTAAAATCATACATTATGATGGCACTTACTAAAATTAAATATATTATGGATACCCATGTCCAGGTACTTTCTATGGAACCAGTTTCTATGGTCTTTTTATGGTAGAAGAGATAGAAGAAACTTCTAAGATCACAAAGCCTAATTAGTTGCTGACATGTTTACTAAAATTTGTCTATTGTATAGTAACTTAAACTTTGTGATCATTTTCATCCTTAGTATTACTGAGACTGATTGATTCTTGAGTTACGACTCAATCCATTGACAATTAATTATTAACTAATTGATTCAGGGTCTAAATAGTCATTTTGGTTTTAGTATATTCTTTTTATTTACAGGACTAGTACTCAGATCTTATCTAAATTCAATAGCATAGCCACAGATTTTTATAACTATGAAAAAGAATTTGACCTTTTATTTCTTAAGTAACATTTTTACTCGTAAGTAATAATAATGCAAGCTTCTGAAATTGCTTCTGAATTCAATAAACCTATTGTATTCCTTATGACTTTATTTTTGTCTTATGTTCGAAGTTATGAGTGTGCTTTATAGGATTGGGTGAATTTAAATCAATTCTTAGATTAAATCATTGAGTCCTCCATTAGATGAAAAAACTCACTATAGTATTTTAAAATATATGTATATGACCAAAATGATTAACCCACATGTGCTTTTAACATTAAAATATGCCTTATACAAATTTAAAATATTTTACACAAATATTGTCTTGCTACTCTAATTTAAAATATGATTGTTGCCTTATTTTTTGTTCTCTAATTCAATAATATTTATAATTATCATTCCTTCTCTAAACATATATGTGTGTGTATGTATGTACATATGTATGTGTGATCGTATAATCTCCTTGTTTATCTCAGGAGTTTGTGTTTCTAAGTAAGAAATCTCCTTATAGCTGTGGGAGCTCTAATGCTGGTCAATGGAGATAGATGGGAACATACTCCAAGAAGACAAATTTCAAATTTCTGAGATCCAGTTTTCCTAGAGCTCTGATTTCTTCATTTTATATAAGAAAATACCAGTAATATTACCTTAGAGCTAAGCTTAGGTTTCAAAGAGAATATTTAGAAGTACAAGTGCATAAATTTCAAACAAAGTGAAATTTTTGAGAGCAATTTAAATTTACTAGAAATTAAATGTATTCTTTAACCTATATCACAATTATGAACATATTCTCCATCATAATTCTAATCTCAGGTTTTTCATATTTATCATAGCATAGCAATATTTTATTCTTATTCTTAACAAACCAGGTTTACAAATAGTAGATTAATTTATTAATACAGTTTTGAATAGGACATATGGAAATAATAGACTTCTCATCTGCTACTAGGGACAAAAAATGGCATAAAATTCTCCTAATATCTTAAGAAATATATAATAATAAGTATTAAATATTTAGTTTGTTGGTCAAGGATCCCCAGAACAACAGAAGCAATGGGATTTTGCATGTAGAGAGAGATTTATATTAAGGAACTGGCTCACACAATTGTGGAGGCATTACAGGTTCAAAATCTGATAGGATTGCCCAGCAGGATAGAGACTCAAGAGTTGTAATTTAAGTCCAAGGGCATTTTTCTGGTGGAATTTATTCCTGCTCCAGGAGAGTCAGTCATTGTTCTAATAAGACCATCACTGTAGAACTAAAGCCCATCCATGTTTTGGAGGGTAAGGTGCTAATAAAAGTCCTCTCATTTGAATGTTATTCTCATCCAAAAATGACCTTCACAGAAATATCCAGAATAACATTTTTTAAAAATATTTTTTTAGTTGTTGACCTTTATTTTATTTATTTATATGTGGTGCTGAGAATCGAACCCAGTGCCTCACACATGCTAGGCAAGCACTCTACCACTGAGCTACAAACCCAGCCTCTCAGAATAACATTTGACCAGATCTCTGGGCACCATCATGCAACAAAGTGGACAAAATTAACCATTACCTTGAGAACATTTTTTTTTTCAATAAAATTATTTTTTAAATTAAATTATTTTCTAAATTTAAAAAAACAAGTTGATGTCTCTTCTGATTTCCATATTTTCCTTTTTTTGCATACATCTCTGAGTATGTGATCATTAAAATATATATTATTTGTTATTAATTATTTATTCAGTTATTTTAGAAATTTTCTTTGTAACAAATTTCCATTGAGAACATTCTTATCTGCATGAATTGTAGAAATAATTATAACCTAGGCATTTATTATTTTATTATTAAATATTCAAGTTTTACTATTTTTGAATTTTTTTTTAGTTGTTGATACCTTTATTTTTATTTATTTATATGTGGTTCTGAGAATTTAACCCACTGCCTCACACATGCCAGGCAAGTGCACTACTGCTGAGCCCCAGCCCCAGCCCTTCACGTTTTACTCTTATGGGAGTTCAATCTTTTTTAAAAAAAAAAACCCTAGTTGTTTTGTTGTTGTTGTTGTATTTTTTTAAGTTTGTTATTTTATCTTTTATTTTAATAGAATTCTCATTTTATGAGTTCTCTTGTGAACTTATAGTACTTGATGTATAGTAGGTACCAAATAATATTTGCCAAATGGGTGAATGGATGGATGGATTGTGAATATTATGTTTTTTTTTAAATATATTATTTCATTGATCCAATATGCACATTAACATTAATGGTACTACTAATTTTGTCCCTGATCCTCACTCACTTCTGTCTAGGTGATTGCAATGCATGTGTCTGTCATACTCCTGGTAAAGTTCCAATATAAGTAAATCAACCATTTTATCTAAAAATCAATGAAGTGAAGGGAATCACAGGAGCATATGTGAATGTCATATCAAATGTGAGTAAGGGAAAGACAGTCTGTTAGAAATCCATGGGTTTGAAAAAGTTACAGTTCATTTGAATGCTTACTTTTAAAAGCACTTCAGCTGAATTACTCAAATTCTGAAGATATTAGCTATGTACTAATTAGCAGTTAGTAGAATATCAGCCTTTCATTTTCATGTGGGTATACTTAAGTGGTGTAACTGAGCAGCACTGTAATCAGTGTCCTAATTTCGTCTCCTTGAGAGACTGTACTTTTACAGCCTGTTCCCCAAATAATAATTAGAAGAGTAAATTAAATCTCTGCATTTCTGCTTTAGAAAATAATGTGGTGAACCATAATCAAAAAGAAGAATTGGGAAAAGTAAACAAGACCTCCTTTGAAAAAGAACTAAGATTTAGAGATCTTAGTTTACTAAATCTTCATTTACTTTCCAAGTCCTCATTATCATCTCATTTAACCTCTGAGTATGAGTGCTCCATTGTACAAAAGATGAGAAGTGCCCTAACTTCTAAATCTCTGCTGAATGTCATAGTGAGTATCTGCAAAATACTCACTAGCCATATTCATGAAATTTTACAGCATACAAAAGGAAATTTCAGCATAAGAAAAAATCACAATAGCTTCATTTGGAAAATATTTACCTCTGTTCTCCTTAGTACCATCAAATTCCTTTCTCTTAAAGCATCATTGCTTGTGATTGGAAACTAACTTCTCCATTTCATCTGGAATGATGTCTTAAGAAATATTTATATGCCAATTTTGGAGAAGGATTTTACAAGCACATAATTATGTTTATCTGAGTTGTCTCAGGTAGGTGGATGGGTGTTTTCCGGTGAAGTAGATGTGTGAATATGAGATAACCATTTTCCTGATTAGATTTAAAAGTTAGCTTTTTCCAGGGCTGGGGTTGTGGCTCAGTGGTAGAGTGCTTGCCTAGCATGCACAAGATACCAGGTTCGATCCTCAGCACCACACAAATGTAGAATAAAGATATTGTGTCCACCTAAAACTTAAGAATAAATATTTTTTTAAAAAAGTTAGCCTTCCCTATCTAGATGATACTCTCATTTCAGAGACTGCAACACAGGGAAAGAAATTGAGTCCTTTGGTGAATAGCAGGTGAATAAAGCAAGTAGGGTATTGAGCTAAAGAGATAGAATAAAAAACTTAGGAAAAAAATTAAATATAGTATAGTAGGTATAATGTAGTAAGTTCATTTGTCAGACAATGGATAAATTATATCACTTTCATTGAGGATAGGAAACATATATAAAACCATGTACAGGAGGGACTGTATAGTTTGAGAAACTTTCCCAAATGGTTCTTAAGTGTTCTTATTGGTCTGAGAACTAGTAAGATAAAATTTTATGAGGTCAGAGACCTCAGAAACTCTTAAAGAAGAATAGAGAATATAACCATAAAATTATTAGGAAGTTATATAAAGCCAGAGGAGGGAATTCTTTGGGATTTAGAGTAAAAAGTATTTTTCTCTTCTTAAGGCAAGGTTACCATGGAAACACCAGAGAGGGCAGGGCACCAGCTTGGAGCTCAGGTCTGAATAGAATCTCCATGTCAAAGAGGGTATGATAGTGCTTATTCAGAGTTAAGAATCTAGAGACCAAATGGAAGAAATAGCAAGAACTACATTCAGTAGAAATATAACAGGAGCCAATTATGGTCATCTAATTTTTGTAGTTTTAGATGAAATTAAAAATATTAAAGTGAAAACTTGAAGCACATAAAATAAATTTTGATTTTATGTTATCTAATGCAATATATCCAATATATTTGATATCAGTATCAAACATTAACAGGATATAAAAATATAAAATATTCTCTTAATATTTTATATTTTTACTTTTTATTTTATATTTTATGTATTATTGTATATTTTATTTCATTTTTATATTTTATATATTTTTTAAATTTTTACTGAAAGGTCTCAAGAGTTTGGTAGGTATTTTATAATATATATCTTTTACTTGTTCAAAAGTCACATATTGGGTGATAGCTCTGGGCTTGGACCCTGTGGATCTAGAGGACAAATACAAATCTATGTTAACATCCTTACTTGTTTAGCTCAGGCTGCTCTGCCAGTCTTCCTATGTACCTGGCAGCTAGCTGGTAGTGTCAAAAAGTGTGGGTTCTTCAGTAGATTGCCTGGATGGCCTACTTCTACCACTGGGTAGCTATGAGACCTCAGGCTGCTCCCTATGTCAGACTTGGCTCTTCTGTAAAACATAAAAATAGTACTTTTCTCACAAGTTTGTGATGAACATTAAATGGATTAATATAAAACAAAAGCTTAATTGTTAGTACATAATAACAATTCCAAAATACATAGGTCAATGATTGTTTTTATTGTTGAAACCTGGATTTTGCATCTAGAAATTTCTTAAGTCTTAGATCTGAACTCCCTCATTATATCTATACTGTCTTTTAAAAAATGCTATTCATTTCAAAGGCTTCAGTTCCCTACTCTCTTAAATTTTCCTCTAGGACTCAGACTTCACATTGCCAAATGCAAATAGCAAAGAGAACCCAAACAGATAAAAGTATTTCAAAATATATATATATATTAGTGCTAGGACTTGCAGTGGCTTTTCCTGAATTCTGTACCTTTCCAAATAAATGAGTACAAACAGAGATCATCATTTTTATGTGACGAGAAGCAAAATGCATACACTGTTGCAAACCTGAAATTTAGAAACCACCCTTAGTCTACTCTTTCTAACTTCCCATCAAATAATTTCTTCATTAAATAAGTTTCTTATATCCATCTACATCTTCTCAGTATGTCTACGATTATCAGCTTATCCAAGCCAATACCATCTCATTCTGAATTATTATAGCCTCTTAAATGATGTTATCCTCTTTTTTAAAATTTTAGGTGTAGATAAGATTCTTTTCTCCCTTCTTAAAATGCTTCAATAATTTCTCATATATTCAAAAGTTAATAACTCAACCTTTTATGTTACCTAAAATTTAGCACTGCTTCCCTTCAGTCCTTCCCTTCGCTCTAGTAACAATGATTTACTTTTGGTTCATTATGCCTCCTCTGGTGGCAGAAGATTTGCAGAAGTTAATCCATATATTCAAAATGCTCTTTCTCACTGGTTTCTCTAGAAAATTCTTACTCACGATTTGGGCCTCAGTTTGTGAGAAATAAGTTCACCTGTCCAAGCCCAAAGAATGGACTAAGAGAAACAAGGAACAGTAAAAAGAAAAGCTTTATTTTAATGATGGTCTTCTAAGATTGGGTGTCTGGTAGTCAGGGACCCACAGATTGCATACAACCAGTGTTTTATCCCCTAGAGTACACACTCCTTTCCCCAATTCTGCATTGGCTGAGTACTATGGGGTGCACCATGTTCCCTAACATCACCTAGATTACTGTCTCTATTGGATTATTTAAACAAATATACTTTTAGTTGTGCCTACCTCCCTTTGTGGTAGGAAAATCCCTTAAGACTGGGTGCCTTTTGGCACATAAAACTTTATCTCTGTTGGTCAGTTGGCCACTTCCTTCTCACTTTCTGCTTGTCAAGGGACTGTGAATTTTTTTGCACTCCAGTTTTAACTGCTTGTAACTTTCATTCTTCTCTCCCCTACAACTGCCTATCTTCCATCCCAAGCTCTTTTACATTTAGAGCTAAATACTATATTTTGAAAATGAATTACCAGACTTTTTATTTCTCACAAGTTCAAATGTCACCTGTCTGGTGTAATCCAGTTAGGTCTTCTCTGGTTTCTAGCCTCAGAACACACATAGCACCATCATAGTTTGTAAGATATTTGTTTATGAGGTTACATATTAATACTAGTCTCTCCTACCAGACTGCAGTCTTCACTAGAGAAGTTACTTTTATTTTAGTACATTGCTTTTATTTTCAGGATTGCATATAGGTAGTTTTATATAGAGGATGATCAATGCATATACAGAAAGAACATCAAGAATAAGAATATATTAAACTGGAAGCAAAACACAAAGTGTCCTGAGAAGACTGATTTTTATTGCAAGAAAATTCTGCTCCCCCAAGTTGATCCTAGCACAGGACTCTGTTACTATTTCTACCATACTTTCTATTCCTAGAAGTCACTAAAGTCTGCCCTATCTTCATTTCCATTATGCCTCCAGGAACATTAACAGGCTGCTTCACAAACCTTGATGTATCTCTAAATAAGCATCTTAGGAATTTCTGCCTTTTGGTTATCTTATTTTCATCCTGTTCAAAGTCCAAAAGGGAGTGTTTTAACTCTGCTTCTGCCTAAGGCCCTTTAGTCCAGTCCAGGCAGAGAGTCAGAGCATTGCTCTAGGCAAGAATAGTCAGAGTTGGGAGGAAGGAACCAAAGAGGTTGGTCCCTAAAGTCTGAAAGCAAACTAGAATTGCTTTAACCAGTCTGGGACCTGGAGATTTAGCAAATTGCATCAGGGACAGATAGTGCTTGGCACAGCTGCAGGCATCTAGGTTAAAATGACTCATTGAATGTTTTTCCCTCATGAAAGGATGAAACTTAAAGGAATTGCTTGTATGTGTCCAGGCACCTATTTTGTTACATTTTCTGTGGCGTATCTATATATCATTAACTTGCAGTAGTGACAGGAAAGATTTGAATAGCTAAAATGAGTAAAAATGAATAGCATATAGGCAATTTGTTTATGAATATTATGTAACTTACCTGATCATTAAACATTCATGCAGCTTAAGGGTAAATATGGAGTATCCCGTATTATAAACTCTAAGATTCAGACATATTGATGATAAAAGGAAAATATATATAACAAATGGCTTTTGGTTTAGAGTGCTTTACTCTGCTGCCACTTCTATTTATTACAGCCATTTCCAACACTGTATTAAGGCTAGCTCTTTTTAAAAATCCATTTCCCTGTATTCTAAATCCTATAGTGAGGAGTGCTCTTTCCACACTTCCATTTCATTGGTGCAGTTTGCAATTTTCTGCTCTCTATTCATGTCTCTGGAAGATCACAAATTGGCCCATCAGAGCAATTGGGCATTTTTTTAAACCACCTTGGGAAACATTCACTGATAAGGAAGAGTACCCACCAAACCATCACTGTTTATCAACCTCTGAAGGAAATATAAGACTATGCAGTCAGCCAGTAGTGTGAGTGGGTTTATATTTTAATATCATTTATAACTACATTTGTAGTGTGCTTTACAACAGAGAATTTTTTAATGTACAGCAATTTTGGCATTGTATTCATTTGGAGATATTTTGAAGCTCTGTTTGCAACTTAATGATTGATTTTGTCTTAAGTTTAGGAAGTAGTTTTTTATTACTAGTTCAAGTACGTGGCTGCCTTAGTTATTTGTGCCAAAGAACATAAGGTTGATTTTGCAAGTGTTGGCAACTGACAGTTCTTTTTTTACTTGGCAGTATTGGAGTTCCAGATTGAATATATTGATATTTATTCTTGTTTAATTAAAAAAAAAGTCACTTAGATTTGAATATCGAAAACCTGAGACATCCCTTCATATCAAAAGTAAAAAAAAGAAATGGAGCACAACTTAAAGACTTCCATTTTTAAGAGGTGACTTTATTCATATTTGTATGTTTATCTACTGTATACAATGGATACTACTACTTACATATAAGCTGAAGAAGTTATATTGCAGCTCCAGCTCTCTTGAAATTCCATATCAATCAGCAATTTTCTATTCACAGCACATAAGCTTATCTATAAGTAGGGTGAGCAAGAACAAGCCTCAGCATTAAAACACAAGTGCAGTTTCACCAAAATACGAGTTTGACTCCCTTTCTTTTTTAAAAAAATTGTTTTCTTTTATTTGTTGTTTTTAGATATACATGGCAGTAGGGTATATTTCGACATGTTGTATATTCATGGAGGCAACCCATTACAATTTTGATCTCATTCTTGTGGTTGAACATGATGTGGAGTTATACTAGTTATGTATTCATAAATGAGCATAGGAAAGTTATGTCTGATTCATTCTACTGTTTTTCTTATTCCCATTCCCATTGCTTTCCCTTCCTTCCCCTTTGTCTAATCTAATGAACTTCTATACTTTCCCTCCCTACCCTCCCTTGTTATGAGTTAGCATCTGCTAACTGCTGCTAAGAGAATATTCAACCTTTGGATTTTGGGGACTGGCTTATTTCACTTAGCATGATTTTCTCCACTTCTTTCCATTTACCGGCAAATGCCATAATTTCATTCCTCTTTATAGCTGAGTAATATTCCCTTGTCTATATATACCACATTTTCTTTATCCATCGATTCATCTATTCTAGGGGTGCCGTACATTGGTCTCATAGCTTGGCTACTGGGAATTAAGCTGCTGTAAACATTATGTGGCTACATCTCTGTAGTATGCTGATTTTAAGTCCTTTGGGTAAAAACCAAGGAGTGGGATAATTGGGTCAAATGGTGGTTCCATTCCAAATTCTCTAAGGAATCTCCATATTGTTTTCCAGAGTAGTTGCACCAATTTGCAGTCCCACCAGCAGTGTATGAGTAAACCTTTTCTCTACATCCTTGCCAATATTTATTGTTGCTTGTATTCTTGATAATTGCCATTCTGACTAGAGTGAGATGGAATTTCACTGTAATTTTGATTTGCATTTCTCTAATTGCTGGTGATGTTGCACAATATTTTTTATATATATATTTTTTGAGGATTTGTATTTCTTCTTCTGTGAAGTGCCTGTTCAGTTTCTTTGCCTATTTATTGATATATTTATTTTTGTTGTTGTTTTTGTTGTTGTTTTGTTTTGTTTTGTTTTTGGTGTTAAAGTTTTTACTTCTTTATATATCCTGGAGATTAATGCTCTATCCAAGGTGCAGGTGGTAAAGATTTTCTCTCGTTCTTTAGGCTTTCTCTTCACATTCTTGATTGCTTTCTTTGCTGTAAAGAGGCCTTTTAGTTTAATGCCATCCCATTTATTGATTCTTCTTCTTTTTAAAAATTATTTTGTAGTTGTAGATGGACAGCATGCCTTTATTTTATTTATTTTTATGTAGTGCTGAGGATGGAACAGAGTGCCTCACATGTGCAAGGTAAGCTCTCTACCACTGAGTCACAGCCCCAGTCCCCATTTATTGATTCTTGATTTTACTTCTTATGCTTTAGGAATCTTATTGTGGAAGTTTGTTCCTGAAACAATATGATAGAGAGTTGGGCCTCCTTTCTCTTCTAGTATGTGCAGGGTCTCTGATCTAATGGCAAGGTTCCTAATCCACTTTGAGTTGAGTTTTGTGCCGGGTAGGATATAGGGGTTCAATTTAAATCTACTAAATATGGATTTATAGTTTTTCCAGCATCATTTGTTGAAGAAGCTCTCTTTTCTCCAATGTTGTTTACACTACCTCATAATTGTCTGATGATAGCTATACATTGGCTCTTAAACACAAGACAACTTAGGGGGGAAGTTTATTTGGGGTTCATATTTTCAGAGTTCTCAGTCCATAGATAGCCAGTTCCTTTGCTCTGGTTAGGCAGCACATAATGGGAGAAATGCCCAGAGAAAGAAAACTGCTCAGCTCATAATGGGGTCAGGAAGCAGAGAGAGAAAGATGAGAGGGAAGGGACCAAAGGGAAGATGCACTCTTCCAGGGCACATCCCCAGAGACCCACATCTTAGAGCCATATCCCACCTGTTTAGTTACCACCTAAAGTCCGGCCATTCAAACTAAGATGGACTGATTAGTTTAGGGTTGTCTTGATGCAGTCATTTTTACTTGTGAATATTCATGCCTCAACAGGAGATTTTGAGTGACTTCTCATATTCCAATAATAACAGGGACTTTCTAAAATTCTCAGAAATAAACTAATCTAATAATTTACTATACCTCCATGTTGCTTTGCATACAATGATTCTGAGTGCAGAGTAATTATTTGCAATTAAAAGTTACAACTAATGAGCTTCTCAAGGACCAATACCTTAGCCATTTATGGGTGTGGTTATTACTATGGTATTGGTTCTGGACTATTTACTAATATTAGTAATATGGGATGAATTTTGAGTATCTTGTTAAGAGTGAACATAAATTAGTTTCTCAACTGTAGCAATGTTGATACTTTGAGCCAAATAATTCCTTGTTTTGTGCGTTATCTTTTAGGAGCACCTCCCTCTAAATTGTGACACTAGAAAATGTCACACATCATTCACACATGCCCTTTAGTTGGCTGAGTTCCCGCAGTTAAGTACAAAATATCTTGTGTAAGTCACTTAATAATTAATTCTCCCAACTGCTCCATGATACTGCTATATATCCCCCCCCCTTGTTTTTAAAAGTGAAACCTGTCTTAGTTTGAACAGGTGGGAGGTAGTGAGGCCCTGATGTAAACAATGGGTATCTCCAGAACATGTGATCCTGATGACTAAATTGTGTTGTTGCTGAAATATGTTATCTTTAATATTTGAAACTAATTGTCAAATGAACTTTTAATTTGTTTTAAGATTTGATGAGTAATACATCTGTGAAATGCATTCAAGTTTGTATGGAGGATGATAATACATAATTGTTCAGGTGAACATAACTAATAGTCACAATAGTATTTTTATAGGTCTCCAGAGCATCCTCCTAATCTGTAAAGCAAATCTCTCTGTATCACCCAATGTACAAGCATACAAAAACAATAAAAGTAAAATTTAATTTGAATATCATTTATGAATAAATTTGTCTGTTAGAGATGATATATTTATGAAATGAATGCATTAATAACAAGTGGCAGCCTAGTGGCAGGTCTGTCACTACCTCTACATTCCTTAGTGTCTGTTAGATACTGTTTCCTCCTTTGAGAAATGGAGGCAAAATTCCAGCCCTGGTAACCACATACCTGGTAATCAGGTGTGTAACCCTTGGGCAGGTAGAAAAGTGATATGTGGAAATGATCCCTTCAACTCCATGTATTGACAGGAGAATTCAGAATTCATCTAAGGCTATAAAACCAACCTCATTTTAGCAACATCAGTACATTTCCTTTGGGTCTAAATACATCATAGTGTACTTTAAAAAACAAATTTTTTGGATAATGTATTACCATGGCAGTACCAATGATTTTAGTAACTGTCATAATAACTCCCTCAGAACAGAAACTCAATATGAATGGGAATATATTTGTAGGTATATATAAAAATAACTTCTCGTGTATTATATGCACAGACATTTTTACTGATTAAAATGTTGATTAATTCAATGCAAATTATTAAAAATGGTATAATTTCTCATAAGTTTCTGTTCTAATGACCTTAAATACTTAGGAGTGGTTTGAACTGCTTTTAATGTGTCTCTCATCCCACAAATAAGGATTAACATAACTATCTTAAAGAACATATTTGACAACTATACTAGATAAGGTCATATTAAATAATGGCTACTGCATTTCATCAAATATGAAGCTGAGGAGTAAAACACACCCCCCAGTGAGTTTTCACCTTAAAGTCAAGGTTATATGCAAACTCATACCCCCTATAAAGCTTTCTGTGTCCTAATCCCTGGATGCTAAGGATAAATTACCTTCAATGGCAAAGAGGAATTAATGTTGAAGATGAGTTTAGGGTTGATAAACTCAAGACTATTCTGGTTTATCTGTGTACACCCAATATAATCACAAGACCCCTTAAAATAAAAGGGACTAGAAGAGAGATAACAAGAAACATAGCAGTGTGAAAATAATCTTGTTCAACATCACTGTCTTTGGAGATAGAAGAAGGGGCGAGTAGTCAAGGAATATGAGTATTCTTTAGAAACCTGGATGTGAATATGTTAGTCAGCTTTTTGTCAATATAACCAAAATATCTAATAACAACTTAGGAGGAAAGATTGATTTGGGCTCATGTTTTCACAGTTTCAGGCCATTTTCAGTAGACTCCAGGGTATAAACATCATGATGGAAGGGTATGGTAGAAGAAAGTTGCTGAGGTCATGGCCACCAGGAAGCAGAGAAAGGAAGGGGTCAGGAACAGCTATAATTCCCAAGGCCATGCCACTGTCCTCCTTCCTTCCTCTAGTCACACTCCACCTATCTGCAGTTACTACCTGTCAGCCACCACCTGCATGTAGAGGGAATATGTAACCCTTGGAGGAGTGGGCCAGCTAGCAATAAAAAGTTTGAAAAGTAATATCAAGAAATAAAGCAAAAACATGCAAGAAAATATTTTTTAAAGCAAGAGCTTGAGGATTGGAAAAGACCCCATGGGACTGAACCTATCAAAGGGAAAAGGCCAAGAATGCTTTATTTATAGTGAAACACACCAATGGAATTCGTGGTGTGGAGGGATTCTTCAAGGTGAACAGGCAGCGGAATTGGCTTGATTGGAGACTTATCACTCATGTAGTAATTCTTCATCTTACAGGCAACTGGCCCCCCAAGGCTATTCAGGCACACTGATATTTATTTAACCCAAGTCTATCAAGCATCTAAATTCAAAGCTATCAAACTCATAAATTCTACACCAGCCATGGGAATTTGCCCCATTAACAGTGGCAGACTGCCAGTGGGTATGTCTTTCAGCACCATTGAACTGAGAGAAACCCAAAAGGCCAGTCTAGCTGTCTCTGGAGTTCAAAGTAATAATTTATTTGCAGCTCCCAACAACTACTCTGTAGTCCATAACATTATCAATGGGTTAATCCATTGCTTAGGTAGGAGCACTGATCATTGCTTTAAAGTTTCACCTCTGAACCTTACTGCATTGGGGTTCATGTTCTCAACTCATGAAAAATTTTGAGGGACATTTAAGATCCAACTATAACAGCAAATAAACAAATGGATAGTCTCCTGCAACTTTCAGAAATGAAGAACTCCTGTCAGCATCTCAATTTTAACCCAATGAGACTCATTTTGAATTTCTGATTTCTAGAACTATACTAAGCTTAAGCAACTCAATGTGTGATTTGCTATGAAAGTGACAGAAAACTATTGCACCAAGTGAACTTTGGTTAACATTTTGTTTCAGTTTTCTCTCTATATATATTTAATTTTATCATGTTCAAACTAGGTCATGATTTATTTACTTATTTATGCTTTGGTGTACTGGGCATTGAATCCAGGGCTTTGAATATACTAGTCAATCATTACTAAGACACAGCCTCAGCCCCTATTATTATTAATTTTTTTAGTTTTGATTATTTTTATTTTTGTTTGTTCTTTTTAGATCTACATGACAGTGGAGTGTATTTTGAGATATTATATATACATGGAGGATGACTTTCCATCCTTGTGCTTGTACAGGAAGTGGAGTTACACTTAATATGGCTTCTTCAGGAGATGTCATTACTCCTGGGACTTCTAAGTTTATGTTTTTAAGTTTTCTTTTTGATTTATTTTTGTGTAACCTAAGCAGAGTTCATTCAAGTTACTTTCTAGCTTCTGTCAGGCAACTATTTATTAACTTGGGGGACAGATAACTAAGTATACACAAACATGCAATTTAATATAAGAAGCTCTTGTCACAATTGGCCATTTTTAATACATATTGTGAGATTAATATATATATATATATATATATATATATATATATATATATATATATATATATATATGACATGGTAGTGAGAATTCCCTAATTGAAGTTTCCTTCTTTTGGGGAATCAGGACATAATATTGGGTATTCTTATTCAAACCACAGCACCAGAAGTAATTCTGTTATTTAGAGAACAGTATGTCATGGATTGGTATCAAACAGCCATATAGCATTATTTAGAACTCAACCCATGCATCGTGTGACTGTGGGCAGTTATAGGATGTTTTTTCCATATTCACCTTGCTCTGAGACTATGGTTGATATGCATCCCATTCTCTGAACATTGCTTGTTGAGATAGAATTTCTGCAAGATAAAGCTGGAAGTTCTCAAACTAGTAGTTAACTTCTCCAGTTATGTCATTTCTATCTAAATTTATTGGCCAGAAATAGTTACCTAGCCCAATCCAACTTCAGAGAGGGGGTGGCTAGTAGATTAGATTCAATCAATTAGATTTATTGAATAATCAATAAATTATTCTAGAAAGAGGAATGATTTTACATATCAAACCCCTGTGTTTAACCAGTAGTAGACATTTCTCATTCTCACTTATCTATGTCTTGCCACCTTATTTTTAGTAATACATTTGTTATTGCTACACCAGAATTTTTAGGTTAGTATCATTGTGGTCTCAATTAGACTTTATTTTTTTTTAAATGCTGATGTTATATTTTCTGCCTTGCTTATTACTACTGTAAAACTGCTGTAAGAGTGCCTCATGCAATCTGGATCGCAATTAAATGAAGAAACTAGATTTAAAAAATTAAATTTTACATTAGTAAAGTATCTATATTACTTTAAGAAAAAAGCTGTTTGAAAAGGGAACTGTAGAACCAAAATGGGTCTTATAAGCACTTCTTCATTCACTCAATAAGCATTTTTCAAACTTGTTCTATGCACTTCTCTATATGTGAGATTCTGGATATTAGTACAGATAAAATAGATAAAGTATAATTACAAATTACAGCACATTGTGAGGAGTAGTGTTCAAGTAAATTTGGCCTCATGCTGCCTCAATGAAGTAGAATCCCTATGTAGTGAAATGCAATTTAACTTTGCAATTTATAAAGAAAGTGCAAACTAAGAATATATTCTTATAATAAAAAGCAGAGTCTTAACCATAGCCACCAAGCTTCAGCCAATTAGAAGCTTCTAGATGATTACACCACACCTATAAGGCAAATACCTCAACACCATGGCCAAGTAAGGCAAATGTCCTGCTGTAATTAAACAGTCTGCTCCTGTAATCACTTCTGTTTTGTTTCTGTAAAAAGAAGTGTCCATGTTGCTGATGGAGATCTCTAAACCTCCTTTGTTTCTAATTGCTGCCCAATTCATGAATTGTTCTTTGTTCAAATGAACTATTGTTAAATTTAACCCATCTAAACTTATTATTTTAACAATATTGAAAGAGAATACAGGCATCTCTGGGAGCACATATTCCATAACTCAGGTGTGATAATAGTTCAGAAGGATTTTTTTTTTGGAAGAAACATAAACTGAGTAGAGACCTTAAGGAGTGGTAGGAGTACTAAAGTGAAGTAAGGGAGAGTAGAGATGGATATAGGTGAGGAGGAGAGGATATTGCAAAGCTGGGAAACTAATAGTAAGTGTAAAGATCTAAAGGCTCAAGAAATTGGGACTTAGCAAATGTAGGCTACGTAGTACCTTAGAATAATAATGATTTAACTTTTAGCACTGTAAAAGTTGGAGCTTCATCTTTTTCTATTTGTGCACTTTGCTGTAAATGGGAATAGATGTAAAAGTAATGTGATGCTATTAGATCAAAGTTTTCAAAGTCTCTGTAAACTCCAAAGATCAGAAAGCTTTCTTCATCCAATTTACATCTTATTTTGAAGTTCAATGCAAAGGTGGAATAGGCTGCATTCTAGATTATACTGGTGTTGTTAATTGTGGGTTCATGTAGTTCACATACACCACTGCCTACTGGTTTGCTCTACTTTCACAAGCTAGATACAGTGTTGCACTAGCAGGGACAAGGAGTGTCTTATGTATTTGCAGCTTGCTTTACAAATTTTATTTCTGTTTAGCACAAATGTATCCATTTTGAAATTGAAATTATTAACCATCAAGTAGAGGTGTTTTATTTGTGTATTTTAAAGAAGAAAAGCTTAAAATTTTTAAGTTCTACAAGATTTTTTTTGACCAAATTTACCTACTGGTGATGGTGGAAACATCTAAGCATAATACACTGGTGTGGATGTTGAGACCACCAGTACTCTAAAAATGTTTTGCATTTAGTACTTAGGATGAAGAGGAAGACTCAAGAAAATCTATTTCCGCTGAAGAAAAGTTTGATTGGTTTCTTCAAATCGCTATACAGACTTTCAACAAGTTGATCTTATTGTCTTTCAAAGGTCCAATCTCCTAATACCATCACCTTGGATATTAGAATTCAATATATTAATTTTGGGGTGGAGGGACATAAACATTTACACCATCACAGGAGGAAAGGGAAGAAGGAAATGGGAGTTTCAATAGATATCTTTAAAAAAATTCAGGAGGAGGTGACAGTTGGTATGCGATTTGTTTATAATATTAAATCTCTCTGTAGTAGATACAAATAATACGGGCTGGAGGCAACTGCATTAAGATTGTATATCTATTTATCTTGACATATATGATATATATATATATATATATATATATATATATATATATATATATATATAATGTTAATGAGATATAATTTCCAAATCACATACTTTATTCATATAAATTATATAAAGCAATGGTTTTGTTGTGTGTGTATTCATAGAATTGTGGCAGAATCAGTTTTAGGTATTAAGATAAGTATTTTTCCATGTGTCCTTTCACCCTGTTCAGATAAGCTGTGTCTCCATGGCCTTTTACCCTCGAGGTGTCATCTCGACATGTAAGACTTCAGGAAACACTTTGTTATCCTTCTTCCATTGTAATCCTTCTAGCATTTATGTGCTAGAACCTAGGGTTATAAAAACCACTTGAACGTTGAAAGCCTTGTTGATGTGAGCCATTTGTTTGGGAGTAGAGCGAACAGAAATGTTGAAATGCATAATAAAGAGGTTCAACATTTTCCATTTTAGTTGAAAGGCATGTTTCAGTTTCACATTTATAATTATAGTGTCTGAAACTTATACTTAAAATTTACATAGAATAAAGGTGTGAGTGTGTGTGTATGTTGGGGTATTTACACAAATAGCTGTATATGGATATGTAAATGTTTGTTAAATTTTGACGTTGAACGGTTAAGCTACAATGGGCATTAGGCTCATTTTAATTTAGCTCATTTTAATTTTATTTTCTGGTCTTGACATGTGACTCTTGGGAGTTGCCTGCAAAGCAGAAAATCACTTCAAATAGACCTGTGAGATTGAATGCACTCCACAGGGATAAGAAGCAAAAGAATTAGGAAAAGACAGTCATAACAGATAGATGAGAGCTGACAAAGCTGCCTATGAGTCTTACATGCAGCTTAAATGAAATGATGCTCCATATGTTCAACCATGTGATTCTTGTAAAAAATCTTACATGCAAGGTTGTCTGAATAGAAAATAGTCAAGTCAAACTATATGTCTATAGAAGACACAGCTGCAATAATTTCAAGTTTCCCTTCTAAAGCTGTGCTGGCTTCATATTGACAATGACAGTATGCATTTCTTTATCATCTTCCCAAGACCTTCACACTTGGATTGGAGTTCTTGGGGCAGAAATCTGCAAGAGTGGTGTAGCAACAGGGGCAAAGTTTATAGTAAGTTGCCTCACTGTTTGCTACTCTTCTGACTCTCCCAGTGAGAGAATTGTACTTCCTCATCCCACTGACATTCAGCTTAGCCACATTGCTTTGCTCTGGCTATGGAAATGTGTATGGTCTATTATTGCCTATTCTGGGAAGAACACTTAGGTGATATCACATAGGTTTTACCTTTTTCTCTCTGCCTTGAGAACAGCAGCATATAAAATAGGAACATTTAATTATTTTTCTTTCACTCTGGATTCCAAACCATATAAGGAACAGAACATTATTGACCAATATTCAATATGTAATGTGACTGAGACATAACCTAGCTTTTGTTAGCTCTTGAGCATTTATCATAGTTAATGTAGCACAATTAACAGAAATGACTAGTACATCTCATGTTCTTAAAATAGAAACAGGAAAATCAAATGCAATGTCAGGAACAAGATCAAGACCAGAAATGGTAACTGAGACAATTAGGTTACAAGCTGGACAAACTGTAGAACAGAAATGTAAGTAAGAATCAGGGTAGAAGCAAAGCCATGCGTACTCTTGCTAATTGCTGTGGTCAGATATGAAAGTTACCAAGAGCAGTAATTTGTTATGTTATATCTTTGGCTGTAGTGTTAACTCGTTGGCAGTTTGGTTGTTTTTGGATTAATCCCCATTTCTCCCTAATATTTTGTATTCTTTTAGGGAAGGGAAATTCCCAGGAAATGCAACAAATCAGAGCTTTTAGAAATAACAGCTCCAGAGCAGAGATCGGTTTATGGAAAAACATTCTAAATTACCTTCTTGGTAATTTTGTTCCACTCATTTGGGGAGTAATTGGCTTAAACGGGGAAGAACTATACCACTGAAGCTTTCAGCAAGAGCCCATCAAGTGAAAAAGTATTAGTCATACTGACTACAGTTAAAAGCTTATAGGCTGATGGGAACTGCCACTGGTATACATAGGTCAGCTTGTGGGATTCTTTACGGGGATGAGAAAGATAAATGCACAAGGAGCTCTTAACTGTGCTTTTGATGAGTAGATATAGACTTCACACCCAGTGTTTCATCATTATTTCTGATGGTTGGGATCTGTTTACATTTGCCCTTACATGTGTGCACATTTGTATGTGTCTGTGTTTAATGAAGCATTATTTTCTAGAATTCTATTATTATAACCCTAAAAGGATACTTCCAGTGGGTTAATTAAATTAAAGACTACATAATGGGCATTGTCTCTGATCTCAGTAAGATCCCATGCATAGACAAAACTTAGGAGCTAGCTATATTTAAGCTTCTTGTTTTCAATTTAAAGAAATTCCTTATCTAAAACATATCATTTTATCTTACACAAATTGAAAGATTTTTAGAAGAACTAAGTGGAAAAATCTATTAAATATTATTTCTCAGGACTATAACATTCAAAATCAGATTTAATATAAATATTAAAATATTTATATTATCAGATTTAATATCATATATAAACTATCAAATTTTAACAGGAATGAAAGTCTAAGAAAGGCCTGTTAATTTTTAAATGCTTCAATTAAGTTTAAAATGACAACATTATCTTTTCATTCCCCAATGCTACTTTTAATTATTCCCTTTTGAATTGGAAGTATTGGCTATAATTAATTTTTTGAAAAGATGCTATGGAAGAACACAATGTGTAAGTGTTTTTCATAAGCTCTGTTCAAGGGACAGTTTTCATAAGACATAATAGGAAAATTTAATGAAAGGCAATTCTTTCTTTATTTCTTCTTTAGTCCCAAAGGAAATTTTGATGCTAATCCTGTACTATCTCATTGCTTTTACAGAGTTTTCAGAGATTTTATTAGGGGGAAAACAAATCCTTAATGCCAAAAAATGTTCAGTAGTATATTACAACAACTATCCTTCTACTCCCGATTTAGAAGCATCTGGACACTGTTAAGTGCAACTTTTTCTTCCTTATCGTAAGGCTCCTACATCATGATTACTCTATACCTAAAGAGTGCATTAAAGAAATGTAGTACAATGGTTTGACCTGTTGGTGTCAAGGAATTTCAAATATGCATAACTTTTTAATGTATAGTAAACCCTCACCAGTTGTGAATGATTCTTCCAGGGAACTTGTCAGTCCTCAGACTCATGAAATGACTAAATGATAATAAGAAAGAAGAATAATGCTTTTATGAGATGTGTCTTCTAGTTCCTCTCCTGGACTCTCTCACAAACTCTTTCAATTACTTTTCACACCAGCCTTCAAGTGCTTCCAATGATTATCCATATTTTAACAAAATGTCAAACTGAGTATGTATCTTGAAACTTTGGGATGACTGCTGAAATGGCAGCTATGAGCATTAGATCTAAAATGGCAGGAGTCTACTTTATTTTGCTCTAAGAATACAGAAAGCTGAATGGTAGACAATTTGTGCCCATACTGAAGTTTTGATATTGGAAATTATAGGTCAAGGACTTTAATGATATAACAAATATCCAGCAGGTTTTAGGAATGGATAGTGACTTTAAAATAAAACAGTTCAGGATGGAACATAAAAATAACAGTATTCTATGATGTTTGCCTGTTAAATATATGCAATACTGAATATTTAAATTAATATTTTTGTAAAGCATGAATTTCCATTACTCTTGCATTCTATACTTATTACACTCAACTCAAAAACACTCCTATGTCAATGCCCTAACATGACCAATATTCTCACAATGGATTATTTCCTTGCTTTCTGTAAGGCAGAAATAATGCCTTTGAAATTTAAGATGTAATTATAGCTACATGTGCATGGTATTTACTGATATTTTAAAACAAAGCATGCATGGTGGATCCAGGTGGATAATTAATTCAATTTAAAAGGACACTAAACCCATAGAACTTTCCCTTGTCTGTAAGAAGTACAGCCAATAATTTGAACCCAGGTTTTTCTGATTTTACAGTTCTGTCTCCCTTTACATCCTAATCTCAACAAAACAAAAAGAAACAGAACATATGCAAAAATTCATATTGATAACAGTAGATCAAATGTAAACACAAAAGCAGCCTCTCACCAGGGGTGCTAAATATGGACCTTTTTAAGGAAGTTGGGGCCTAATCCCACATGATGAAGATTAGGACCTACTTTTTCTTCTATTAGAGGGAGAGTCTCTGGTTTAATTCCTAGGTTCTTGATCCACTTTAAGTTTTGTGCATGGGGAGAGAGAGGGGTTTAATTTAATTTTGCTGCATATGGATTTTCAGTTTTCCCAGCACCATTTGTTGAAGAGACTAAATTTTTCCAATGCATGTTTTTGACACCTTTGTCTAATATAAGATAATTGTAATTTTGTGGGTTAGTCTCTGTGTCCTCTATTGATCTACCAGTCTGTTTTGGTGCCAATACCATGCTGCTTTTGTTACTATTGCTCTGTAGTATAGTTTAAGGTCTGGTATAATGATGCCACCTGCTTCACTCTTTCTGCTAAGGATTGCTTTAGCTATTCTGGGTTTCTTATTTTTCCAGATGAATTTCATGATTGCTTTTTTCTATTTGTATGAGGAATGCCATTGGGTTTTTGATCGGAATTGCATTGAATCTCTATAGTGCTTTTGGTAATATGGTCATTTCGATGATATTAATTCTGAACATCTAAGAGCAAGGTAGATCTTTCCATCTTCTAAGGTCTTCTTTGATTTCTTTCTTTAGGGTTCTGTAGTTTTCCTTTCCTCGGTCTATACCCAAAGGACTTAAAAACAGCATACTATAGGGAAACAGCCACATCAATATTTATAGCAGCACAATCACATAGCTAAACTGTGGAACCAACCTAGATGCCCTTCAGTAGATGAATGGATTAAAAATGTGGCATATATACACAAGAGAATATTATTCAGCAATAAAAGAGAATAAAATCATGGCCTTTGCAGGTAAATGGATGCAGTTGGAGAAGATAATGCTAAGTGAAGTTAGTCAATCCCAAAAATACAAATGGTGAATGTTTTCTCTGATATAAGGTGACTGACTCATAGTGGGGTAGGAAGAGGGAGCATGGGACGAATAGATGAACTCTAGATAGGGAAGAGAGGTGGGTGGGGAAGGGAGGGGGACGGGGTTAGCAATGATGGTGGAATGTGATAGTCATTTTTATCCAAAGTACATGTATGAAGACATGAATTGGTGTGACCATACTTTGTATACAAATAGATATATGAAAAATTGTGTTCTATATGTGTAATAAGAATTGTGATACATTCTTCTGTCGTGTATTTAAAAAAAAATAAAAGCAATTAAATAAATATGCACCTTTTACTGATGACTTTCACTTGCTTACAGTTTAGCATTCATGCAGAAAGAGAAAGTTTCCTAAGCAAAGATATGTGTATTCTCCCTCCTTCACCTTGTCCTTTCCCTCCATTTCCTTTCACTGGATAATATTTTTGATAATTGTTGTTCTCCATTTAACATGCTGCATATCATGCAGATTTTTCAAGTAAGTCTAGGTCTTTTCTCTCACTCTTTCCTTCACATTTCCCCAATCTTTTATTTTCCCTATTTTTTGGCCAATATTTTAGTTCTCATGTCTTTACCAGTTAACCATGCAATCATTAAATTTTCTGTACAAAAATAATACAGGCCAGAAATTCAATTTTTATTGGTGTATTATATAATAGTGGGAATCATTATGACATATCTGTATATGCACATGATACAATCTGATCAATCTTATTCCCCTATATTTCCCTATTTTTTCTCATTCCTCCCCTTAATTATTCTAAATATATATATATATATATATATATATATATATATATATATATATATATATATATATATATATGAATGTTACATGTGGAATCTGAATATTAGGAAATAACCCACTTTTAAAATATAGACTCTACATTTGATTTCAAATTGTAAAATCGCCACTTAAATAGTTAAGAAAGATCAAATATTGACTATTTCTTTTTTTTTATTGGTTGTTCAAAACATTATAAAGCTCTTGACATATCATATTTCATACATTAGATTCAAGTTGGTTATGAACTCCCAATTTTACCCCAAATACAGATTGCAGAATCACATCGGTTACACATCCACATTTTTACATAATGCCCTATTAGTAACTGTTGTATTCTGCTACCTTTCCTATCCTCTACTATCCCCCCTCCCTCCCCCCGATCTTCTCTCTCTACCCCATCCACTGTAATTCATTTCTCTCCTTGTTTATTTTCCCATTCCCCTCACAACCTCTTATATGTAATTTTGTATAACAATGAGGGTCTCCCTCCATTACCATGCAATTTCCCTTTTCTCTCCCTTTCCATCCCACCTCATGTATCTGTTTAATGTTAATCTTTTCTTCCTGCTCTTCCTCCCTGCTCTGTTCTTAGTTGCTCTCATTATATCAAAGAAGACATTTGGTATTTGTTTTTTAGGGATTGGCTAGCTTCACTAAGCATAATCTGCTCTAGTGCCATCCATTTCCCTGCAAATTCTATGATTTTGTCATTTTTTAGTGCTGTGTAATACTCCATGGTGTATAAATGCCACATTTTTTTTATCCATTCATCTATTGAAGGGCATCTGGGTTGGTTCCACAGTCTAGCAATTGTGAATTGTGCTGCTATGAACATCGATGTAGCAGTATCCCTGTAGTATGCTCTTTTAAGATCTTCAGGGAATAGTCCAAGAAGGGCAATAGCTGGGTCAAATAGTGGTTCCATTCCCAGCTTTCCCAGGAATCTCCATACTGCTTTCCAGATTGGCCGCACCAGTTTGCAGTCCCACCAGCAATGTACAAGAGTACCCTTTTCCCCACATCCTCTCCAGCACTTGTTGTTGTTTGACTTCATAATGGCTGCCTATCTTACTGGAGTGAGATGGTATCTTAGAGTGGTTTTGATTTGCATTTCTCTGACTGCTAGAGATGGTGAGCATTTTTTCATGTACTTGTTGATTGATTGTATGTCCTCCTCTGAGAAGTGTCTGTTCAGGTCTTTGGCCCATTTGTTGATTGGGTTATTTGTTTTCTTATTGTTTAATATTTTGAGTTCTTTGTATACTCTGGATATTAGGGCTCTATCTGAAGTGTGAGGAGTAAAAATTTGTTCCCATGATGTAGGCTCCCTATTTACCTCTTTTATTGTTTCTCTTGCTGAGAGAAAACTTTTCAGTTTAAGTAAGTCCCATTTGTTGATTTTTGTTATCAACTTTTGTGCTATGGGTGTCCTATTAAGGAATTTGGAGCCCGACCCTACAATATGTAGATTGGAGCCAACTTTTTCTTCTATCAGATGCAGAGTCTCTGATTTGATATCTAGCTCCTTGATCCACTTTGAGTTAACTTTTGTGCATGGCGAGAGGAGGGGATTCAGTTTCATTTTGTTGCATATGGATTTCCAGTTTTCCCAGCACCATTTGTTGAAGATGCTATCCTCCCTCCATTGCATGCTTTTAGCTCCTTTATCAAATATAAGATAGTTGTAGCTTTGTGGATTAGTCTCTGTGTCCTCTATTCTGTACCATTGGTCCACCCTCCTGTTTTGGTACCAGTACCATGCTGTTTTTGTTACTATTGCTCTGTAATATAGTTTTAAGTCTGGTATCGCTATACCGTATTGACTATTTTTTATAATTCAACCAAGTATTGTTTCCTGAGCTTTGAATATTTGTGAAATATTTCGAATTTTTTATTTATTTTAAGGTGCTACACATATTTATTTTTTAAAGATATTCACATGACTTGGAGAAGGTGCAATACAATAGCCTTAATCAGAATTTGTCTCACTGCTGTCATTAGTTGTCATAGTTCAGTTTCATGCCAGCATTTATAATATCCCTTTAAAAAGAGACCAGCTATTATGTCTCATTAGGAACATATCAAATTATTAATTTATCTCTTCTAATTGTCACATTTCTGAGAAAACTCTCCAAAACAAGCAGGAGTCAGTAAACTCTTTTCCATAATTATTCCTTATCTCATCTCAGAAAAAAATAAAATACCTTCAGAGAGATAGTATTGGTATTGCAAAAGTGGTTCCAGGATTTCAGAATATTGCTTGCTTAGATGATAATTCCCAAATAAGGAAACCATATATAAGCACACCACATCTTATCATGTATGTTAAACTGCATCCTTATCCTTAGTTAAATATAATACTTCTATAACTCAGTTGCTTTGATTGACATTATACGGACATTCTAAATCTATAGAATACAATAGAGTATAGATTTTCAAATAGAAAATAATTTTTATTTGGGGGACTATTGTTTCGCCCCTTTAATATATTAGTGATGAATTTTCAAGTGCCAAAAACTGTATCACATTCTTGATGGTTTTCTAGGATCTGGGAACTGAGGCTCTAGCATCTATTGGATAAAGCTTCCTTGGATGAATAAAAGAACGGATTGAAGAGAGGTCAGAGTAGCAGCAAGGAGTTCATTGAAGGGTCTGTTGTCATGTAAGAGGAGAATGGTTTAAAAGTTATGGTGATGGAGTGGAGATGAGAGGTAGTAGAGAGGGCAATTATTTTGTTACTAGAATGTATACAAGCTTTGGTAATAGTAAGGATATAGAAGAACGAGTGAAAGAGAAGAGTAAAAAGTAAAAAATGACCTCCAGATTCTTTTCTTGTGCAACTAGGAGAATAATAAAGATACTGAGATAGGGAAGATTATATAAACCAGCAGTTCTCAAACTTCTGGTGTTGGGATCTCTTAGCATATTATAAATTATGGAGAATTCCCCAAGTGTTTTCTTTATTGTATTTTTTTAGTTTTATTGATTTTATTTTTTTAAATATTCGACAGCCGAATGCATATTTCAATATTTGCCATGATCAGGATTAAAACTGGGAAATTTTAGAAATACATACTAATTCATTTAGAAATAATATTGATAATCACATATTAAATGACAATGTATGAAAACAGCTATATTTATTTACTTTCTAAAGAAAAAAAGAAAAACTGGCAACACTGTCTATTTTTCGTCAAGTCTCTCAATGTCTAAGTTAATAGACTTCTGATATTTTCTGCATTCTATCTATTGTGATATCACACATCATGGAGTTTTTGGGCAATATCACTGTTCACTTTTGATGAAATGGGAGTGAAGAGGCATCTTAGTATAATTATGAAATGTTTTTGACCTGTAGATCCCCAAGGTCTTTGGACCACACATAAATATATGCCTCTGACTTAATGTAATGCATTATTCTCAATTTTTAAAATCTTATCCTGACTTCATTTCCCTTATTTAGAGGATCAAGAGTTTTATTGAATTTTCTTTGTTGTTCTTCCAATAATGCATTGCCTGTATAGGAAACTGTAGTAAATTCAGATTAAGTTTAGTTAATGATTTTTTTGGAAATCTCTCCCCCTCATTCTCATTGCACATCCCTCCATTTGCTAAGCTTATACAAATTCCTGATCTCAGACCTTGGTTTCCCCATCTGAGCTTTCTCTGGCATTTTGTGATTGAACAAAAAATGTTCCACAGAACCAAAGGAAGCAACCCACACTGTCTGTCTATAAACTCAGTTCTCAGCATGGAGGCCATTTGAACTGTGTCTCTCAGCATCTTCCATTATCCTAACAGCATTTCTAATAGTTAATGTGCTCTATTTGGGAACTGGTCCTATTGTGGAAAGGCAGACCGGAAACTACAAAATGTTATTAACCAAGAAATCAAACTACACATTCATATATTTGATTCCGTTTTTGGCAGACTGAATGTTTCGTGCATTTAGATGCATGACTTTCTAATATTCAGTCTCTTGAGAAAGCTTCCTTTTATGTCCCAGCCATTGGCTTACATAAACAAAATAAACATAGCATGGGAAAGAACTGAGGGATGTATTTGTAAAGACTGATCTTATAGTTGAAAAACATGCTCACAAACACAACTGTAGATAGTACACTTCCATTTCAAAGGATAATTTTGACCCATAATGGAGATCTGGTCTTTGGGGACTAAGTGATAGAATCACACAAACTTCCTCTGTGCTAGCATACTATTTAATAAATTGCGATTCCCTGCATATCAAATGGAACTGTTATGTGGTAGACGAGTCTATTCACTTAAAGGGGGAAAGTTTTTGCCCAAATTATCTGTTTTTATTAAATAGGAGTATGTCCTTAAAATGATATAAGGTAAGGGGGGGTTGATAAAATCTTTATTAGAGTTGTCACTAAATATGAAGTTAATGTAAGAAAGTTTAGAGTATCTGGTATCCACATGCACTAAGCGACTACCAATGTCCCAGGACTTGTAAGACTCCTGATTTTCATTTGTTCGATTCTCATTCACTTCACAATTATGACTGTTACCACTCTGGCACAGGAAGCATGAGTTCTCTTCTGTTTTTAGCAAGACATCTTCTTTATCAAGGGCTCAGTCACTCAGTCCTTATCCATTCAAATATTTATTAAGTATCTGCTATATTCAGGTTCTAGAGAGACAACAATTAAGAAGAATTGCTGATTACCATCAAAAACAGCATGTGTTTATAGAGAAAAAGAGCTGCAGAGAGGGTAAAGGAAAGAGTATGGTAGGTACAATAATACAAGTAGACTTAGGAAGACAATGAAGACTGTAGGTGCCAGATAATCTGACTCTTCTCAGTCAGACCATCTTTAGGAGTAAATGACACTTGCTTTGGCCTTCAAGGTACTAGGAGGATTTGATCAGGTGAGAAAGAGAAGGGAAAGGAAAACAGGAAAAAACATGAATAGAGAACATTTTGAATAGAAAAAGAGCATGGTGGCAATCTCATCAGGCAAAATAGACATTCTATGTTCCGTTGGACAGATGGCTCTCAACCCCATTTCCACAGAAATTAAAACCTTAAGTAGTAAAATACGTATTATGTATTTGACAAGGTTAGCATTCACTTGATCTTCTGGTCATAAAAACAGGTTTCCTTTCTGAAAGGAAAACTGAATTTGAATAAAGTATAGATTCTGTGGGAAATAAAGGTAGTTAGAGTAAGTGACCTGTGGAAGCCTCATCAATATTTCTGTATTTGATACAATTATTCAATGATTATTTTATATCAGGAAGGGAAACTTATTTATGTCTTGTTCGGTACTGGTTACTAATTTCTAGTTATCCCTTGCTTAGGAAAATCTTTCAGAAAAGCCCCATATCAAGTATTAGTGATTTCAGTGATCCTGGCTTTGGGGCAGACAGAGTATATACCAAGATTCATTTGCTTCTTAAATTTAGTTCTCCATCCAAATGTCAAATGCATTTCTGATCCCCTGAATCCAGAGGTGTCAATTTTCAACTGGTCAGTACTGTCTCCTGCCACATCTCACCACCTCCTTCCTCACAGAAAGCACATCTACCTGTGCTTTTTTTCTTAAGTATTATGGGCAAAACTTCCACCCATATTTGGCTGTGTCTTACCTTGTTCACTAGTTCATTTATTCCAAGACCATTCACACAGTATACAAATAATATATTTGGAAAAGCCATTAGGATGTAAAATAAGCATTCACGTGTGTCTCTCTGTCGTGCAAACCAACATCTAAAGTCCTTTCTGATATGAAAACTGAATTTGACTAACTTATAGATTTTGTAGGAAATAAGGATAGCTTGAATAAGTGAACTGTGGAGGCCTCACCAATATTTCTATACCCAATAAAATTAACAATGATTATTTTATATCAGGAAAGCAACATATTAATACTTTGTATGTACAAACTATTAATTTCTACTTATTCCTTGCTTAGGTATATATTTATCAAGTATATATTTATTTATTATGTCTGTACTAAGTACTGGAGATGAAATAGTGAATAATGTGTGACATGGTTTCTCCACTCTCATTCTAGTTGGCTTCCATATGAGACAACTGGAATCAAAGAATTCAGCTGTGCAATACTTCAAGTTGCCCAAAAATGAAATAGATGTAAAATTCACAAATAATGAATTTTGCATCAGATCAATGGCAGACTGGGAATAGTAAAAACATTAAACAAAATTAAAATTTACAAGGTCAGTTATTAAACAGAGTAGGAGGAATGAAGTCAATGGGACAGACAGGGGAATACTAGAAATTATCCATCAATCTTTTTAGAAGCACTCTAATCCACTTAAACTAAGTATTTTCATTAGTGCAGGTGCTGTTTATTATTATGGTTGCTAGATAACTTACTTTTTGATTAGAATAATTTTTATTAGGGTTAAGATTACAAACATGAAATCATTTTCACATAATTGAGCTTGGAAATACAAAAGAAGTTTGATATAAAAAGTTCAGTATATAATTCTAAAATAGATGCATAGCAACATTAAAACCTTCCTGGCACCTCCCTGTGGAAATTCACATTAACAATTACCATAGTAACAGATTCTCTAAACTTTCACAAAATGTAGGCACTTAAATGTCTTTTGAATTATGAATCTGATATGATGGGCTTTGAAAGATTTCTTGTTTCTCAGCTCAGTGTCTCTTATTTGTTGTAAATGGCATCAGTCATTTATTAAAAACAGCTTTGTGGTGTAGCCTTAACTTCAGCCATTTTTCCAATTACCTTTTGAATTTAAAAGTATGTCTGATAAGAGCTAAATCTTGCTAGTTTTGGAATATTTATTTTAATCATTTATTCATTCAGTTACTGCACACTCAGTACTGGAGTAGGATGCAGAAAAAATAAGGGGAAGAAATGTTCTACATAAGAATCTTATACTTATTCAGGATAATTCAGTATTAAATGAACTATAAAGTATGAAATTCCATTATGAGTGCAATAAAAAGCAGGGAGACCAGTGAAAGTTGAATAAGGCAGACCTTGAGGTGGGATTGGGAGGACAGAAAAATGTTTGAAGTTGATGACATATGGTACCTTATCAGTATTATTTTTACCAGTTATTTTGTCTTAAGTAGAAAAGGCGTTTTTTGTTTAATCTATCCTTTCTTATATCCTATTTCTGAGTCTTGATTGTATCATTTCCTGAAGTTCATATTTTAATAATTTTCCAAACTCTACCAAATCTTGTAAATTTTATACAGGCTGTGAATTCTGAGTACCTTCAAGATATTTTACAAAGTTACACATTTACATTTATACCATTGATTGTGGCAATGAATATAAAGGTTTTTCTGAAAGTATAGAATTCAGAAGTATTTTCTTAAAAATATTAGTTTTATATATCAGTTATATACTTTTAGGTTTCTTTAAATATTAAAGGTTCTTTCTTTCTTTTCTTCCTTCTTTCTTTCTTTTTTTTTCTTGTTGTTGTTTTACTATGGCATTTGATTGGCAAGGTTGGAAGACAACCTCAAATGGGTAGGGAATGGGATCACAGCCTGAGGTCAATGTGAAGGAGTCACTGCAGACTGTTCATGGGAATCTGGGATGTACAGTAGATTTCTGAGGTACTGTTTACAAAAGGGTTTCATAAAGAAACTGTGAAGGGAACTTGGGGAATCATGGTCAGTCTCATGCAGGTGTAAAAGATGGGTGATGGATGGCAGGAGACAATGTGCTCATTGTATTGAAGGATACCATGGCACTCTTTAACTTTAGCTCCAGGATTGAGTGGAACAGGCTACCTAAAATCCAGAGTAGAGCTGAGCTGTAGCATTCCATCTCTGCTTTAGAGGAAGATGTCTAGGTTTCCTGTGACTTTATTCATAAACACAAAATTAGTAAGTTGTCTGTTCTTATGGATGTGAGAAACTTTATGTTTGAAGACCATTCTATTCACTGCTTATTCTTTCTCCATGACATGAAAGATGTGCCACTTCAGTGAGCCAGTACCGTAAAAGATGGATTGAGCAGCCCTATAAATAGATAATAATATAAAATGTATCAACACTCAAATAAAAACGTAAACACTTAGGAAAAAAATAATTCTTCTTGAATAAGGTTCAGCAAAAGCTTGAATCAGGCAGTGCATTTTAGATTATTTAAAATTCTCTGGTAGATGGGAAGGGAAATGTGGAGAGAAGGACAAGGCTGGGTCAGTATTCTTACATGGAAAATATGATTTCTTTTCCATATTAATGATCATGTAGGTTATGACTAAAATTATTTGTTTTGTTGAACAACTTCAGTCCTTGGTTTATTTTCTGAAAAATTCCCCGGGAACGTTCATATTATCCAAAGGCACCCTTCTAAGGCAGATCGAACAGTTCTGTAGTTCTGTAGAGCAGAGAAGGCACAATGTATGTTTCATAAAGATCATAGTTTTTCAATTTGTGTCATAGTTAACGAATTGAGTAGGTCCGTTGGTCTAATTCCATATGACATTTCCTTTGTCCTTAAGTTTCAGTAAGAAGTCTAAGTTGAACAAGTGGTATGAGATATTTATAACAAGTTATAAAAGCATGTGCAGGTACAGGAAAATGTCATCAGCAATGGAGTATTAAGTGCAGGAACCGATGCATTTGTTTTCATTATGTCAGATAAATATGAAAGGAAATGCTAATAAGAATGGGTTTCCTTTTAACACTTTGACAACTCCAACTGCTTTTCTTTATTGATATTAATTTACCACTAAATGGAAAATAATTTGCTGAAAATCAAATTTAAATTGACTAAAAGGTTTTCACTTTACATGAGCAAGTCAGAAAGTTCTAAAATTAAACTTCAGAAAAATAATAAACCACTTTTACACAGAATGAAGCAAATTGGAAAACAAAATGCTATAAGAGGCCTCCCTTTACATGGTCTTTTCAAATCTGATCTTCCAAAATTTGCTTAAATGTTCTGTAAGTATCCATGAAGAACAGGATGTGAAGGGGTAGCTGTAGCATTTAGATTCACACTAAGGCTGGAAGTCACTCTCACCATTTAGTTTTATAGAAGGACAAATGTCCCTGTGAGTGTGTCCAGACTCTGTACTGAGTAGTAACTGAGTCAAAGAGAACCATGACTCCTTTTTAAAATTGTTGATATTATATTTTCTTTGTCCACTTCTCTTTGTTCAGCCATCCATGCATTTTCTTACATTCCTCTGTACCTATCAACTCTTACTGTTTTACTTATTCTACAGTTTCTCTTTTTCTGTTCATTTCTCACCCTCTTTACACTAACTCCACATTTATTGTTTGCTACTAATTTTACATTTTGTCTCCCAAAGAAAATTTCTGGCTGATGTGGAAGGTAATTCATCAGCTCTGAATTACAGTTTTTTGTTCTAAATTTTTTTTTAAAAGAAAATGATACAGAAAAATGGAGATGATAGCCAGGCCCAGTGGTGCATGCCTGTAATCCAGCAACTTGGGAGGCTGAGGCAGGAGGATTGCAAGTTCAAAATCAGCCTCAGCAAAAGTGTGGTATTGAACAACTCAGTGAGACCCTGAATCTAAATAAAATATGAAATAGGGCTGTGGAGGTAGCTCAGTGGTTGAGTGCCCCTGAGTTCAATCACCAGTATCCCCCCAAAAATGGATTCGGGGAGCATTTGATAACAAAAAATATGTTTGTTGGGAGCATTTGATAACTGATGTCCTTTGGTGAGTGTATTTAGGACTGTGCTGCCTTCTGTCAAAATTTTCCTGTTAAGTTTGTTATTTAGACAGCAATTACCTTTGCACACTGACTTATTTTCTGAGAAAAGTGTAAAATTCCTATAGGGTTATCTCATATGCATTCAGTGGGACATTAGTCATTAACAGAAGTAGGGGAACATATTAAATTCATATTTCTATGTTTGTGTCAGGTTAAACCTCTAAGCTTAGCCAGTCCTATGCTTATTCCTTTTTTATGGAGTTACAGGAAGCCTTTGACTTTTGTCTTTTGCAGAATCCTTTGTATGCTAAAGGAAATCCACCAGGTCCCCGTTCTCCAGAGAAGGGACTTCTTCACTGCTGAAAGCCGCATTGTGGTGTAGTCCTTGGCTCTTCTCATGCTAGTTCAGTGCTGTCATTCCTTGTCCTCTTTAGTGTGTGTGTGTGTGTGTATGTGTGTGTGTGTGTGTGTGTGTGTGTGTGAACAAGAAGTGTCTGTGATAGCAGAGGTTTTGTGGTGCAGAAGGAGAAGGGAAGATTTATAGCCTCAAGAGTATATAAAATTATAAACTCTAATAACCGATTATAAATGTAACCAGAGCTATTACTAAAATATGTATTTCATTCCTCCCTTTGGGGGACCTGAGTTCTCTTACCTGGACTGTCACATTAGCTTACAGGTCTTCCTGCTATAATCTTTATGTCAGTGTACCCTGTACTTTATGGAGTGGCCAGAGTTCTCTTCATAAAATAGTTCTGTTCATTTCACTTCTGTGTTCAAAGTCTTCTGTGATTCCCATTTGCTCTAAGATAAAACCCATGCTTCTTGTTAGTTGTTTCCAAATTTTCCACAATCTCTGCCACTTGTTTTTCACATCTGTTTCCTGTATTACACTCCACTGCTTTGCCCCCACCCCACTTATCTAGTGCTACCATTATACTCAGCTGTCCTTATTGTCAGAGATAACTTTCATGACTCCCTGCCCAGCCTTTCATCAGCCCCAAAAGCAAGCATTTTCCTTCCTGTTCATTTGTTGAAATGTTACCCTTCCCTCAAGGGCTAGGAAAATGTTCCCATCTCTCATCTACTTCAGACCAAATTTGTCATTCCCTCATTTGTAGATTTGTATTACTCTGTTTTTATCCCTATTATAGTACTAGGGATTTTTATTTTCAATTTTACAAAATAGTCTTGATTTCCAGGAATCTAACTTGTTGTCAATATTTCAGTAGAATTAGTTCTGAATGTATATTGCTAATGTTTGTGTAATTTGTGTTCTTCTTGATATTCTAAAGTATATACACAACTGATTTTCTGCCTCCTTTATTATATCTATCTGATAAAAAAAAGTGTACAAATAAATCATCATTTGATAAATCAAATACTTTGCCTTTCCGTTCTCATGCCCCAGATGTAATTACCTGCTGAACTATAAACAAATATCATTCCTTCTGAGTGTCCTTTCTTTTCTCTCAGTTTAGTTCTTGGTAGCCCCAGTTCTGTTCATATACAGAGTATCAACTCAATAATTACCGGTTGAAAAGAACCGATAAAATAAGAGCAAAAGCCCAACTGCCTAAGTACTTCAGTGATGATCTCCTGGAGGCTCTTCCTTCTGTGAAGAAGCTGGATGAGGGATAAGAAGGTGAGGGAAAAGTCCTTGTCTGTGCAATACAAGCAAATATTCAAGTGCTGAGAACCCGGCCATGGAAAAACTTCTGCACTATTACTCAAAGGCATTTATCAGACATTGTTTCTCTGTAGGTTAATCATACACATTTGGTGTTATTTCTGAACTTGTTATGCTCCATGTATTCCTCTCGATTATTTTTAAGCTCTCCTAAGAATTGAATGACCTTACTCATAGTATTTTTTGGTATGTGTATTTAATCAACCCAGAGTCTGGTGGGAATGTGGATAGAAAAATAAAGATTTTACTGCTTGGCTCTACCAGAAACTAATCTATAACTAAAATTTAGCATGTTCTTCAATTACAAATGAAGACAACAAAACATAGTAGGATTTATGAAGTTGTAACTAACAGAAACAAGAGATATTTTCATAGCACTTTATAGTTGCTGTATTTGAAATGTTTGTAAGCCAATCACTGTTTGAAAATAAATTCTGGGGATTCTTATACTGCTAGATGATATATGAATACATTGCAATATTTTTAACATTTTGAAAATGAATTTTTAAATATAATTCCCATGGTAATCCTTCATATTTTATTTTATGATTTTAATATCATTATTCTGAGATGAACATTTAACCAGACTGCAAAATGGAATGAAACAAACTAGTCATCTGGTTTTGTTGGTTTTAGAGCACATGGTTGAGAATAGAATACTTACTTTAATTAATGCATACTTAGTGTTGTATTTTAGATATTAGTAATCCCCCAAAATCTCATATGTGAGACAATGCAGGAAAGTTTAGTGGTGAAATGATTGGGCTTTGAGAGTCTTAACCTAATTAGTGCATTAATCCCTTGGTAGGGATTAACTGGGTGATTACTGTAGGCACGTAGGGTATGGCTAGAGGAGTTGGATCATTGCAGGCATGCCTTTGGGATATACATTTTGTCCATGGTGACAGAGTCTTTCTGTGTTTCCTGGGTGCCATGTCCCCAGCTGCTTTCCTCTGCCACACACTCCTGCCATGATCTTCTGTCTCACCTAAGCATCCAAGGAATGGAGTCAGTTGTCAATGGACTGAGACCTCTGAAAATGTGAGCCCCCAAATAAACTTTTTTTTCCTTTAATTATTTTTGTCAAGTCTTTTGATCACAGGAGTAAAAAAGCTGACTAAGACACTTAGATTACATTTTACTTTTTTTAAAAAATTTGCTGTGCTGAGGTCCAGGGCCCTGCACATAGTAGACAAGTGCTCTACCACTGACCCTCCTTTGTGTTTTAAATATTATATGTGTATGTGTATACACCTACAAAAAGTATATTACATATAAAATGTATATGTGTATTTGTATATAAAATCATAATTTCATTTGACAGAGGAGTTTACAAAATTCAACATTCAGGACTTCTAACCCCACTTTTCAAGGATAACTATCTATTATGGTTATATTTTTCTAGCTAATGTCTACATACATGCACATGAACACACATACATATAAACTCTACAAACATGTTTAGTATACAGACCTACACAATCCAACTTACCATATATACACTGCCCATAGTCCTGTTCTTCATTGACTTTTAACTGGCCAAGTCATGCTTTTGACTGATTTTGTGGTTAAGAAATCTTCCTAGTCTTAATTTCTATTACCTTTAAGCCTTACTTAATTTTCTTTTATAAATTAACATGATCTTTCAAGTATTATTTTGGCATATAACTTTTTAAAATTTCACCAATTTTAATATTGTGGGTTTTCTTTTTTAGAACCTAATCAAGTCATGTAGAATTCCAAATATGTTTTCCAACATTTGAATTATCACCCTCATGTTTGTGTTATCATCAAATTTTCCTCAAATCTTCTGACATGTACCGATTTCCCATAATTTCTTAGGTAGTATTGTAAACAAATTACATATATTTACTCATTTAGTCTTTCTAAGAACCTTATCAACCTTGTGAAATGGATATTAATTATTATATCTACTTTAAAGAAACTGAGCCAGAGAGAGTTTAAGTAATTTTCCCAGGTTTATACTAGTAAATTGTGAGTTGTGAACATAAATGAACACCTCAAAGAGCAAATAACATTATTGTGTACAATCAGAAATAGTGGATGGAAGTCAAGGAGCCAATTTCAGTATTTAGGAGGAGTTATTAGATAGGCCTGTCTTATAAATCAACAACTTCATTATTCCTCATTGGAGTTAAGAAAGCCCCAGATGACTGCCTGTCATAGAGGGCCCTTAAGTCTCTTTTATATTCTAGGATTTTGTGGAATTGATTCAGATAGTTAGTGACATATTTCTTGTGAAAGTATTTCTGTATCTCTGCCAATAATTCTTATTGTTTTAATAAGTTGTTTTTAAAAGCTGTTAATGTATTGTCACTAAAATTGGCTATTCACAGTATTAGTGCCATTTTAATAATGAACAAGCATTGAGACATTATTTTAAATAAATTTCCTCATACAAGGAACCATGGAATCCTTAACACTTTGAAATTGGATTTCAGAAAAGCTGTAGTGGAAATTGGAGCTATCAAAGTGACATTGCCCCCTATTCAACTCCCCTGATGATTTTCCCTTATTGTAGTTTACCCCCAAAATGTGCACTTTGTTGATTATACATTAGGTACCTGTGTCCTTGAGACCTAATCCTGGACCTTTCTCTCAGCCATCTTAAGACATTGGAAGGAAGAAGCATCAGGCAAGGCAACACACTTTGTGGTACTATATTAATGCTGACTTCCTGGTAATCATTTAGCCTGCCACATTTTGTCCATGTCCCCGGATATATAAGCCAGTGTTTATTATCAGAATCAAATTGGTCACCTGGCCAATTTTATTGTCACTAACACAGTGTGTGTGTGTGTGTGTGTGTGTGTGTGTGTGTGTTTGTGCTCACACGCATGCACTGGAGCACATCCAACAAGACTTAGGCTTTTGACAGGCCTGGGATGTTTTTTATGCAATGCTCCTCCCCTGAGCTCTGCAGATACCTGTATTCATCTCCTAATAGGGCACCAGGAAAAAAAAAAAAAAAGAACGAAAAAGCTTGTTTAGTGTAGGACACTGATGGTACCTATGAAAGAGAATCCATCCTATAGCTTTTTAATTATCACTAGATCTTTAATTTCTATAGAGCAGGAGATATAATGCTTTTCTAATTTTTCAAAAGGCTTTTGATTATTATACACAAGAGCTCACTGTAACAGACATTATGGTGGTAATGTTGCTGTCACTGGAAGATATGAAAATAAATCACTCCTAAGGTACCAGTTGACTAATATGCACTGCTCTTACCATGCAAGTTCTTCATATAAGGTATCTGTGCTGATTAGTCAGTATCTCTTTCTATACTTCAGTGCACAATTTACCTTTAAACTTGTAAAGGGTTGTACCTTCATATTCTACCTCCCAAATATCGTTCTGTTAAAGTAACAAAATCCCCATTTAGCCTCTGTTCCTGAGCATAATGCAAAATAACACTGAGACACTTATGCTAGAGGGATCATCAGGAATGCCATTAACATACAGGGAACCCATTCTATGAAAGTCAGTCAGTTACATGTTACAAGTTTTTCTGACAAAAAGCAATTTACAGTTATCTCTTTGGGTATAATATCACTTTCTCAAGTCCCTCCCAGATCTTCTCCCACTCAACTCAACAATGTTGGAATAATTATGTGACCACAATTTTTCACTTATATTCTGGTAGATTTTTTTTCCTGCCTTCTTATTTTGTACTCCTGACTTTCTGTTATTTTCATACTTTCTTAAAATATTCATCTACCCACATTATAGTAGACATCTTATTGCTTATACTCATTGTTATGGTTTGGATATGAGGTGTCCCCTAAAAGCTCATGTGTGAGATTATGCAAGAAATATTAGAAGTGAAATGGTTGGGTTGTGAGAATGCTAACCTAATCAGTATATCAATCCCCTGACAGAGATTAACTACCTGGGTGTTAACTGTAGGCAAGCAGGGTGTGGTAGGAAGAGTGTAGTCCCTTTGGAGTATATGCTTTGCCTTTGTAGAGAGCAACTGTCTCTCTCTGCTTCCTGGTGCCATGTTCCGAGACACTTTCCTCTAGCGCATTGTTCTGCCATGGCATTCTCCCTCACCACAGGTCCTGAGGAATAGAGTCAATAGTCTACAGATTGAGACCTCTGAAACCATGAGCCCCCAAATAAACTTTTTCTCCCCTAATAGTTCTTATCAGGTATTTTTGGTCACTGCAAATGGAAAAGCTAAAATATTCACTCATCATCAGCACATTGAAAGGCAAAAACTCAAATTGCATAGAATGGATATATTGCCTTGGCAAACAGGAGTAGTCAAGAAATGATCACAAGTAGAACAAGAAATAGAGGCTAGAGAAGTTAGAACCTAATTCTAGACCAACCATGATTCTAGACCATCATACGGAAACTGAGAGACAGAAATATTTCATCAATTCTGTTACAACTAAATGAGTTATTCACCAGTAAATGGTTTTATTTTTCATCTCTCTTCCTCAGAGAACTATATATATTTTTTATTCTCTTTTACCCATTTAGGAGCTCAGCTTTAACACAATATGCATTTAAATAAAACTCTTGTGTGGAATTTGTTTCTATGTATTCTCTTTTATTAATATGAATTTTAATATTACATTAATTAAAACTTTCACACAGTTAGGATGAAACAATATCTTTTCAGTTGAAATTTGAAAAGGATAAACATTCTTTGAAAATCTTTTGGCATTGTGAAACCAAAAAGGATTAACTGTCTAAGAGATGGAATAGGTAATAGAAATTTCTGTGCCTGGGAAAATTGCTGCTTTTAAAATTGTAGTTTGAAATCATTCATGTAAGGGGAGATATTTTAAAACCAAACCCACAGCCTTATAGAAAATACTCATTGAGTTCTGATGCTTTATGATTAAAGAAAGACTACATTTGGTTGTTTTTGTGCACAGTGAAAATAAAGTGCTTTTTTTCCCTTTGACTATTGATTCCTTTTTTTTCCCTAAAATGCACAGAATTCACTTATATCAAAAAAGGTCTGATAAGCTAATTATGTCAATAATCAATTTATATTTGCTTAACAAATTAAGACTCCTATTAGAGGGCTGGGTATGTGGCTCAAGTGGTAGCGCGCTCGCCTGGCATGCGTGCGGCCCGGGTTCGATCCTCAGCACCACATACAAACAAAGATGTTGTGTCCGCCGAAAACTAAAAAAATAAACATTAAAAAATTCTCTCTCTCTCTTTAAAAAAAAGACTCCTATTAGAGATAAACTGTGGTGTCAGAAATAAAAATGAAAAAGAGAAAGAAATGTGCAAACTCTTACTTATGATAGCCTTGTGGGAGTGAATTTGTGAACCTGTGTGAAGAAATCAGCATCTGCATTTATCTGAGACACCTGGCAATATGATGTGTGATAATTGCCAAATGCATCATGCTGAAAACATTGCAAGGTAAAAGAGATAAGTTGCTTTCTCAAGGTGTTCCTTTCTCAGAATTGGGGCTATGGGTCTCAAAACATGAACAATATTTCAATAAGGGTCACAGGAGGAGAGGTAGGACAGTGGATCTGAGGCTATCATAGAAAACATGTTGTAAGTTGAGTTGAAAAAGTGTATTGAAAATTTGGGAAATAGCAAGTAGATCTATTTTACCACATAGGATGATTAATGTAGGATGGTAGATTTTTAAAGTTTTTAATAAAAAATCTTTAAATTCTTAAAAGAATGCAAACATAAAAATTAAATATTAAAAATAAAGAGATAATGATGAGCTTCCCTAACTGAAATAAAGAAATGTAGAATGGCAAGATACTTGTGCCCAGTATCTCTTGCTCATTTAACTCACCGCCTTTGACTCCTACCTGAATTCTCAACTCTCAGACTTGCAATTACCATGTAATTTAGATTTCAGCGTTCCACGTGGACCCTAGATTCCGTTCTTTTCTGGTAAGTTTCTGTTCTCTATTTTTGTCTGACCAATTGTTCTACACCATTTATTCCTGCTGTTTCTTCTAGCTGTCACTTCACCCAATTCTGCTATCCCTTTTGACCAAGAAAACATACACATCCTGATGACAGTGTCATAATAAATGTATTAGGTAGTAGGAAAGGAACTGGGGAGGCATTCATGGGAAAAGAAAGGAAGGACCCATTCTTTATAATGGAAGATAAAATAGTATCTGTGATGATTTATTTCAAACAGTGAAGGGACTGGAACAATTTAGACTTCATAGTTTTAGGCCAATGAGGATGTGCCTTCATAAAATAAATTTTAATAATTAAGAACCTCCACATGGCTTTCACATCTACAAAACATATTCGTATGAGTCCTTGTATCTGCCCTCATACTAACCCTATGAAGAGGTTTTGTTTTCCTTGATTGCATAAGAAGAGGAAGAGAGATGAAGTAGTTTGCTTAAGGTTGTACTACAAGTTAGTCCCAACAACTAATTTAACACTAATTTTTAGACTCTAGATACTTTCTTCAATTTGTGGTAAATAACTGATAATGTACTGTTCAAAGCAGATGAGGCATTTTGCACTTGCTTTTCATGCTGGGCCTTGTGATGAGAGCAGCATTGCAATGTTGCAATTAGTCACATTTAACAGAGGACTACGAAATGCATGGTATGAATATTGAATGGGTCTTTTTTTCTCCTCTTCTGGTGAAAGCCATCATTAATCAGATGCCCAAGCTTTTCCTGATGAGCCTGGATGCTCCCCCTTAGTATTTCTCAATATATTACTCCAGGCAAAAACTACTAATAAATCAGAGTCTACTGAATGTTGAAAGTCATTTGCCATTCTGACACTGGAAACTTGAAGTGACACATATGCTGTAGTACAAAACTCAAATGACATACTTAATTTCCAGTCCCACAGGATAGCCCTTCCTAGCTCCACATCTGAGACCAATTAACTCCTCAAACATTAGATCACACTTGTTAAACCTGTCCTGACCATATGCCTACTAACTGAGCTTATACCTTCATTCCTAGGACCCTATATTTCATCCAGGGTGTAGAAACAGATGTTCTTTCTTGTTCCTCATATTTGAAGTTGTATTCTATAACTCATTTTCTCCAAGCTGGAATCTTATCATGAGTTCTCCCCTATATTCCCAGAGACTAGAGTCCAGTTCCAATTGGCTGTTGTTCTTTGACTAGACCAGTTATACATTACAAACTGGTTATAATATCAGTTTTCTATTCCTATGAAATGAACCACCCCAAAAGTTCATAGCCTTGAGAGAATAACAAGTGTTAATTTTTTTCAGTAACTTCCAAAGTCAATATGTCTTTTCAGGAATTGTTCCTCTGTGATTCAAGTGCAGTCAGCTAGCTGGGTTTTTGTTGTTGTTGTTTTGTTTTGTTTTGTTGGCTTGGATTTTTTTTCCTGATTTGTTTTTCTTTTTCTTTATCCTGATTACCAATTAAGTGCAGAGTTTTTAATTTTATAGCTTAACTGTGAAGGGCCATACTCTAAAGGCAATACATATAATTAGCATTTTGGTCTAATCTCTTCCACGTGCACAGCTTAAAGTATTGATGATGCTGATGCTAGAGGGTCTTAAAAAAAAAAAAAAGACAACAAAGTATTTACAATCATTACCTTTCGTCTCACTCAGTGAGAATCAAGGTTCCAGACATGTCATTCAAATGGTAATTTGGTGCTGTCTTTGAGAGCTAATTCAGGGAGATGGGCCAGGGGCTTCAGTTCCTCTCTACATGGGCCTCTCCATGGCTCCTTAGGCTTACTCTCAGGTCTGACAGTGGGTTCCAAGAGCAAGCATTCCAAGAGTGCATGGCATCCTGTGATCTAATCTCAGAGCCACTTCTGCCCTAGTTGGTGGATCAATGTCCTCACAAAGGCCCACTCAGTTGAGGTCATATATTCTCTCTCTCACAAGGGAGCAACGGAGTTTTAAAAGAGCTATGTATGTGGAGATATTATTGTGGTAATCTTTTGAAAATGCAGCCTGTCACAGCCCCCTACAAGATTCTATTGTCTTTGCCTGCTTAGTCATTACCATAATGCTTCTTCCACCTTTTAAGGTAATGACATCCTGCCTGTTGCTGGATCTCCCAGGCCCATCTGCCTGTGTCCCCATTTAGCCACCCTATCATAGTTTCTAATGTTGTTATCATAATATGTCCTTTTACTTGTAATTCCTCCTGCTGCTAACATTTGGCACACACCCACAATGTCTTTCTGTACTTGAGTTCCTGCTATCCTATTCTCAAAAAAGTTTAGGAAGATAAGATGATTGAGAGAAAAAAAAAAACAAAAAAAAACAAACTAATCTTTTTTTTTTTAGAGCCAAGTGGATCTCTTTTCAAATACCATTTTAATAACTGAACTCTGGGCAACTTCTCTGAGTGTCAATTTACTTTTCTTTCTTGTTAGTATAATACAGTGTTAATCTCATCACTTGTGAGAATTACATATGTTTGTACAGTTACAGGTTTATTGAATAGTCTGAAACACATGGGGTATTAATATAAAAATTTATTTATTAATTCAAGTACTACTTTGAATTATGCTCTGTCTTTACTGGTTCCTTTTCTATACCTGATGTCATCATAGGTTAATCTTTCCCATTTCTAACACTTCTGGTTACTTCAAGTCATTAACTTTTTCATGACAGTCAAAATTCCTATTTTGTGTCTTATTCCTCTCCATAGCACAGGTCATGTTTTTAATGGGAGGGGCTTGCCGTGGGGACAGGGTACGATCTGTTCCTCTACTCTGACTTCTATGTTCCATCTTAAAATAGAGGTAGGGGAGTATTGAGTGTGGTTTGTCGAGAGATCCTTCTCCTTTCCCCTTTTCTGAGTCTGGCTTCAGTGGGATTGGAGGACATAAAGGTACATTGAGGTAAGTTTGTTGCAGTTATTGCTAGAGGCATCCAGGTCTAAAGGTTGAGGTTTTCAAGTGCTTCTTTTTGTAGACCTTCCAGACCTGTGTGAATAAACCCTAAGGATTTTCTTCATGACTTGCCTTTGTTGGGGTGGGCATCCCACCAGGAAGATCATTATTGCCACTCTCCCTCCTTATTTGTGTTTATAATCTTTCAGCTCAGCTTCTATGCAGTCTTTTATTCCTTCATAGGTAGAAAGTCCCAAAAAACAAAGAAGCACAGTATCAGCCGACTTTAATAGGCAGTGAGAACATTTTGTCTGAATCTACCTGGAATTAAATATAATTGAAGGCCTCTCCAAGGTGTGCTTCTCGTCAGTGATCCCTGTTGATGCTCGTTCAGAGCAAAGGGGCTACCTGTCTCTGTGTAACCAGCATGATGTTTCAAGAATTTATTTATTTTAGTCAATGATAAAGGCAAAGCGTCGCCTGCTCCTATTTAAGTTAGATGCTAACAGCTTCCTTGGTGTTTCTGGGCATAATAAAATACTAACTGTGAAAGCAGCAGTGAAGAAAGCTGCACATTGTAATCCTCCTTATGACAGAACCCTCAAAAAGAAAGGCCTGAAGTCTGTTTTACAAGGATGGTGTTTCCTCCACTCCTTCCCAAGTATGTGTGTGGGTATGGGGTACCCTTCTGGCAAGCCCATAGAGCCATTGTTGTTGTGACTGCTGCTATTTTTGTGGTAAACTGATTATTGGCTTTCACTGAATATTCCCAGCTCTATTTGCCAAGACCCCCACTGTTTCTCAGGGAGCAAAAACTGGGTAGACTTCCAAGTTTCTCTGCCCACTCTGTGCCTGAACAATGGCCCCAGGAATGCTATTTTTCAACTGTATCTAGAATGAGAAGTCTATTATATTTTTGTAGATATTTTGCCAACTATATTTGCCAAGTTTATTTTATTTTTTTCAAATTACTTTTAAAGTGGTCTGCCCTTGATTTTTAAAGCAACAGTACTATGGGTATCGGTAATGGGCTCCGAGATGAAACCTGTTTCTCGTTCTTCTAGCCTTGACTGATACTTGATATACGTCAGTGCATAAAATTGGATGACGTAGTGTTTTCTTAAGCTCTTCTACAGGATGCATCTTCGTCAGTATCTCAATAGAAAACAGAGAGTCTTATTTTCCACTGGACTAAGGTTTCTAAAGTCCTTTTCATCATCTTTGCTTTCCTTTTTGAAAATTCTCTTGTTATGGTTTAGATGTGAGGTTCCCCCCAAAAGCTCACAGGTAAGACAATGCAAGAAGGTTCAGAAAAGAAATGATTGGATTGTAGGAGTCTTGACCCAATCAGGGAATTAATCCCCTGATAGGGATTAACTGAGTGGTAACTGAAGTAAGTGTTAGATGTGGCTGGAGGAGGTGGGAATTGGGGATGTGGCTTTGGGGTATATATTTGTGTCTGCCAAGTGGAGACCTCTGTCTCTGTTTCCTGATCGTCAAGTGAGCTGTTTCCCTCCACTATACTCTTCTGCCATGATGTTCTACCTCACCTTGAGCCCCAAGGACAGGAGCCTGCTGTCTGTGGATTGAGACCACTGAAGCCGTGAGCCCCCAATTAAACTTTTCTTTCCTACAGTTGTTCTGCTTGGGTCTTTTAGTCACAGCCGCAACAAAGCTGACTAAAATGCCTTTGAAGGGTCCCTAATTGCCTTGCTTAGCGTAACACATGTCCTTCAATAGCTTTGTTCCTAATTCTTTTTTCCGTCTACTGTCAAGCACATATCCTTTCCAAAGCCAGGACCGTCTCATTCTAATATTCTAGATTACTCAGGCAATACTCATTTTGTTACTATGTTAATTATTGTTTTGAGTCTTTTGAATATTTGATGAGTTTTAATCTCACTTCTCATTGGATATCTCTAGTTAAAATAGTGATAAATCAAATATGACATAGTCTACATATATGGTGCTGGACATTTTTAAGTTTAAAAATGTTCAGCACATTAGAATTAATTTATTGAAATAAGGTGATGATCATTTTATGTAGAGGGTAATGGACTTTAGTGAGGAGTAGTAGTAGGCATGGACAGACATATTATACAGGTACATCATTCCCTTTCTTTTACCAAGAGCAAAGTGAAAAGTAAATGGAATATGTGGTGCCTGCGGTGCTGGAAGATTGTTATGGCGATTTTAGATACTTCTTTCTTTGTGGTTACCACTAAAACAATGTACTTCCCTTTCTCCTGCCTACTCTTCTCTCCTATGTCTTTTCTCAACCTTCCTCAGTGATATTTGCTCTGACCTTCATACTGGACAGTGAATACATTGATGGGAGAAGCAGCTTAGTTGACTTTGGTTCCAACTGGAAGAAAGGTATGAGTCTGTCTTTGACTTGAGGATTTTACTCTGGACAGAACTAGACAAGTCTATCACAGCCATGGTCATCACAAAATGCATCAACTCTTTTTCCTTAGTTTTTCTATTCTCTACAACCCGAGTGCCAGAAATCACACTTTGCATCTCTTGTATTTACTTTGAAATCTCCCTCATAATTTCCCTGACTTATTTAAAATTTACTTCATTTATTCATGGAACATTTCTGAACCCTTGCTATATGGAATCATTCTAATTTCTACTGATGAGATGTGAAAAAATATATATAGAATAATTTACATTAACCATGCAATTTACAGTCACTGTCCAGTAGGCTAGCCAATGTGCATGTGATTGTTAAAATTGGAAATAAGAAAACAACTCAGTTTCATATCACCTGATCTACTTTTGTGTGTGATAATGGGGATTGAACCCAGAAGTGCTTTACCTCTGCACTATATCCCCATCCTGTTTTTTTGTTTGTTTGTTTATTTTTTCATTAATATAGGTCTCATTAAGTGCCACGGCTGGCTTCAAACTTTTAATCAATATACCTCAGCCTCCTGAGTCACTGGGATTATAAGCACGCAGTACCACATCTGGCATATGAATCATTTTCAGTTGAAAGATCCTTACCAACATGTGGCTTATGTTTAGCAATATAGCAATATTGACAATTGACAATATAGCAATAAAACATTGCCAAAATAAGATAAAGACCCACTGGGCAGTGCAGTTAGACTCTGAAAGGAAAAAAATAAATAAATACCTGTTGTTTTTTATTGAGCACATATTGTGATAAGCTACTGAGCAATTGTTATGCATGTACTTTAACAGTCTAGTCCATATTTCTATGACAATAGGAGTCAGTATCCTGGTTTTACAGAAGAGAAAGATGAGGCATAAAGGACTTAAGGACTGTCTTTTAAAAGCTCTACTCAGCTTTGAATGAGTCATTGTATGATGAATTTAGTCATTAAGATCTTATAGCTAATGCAATGGAATCTCACCTTTAGAGACCAAAGGCTATGTGGAAAACTGATTTATAATGAATATAATCTATCTAGAGAGATCCAACCATTTGCTATTTGTTTATTTTGCACCCAACCATGACTCCTTGTATAATGTCCAATTAGTATACACTCCAAGAAACAAAGCAAAACAAAACAAAAATTCACAGTGATGCAGGCCCAAAACCTCACGAAATTCAAATTCATCCCGAACAAAAATTTAAGATTTTGACTTTGAAGGGACATCAGATTATTAACCTGCTGCTCCCAGACCTGTATTGGTCTGGGAGAAAATGGTTCTTAGGGTCTCATATCTTTGATAATTTAATGGTCTAGTGATGTAATTGAGTACCTCCATGCTAGTATTCATTCCCTTCTTCAGCCAGCCCATGCCCTATTCTGCCACAGGCCTGTGGCTAAGTGATAGAGATACACAGATAAAGAGCACGTCATGCTCTCTGAGAGCTTGCCATCCAGTGAAGAACAGAAAACACAGTACAGTGTGTGTTTATGCATTGTACTTGGTTTATACTCCAGAATATGGAATAAGCAAATAGTATCTCAAGAAAATCTGATAACCAGGAGAAAAAAGAATATCATACAAATAAATATAGCCATTTTAGCATTCAGAATGTGTAATAGTGGTAGAATACGTCAGTGCACCATATCAAATATTATATAATGAAACATTAAAAAAAATGTTCTGGATACACAGAAGAAGAGACCTAGTTCCCAAACTGGGAAAGGAGGAGATTCATAGGGGGTGAGGATAAAGAAGAGTTTTACAAAGATGGTGAGATTTGAGCTAGCCTCCAAAATTGAAAAGAATTGAATGAGAGGATATTCCTGACATAGGCTCAGCAGGATCAAGATCTTGCAAAGAGGTTCAGAGTGCAAGACCTATTCTCAGAACTGCAGTGAGGCTGCTGTGATGATAGCCTACTTATAGTGCTGATAGATGAGGCAGAGGACAGTTTGCTGAGGACCTCAGATTAGTCATGCTGAGGAATGATGTATTTGCCAGTAACATGAAGATCAAGCTTTTTTTTTTTTTTTAAAGTATTTGTTTGTTTGGAAATAGATTGTTTTAGTTTTCTCATTGTGTATAAAGATTAAATGTCCTCTCCACACCCCACCCCCAGGGCTGAGGACTAAACCCAGGGCCTTGTGCATGCTAGGCAAGCGCTCTGCCACTGAGCTAAATCCCCAACCCACCCCCCTTTTAAATTTATTTTAAATAAATAAATAATTGGCATCAGAACAGAATGCATTATCATTTTTATTACACATATATACCACAATTTTTCATATCTCTGTATGTATAGTATTTTGATACCCAATTCGTGTCTTCATGCATGTACTTTGGATATTGATGTGTATCACATTCCACCATCCTAGCTAATGCTAATCCCCTGCCCCCTCCCTTTCCTTTCCCTCCAACCTCTCCTCCCTAAAAAAAAAGATTGAATGTGGCTCATCTTAAAGAAAAGAAACAAAAACACTTTGGCACAGACAAGGCTATTTTTCACCTTTGATACTCTTTAGTTCAATAGTCTCCACCCTGGAATAATGCAGGACTCATCTTTTCTACATTGCCAAAGTGTAAATTAGAAAAATCATTTCTTTAATGTTTGAGTTTGATTCTCAGGAGCAATGGTTAACTTCCTATAAACTAATGTAAGAATTAATTGATGCCTTATAAGGAAAAAGTTAATGTTGTAAATGAATTAAATTCCTTTTGCTCCAGGGAGAGTCCTTTGCTTGTTATCAGCTACTCTAAGCCCTGTGCATTAGAGGCATCACCTCTGCTTTCCAACCAGCCCCTAAAATACTCTGAGCATTGAATCAAACCCTACTAATGGATTGCTTCTATGAGGGACAGAATGAAAATATATGACTCACACCCACCAGGGCTCAGTCCCAATCTGGGAACAGATGTGGTTCAATGTCTAAACTTTAAAATACAGGATTACCTCCTAGAAAGTTCATCTATGAGCTCAACGTCATACATCTCAGACTGGGCTTGGCTTTGAGCACTTACTTGTAAGACATCCTACTGTAGTTTTCTAATCCCTGTACAAAAAGGATAAATAGAAGAGTGAAATATGTTAAAAGAGTCATAGAACTAGGTACTTAAATAAAGTGATGGATTGTCAGTTTGTGAATATATTACATGCAACGGCAAACCAAGAAACAGAAATCAAGAAGCAAAGCACATTAATTTCCTTATTCATTATGTTTGATCTGAAGCTTTCTCATCTTCTCCCAAATATACACTTTTCCTTTTTAAAAATATTTCCCCCTTCCTTTCCAATTGTTCTATTTTATTTGGAGCAGCCAATCCATTGGCTCTACTCCTAAGCCAAAGCTGATTCTGTAACAAGTTCTTTGCCCAAGCCTGGACAATCCAAGTACTTCTTTGAGATTTTTAAAACTATATTTAAGATGAGAAGAGGAACAGTTGTTTTCTATTGAAACTTTTAAAACTAGACTTGGACTCAGCTAATAGTCATCTTTCTTTGGTAGAGATGGCAGCATTAGGAGAAGACAGACACTATGTACAGAAAAGCTTAGATGGGGAATAAGAAGAGAAAGTCCTGAAGACATTCAAATATCTGTGTCATTGTCCCTGACATGCTAACTCTGTGTGCCACTAAGATTTTGTGAAGTAGCTCAGTTTCCACAAATCAATTTTGTTTTTCTGCTGAACTAGTTAACATAGTTTTCTATTACTTGCAATCAAAACATTCTATGCTAATACAAAACAGTGGGTTAAAAAACTGACCTTCTTTATCTTAAATCAAACTCCTATATAACTTGACAGTAACTGAGTCTACATTCAAGTTTTCCTTCTTTATTTTCTAGAGCTATGTACTGATGATAACTTTACATCTCTTTAATGTGTATGAGTTCTTTAATGCCTAGGAAAAACTTGTGAATCTGTTAAAATCCCAAACCTATACAATTCCCATGTTACCATGCTAGGTAAAATATAATTTTCTTATTTGCTTCACATATCCACAGACACATTTCTAAAGAGTGTTTCAAGGGAGTATAATAAATTAATGAGCCTTGGGATCTAGTAACTGAACATACTACTTTGTGGTAAAGAAAAAAAATATTTAAATGCTTCATTGGTTACTTTTCATTAGTTCCCATGTCTCGCTCTCTTCTATTAATTATATTATTGATGATTCACAATAAGATTAATTTTTTGCATTTAAGATCAGCTTAAAGGGATAGTATTTACGACTTCTGAATAAAGCAGATATCTAGTTCATTTTACAAGGTTTTGATTGTGTCTGAGCTCTTTATTAAATCACCTCTCTTTCTTTGCATTTGTTCTTAGCAGTTGCCAGGCAACTCCTATGATACTTGGCAAAAATATTCTGAGAAGATTTTTTTTTTTAGAATAAAATCAGTAGAGGCACAGACCCCTTGTAATGATGGATATTACAGTTGTTCAGATGTAAAATTAGCCACTAAGAATGAGGGTTATTATTTAATGTTATGCTAAATGGGACTTTCTGTCCCATTGTAAGCTGGGTCTCCCACCTACAATTTGCCTAAATTGCAAAGAATATCTTAATTCCTGATTTAAAAAGAAAATGAGAGTGATAAAAAATGACAATGACTCTTTTATTGAGCTTAAAAAGGTGAATAATGATAAATGAATCTGCCCAAGCATTTTTCTCACTGATTCAGTCCACTGCACCTTGCAAAAGGGTTCAGGGAAAAGCAATCTTTTTGTTTAAGATTTCCTACTGAGAAAGAATTGGCAAGACCAAGGTGGAAATTCAGTTCACTCAGGTTTCTTCTAGCTAAAGGCAACCCTCTATGAGATACATCCTAGTAACTTAATTAATACACCATCGAACCCTGAAGTCTTGTGGAAGAATCCTGGGAATATTAATCAGAAGGCCAAATGAGATACTACATGGAAGTACTTGGGACACTTTTCAGGTTTAGAATTTTGTTACATTGGTGTTAGTGATGGTAGTGATTGTTACTTTATAAAGTTAAGAAGAAATTCAGCATAAAATATTTCTGAAAATGACTTCTATCTCCTGACATTTTATTCTAGAGTAGTTTGTTAGGCTTGATGACTGCAAAATGTATATAGATTGGGGAATACGAGTTAAACTTTGAGTTAATAAATATCCTCAGTTAGAAACCAAATGAATCCAGGAAAATAATTCTGTTCTGTTAATCATGGTGGACCACTGCCCCCCTCCTCTAAATCCCATTCCCTCTGCTTGCATTTTGAGCTATGCTTGGGGTCTCTCCTTTTACTGTATATTAAATCCCTACCTATCAACCAGAACTTTTTCATTAGTATATAAAGCTGTCCAAATATATTCAATATTTAAAATAAAAGTGTAAGTGAGTAATTATTTTATCTTTGGCCCTTGTTGGGGACTTTTTGAAGACTCACCTTCCTTTTAAAAAGGAGTTTTGTGGCAGTACAGTGTGTGCCACCATTTAGGCCTCAACCTATTATTATTTGATTTCTCCTCCCCTATAAGACAACTTTCTCTAGAAACTAAAGTTGTTAATTCAGTTAATTTTGCTTATGTACAGAATTTGAAACTACTGGCCATTAGGAATCAAACTTCTTCTTTAGTTTTTTTGCTTTATCATTTGATCTTGCTTTTTCTCCACCTTTTTTTTTTTTTTGAAAAGTTCTAAGGGGTACTTCCTAACCAAGGTACTTTTGAAATATCAGCATTGTTTATGAATCCAGTCTAAACCCTCAACCATCTAATTCTGTTCTCCTCCAGTGATTTAGTCATTCTTGAGTTTCTATGACAATTTGTTCATGACCCTAAAAGTGAATGTGGGGTGTGTGTGTGTGTGTGTGTGTGTGAGAGAGAGAGAGAGAGAGAGAGAGAGAGAGAGAGAGAGAGAGAGAGAGAGAGACTCTCTATGTCTTTCTTAGCTCCAGAGCTATTCAGCCAAATTTCTTTGAATTTATCAGAGTGAGTTACCTAAAAACACCTAAAATTTAACACACTCCTAATGAATTCATTCCCCTCAATACATTTCCACATTCTCCTTATTCTCCTTTTCATAGAATAGCATGTATCTATGTAATATCCCAATATTATATCTTCACCTCATTCTTGACCCCTCTCTTTTCCATCCCTAAAACTCCATTCTGTCTCCTCCTTTCCAACATTCTATCTCTACCATTACACTTGTGTCATCTGGTTCCTGAGAGCATAATCACATGTCTTTAAAGGCTAACTATATGCTATCAAGACTCATATGGCTTATACTTATTTAATAATGACAGATTAAGATTAAAGGGAAAATTGTGCACTTTCTATTTTTCATAGTAGCATGTAGCTATTTTTAATAAATCATATTATCTGAAAACAAATATGGGGGAGTTACTGGGGAAATACCTGTGATTTCCCTAGTGAAATATCAGCAAGTGGATACATTTGAGCATGACTACTGAAAAATATTTCACTTGACTTGTGTGATGTGAGAAGGTATTTTTATGTCCATCTGGATCTTCTGATCTTAGAGATGGTTCATATATTCACCTAAACCAAGGTATTTAAAACTACTAACTCAAGTCTTGACTTTTGAATATGATCATCTAACTGTTCTAGTTTACAGCAGTGAAATGAACTTCCATCTGTGCCGTTTTGAATGGTTCTGCATTTCTTTCTGCTGCCAGAATTAAGTATGAATGATGTTTGAGCATCTTAGGTGCCTGGTTTGGGAAGACAAAGCTGAAGCTTGACCTCATTTTCTCCCTGACATGGCAGACTTCAGCATCACAATTACACTCAGCATTACAGAATTGCAAAAATGTTGCAGTGAATTCAAAACATTTAAGATACTATATTTTGCTTCTAATTAATATAATTCTTTTCATCCAGGATTTTGAATTTATTGATTAACCATATACAGTAGTGGTTTTTGTATTAGCAACATGTTTGTGTATGTACATAGACAATTACTATCATGATAACTGGATTTAAAAACAGGGACAGGCAAATACCAGAAAAAAAAATGTCAGGCCTGTATATGAGAGATAAAGACATGCTTTATGTTTCCTTGGATATATTAAAAGGAGAAGAGAAGAAACTAAAAGAAGAGGAGACTAGGAAGAAGAAAAGTCAGAAGTTTATTCAATATAGAATTAAACCATACGGGAAAATGTTAGTGAAACTGAAAACAAAATACAAAAAAAAAAGGAGTTAATAGAGGAAAAAAAGGTAAACACTGTTAGAGCAGGCTTAAGAAATTTGGCAATAAAATATTTTTAAAGTTACAAAGTAGCTAAAAAAATGGATTGGTTAAAAAAGAATAGAATCTAAACAAAAATTGAGAATACCTTCTGAGGACCAGGTAATAAAGTCTTCATAACTGAAAGAGTTACTTTGTTCATCTATTTTTTCTCACACACCCTCTCTTTTCATTTTCTCTTCACCTATGTGTGTGACTCTGTGTGTGTGTTTGTGTGTGTGTGTGTGTGTGTGCAATTCTAATATATCCATGCCAAGGATCTCCCTACCTGAGAACTACTGCATAATACATATGTAAAGCACCTCAACCGTGCTATATCCCAAAAAAGGAGGAATTTTGAGGATTTGGATATCCCCCCGGGATGAGAGATATACTTTGATTCCTTGAACATGTTCAGTAGATTATCATTTCCTAAAGGCGAGGCTCATGTCCATAGTCCATATGCATCATCTTCAGTATCTGAACCCAGGATACAGATACACAACTTGACATGAGGAGAGCAAAAAAATCAAGGAAACATAGGAGATTGTGTCCAGTGTCCCTTCCTGGCTATTCCCATGCCGGGCAATATTTTTCTGTATCCCAAGCCAGGGAGACTCGGAATATTGAAGATTTTTCATTTAATGTTTTCAATTAATCTATAATATACCTTTTGTTCATTTTTTAACTGATGCATAGAGTCATAAAATTGTACTTATTAAGGAGTACCGGGCAATGATTCCATCTGTGTATTCATTGTGTAATGCTTAAAAAAGTTCAAGCATATAGCAATAGCAATAGCAATCTTCTCAAGTTTCTTCCTTCCTTCCTTCCTTCCTTCCTTCCTCCCTCCCTCCCTCCCTCCCTCCTTCCCTCCCTCCCTCTCTCTAATTCTTTGTTTCTGCAGTACTGATTATTTAACCTAGGGATACTCTTCCACTAACCTCCCACAGACCATATATATATATATATATATATATATATATATATATATATATATATATATATATTTTTTTTTTTTTTTTTTTTTGAGATAGGGTAACAGGGCTTTGCTGAGTTGCTGAAGTTGGTCTTGACTTGAGATCCTATTGCCTCAGCCACCAGAATAACTGGGATGACAAGTGTGTGCCACCATGACCATCTACTTTTCATTTATTTATGATAAAAACATTCAAAATCCTTTCTTGTAGCTTTTGAAAAATGTATCTCATTACTGTTATCAATAGTCACCCTATTGTGTAAAACACATCAGAAGTATTTACTCCTATCTTACTGTAACTTAGCACCAATTGGTCAAACTTTCCCGACCCCATCCTACTCTCCCCAGCCTCTGGTAATAAGCACCACTGACCTCTTTCTGTGAGATTTACTCTAGATTCCACAGATGAGTGAAATTGTGTGATACTCATCTTTCTGTACTGGCTTATTTCACTTCACGTATAACCTCCATTTCCATCCATTCTGTCACAAATGATAGAGCTTCATTATGTTTTTATGGCTGAATAGTATTCCTTTGTGTATATCTGTGCCAGGTTTTCCTTTCTTTTCATTGGCTGATGGGCACTATGTTGTTTCCATTTCTTGGCAATTGTGAATAATGCTGCAGTGAACAGGGGAGTGCAGATTATTTCTTGAACATATGGGTTTTCCTGCCAGCAGCTGTTATCTTCAGATTTTTAAAAATAATACCCACTCTTTCTGGGGCAAAGTGAAATATCATTATGGTTTTGATTTGCATTTCCCTGATGATTAGTCATGTTGAACATTTTTTCATGAACATTTTTGTCATTTATGTGCTTTCTTTTAAGAAATGTCTATTTAGATCAATTTCTTTTTTTCCCCCCTTGGTTGTATGCAGTGGTGCATGTCTGTAATCCCAGCTACTTGGAAGTCTGGTACAGGAGGATCATGGGTTTCAGTGAGGCCTGCCTGAGCAACTTAATGAGACTTTGTATGAAAATTTTAAAAGTTGGTGGGGAGGGTGGGCTAGGGATTGAGCTCAACTGTAGAATGCCCCTGGACCTAAAGGCCAGTACAACAAAAAGGGGAAAAAAATAGACAATTTATTAATCGGTTTGTTTTTATTTTTATTCTTTGCTATTCAGTTTCTGAAGTTCTTATATATTCTAGATAACACATTCTTATATCTTTGTAACATATTATATAGTGATCCTTTAGTATCTACAGGGGATTGGTTTCAATGTTCCTCCTGATCATGCCAACAGGTCACAAATCCACAGATGCACAAATCATTTACCTAGAATAGTATAGTGTTTGCATTATACCTTCACAAATTCTTTCATGTGCTTTAAATAATTTCCAGATTACTTGTAATACCTAATACAAGGCAAATGATATGAAAATAATTGCTATACTGTATTGTTTAAAGAATTATGACAAAAAATGTTTAATGCACACACAATTTTTTTGAAGTATTTTCAATTTCAGGTTAACTGAGTTTGAGGCTCGAGAATTTACAAATTTATTGGGGAAACTGTAGTTTGCACTTATTTTCATTCTTATCATCTTATGTGACCCCACTAATATACAATAATTTAAATGACTAAATTTGCATAATTAATAGCTGACTCATTATCAGGTGTATTTTGTAGAATCCCAGTCATATGTATTTTGTAGAATCCCACCATACCATGGCTTGTCCATTGAGCGTATTCCATAGAAAACATCTGTCTGGCTGGTTAATGTTACTCTGTTTGTTAGAGTCTTATGGTGAGCATATGGATTTCCAGAGAAGACTTGGAAAATAGAAGAGAAAGGAGCAAATACAAGTTGAAGAAACTCAGTGGACACCATGACAATTGAGTACAGCTGACAGACAGGAATGATCCCTTAAAAATGAAAGTAATCTGCTGCCTCAGATTAGCTTCCTACAGGGCCTGTAGACTAACTGGATGATATCCTATGACTTCAGGGCAGCCACTTCCTGGTTGGTGTCAGCAACCCTAATGATGTTCAAGTCATTGGTCGCAGCCACAAAAGCCTTTTCTTGAACTCTGACTTTGTGTCTTCCTCATGGTTTGCTTAAAATATTGCTTACTGGTACTTACTTTGATTGTTGTTGTTCTTTTGTTTTGTTTTGGGGGGCTTCTTTTTATTCTTTTTGTATATAATTCTTATTAAAGGGAAAAATAGCTCCAATTTTGGTTTTAGATTGCGGCTATAATGTCAATCTGGTTTCTTGATTTTATGCATACTGAACAGTTCTGGTACATGATGTTGGCCAAGTGTGATGATACTAAGAAATCTTGAATGTGTTGAATGTGGTTAAAAATGTTTCCTTGCTCCTGCATTGATTTACTAGTATCTGAAAATAAAAATAAAAAAGAAGGCTTTATTTTTATATTGCATGTTTGTCTCCCCCCTAAAAATCTATCTTTGGACTATGAGGGAGGCTATTGTAAGCATAGAGTCTTGGAGGAAGAGGAACATTTGGGATCATCATGGACCCTGGTCATAGTCAGGCTGTGGCTTGTAACCCTCTATCTATCTCATTTTAAAGAAAGCACGTATTCCTTTTTCTGTTGTGTTGTGCTATTATCCTTTGTCCTATTTTGTCTAAAATAAATACAATTTATATTACTGCCTTATGAAAATGAATGCAAATTTTGAAAGCTACTAATTAATTCCAACCTTCTATTTTATAGTTGACACAACTATTGTTGGATTGTTTAAGCAGTTTTTCTGAAATTATATTTTGATTTAAAAACATCTTTGAATTCTTGATCTTGTGGTTTTCTTTCATCTTTATAAAACTCTCTTTGTAATATATTTATTAACTCATAAGTGCCTACATCCATGTTCATAGTCCCTTTCAATGATTTTGTTTGGGATTTTTTGACACAGTTGCCAAACCACTGTGGCAGAGTATATCACTAGAGGTGGCATCCAAAAACTCCTGCTGTTGTCCTGTCTTCTAAGATTTACTACATATGTGACTTAGTTCTGGTCATGTATGGCCTCATGTGTCACATAGACTTCTGGGGATAAATATTCTTCATAATAATGCTAGGCTTGTTATAAGTAGATACTTCATGTATGTCTCCTAACCTCTAAATTTAGCTCCTCTTTACATCTTTGTGTAATATCTGGCTACTTGGACAACTATTCTATAATCATACTGCCTTCTAAATTCTCAAACACATTGCAGTTTTTTCTGCTTCTTGGTCTTTTTGTTCCCCTTGATAAGACTATTTCTTACTAAACTTCTGCCTGGCTATATCCATTTGGTTTTTATATTTTATTCCCGAAGGATTCCTTGACTTTCTAAACTTCAGTAGATTATTTTACTATATCTTCCAATTGTTAATACCATATTTTACCTTGCTTCTTGTATTTATAGCATTTGGTACAAATTAAAATTATTTATTAGTTTATTTATTCATTTATTGTGTTCCCAGAATCACTGTAAATGAGGGCCCCATTCTACCTTGTTGGATGCTGTATTTCCTGTGTCTGAAAACATAATACATGCTCATTAAATATTTATCAATGGTAGAAGGAAAGGAAGGAGGAAAGGGTTAATTGAACCTTACATGTCAAGTCCCTCATACATGGTGTTGCTCACTATTGCATGTGAAGATACACTCAATATCAGTGCTACTCTTTAGATACACTGGTAAGAGATAATGTCTTCTCTATTATTTCAATGTAGCTGGCTACAGGATTCCAAACCTACCTCAGTATAATTATCCATAACCCTGTTGACATTAGATTATATTTTTGCATTGTCTAATACCTGGAGCTGTTAGAAATGTCATTCATAAACAACTTAAGTTAACACAGGAGTCAAGGTTGGCAGTACACACGTGTCCTATGGGTGCTCCTCCCTAGATGCGTCCTTTCAGTTGTTATTTAGGATACTTCCTCCCAGGCTTGAAATTAGTTGTGATCTCAGCTCATAAAAGCATCTTGCTCTCTTGTCTTTATCTCAACAGAGTAAAGAAAAGTTACTTTCCCCCCCTGTCATTGGAACTCTGAGAGTAATGAAAAAATACCATTCATTGAGAAATCAATCTTCCACTGTGGACTTTACTGTTTGAATTAGTGGGTTAGAATCTCAAGTTAAGACTGGTAAGAGAAAGAAGCAAGTATGTACTTTCTCCTGGGACATGTGCTGGGGAATTTGGTGGCACATAATGGATATTTCTGGTTATCTAACTGGACCCTTAAGCATAGAAATTTTCTCAGACATCCTTCATTCTGTGGTAAATCTGATTTTCTGAGGTGAATAGGGCATAGCTTAAATAGGATGTGCCCAGAACAATAGCAAATGATTGCACATCAGGAAAGGGAGGTTTTTAAAGAAATATATTTACATCTCATTTTTCTAAATTTGGATGCATTCATTAATGGAAAAAAAATCCCAACTTCTATGTAATTTCCAATGAAAATATTTATTTATTGAAAGTCTTTATTTGAAAGAAGATACTATCAAATAATCACATTAAAAATAATAAATATGTATTTTAATTTGTCATATAGTTCCTCTACTTCCTCTAATTCCTACCTCAGTTTCATTTTACTAGCAAAGATATATTTACATAATTGTTTAAATATGTGCCAATTGATGGCAGAAAGATTGCTGCAAAAGATTCTGGATTGCCACAAGAATACAACCAAAGGTTAAAAATCTGCTGCAATGACATGAGAAGAGATTGAATTTACATTAAATGTAGAAAACTAATTTGAAAATGTAGTTTAATCCTTAATGAATACTAAGTACTATATGCCTATTTATGAATACTACTATATCCCATTTGTTCTAGAAGTTAAAAAAAGCAAGACAATTTCCTTGCTTTCATGGGTTCTATTTTCAAGTAAAGAGAGACAGAGAAGAATGAATGAATGAATGAATGATGAATAAATAAAGTACAAAATTTATTTATAAATTTATATAACCAGGACGTAATAAGTGCTGTAGACTGAATAAAAGTGGGTGATAAAAGAAGTGAAGGAAAGTCTATGATTATTTACTGCTGACTGATGGTTAGAGAATTCAAATTTAAGCTAAATTCAGAATGACAGGTTCAGTCCATTTATTGAAAAAAAATTCAAATAATGCTATGACATGAAGGAAAAAATGAGTATAGCATGGTTGAGGAACTAAAGGCAGCTAGTTTGTCTGAAATACAGTGAATGACAGGGTAAAGTGTTATAAAATGAAGATTCATAAGGGATGGGAACAGATCATTATTATGTGTAGCTTTTAGAAACTAAGGTTAGGACTTTGAGTTCATTTCCAAGCTTAATAATGAACCATTAGAGAATTTTAAGTAAGGACATGATGAAATTTTATTCCTGTATAAAAAAATTACTCTGGGTGCTATCGAGGGTCAAAAACAACTCAGGAAGGAGTCTAGTGAAGTCATCCAAAGGTAACTGTGACTGGGATCCAGGTGGTAGTCATGGAGTAGAAAAGAATGCATGGGTTCAAGGTATAACTTGTAGTGGATAGAGCTTGTTGACTGAATTTGAGAGATTAAGGAAAGAGAATAACCAAGAAAAATGCTAGATTATTGGATTGATATAATAGTTTATTGTAGTCCCATGAATGGGGAATAATGATTCAATACTATAATTTAGTATGAATTCAAAAGTTGTGTTTTTTCTATCAAAATTAAGTTTGAAATACTCACAGACTGTCCAGATGACATGAAGTAGTCATTTGGAAATAAATGAAACAGAAATTAATTGGTATTTTTGTGGAGACATATGAATAAGCCTTAAGTTTTCAGTATTATAATATTTAAGGTCATGAGATGGAATAAAGTCACTTAAAAAGACAGAAGAATGAAGAGGAGCCTTGGAGAAACCCTTAGAGGTTAAGCAGAGGAGATGACACACCCAAAGGAGACTTAAGCATAGCCAGTAAACAGGAAAACACTAGAGAAAAGAAAGAAACTCTGGAAGTCAGAAGGAAAACAAGTTTCAACTATTTTACTTACAACTGGGGATTAGTAAATATTGACCACATAGTGACCAATGCCTTAAGAAGAATTCCAGTTGTCATCAGTTGTGGGTGGGGCTTTCTAATTTCCTTCTGAAGTAAGTCTTCACCCCTCTTATCTCTTTTTCTTCATAGTAAAGTGAACCATGTTTTTCCTTGATTTCCTCCCCAGGGAACCATCTTATTCTTTCTTGATGAATCTAAACTCTGCACAAACTCCTTTTCAATACAGTACTCACCACCATCCTGACTGACCTGACAAAGTTAGTACATGACATGACATCTCTTTATAATCCCTGCTATAAGTGTTTTTTGTATCACTTACAACTTAATTGCTTTATAGTTGAAACAAGTTAATATATAATAATTTATCTTTTTAGAAATCGACATGAGTAACAGTCGAGTTTCTGTTTGAATTTCTGTGAATTGTGGTATGATCTTGGGAATTCTCCTCTGACTTTATATTTTATTATCTGGGGATTTGTAAATTTACCATATAAATCAAACAGAAATTAATTGTTCTTTTGTGGAGATATCTGAATAAGTCTTAAGTTTTCATTTTTTAAATTTCTTTTCAGTAATGATGAGCCTTCACATATATATGGCAGATAAAGCAAATAGGAATAGTGCAATATTATAATGGGAGGGGCCTAGTTTTCATTGTTGGAGTTGGAGGCCTAAGCAAAGATTTTAGGAAGATGATAAGTAAGAAGAACATTGTATATGTCAAGTGAAGGGTAGAAGAAACAAATTCCACATAGAAGGAATGGTGTTGTGAAACCTCTGAGATGAAGAGCTTGTAGACTTTAGGAGGTCAAAGAAGACCCGACTATTTGGAGTATGGTAAACCATAAAGAAGATTAGCCAATGTTCAGTTGGAAGACCTGAAGTTAAAGTGTGAGATATTCGTACTAGCATTTGTTTTTTAGTTGTAATTGGACACAATTCCTTTATTTTTTATTTTATTTTTTTATTTTTAATTTTTTTAGTTGTGGTTGGACATAATGCCTTTATTTTATTTATTTGTTTTTATGTGGTGCTGAAGTTTGAACCCAGGGCCTCTCAAGTGGTAGATGAGCGCTCTGCCTCTGAGCTACCACCCCACCGGTGCTACTAGCATTTTTGAACTCTCACTGTGACTATATTATGGAGAATAGATTGGAAGGAATAATGAATGTTGGGAATGTTGGGATCTATATGGTAGTCTGGAAAAGGGTGATGATACCTTGGCAAGAAGTAGTTAATGGAGCGAGAACTTTGGGAAGATGCCAAGATTACATCAGTCTTTGTAATAGACCATTTGTTCAGTCAGTGGCTTGATATATTAGTTTCTTTTCTATTATTGTAACAAACACCTGAAGCTGAATAGTTTCAAATGGAAAGAGGTTTGTTTGGGCTGGGGATGTGGCTCAAGCGGTAGCGCGCTCGCCTGGCATGCATGCGGCCCGGGTTCGATCCTCAGCACCACATACAAACAAAGATGTTGTGTCCGCCGAGAATTAAAAAATAGATATTAAAAAATTCTCTCTCTCTCCCACTCTTTCTTTAAAAAAAAAAAGAAAAAATAAATAGGTTTGTTTGCCTCCCAGTTCTAGAGGTTCAAGAGCATGGTACTAGCTTCTGCTCTGCTCTAGTATGGGTCCCCTTGACTGTGTCACAACACAGCAACAGCATGGCAGGACACGATGAGGGAGGGATCTCATGATAGGATAGGATGCCAAGGAGCATTCAGGGTTAGACTTGCTCTTTTATAACCATTTATTCTTGTAAGAACTACTAATTCACTTTACAAAACCAATATGGATCCTTTTGAAGGCAAGTTCCCCATGACCTAATATCTTTACGCCTGGACTAAATCCCACCTCTTAAAAATCTGCCAGCTTGAGGATCATGCTTAATCTTGGGAGTAAAGCCACTGCCAAAGCATGTTTATTCCTATGCAAAGCTTGATACATATAAAATTTAAACATTTCTGAAATTCCTATTCTCCAAACAAATTTTATGCGATGTTCCAGGGATGGAATTTTTGAATCCCGTTATTAATGATTAATAATTTTAAGTAAAATGCATAATTGCAAGATTTGTTCATATCATAGGTCAAACAGTATCTATATTTATGTCCATAAATGTACATAATACAATAATAAAAATACTTAAATTCATAAAATACAGATGTGGGGTTATAGCCAACTCTACTCTGAGCAATGGAGAATGAGAGTTTCAGCCTATTTTTATTTTAATTATTTTTATTACACCATGAAAATTTAACTTCTGGATGCATTTATATTCTTCACACAGATGTTATAAAAATCAAAGGATAAAATTATTATGGAAATATTTATTTGTTTTTAAGCCATCTTATGTATTTATCACAAAAAATACCATTCTAGTGTATCAATTGAATGAAGAGAACCCAGTAGGATTCTAATTCCATTTCTTTTTTGAGTAGTTATCTAAATTTGGTCACTATTGCTGAACAGCTGGAATGCCTTTTTTACTGCTTGTTCTACCATTAAATCCATAGCTTTTGTCTTATCCCAGAGAGCTTGTGACAAGGAATGAGTGGTCCAAACCTCACCCTTTTCATGCTAGGATCTTAATAGGAGTCACTTCAGTAAGGAATAAAATCAAGAGTGTGGTCAATGGAGAAACTTAGAACTTTCTTGAGATAATTCTTTGTTTCAATTTCTGAATCAGCAGAGGAGAATTCACACAAGAACACACCAAACAGGTCAGAATGTTTATACCATAGTTTTATAGAAACTTTAGCATTTAGAATTAATAATGTCATTGAAAACATAAGAACAATAATATTATTGAAATTAAAATATGCTTTAAAGTAGCATAGTTTAGGGGAACAAAATGGTTTAAGACTTCTTTCCCTCTTTTTCTCTTTGTAACAAAGTACACCCAAAATAAGCAGATGGCATTCTGTGGGCTGAGGATGAATGACTAAGGATTCATGGCAGAATCACATCACAAGATTATGTGTAATTGATGCATTTAGCTCTAAAAGCTTTTGGTTTTGCAGAATACTTAAAGCATTGCTGAAACTGAATTGAAAGAAAAAACCTGGAATTGATTCAAAATTACAAATGTGATAAAAAATGAGGTGTTTTCACTACCACTGCTTTTTTGGTCATTATGATGATTCTGGTCATTGGTATTGCTCAAAGCTATGCAATGGATCATGCTTTTATTATGAATAATGAGGTCAGTAAGACCATTGTATTGGTAGATTACTTCATTGTCTTGTTCTTATTCTTTTTTCCATTCACTCAGCAATTACTGACACCTTAACATGTGTCAGGCACTGTCCAAGCCTTAGGATTATCACAATGAATACTATTCCATTATATGTAATATAATGGGGAAAATAAATCAATAAATTTATAATCATGAATGCTATGATTATACAAAATCTTTCATTTTATACAATTGTTATAATAACAAAACAAACATCTTAAACACTATTTCCAGTTATTCCAGTTATTTTCTCTAAAAGCCTACATAGGGTAAAGATTCTCAACTACTTATTTTTGTCATTCACAATATATTTAGGTTAATTAACACTTCTATTTCAAATACATGCTATTTAGTTTAATTGTACATATTGTACAGTTAGCCTAGATGCCTGTTTCAAAGTTATAAACTGTCTTAGCCAAACAAGACCAAATGCTTTTATGAGGTATAATTGAGGTGCAATGGATGAGCATAGTTTTGGAAATATGAAAGTGAATAAAAAATAAAGCTTATTCAGTTACATAAATTCTTATTGGAGAGACTGAAGCAGACTAGTTCTTTGGGTGTGATAGGCTTTTTCTAGCTGTAATTTTAAAAGCAGTTTTTCACATGAGACCTCATACAAAAAATGTTAAGTCAGAGACTCATATTATTCTTCTATACCTAAATGTAGAAACAATCCTATTATGATTATTTCTTGGAATGGCTCTCTATAAAACCTTACAGTGAAATGATAATACTCAAGTACCTGAGGGAAAATGGTTTTACAAGAGGCTAGGCAAATGTGGTGGAGAAATATTGAGTCCTGCTGATCCAGTGTAATGTATAAAAATTAAATTAGTTTGAGGAGTATGAAAAAAGAATAATACTGATATTAACTTATTATGGATTATTCCTGTCACCTTGGCTTCTAATGAGACTTGCAGAAAAAATGACCATGGTTATATTTTCTAATGTGGACATAATATCCTACTTCTCATGACTCTGGGGAAAGGCAGGTAAATTTGCTTTGGAAACCAGATAAGATGATAGGGTTAGCATTTATTTTATCATAGCAGCATTATGGAGTTGCATGTGGAGTTGCATCTCCATTTAATGGATAATAATTGAGTCTTGGAAACTTTTCTAAACCTTGAGTTGATATTGGAACTCAAATTTTCTAATTTCTGGTACAATCTTATTATTTGCACCCTGCTTGGAACTTGCAGAGGATAGAACACATGAACATTAAATACATCTGAAATAATAAGAGGGGATTCTGAGGGCAGCAACTTTTCTAATATATAAGAGCATGCTTCTCTGATTCACATTTATGAGTGTATTTTTAATACTGCTAGGTCACTTTTCTAATTAATCAGGTGTAAATTTCTAGGAAATCACTTATCAGAAGTGGAATAGATGGCTGTACAGAATTTTGGTTTTAGGTATTCTGTGATAAGCACCTATGCTCAGATGAATTATTGCATTCTGGTTGTGCTTTCACCTCAACCAACTGGAAGTTTGATTAAGAGATAACTCTGAAATCCTATCATTCAAACAAAATTTGAGGATGCGTTTTCATACACATTCCATGTTTCATTGTACAAAGAACATTGTCTGTAATCATTTTCAGGGATACTTTATCAGTTTGTTTGTCATTATGTACTTTAAAAATGCAGCTAAAAATAAAAATAAATAGAATACCATGGGGAAATGGGATGATAGTTCCTCCATATCTGGGCCATCTTGGGGATATGCAGTTTCTTATAAGCGTTAGCATCATCCCTGAACCTCAATGCAGTTATGTTAGGAGATTTGTAAAATCTAAGTCAACATTTTTACCATGATACCCTTAAAGCCATACAAAAGCACTAAATGGGTGGAATTTCATATGAGAAAGGGTGTTACACATTGACCAACATGTATAAACACAGTCATTTGTAGTTAGCCAAGTCTTAAGGCATAAACTTTTGTAGTTACATTCTTAAAAGTCAGACAAGAGAGACAGAAGACATATAGTAGATATATTGTTGTCAATGCATTAAAACTACAGAGAGCAGCCAACTTGTGTCCCAGAATAGAGTGGCATCCCTGAGGTCACAAAGTCACTGAGCAACAAAGAAGGACCTGGACTTCAAATCGCTGAACTCAGTTTACTTGTAAACCACTAATAAGTGTGGAAATGTAGGTAGCAGCAGATGATGCATAGAAATAAAATGTATCTAATGCGTTAAGGAAAAATAATGGAATGGCAAATTTCAGACTTTTATATCCAAGTTAGCAGATTATGAGTATTACACTTTAACATTTACTCAAGTGCCAAAGGACTCTCTCAATTATCAACAAAACTTACTTATGGGATAAGTACTGACAAATTAGGATTTTTTTTAAAGAGAGAGAGAGAGAGAGAGAGAGAGAGAGAGAGAATTTTTTAATATATATATTTTTTTTAGTTTTCGGCGGACACAATATCTTTGATTGTATATGGTGCTGAGGATCGAACCTGGGCCGCACACATGCCAGGCAAGCGCGCTACTGCTTGAGCCACATCCTCAGCCTCAAATTAGGATTTAAAGGGCAAATAGTCCAGTATGTTATAACTGGACCTGGGTGTATAAAAAAAATTGCCATGAAATCTTAGTCTTTTTCTAGGATGTTTTGATATATTCTGTTGTCAGCATTTTAAAATTGAAGGACATTCAGTACTGGAGCCTGACAAGAATATTATCATATATCTCAAAGGAAGCAGTAGGAATAATGTTACTGCAATTTTGACAATAAAATTTATAAAGATTATCTCTGATTGGCCAGAAGATTCAAACTCTGCTGTGATTTAATGTAACAGCTCATACACCAATTTGCTTAATGCTTTACTTTTAAACCTGCTTATCAGTGAAAATAATTGGATTTTAGTACCTTGTATTTTACCATAGAATATATACACATTATTTCACAAGGGATTAATAAATAAAATTCTTTGATGAAAGTTTATACTAAATCACATTATTCACTGCTTTTCTTCAAGTTTTTTCTTGACCCAGTAGAACCCATACACACATTTGACAACTATTGAAATTTAATTTAAATTCAGTATAAGGAAATCATTCTCCCATTCCAGCTCTTATTTTGTTGAATCCAGCAAGGTATATATTAGATTGAGAATTTGGAGATTAACCAAACAATGCTTATTGGAATCCCTTCCATATTCAGGGATTGGTTGACTATTCAGACAAGTAATCATTTTTTTTGGATTTCTTAATTGTTCTTTCAGCAACACGTAATTAACATCTATATTTGATTTGCATGAAGATTTCGGTTGGTTTTGGTGTCATTACTTTGTATTTTTCTTAGTTGCTTCCTTACATGAGTCTCAACTAATTTTATGTACATGAAAGTCTGAAGAAGCCATTCTTTGTCTACTACCCTCCTCACTCCTCAGTTATCAGCATTTTAAATCTTAGCGTCATAGAATGGGAAAACAAGAGGACTGATGGGGCTGGAGTAGAAGATAGTGTAAGAAGAATGAGTGAATTAACAAAATTCCCTAAACTTTAACTATATAAAAAGTATGGATGTGCTTTAATTTTAGAGACAAATAATCACCATGGTATATTGGGAAGAAAGAATTCATTGATTGAGACTTACCTTTACAATTCTTTGAAGAAAAATGGAAAGTAGAGTTATGTTACAAAATATTTTAAATGCTTTGAGGTAGAATCATGTTACTTCTTCACTATTTAAGTTAACACTAGTTATATATAACATATACAAATGCCACATTTATTATCAGGGGCAAATTTTAACTCTATTACATTATGATCCCTTGTATGGTCTATTTAAAAGATATTTATGTTTTTTTTTTTTTTTTTAATGTAGCAATCAGAGAGGAAATACCTTTATCTGGACTACTGGGAAAATAACTGGACTGGATGTCAGTACTTCTGAGTTTTATTCTACTAGTACTGCACTGTATGACTTTGAGAAAGTTAACTAATGTCTAGTATATTAAAGACAGTTAGAACATCATGATTTTATATTATTTGAGTTGATAGTATGCTTTTATTAGCCCAAAGAAACATAATGGGAAATGAATGAACCTAAAATAAATGAGCCTAAAATAAATTGTAATATAGTTTTGCAATTTGACAAACACATGATTATATATATTTAAATTCACAAATATATCTGAAAATATTCCTAGTTTGATGCAATTTGATTTTTATCATGTTCTATTTCTTTTTTATATTTGAAAAATAAATACTGTTTTTGATGCACTTACCTGATTTAGAAGGTAAGTAAAATTGAAGATTTATATTTTATGCTTCCAAGGAATGAATGGTCTATACTATGCGCCACATAGCTTCCTATAAGTGCTGAGTGTACTGATTATTTTATTACATTTTCTAACTGACCAGTTCAGAGCTTGATTTCTCTGGTGATACTCACTACTCATCTTGTTCTTTCCAAAAGTCATTATTTTAAAGATTTTTTTTTTTTCAATTCTAAAATGATTCTAAGGGAAAGGTACCTGAATCTGGAAAGTTAGAAGAAATCATTGACTCTAGGGACATGAGGACAAGGCAGCAATATCCTAAAGGTCTGATTTCCTTCTTTTGGCTTTCTAGTTTGGAGTTTCATTATCCCTTATAGTAGTAGGTCAAAGATGCAGTAACAGAAAGAACAGGAGCTACAAATCCTCCTTTCACCTCATCCTTTGCATTAAAGATACACTTTGGACTTTGAGTATTGCACCAATAGATTAAGTATGTCGACAAACATTTAATTTTTAATTACTCTCTTTATTACTTCCTTAAATTGGCTGGTAGGTAGCATTCCATGCTACCCAATATGATTTCATAAATTATCATTAGTTTCTTTGCTGTTAGAGATATCTTTAAATACAGAAAGTACCACCATTCTGACAATTACCTTTGAAAAATATTACTTATATTCCTTTGAAAAATATTACTTATATTCTTATTTCCATAGTTGAATTAGAAATTAAAATGCAAGCTGATAGGATATCTTTATGGGTAATAATATAATGCAAGCCATTTCTATTAAATAATCATAGATAACTTCCCACCTAATAGATTGTGGAATTTTCTTGTAGCAATTCATAGTTTCAAAAGTCTTTCCCTAAATTTTTCTTAAATGACTTGGGTGACTATTTGAAATCATTAGTTTTTAAAGTATAGAAAAGGCAACTGTGAAAGAATAATGAAGTATTTCGCTCTGATAAATTGCCTCTTATGCAAGATACTGTCTTAGTTGCTTGAAATATGCCTTTGAAAGAAACAGACAAAACTTTTGAAGGTAAATCAGAAAAGATATGAAGCAACATGTTACTGGATTTTTAAAAATTCCAAATATAGAGCTGGGGATATGGCTCAAGTGGTGGCGCGCTCGTCTGGCATGCGTGCGGCCCGGGTTGGATCCTCAGCATCACATACAAACACAGATGTTGTGTCTGCCGAAAACTAAAAAATAAATATTAAAAACTCTCTCTCTCTCTCTCTCTCTCTCAAAAAAAAAAAAAAATTCCAAATATAGCATCTTTTGTTCAAATATAACTGTTTCATGTGTATATACAGAAAATGTGGAGACATGAATATCAATTTGACAGTTTTTATGTCAGAATTGTGCATTACAAATTATTACAATGTAGTTAATTTGATTGCCTCTATTTTTGAGATTTCTTATAGTGAATATGTAATATTTTATCATAAATTTAATAAATATACTGTGTGTGTGCATTGTGTGATTTTAATTTTACTTGTGTCTACTTCTGACTCTTCTGTTAGGTATGTGGCTTCCCCAATTCTGAGAACTTTTTAAAACATATTCTTACATAACCTTCTTTTCCAATGTCTAACAGTTTTTTTTCCTTGATTAATTGAGCAAATGGTTTGGCAGCAGTGATTAACATAGCTACTGCCTGGAAGGAGTTTTAGAACCAAGTGGTGAAATAGATATGCAGATGACTGAGATTACACAGCGAGGGCTCTAATCAGTGTGCAGACAAGGGGGACAGATGTGGACCTCATTGTAACTATATGGCTGAAATTAACTGATCATAAATTACATTTGCATGTCTCTGGCCACCCTAAATTTGGACACCATAATTTTACATCCCTAAAGTAGATCACATCATGTGGTGGAAGTGAGCAGGGAATATAACCTTTAAATTCAGAGAGCAGTCTTGAAAAAAAAGTTTATGAATTTGGAACCTGGTGAGGCTCCACTGAAATTATTTCTTAGTGTCTGAATTTATAAGTTCTTAATCAATATACACACATCCCAGTCAACTAATTTCTAGTGAAATGCACCAAGCATAAAGGCATCGGCTTGTACCTACCCATCCTAAGGAGATTTCCCTTTCTGTTGGCTTAAATTTCGCTAAGCTTCGCCATTGGCAAGAGCTGTGATTACTATGGCAGGAACTAAAGATTGAAGCTGCTAGCATGATTGTTAGCTCCATTTGAGTGCTAATGCTTCAAAATTAGATCCTTTCTTATCTGGCAGTGTGATTAGGAAATGAGCTGGGCTACTGTAATTAGGGTTCAGATTTACTGCCTGTATCTGAGAGAGGTTCACCAGGATTATAACATCTCTAGCCAATCATGCCATATTGCTCAACCTTACAGTATGGCTTGTTAGCTGTCCATCTGCTTTTACATGTGGCTTTCTATCTCATCAAGGAGTTTGAGGACATACTTCATGAACTTGAACTGGGCTGGAAAACAGTTATATATCCATTGTAACATAACCTCATTGTTATTTACAGTTAATTAGAAAAGACAAGTCAGAGTATTCTTGCCTCTGTGCATAGAGTAAGATATCACTTTAAAGCTGGCATATTATTTTCCTTCACTTGATAAATGTTTACTGTCATGGCTCAATAAGAGATGAGCTACAGTCTGCTAGTTTTGGCAGTGTCTGCTTAGTGGGGATGTTTAGCTTGTCCTCCCGAATTACAGCTCCATTTATTTTATCCAGTTTCATTAATCTTCTGAGTACCTTTGTGGCCAGTGATATGGCTACTGCTAGTGCTGAGTGGAGAATTAATTACAAGTAGACTGGAGCAATACATCTATGGGAGCCAGAATCCAGATGATTTGGATGTCATTTTAATTAACATGGAACAGATTTGTAATAGACTGAAGAGTTCTTTGCAAAAGAACAATCTCTAGAGAGACAGTCAAGAGGGGTTGGGAGAGGAATAAATATGACTCTCAGGGAAAAACCAAGACTAAAAATATATTGTGAATTTATACTTCAAAATATGTTTCATCCTTATAGACCATATCAAACAATGGAGACATTTCTACATTTTATGAAAGAGAATAGATTCCAGCTTCCAGAAGACATTTCAAAATGGCAATGTTAGTACCAACTAAATTTTCTATGGGCTAGAAAGAGTTATTTCAATAGAAAAGTAACTGTGAACCTAAGTTGATTTTAGAGAAGTGCAATGAATCTTTAATCTCTTTTGTATTTCTCACTGCTGACATGTAAAATGACATTTTGATTCTGCTCATCTTTTCATCAAAAGCATCAACATGTCAAATACCATGGAATCGTTGAAACATAGTCAATAAACCTAAGTTTTAAAGTAAGAGAGGAAATATGTGTCATTGTTCTGAAAAGAAAAAAAATGCTAACTGATTTTTCTCTGTAATGGTTCTTATTTCCTCATCAGCTTACATTATAATTTCAGAGATGCATTTCTAGGAGGAAATTTTTGATTCCTAGAAAATTATAAGGTGTATTCCTAATGTACTCAGTATCTTTGTCAAACTAAAGGATGAAGATGAGGATGATGATAATAGCTAATGCTTATGGTACACTTAAATTATTTTTTAGGTGCTAGGATAAATTCTTTATGTCTGTATCATATTTACTCATTAAAAATGTGACATAGGGTGTACAATTAATGTCACATGTGCAGAAAGATTTTATTAATTATCACAAGAAACATGGAGTCCAGGGCCACTACTGTTTCTGGCCTTCTATCTGTCATTCATTTTAGCATCTATCCCTACCCAATTTCATTTCTCCCATCTTGGTTATTAAAACCCTGCTAGTTTTCCTCAAAAGTTTGTCATCAAAAATAAATAAATAAATAAATAAATAAATATTAGATAATTTATTCTTCCCAAATTTTTCTTTGCTAATTTTTAATTTTTTTGAACCTGTCTTTCCTCTGATGACATAAACTCACAAGCATCCTCCTCAATAGGGGAGTGTTCACTTTCACACCATTTGTATCATTTGATTTTGGTGGACTATAGACATTTCCTTGCTCATTATTGATGCTGCCAGACCAGCATCTCCCTAAAACCACCTACCTTTGAATCTTATGTCACTAGGTCATATGACCACTGCCTATACTTGTTGCAGCCTAGCCTTACCTCTTAATTTCTCGAAAATCCTAAATCATCATCCCTCTTTCCAGTGCCATTGCTCTTGTGATTCTTAATTATTTCATATATTTGTCAAGTGTCTTCCAATAACCTGGTCTCCAGCTTCTTGACCTCTTTACCAATGACTTTACCCTATGTAAATTGTAGTCACTAACAACTCGTATCATAAATTTAATTATTACCAATAATGCAGACTCGCCATGATCTCAGTTTCTTTTGTTCTTCTCTCCTATCAATTCCTCTTCTCCTTCTGTATTTTCATAATATATTGATCTAAACACATTGATCATATTAACATACCCTTCACTTCTTATACTTACATTCTTATTTTTCTTCTCATCCAGCTTAAAATCAATAGTGTTATAATCACTTCTCTTATGTACCCACCCTCATTTGCATTTTGCTTCATTTTGAAAAACAGACACAAACACTAATTAAAACTAGCTTTCAACCTATTCTGTGCCTACAACTGTGCGGGTGAACGTGGATTGAAGAAAACATAGTTTAAATTGACCAGCTTCGGGTTAGATTTATATCCATTGACTACAAGGGAATACAATCATTCTTACCCTCTCTTAGACTAATATTTCACACTTTTCCTTCATTCTACTTCTCAACCCATCAAAATCTCCTTTTTCAAATTATGGCCTTAAATCCTATTTTAGGGAGAAAATAAATACAATCACAAGAAACATTCTACCATCTCCCACCATCCATCTAAACAGCTGCTACCAGAAGTTCTCACATGCTCAGCTTTATCTGTGGTACCAGTGGGTGGAAGTTGCATATCAAAACCGAGGGTCACCTTGTGTCACTGGAGCCACCCTCTCATTTACTCAAAGGTATTCCTTTAGTAGTCTGTACTCTTCATCCTACATCATCATATTTTTCCAATTTTACCACATTATTCTTACTTGCAACATGCTCTTATTTCTACCATTTCAAAAAGAGAGAGAGAGAGAGAGAGAGAGAGAGAGAGAGAGAGAAAGAAACTTACTTGTGAGTCTTATTGTTCATTTAGCTACTAAGCTATTTCTTTTTTTTTCTTGACAGCGCAGTTCTAAGAAACAATCATCCATATGTACTCCCTCTTATTTCTTTCTCTTGAGCCCATTAACATCAAGTGTTAACCCTTACCTCTCAACCAAAACTTCGCTTGTCAAATTCACTTTTGCTAAATCCAGTAATCACTTGTCAGTTTCTATTTTACTTAACTAGTAACCAATTCCCCCCAACTTCATTGCCCATCCAGGATACTTTCTTGATTCTCTTACTTCATTGGTAATTCCTTCTCAGTTGTCCTTATTGGTCCCTCTTTATATTGCCTAACATCTTGGTTACCTCATGTTTCAATCCTAGCACATTTTCTCTTTCGTCACTATTCTTACTCCTTTGGTAATAACATTCCTTCTTGCATTTTCAAGTGTCATTGATTTTGGTACCAACTTTATATCTCTAGCTAGGATCTCTCCCCTAAGTTTCAAATTCATATGTTCAAGGATTTATTTGGATATATACAGGACATATGCAACTGAAAATGTCTGAATTCCTAATCCCCCTCTTTTTCTCCTTTACCCTTAACATAGCCTTTTCTATATGAGTTAAAGTCTTCTCTGTGCTCAGGAGTTCAGAATAAAAAATATCTTTGAGTCATTGTTGATTTCCCTTTCTCTTGAGAATATGCCACATCTAATTCATCTGCAGAACATGTCAGCTCAACCTCAACAATATATATTTAGGATCCAACTGTGAGATCACAGTATACTAGTTCCCTCATTGCCATCTTGAGACTAAGACCTGAACATCTCTCATCTGAGTTATTTCTGTAGTTTTCTAATAATTCTCCCTCCTCCCTTCTCTCTTCTATTTATATCTATATCTATATATGGATAAAATTTTTGAGGGTAAAGAATCATTTTACCTACATACTTCTCACCAGTGTCCAGAATTGTGCCTGGAATATTGGAATTTAATCAACAAAGACCCACAATGTCCTGAATCTTATAGTAATTTAGAACTAATTCAAGGTTTGTGAATTAAATTCCCTTGCTAGTTTCAGTGCTATTTGCTATTATGTTACTTATTTTTGAATATTTCACTCAAATTATATTTTATGTAAATCATACCTTTAAAATGTTGGATTGTGTGTCTATTAGTAGCAAATTAATTTAAACATAATGATATATAGTCTAAAACATGCATATACATACATTCATATATACACACTATTATCATTGTAGAATAAAGTGTAGTTAATCCTCCAATCCTAAAATATATCTCAAATACCTATGGAAAAAATGCAAAAAGAACATTATATAATTTCTGTATTCTATATGATGAGCCCCAGTATTTGACAGCAAATGTAGAGTCTTGGATTGAGAGATCATGGGAATCTCTCACTTATACATGTAATGATTCAGAGAACTTTCTTTTCCAGTACTTTATAATGATACTCTTTTCAACTATTTATAACATATCAAACAATGGACTAGTGACATAAAATCTGTAAACTTTACAGTCCTCCTGTGCTTAAAAATGTCGCTTTTTATTACTTTGCACATAAAAATCATTTTGATGCAAATCTTGTTGTCCTTAATGAGGTTATGTTAATTTCAGATACCCTTTCCATTTTCTGGTAAATAGTTAAAAAATGAGAATATTTCAGTATATTAATGTATCATTTAATGGATTTTCTTTTTCATAAAAATAATCTTTAAGAATCCATTCATATATGATGTGCTTGTCCTGTGTTATGGCACCAGATCATTTTTATATAAACATCAAATTTAAAATGTGTGGATGTAAGATTAGAAGCATTTGAAATGTTGCTCATCTTCTGAAGATTTGGAGTCATATATACTCAAGGTTGTATCAGCAGACAGTGATTATGTGTACCAAAGGGGCAAATATATACAATGGAATATTACTCAGCAATAAAAGAGAATAAAATCATGGCATTTCCAGGTAAATGGATGGAGTTAGAGAAGATAATGCTAAGTGAAGTTAACCAGTCCCAAAAAATCAAATGCTGAATGTTTTCTCTGATATAAGAAGGCTGATTCACAGTGGGATAGGGAGGGGGAGCATGGGAGGAATACACAAACTCTAGATAAGGCAGAGGGATGGGAGGGAAAGGAAGGAGGTATGGGATTAGAAATGAAGGTGGAATGTGACGGACATTATTATCCAAAGTACATGTATGAAGACATGAATTGATGTGAATATACTTTGTGTATACAACCAGAGATATGAAAAAGTGTGCTCTATATGTGTAATAAGAATTGTAATGCATCCTGCTGTCATATATAAATAAAAATTAATTAAAAATAAATAAATTACACCATTTGATTCATATAGTAATCTAACATTAAAATGAAAAAAAAAGGAATTATGCTCTGTTCAAATGTGAGTTTCCCAAAACATGAGGTAGTACAGGTAGCCCCTCATGAATATTTATGTTGGAAATTGTCATGCCCTCTTAGTGCCTAACCTGTCTATAAATCAAGTTTTAAGTTATATTTACTCTGATATATAGTGAGTGGTCCTTGGTTTTAAGAACTTCTATTCTCTATTTAATTATTTTCCTAAGCACCTTATATAACGATGATTCCCATGCAGTTTTTGTTCTTGAATTGTGTGTGTGTGTGTGTGTGTTTGTGTGTGTGAGTGTGTATCTTCAGTACTAGTTATCTAGATTTATAAAACCATATATTTATTTGCAATTGTAATTCCATTCAGTAGGAGATGATTCTTGTGGGTAGCTCCTGAGGCTACCGGAGAAGCATGAGTTTCCTTCTAGTTGCTCCTGACAACAGGCTAAAATTTTACAAAGATACATTTTACAGAGAAAAAAAAAATATACTGTGGAAATAGGAGAGGAGAGATTTTGAAGAATATGATGCAATCATCAAAATTCCAGAGAGGACTACTGATGATTTCTTGTTCTACTGTATTACATCAAAATTCCAGAGAGGACTACTGATGATTTCTTGTTCTACTGTATTAATGTGTGCTTTTTTTAAAAAAAAAAAAACTATTTAAACTTTTAAACTATTTATAATATACTAAAAATAGACTATTGACATATTTCACAGGTTTTACCACAGATATGCCATTTTGAAAATGTCTAAGTCACATGTTCCCCTTTAGGAATGTCAAGATGTTATTTTTGCCTTGAAGGTATAACTACAACTCAAAGCTCCTATTTTCTAGACTCTTTTGCTGTTTTACATTTTTTTTCCCTTGACAATACAAGACTGCCACTCTGAATATGAAAGTGTTACTGTTGGAATAGACTGAAATAATTGATTTTAATTCAACTCAACTCAGAACTATATCTACTAATTTTGCTAAAGGTATGTAGGGTTATATCAGAAATAGCAATAACAAAATAGACACATGGTCTAATAGACACATGTTTAAAAATAGAGCTTATGTCCTCACAGAAATTTATCACTCCTGAACTTAATTATTTAAACTTTAACCATTTGCCTTAAATATCATGCTTGCACAATGCAAAATGCCAATACAGTCCCTCTATCTCTTCTGAGAAGGCATATAGACAACACAGGTTTTTATAATTACATTCCATAATAAATTTTAGTGGAAGTCAGAGAAGACGCATTAAGCACATAGCTGGCATGCTCCTGGAGACTGAGGGGGCCACTCTGCTGATAGCTAGAAAGAACAGAATGCTCAGACTGCCCTAGGAAAGAACAAAGACAACTCCTTCATGAATTGGACTGCAATTAAATATAGCCACTCAGTTTGTGTCTTCAGCTTGGAAGAGCTTGTCCTCCTTGTATTGATCTGTGGATAGGCAAACTAGCTTTCTACAACTAGCTTTCAGTGTTTTCCCCTGAGGAGTAATATAAACAGCCTAATTCGAAACCTCGCAGTCAGAGCTGTAAGTTGGCTCATGCTTTTATTATGTCTTTTTGTTTTCCAAGGATGGTGGTAGGGTTTTGAGGAATAGGAAGGTAGAGATTATTTTAACTAATTTGATTTTTCTGGTGGAAGAACCAAAAAGTTGTTGTGAGTTCTTGAGAACGATGTATCTCAAACTTTAATGTGCAAACATGTCATTTAAAAATCTTGTTGAAGTTCAGATTGTGATGACCATGTCCAGGAGCTGGAGATACTGTTCTCTCACCAAGCTCTGAAGTGGTGGTATCTGTGCTATGGATCCCAGACCTCAGCTTGGAGTAGAGAAAGTATAGGATATTTTTATTCAGATGACTTGTAACAACATCTCTTTTCCTGATGTGCCATACTTCCTCTGTCTCCAGCTTTGAGGAGTTAATGGGTGGAAGGATTATGATTTGTGGTTGCTTCTGATGGCTTTCCCCTTGTCAACGTGCTGCTAGGGATTTGCAAACTTTATAAAATGGTATATAACTGAGTTGTAATATAGAAATGCATCAGAGTAAAATTTAGGAGTTGCACCAATCTGGGGAAAGTCCAAGTTTTCTTGGAATGAAATAATAATAACTTTTCACAAAACACAGATCATGTGAATGAAAGAGTGAAAGAGAAAATGGGAAGACTATTGAAAATATCATCTCATTTATATAAATATGTAGTTTTTTAAATTGGATGATAGACTTTGGTCCTTTACAGGATCTTTAATAAACCTACTTCTTTCACACCCCCTCTTTTCTTTGGTACCAGGGATTGAACCGAGGGGCACCTCACCATGGAGCCACATCCCAAGCCCACTTTTATTTTTTTATTTTGAGAAAGGATCTCACTAGATTGCTTTTATGATTTGAAAGTGAAGTGTCCCCTAAAAGGTCACATGAGAGACAATGCAATAAGGTTCAGAGTAGAAATGTTTGGGTTGCAAGAGTCTTAACCCATTTAGTGAATTAATCCCTGATGTGATTAACTGAAGTTGTAGGGTGTGGCTGAGGAGGTGGGAATTGGGTTGTGGCTATAGGATATATATTTTGTATCTGGAGAGTTAAGTGGAGTCTCTCTCTCTCTCTCTCTCTCTCTCTCTCTCTCTCTCTCTCTCTCTCTCTCTCTCTCCTTTCTGATCATGATATGAGCTGCTTCCTTCTGCCACACTCTTGTGCTTCACCACAAGGCCGGAAGAATGGAACCGGCCTTCTCTGGAGGAAGACCTCTGAAACCATGAGACCTCAAATAAACTTTTCCTCCTCTATAATTGTTATGTTTGGATCTTTTAGACACAGCAGTGAAAAAGCTGACTAAAACATTTGCTTAGGGCCTCAATAAATCACTGAAGCTGGCCTTGAACTTGTCATCCTCCTGCCTCAGCCTCCCAAGCTACTGTGTGGCTATAGGTATGTGTCACTGCACCTAGCTTCCATTTTTCCACATTTTTATTGGTGAGTTATAGTTGTACATAATGGTGGTACTTGTTACATATGCATACATGCACCCAATATAATAAAATAATTTGACCAATATAATTTCCCAGTATTTTTCATTTCCCTCTTCACCTCCCTTCCCTGATATCTTTACTCTACTGTTTCTCTCTTCATTTTTCATGAAGTCCCAATGCAAATAACAAAAAATGACTTAAAATTACTGATCTTATGAAGTTTGCATTTGTCCTGATAAGTAATATTCAATATCATTGTTGAAAATCTGTTGCTCATTTTTATTCTTTTATCCAAAGGTGACAATATTATTATTGTTGTTGATGAAGTAAAGATATAAGATTTCTGTTTTATGAAGATAATTGATAAATGTTGAATTCATATATATTAGAGTGTTTGTGTGTGTGCACACACACCTGCATGTGTCCCTTTAATACTATCTAGATTTATAAAGCCATACTGACTAATCATTCTTCTTGTATGCATATATAACTCCATTAGGTGATAAATGATTCACATGCATTGTAGAAAGAGACCCTGAGGCTACTAGTTAGGTATGAGTTTCAAGCATTCATTGGATAAAGAATTTATCATCAGAAGCTTATGAACGTTAAGAATGTATGACATGAAGACAATGATTGAACAAAATATGACTTTTTCTTGCTACTCTAAATCTTTATAAGCACTCCAGTTATGTAACCAAGATGGAAATAACTTCACTTAAGTCATTTGAAGTACTTGAAAACATATTGGAAAGGTGGAGCTGTGTTGTTTCTTTTATTAAGATCGTACTCAACCAAGAGATTAGTTACCATGTATTCATATGAAGTTTTCCTGTGACAGAACAATTAGCTGAAGAATCTAATAAATAGCAACACCATAACAAAAACTCTCATTTAGATAATCATTACCTAAAACAAGACTGGCAGTGCAGTTCTCTTCTTTATTTGCCTTAATTTTTTTTGCATATATATCACCAGAAACTGTACAATTTTGTAGCTGAAGGTAAACGGTATGTTTATAATCATATTTGCTTGTGTTTGTAGATTTTAGAGGGATTTATCATTAGTTTTCAGGTGGTTTTACGAAATCTTTAAATCCTTTGCTGATTAATTTGTATTTAAATTATTTTGGCTCAGAGATTTGTTTTTACAAATAAAAAAAAATATTCCCAATTTACATGTCTCATCTTTATCACTACAGAGTTGAGTTATATAAGATCTTTTACCCTCTTTCTTTTTTTTCTCCTCTTATGAAGGTTTATCACATCCTTTCTCAATGCAATGCATCTGTGTTTATAATATGGCTTAGTCAAATAAATACATTTGCTTAATTTGTTTTTGCTTTTTGTTCTATAATTTGTCTATATGTGTCTGTGTGTATGCATGTAAACACTGTCAAAATATTCCTCTTGTTCAATTCATTTAATCTCACTGATATCTGGAATCATTTTCATCATTACTATATTGTCATCTCCAAAATAATTAAAATACTTTTAGATTTGTGATAATATTTTAGTCATTCTTAGTGGATACATTAAACTTATCTTCAAGTTCATAATATAGTTAAAATTGCCCATGTTTAGTAGTTTTTTGTTAATCAAGATATCTAGGGATTAAAGTAGTCTGCATATTTTATTTGTTGATTCAGATTAGAATATAACCCATTTTCAACTCTAGTCTTCTTTTCTGAATAAGTTTTACAGTATCTGACCTTATCTTAGGATGCACAGTAATTTCAAATTAGCGATATTCACAGAGTGAATATTGGGTTTGTAAAAGCACAGTTGGAGGATCAGTCCAGTATGTTTTTTTATATATTCTTTACTGTTTAATAGTTTCTTGGCCTAGATGATTTTCATGGTCTCCCAGCCACAGTAGATTATCAATAAATATAATTTGATAACAGAACTTGGATATTGTGCAGATTATAATTATTAAATATAAAAGATCTAGCACAGATATTTTAAATACTTAGTGGTGATAACCACTAACAATGCTCTAGATCTTATATTCATTAAAAAAACACAGAATATTTAATTCAAAGAACCAAAAGAATCTTGTGGATGAATTATCCTTTATATTTCAGAAGAAACAGAGACATGGAAAAGTAATACATTCATGAGATATTCAGTATTATTTTGAATGCTTTGTGTTTTAATAAAAATGCACTGTTTGAACTTGTTTTTTTCATATTTGCCTTTTCTGATAAAAAGACTACATTGATAGAGGGACTTGAAAGGGATCTAGTTAATTGTAGTTTCTTTTATATATGCATTTATGTAGACTTCAGTATGTACATAAGTTGGCACATGTTTTCCTCAAATAAAGTATTAAAAAAATCTTTGGAAACTGTGAGTTTCATTTTGTGTTGGAATTCACTCAGTATTACGATAGTATGATAGTGCCTGTGTATACCATAAACTGTAATGTAACTATACAGGCACCATTTCTTATTTTTCAGTTATCCTACTAGTCAAGAAAGGGTCTTTGGGGTCTGAGTTTGTAGCTCAGTGGTAGGGTATCTGCCTATATACAAGGCCTTGGGTTCAATATCCAACAAAAGAAAGAAAGGTCGAAAGGGACAGAAACCTACTTAAACTATTGAAAATAAAAGGAAGTATAGAGTTTTTGTAAGAATATATTAATCTTTGATAAATATCAGCATGACTCATAATGTCAGACCTAAGAACTTGGAAGATTTTTAGGCTATTGGTTGCTTTCTCATCTCTTCTTTTGGTATGTGTGGGTGCATACTTTAACATTGAGCTACATTCCATTCCTTTTCAAATTCTTTTGAAATAGGGTCTCCTTAAGTTGCCCAGGCTGGCTTGGAGCTTCTGACTCTGCTATTCAGCCTCCCAACTGATTGGGATTATAGGTGTGTGCCACCACATCTGGATCTGGCGTCTTAATTCATAGGGACTATACGTCTTCTCCTTTGTAGTCTCAATAGCTATCCTGTTCCTCTACTTGTGGACTATTATATTTTTCTTTACCTTCATAAACTTACCTTATCATTTCTAAATTTGCTATGGCATCAATTTTAGACCCAACTCTTTATGACATTTCAGTAAAAGTACTCAACCTGGACAGCAACATATAACCAACTCTTTCCAGTAAACCATGAACTCAGAAGTTAGAAAATTAGAGAACTTTGGGTTATCTTTCTTTGAGATAGAGATAACCCCTGACATCAAAAATAGAGAATATAAATTAATGAAAAATATAAGGGATCTATGTTGGGCAAATAATGATCTCTCTTATGTAAGAAGTTATATTTTTTTATTAACTTTACATAAAATATCCTTAGTTACTTACCTGATTTGCTTTCACAGCACTGTCCATCAAATAATTTTCACTGAGCAGATAGGAATATAATACACATCAGTGATTCATGACAGTAAGGGACCATTGAGATAATAGTTTCTGTTTATCAAATTAACAAAAACAAAAGAACTACTTATCTTCCCTTGCCTCAGAACAGGGAGATTCAATCATAGACTTCCATTAAAGAATACAGTCCCTTCTACCCATGTCCAGAGTCCTGGAAACAAGAAAAAACATTAAAAATCCTCAAACTAGTGATATTTGAAAGCCATAAATACATACTATAAGTACATCCTAAGTCTAAAATAAATGTTGTATTGATGCCAAGCCAATAATCATGAATAGCCCCTTTGTCTAGGGATAGACACATACTATGAGATTTTGTATTTATTTTGCTGATAGTAAGAATAGTATATATATGCTTATATATTAGAGAATTTAGATTAAGACATTATTTTTAACCTTAAAAGCACTTCTATCAAGTAGTCCATGTTATAACCAAACAATATTTTACTTGTGTGGTTTATCCACCAAATACCATGTGCTTTAATTCCCTGCTTCTGTAAGGTAATAATGCAGAAACAAAAATCTAGAAACCTATCAATAACTGTATTTTTAAAAAAATTGGTGATCAGATCCGTACCAACATCAGAACAATCTTTTGGCCAATAAATACAAGTTTCTTGAAAAAAATTGTAAATTTATTGGTAGTACACTGAAATCTCACTGACATTGATCACCCTAGAATAGTCACAGACTTTAGTTTTCAACCTCACATAAGGAGGTTTAATTACTAGTTTTCTAATGAAATTTAACTATAATATAGTTTTAGTTGAATGGTAAATTGCATTATGGCAAAATTCAATCTGAAATCTCTATCTTTTGTAGCTTGATATCTTTGAGCTTTATCTTAATTTGTTTCTGGTTCTTAGTCCTTGCTAAATTGCTCAGATGATTTCAGATTTACTTCATTCAGGTCCACAACAGCAAAATATGTTTTATTTCACATAACTTATGTGAAAGTTAATACCCATGGTTGGTTAATTTAGGTATCATTTAAAGCATCTGTCAAGCCAAAGAGAACATGACTTTAGGGTTGAGACAAAGGAAAAATATTTTAGAGAATAAGTATGGGTATGCTTCCCCAACAAAATTTTAAGTAGAATGTAAGGTAATTTTCAAAAGTAGTCTTTTTATGGAGTTCTATGCATTTTAGCAATGATGAGAATTAATGAAAATAACCACGTAATAAATAAGGGATGCTACGAGTTTAATCAACATTAATTAAAATGTGCAGTTGCCATATTAAAAGTTTCCAATAATCATACTAAAGTAAATATTCTAAATGTGCAATAAAATATTGAGGAACTAAATAGTAAAAAGGCACTGTGTTTCCTTCTCATAGTTAGAATGTAAGCATATTACATCCAATTTTTCTCCAGATTTTTTTTTTATGTACCTGTGATAAGGCAGTCAAAAAATAGTTACTAAACTGATAAGAACAGATACTACACTTGATCTTAGCCAAAAGGCCAAGAAGCGATAGCACAAAAGTTAATAACTAGAATCAACAAATGGGACTTACTCAAACTAAAAAGTTTTTTCTCAGCAAAAGAAACAATAAGAGAGGTAAATAGGGAGCCTACACCCTGGGAACAAATCTTTACTCCTCACACTTCAGATAGAGCCCTAATATCCAGAGTATACAAAGAACTCAAAAAATTAGACAATAAGAGAACAAACAACCCAATCAACAAATGGGCCAAGGACCTGAACAGACACTTCTCAGAGGAGGACATACAGTCAATCAACAAGTACATGAAAAAATGCTCACCATCTCTAGCTGTCAGAGAAATGCAAATCAAAACCACCCTAAGATACCATCTCACTCCAGTAAGATTGGCAGCCATTATGAAGTCAAACAACAACAAGTGCTGGCGAGGATGTGGGGAAAAGGGTACACTTGTACATTGCTGGTGGGACTGCAGAATGGTGCAGCCAATTTGGAAAGCAGTATGGAGATTTCTTGGAAAGCTGGGAATGGAGCCACCATTTGGCCCAGCTATTCCCCTTCTTGGTCTATTCCCTAAAGACCTAAAAAGAGCATGCTACAGGGACACTGCTACATTGATGTTCATAGCAGCACAATTCACAATAACAAGACTGTGGAACCAACCTAGATGCCCTTCAATAGACGAATGGATAAAAAAAAAAAAATGTGGCATTTATACACAATGGAGTATTACTCTGCATTAAAAAATGACAAAATCATAGAATTTGCAGGGAAATGGATGGCATTAGAGCAGATTATGCTAAGTGAAGCTAGCCAATCCCTAAAAAACAAATGCCAAATGTCTTCTTTGATATAAGGAGAGTAACTAAGATCAGAGTAGGGACGAAGAGCAGGAGAAGAAGATTAACATTTAACAGGGATGAGAGGTGGGAGGGAAAGGGAGAGAGAAGGGAAATTGCATGGAAATGGAAGGAGACCCTCAGGGTTATACAGTGGAGGGGGTAGAGAGAGAGGAGGGGAGGGGAGGGGAGAGGTGGGGAGGGGGGAGGGTGGAGGATGGGAAAGGCAGCGGAACACAACAGACACTAGTATGGCAATATGTAAATCAATGGATGTGTAACTGATGTGATTCTGCAATCTGTGTATGGGGTCAAGGTGGGAGTTCATAACCCACTTGAATCAAAGTGTGGAATATGATATGTCAAGAAATTTGTAATGTTTTGAACAACCAACAATAAAAAATTAAAAAAAAAAGAAAAAAAAATAGTTACTGGTGGAGGAAATAATTTTTTTTTTTCTCAATTCTTCTCCTTTCATTTAGAAAATATGTGAGTGATTTGTCAACAAGATGCCACAGAATTTCTTCTATAGTAGGGCCTTTCAAAAGCCATACAGAATCTGGTGTAAGTGTTTGATTACTATGGGCACACTGGTAATTGAGCACCAGTTTCTTATCCATTGTAACACCATGGAAGGTTTCTAAGTGCACATTAAGTAACATGGTTTTGTAGTATATTATTACGGTTTAGATGCAGTGTCCCCTAGAAGCTCACGTGTGAGACAATGCAAGAAGGTTTGGAGGAGAAATGATTGGGTTATAGCCTTAACCTAATCAGTGAATTAATCCCTAATTGGATTGACTGAGTGGTAATTGGAGTGGTAGGGTGTGACTAGAGGAGGTGGGAATTGGGCTGTAGCTTTGGGTATATATTTGTATCTGGCAACTGGAGACCTCTCTCTGCTTCCTGGTCACCATGATGTGAGCTGCTTCCCTCTGCCACCCTCCCTAGCCATGATGTTCAGCCTCACTTTGAGCCCCAAGGAATGGAGCCAGCCTTCTGTGGACTAAGATCTCCAAGACGATGAGCCTTTAAATTAACTTTTCCTCCTCTACAACTGTTCTGGTTGGGTCCTTTTATTCACAGCAATAAATAGCTGAGTAAAACATATATGAAATCTCCTTATTTACTGCATTGTTACTGAGGGATTCACTTGAAAACAAATGGTGCTGGATGGATTTCTTCCCCTCCTTCTTTCCCCATGGCATAAACCGACTATCAACTTCTGTGTCCAGCTAGGTCTAACACTTCATTAGCACAGCTGTTCAGTGTTGCATCAAGATTTGGTGATTTCGTGAGGGTACATTTTAATAACACTCACACACAAAAAAAATGTTATCCCAGAACTTCCTTTTCTTCAGAGTGTTATTGTTTGCTCATTTTGACAGGAGAGTCATTCATCCATTATTAATTTTAAGCAGCCTTCTCTAAATTGAGAGGGAGAGATGCACAATGCCATGAATTAATAAACTCTGGACTAGGAGGTTCTTTTTGAGTGTTGCTCCAGGCTACCTGTCAAGATCCTGCTCTCCTAGTCTTACTTTCTTCTTTTCACATCATGCCTAGAAGTATTTCCACACATCCCTGTGGTTCTTATGCTCTTCTTGCCCATTCAGTTGAAATTCTTCAGAGAACCTGACTCAAACCTCTTCATTTATCAGAGCCTGAAGATGTGAGAATACAGACACTAAGCAAGTCAGATTTGGGGTTTGCAGGCATAAGTTGAGACTGAAAGAAGGGGAGGAAGGAATGTCAGTTTGTCTTTACTATCTCCAACCCAGCCTGTCTGTTGGAGATAATACTAAATTATTGACACCACAGGCAAGTGATTTCCCTTTTATGCTTCAATTTGTTCATCTACATAGTGGAAATATACTAGCTATTCATGGAAGATTTACTCAACTAATATTTATATGTTTAAAAACTTCTGGATGCCAGGGATATAAAAAAATAAATATACAGATACAGATACAGATGGCTCTTCACTATTTTTAACGTTTATCTGATGCATATTCTTCTTCTTTCTCCTCAACTCTTATGTGTCCCCTGAAGATATAATGTCAAATTAAATTGTACCAAAATGCTGTTGTCTTATTCTTGTAAGAGGGAGGGTTTTTACCAATAGTATACAGGAACAAACACACAAACAAACAACAACAAAAAAGCCACACAACTTCAGTTAACAGTAACTTCCCTGAAAGAAAAGAATATGATAACTCCATAATATAATGACAAATAGCAAAAAAAAGGATTCTCATTAGTCATTAGCTACTTTGTGTTTACTGAAAAGGCCTTTTGAGGTGTGATTGTTAGTAGAAGATGTACTGCATAACGAGGACATCTAATGACTAGAGAGCTGGTCTTGTTTGTGACTCTTGTGAGAGATATGGACTATTTCAGTGCAGATAAATGAATCTGTAACAGAAGGTAAGGGTTGGGCAGTTAGATACTCATTGAATTTGTGAATTTATTTTAACATTTTTGGCGTGAAAAATCAGTATAAATCCCATTTCTCCCTTTCCTTCCATACCCATTGCAAACACTGTAAGCCTTCATTAGCTCATATCCTCCTATAGCAAGAAAGTGGGTTTTTTATTCCTTTCAGGAACACACTTAAATGTTGTGTTCTATGAATGTGTATGTGTGCTTATACTCATGTGTTTGCACATGCAGAGTGGCATGTGAAGAGCCAGCAAGTACCTACTGTGTGCCAGACACTGTTCCAAGGACTGAAACTATGGCAATAAACCCAAAGTGAAATGTTCCTGTTCTTGGGAAGCTTAGTCTAGTGAGCGGAGAAAACAATTTCAAATAAACAAATTTGATCAACAAAGCAATTTCTGCAGAGTGTGGTACAGAGAATAAGAGGCTGCTTTGGTAGAGAGGTCAGGGAGAATTTCAGTAAGTTTCAATGATAAGGACCCAGACATGCACTCCACTGACCAGTGTAGTCTTCCTCACAGCTGCAGGAGACAGGTATGTCTGAGTACTGTCACTGATGCTTTAATGTGCTTGGGTTGGTATTTGAGATATTTACATTGGTGCTCACACCTCTTTATGATATGATGTTTTATCTGGTGTGTTTCATTACTTATTAATACACAACTGTTTTCCTCTGACTCCCTTCTGCCATAAGACGTGCCTTTTCTAGACATATTCTCCTTCTAAAATGAACACCAAGATTAATGTTTTCTTCAAAAGATAATTTTCTTTCTTTTTATAATACCTCTCTAAATATCATTGAAGGGCAGCCCACATTATGCTCCTTCAGTTAACTCTAACACATTTACTTTCATGCACAGTAGATTGAGAAATATTTACTGTTTATGTTGATACTAAATTATGATCATTTTGTATTGCTCTGCTGTTCTTACCTGAAAATAATTTTGAATGATAGGGGACACATTTTACTTATTTATTGAATATGAAGTGCATGCTAAACAACCATGAGACAAAAGGAAGTGAGACAAACTGACTTCTAACTCCAAGCCTATATCCTTCCCATTATACCACAGCTTCTCTCTGCAATGAATTTGTTTGTTTCTCAATGGAAAATGCTTGTCCAAAATGTCTTCGTTGTTTTTTTTTTTTTTTTTTTGTCAAATTTAAGTTACAACTACGTGAATTATAGTAATGGATATATTTTATTAATAAATAAATAGGAACAAAAAAGAAATGCCAGTCTCTACAATATAAAGATATACCAGTTTATCTTTTCAAAATTAGCATTAAAAGAGAATGAAACTTTCAGAGAATAATTTCCACAAATTCTTACAGAGTGAAAATTTGTGGGGCCCCCCAATTATATAATGAAATCATAATATCCCCAACTTGATAGCATTGTGAGGGGCCTTTGGGAGGCATTAGATCATGAGGATGTAGCGCTTTTGGTATTAGGGCTCTCAAAGTGGAAGAACGGACCAGAATTCTCTCTTTCCATCATGTAAGGACCTTTCCACAGAAGGTTATCTGCAAACCTTTAAGACTGTTCTCACCAGACACAAGAACTGCCCAGGCCTTATTCTTGTATTCCTAGTTTCCAGAACTGAGAGGAATACATTTCTGTTGTTTGTGCTACCCAGTTGTGGTACTAGAGTACCTAAGACTGATTTTGTACATGTGGCTCCCTCTATCTGGACTGCCCTTTGTTCTCTTTTCTGCCTTCTGAAATTCCACTTATCCTTACCATTCAATGCCCAGTTTAAAAGCAATTTCTTTTAGTGCAGATTTCACTCAGCCCTCTCCTCTGGACAGACTTTTGGCTCTAGGGTTTGCATTTCCATATTGGATTTTAGATATTCTTATTTTTAGCAACTGTCCACTTAAAGGCAAGGGACATGAATTTTCTCTAGGTACTTACAGGTCCTTTCAATGAATCTTAGCCTAAGTTGAGCACAATATGCTGAATTAGTTTCATAATATGCTTTCTAAGATTGTAGGCAGCAGAATGGACTATTGTTATTCATTGATCTAAGCGAATTCCCCTGATGCTAGGATGGCTTTCACAGAAGGAACACATTTTTTTTATTATTGTGGAAAAGAAAAAAAGAAGAAGAAGAAGAAGAAGAAGAAGAACTCTGCATTACACATTTTATATTTGAATACTGGAATTTAATATACACTACCTCTCGTCCTGTAACTCTTGAAAGATTTTTCAGTACGATGCATAAACAGTAATGTGAGACCAAAAACTATCTCCTTATACTATTAATATGGCATACTCCAATGCACACTTTTTATTATACTCTTGGTATCATTTCTTTTTTATCCTGTTTGTTCTTTTTCTGAGACTAGGCTCTATACATAGTCATCCTATTTTGGTCATTCTCTAATCTCCCACATCCTCACAGCCTAGGACAGTGCCTAGTGCATAGAAAATGATGAAATAATGTAATGCACAGCGATAGAAGGAAGGGAGAGAGGAGGAAAAAGGAAGAATGGAAGTAAATTACCAATATATTAATTTCTGGAGCTAAAAGAATGTTTCCTATTTGGGTTCCATGTTCTATCTCTAACAGGTTTCTCATGAAAATTTCATATATATATATATAAAACTATTGACTCCATAAAAGAGTCATGTCAGGCCTCATGACTAAAATATTTTGTCAATAAGTTCAAACCACTGGACAGAGTTTGCATGGTCTGGCTTATAATCTGTTTTCTTAGGAATTTGTCTTATATGAAATATCTAGGTAAAGTGAGAAGTCAAGTAAGAAATTATGACTTTTCCCTCAGTCCAGCATTAAAACAAAACAAAAAAAAAAAACAACACTACAATATTCCTACAAATCTCTGTAAAAATATCAAATTCCCTCCGAGGTCATTCAGCCTTGGTATTTAAAAATGTTTGCAATTACATTTGAGTTTAAAGCAGATTGAAAATATTCGTAATGTTGCCAATAAGAAGTACTATTGAGGTTTTTATTTATAATGTACAGACTGCTAAACTTGTTTTTATATATAGCATGGGATCAAGTGGGAATTTTTTTCTTCCATCACAAATTAGTTATTTCTCTGAATGCCTGCTAGGTGATAATAGCTTTTGTTTTCACATTTCTTATTCCTTTGCTTCATGAACAGAATGAAAGTGATTTTTGGCAACATCTGTCCTTATGGTTATATAATGCCAACTAAATGAAATTCACTCCATGCTTTTTATCTTACCAGTTGTTCAAAAGCATGCAAAACTATAAGAGATAATGAAATGTGGATAGGATTAATGGCTTATTTTTCTAAATCAGGAAATATTGCTAAATGTAGAGTAAGAAAATTAATTATTTTATTATTGGAATAAAGAGCTATGGGTGTTTTAGCATGCTACCTTTCTGGAGATGCTTTGTCTCTTTTCCTCTTTATAATAATTAATTTCAAATACAGATGAAAATGATCTTGATATTGGAATGCAGACCTGGGATATTACATGGTCTAACCTCCCACCCTATTCAGGGGCTCTTCTAATGTCCCACAAAAGCCTGGTGGGCAGAGGCTGGCTGTGCAACTTCCTTCTGAACACCGTTGGTTCATGTCCTTTCAACCCAGACCATAAGGAGATTGGGCCCAGGAGAAACAAAGGGGCTCTAGGCTCACTTTGTTTTTAATCTGCCACAAAGAATGAGACTAAACCCTTCTGAACCTCAATATCCTTATATTTAAAATAATAGTGTTGAAATTCAAGCTGTTTAAGGCCACTTCAAGATTAGACACTCTATAACTCTATAGATGAATATACATAATTCCAATTTAATTGATATTACCATAGAGTTTAAACTTTTAATAACTGTTATACTTTCTGACTGATCCTCTTCAAAACTTCAAGGATGCATCAACTGATCTATCAATCTGGCCTCAAATTATTACATATAATATTAAGGTTGTTTTGAAAAAATCCAGCTGCTACTTCCAGAGGAGCCCTTAATTTGTTGAGGTGTTTTGATTGAAAGGACTGGCAATACAGAAATCCAGAAGAATAAGACTAGGAAAAAAAGTAACAACAACATACAATTCATAAAACGAATTTCACACTCCCATTGATTAAAAAAAATTCTGAAGTCACTCACCTATAACTGATGGGACTCTGATGAAAAAAAAAGAGGGAAACCAAGAGGAGACAATGAGAATTTTGTTCATTGTTCTAATGATTCTTAGATGCTGAAAAGGATTGTAGAGCATGCTCTTGTCTCCCACTTACACATTCCTGATGTCTAGCCTTTTAGCTTTCTTTTAATCACTTTTAGTCAAAGGGAATAGCCACTTAATACTAAAAAAATTCTCACTTCTCAATATATATTATGTTTTATTTCAATTTCAATTAGTATAAGATAAGAAATAATTCTTCTTATAAGCAGAATTTTCAAAGTTTAGTTATCCATACTTTTTATTGTGCATGATGATTATATATAATAGTAGGATTCATTGTTAAAACTTGGTACATGCTCATGATATAACAATATAATTTGGCTGATCTAAATATTTTTAATACATAGTCAAGATCCTGTAAATTTTATTTTTTGACTTCTGAATTGTCCATGGGTACAACAACAATAACAACAAAATATTCCTTAATGAAAGACATTTCATTTTAAATGTCAACTATAGGACATCTCAAACTTAAGGTGTGATAACTTAATCTGATTATCCCAGGGCATTCTGAATTTTCAGAAGGCAGGGTCCAGGGAAGTTCCCAAGTATTTTGAGTTAATTGACACCATTAGGTTCTTTGGGCAGGGGGTAGGGGGTTGGGCAAGTTGCTGGGGATTGAACTCAGGGGCACTCAATCACTGAATCACATACCCAACCTTATTTTGTATTTTATTTAGAGATAGGGTCTTACTGAGTTACTTAGCACCTCACTGGTGCTGAGGCTCACTTTGAACTCTCAATCATCCTGCCTCAGCCTAGTGAGCCAGTGGGATTACAGACATGCCCAGCTGACAACATTATCATTTAAAATAATAATAATAATAATAATAATAATAATAATAATAATAATAATTGCCCGGCTGACAACATTACCATTTAAAATAATAATAGTGTTAACAACAAATGATTCACACTTCTAATTTATACTGAGCACCTTAAGTATAGTTTTATTTTTTCTTAAAATCTGTAACATTTTAAGTCCATTTTATCATAATGTGCTATTTTTAGCTGTGTATATAGAAAAAAACAAAGAGTTTGATATTATAAGATGAACTAATTTAGAACTTTTTGTTTTAGTGGTTTTAGAGAGAAGTAAAAAATACTAAACACATCTTATGCCTTTAAAATTCCATATACACTGTGTATCAGAGGGAGGGAGGGAGAGAGGAGTGGGGAAAGAGAATAATTGGCAATGGATTTATACTGACTAAGACAGTATTAAAGTGTCCTTTGCATCTAGATTCTTAGCTGGATTTGAAAATACACTTAGGGTGGAAATAAAATGCACATTAAAAATATCCTCCTATGGAATTTAAGAAAAGCAGTCAGGAAAGATTGTGGCCTGCACTCAGTAGTTTTGAAATATACCCTAAGATTTATAAAATTGACTCTGACAGATGATGCACACCCTCTTTTATTCTAAACATGAATGCTGTGGCACAGAGCAGTGTCCTCTGGTTTAAAAATTCACAACTTTGAAGTGAAATAATTTGTGAGCCATCTTCTCAGAAACAGTGATTCTCCCACCACCACCCCCCCACACAATGGAATGAAAAACACTGCAGTAGGGGAAAAATCAATAGTTTTCCAATATATGAACTGATCAATAATTCCAGGTGTTTTGTGTCCTGAAATGTATCAAGTAAAGTTAGATGGATTCCCTGCCATACCAGATCAGGTAGGGGAGGGGACTGGAGAGGAAGGTCCTGGAATATCTAAATTATCTAAATAGCTGCCCAAAATAAACACGTTAATGTGTCCTGAGAATGTATAATAGCTCATGAGTATGTTTTCTACTTATCCTGAAGGAACTACATATGAAAAAGAGTTCAACAGATTTGTTTTTCTAACCTGCTGAAAGGTAGTTAAATATTACTTTGCAGGCATTCTGATAAAACTGGTTGATTTATTTAGCTTTGTGAACTATGTAACAATATACAACAGGTGCCATTGGCAGCCATTTGTAGTTTAAAGCTCAAGCATATTTTACATGCAGTACAGTCAAGCATTTAGTGCACTGAGAACAGATCTGGGTTTTATTATTTCTCCTTTTTCTATTCTTCTCTGTGATCTTAAGTGAAATTAAATGTGCTTATCTTCCATATACAGCTATAGATTGTCCAGACGCAAAATATTTAATATTTTTTAATCAATGTTATTATATTCATTCTTTTCAAATGTAACATTCTTACATTCTCAATAGATGTCTCTTCTAGCTCAGCTTAAAGCCACTTCATAGGAAAATGGTAAATTAAAAAATCTTTTTATAACTACCAAAGAATTACTTATCAGGAGAACATGGATATATTTTATTTTGTTTTGTTTTTGCAGAGAGAGTTGAAATTTTCTAACCTGGGCCCTAGGGTATTTCATCAAGAACAATCTTAAGTAAAAGCTTGCTATTCGCTTTTCAAAAGTAGATTGTCTCTGCACTATGCTCTGGTCTTTCCAAATGAGCTGAAAATAATTTGCATGTGCTTTCTGGTTCCTTTAACTTGTAGAATTTCATCCGGATCTAGTCTAACTTAATAGCACTTTTAGAGAATTATTTTTGGAAAATAGCCTTAGCTGTTGAGTAATTTATAGCAATTAGGTGATATCCATATTAAAGGAGAGAGGTGACAATAAACCATACAGTATCTCCCTTGTTTGCTTTGATATATAACTTTTGATATATAACTTTGATATATAACTTTTCCATAAAGAGATTTCTTTCTTAAGGAGTTTCTTTCTTAGTTATTGGTGAAAGAAAATTCATGTAAGTTCTTTAGACCATCCTATTTCTTATGTCTTTTTGAAGTCATGCCTAAATCTCAAGCATAGGGCAAGAGGAAATATTTTACCTAAATGAAAAAAGATAAAAATAAAATGGATATACAAGTTAAAAAGAGAGGGAGAAAATAAATTACTGTAATACTGAAACTGCTTGCTTCTGTAGGAGTCAGAAGTGTGGAGTCACAGTCAACTGTTCAGTAGTGGATAATTGCTGGAACAATTAATCTTTCCTGGAGAATGCTTCTGTGCCACAATCAATCATATCAGAAAGACCACATGGACTGTGGACTATAGAGGAGGGTCCTCATGGTACACATCAAAACTTGACATTCATGATGGCTCTCTAATGTAGCAAGAAGCCAGGGATGTGCTGTCAGAAAGAGATAAATCAGAATTTTAAAATAAAAATGGATTCAATACCTTGAATTTATGATTTATCCTACATGTGGAAATAACTTGTTTTGGCAGCTTATCAGAGCAAGCACAGTTATAGACAGGACTTAATTCAAGCAACTAAACTGCTGATGGATCACAGATTTATAATAAACCCTTACCCCACCCTATTTTTTCTGTCATGTTCTCTACCCTAGACCAAGATATCTTTGTGTGAGATTATATGATGTATATGCCTGCACACTGCTCTTTCAAAATTAAGAAATCCTTTGCTTGTAACTTCCTTATATTGAGATAATGAAATCAAAATACATCTTTCTGAAGAGTTTCTGGGCAAAAGTAGCTTACTGCCTCACAGAATAGCTCAAGAAAAACTTTTGTTTTTCCTATGTCTAATCTTGTACCATGTCATTCCTGGTTTATTATCACTTGAACTCTATCTCCATCTTTCAATAGCTCTCAAAAAGAACAGAAATGAACACTTCTTAAGAATGGAGACTGGTGGTTGAGTAACTTACAATAGGACCTTGCTTGTTCCTCTGTACAGAGGCTATCAGCATTAGAAACATTATTCAAATTATCTTTGCCTCTTTCTTCCCCAGAGAAGACTATTTTTATTGAGTCCCAGTTGTTCAACGTGTATGTACTTTAACATTCATATATTTCTTCAAATATTGAGGAAATTCTCTATACAAGTTGACAGAAGAGGGAAGAGGCATCTTCATGACTAGTTTCTCAGATAATCTATGGTTTCTCTATCCTGGCACAAATATCATTTTACAATTTTTGCTTGTACATTTGATTGATGGTCTATTCTGACATACTATGTGTGGTCAGGAAAATTTCTATTTGGATCATCATTACATTTTCTGAGCCAAACGTGGTATCTATTAGGTACCTTAATTTTATAACTGTTTGGTACATTGGGCCTTTAAAAACTTTTGTGGAATAAATGGAGGAAGTAAGGATATATGGAAAGAAGAAATTTTGGCTTGTTTTCCTGCTCACAATATCTCTTTGACCATTTTTACTTTGAAGGAAAAACAATTATGGAAGTATTATAACTACTGGTAAAATTAGTAATAATTCAGTATTGAATTTGAATAACTATCCTTTCAACTTTTTCAAAATTTCCATCTGGTATTTAGTTTTTGCCATAATTCTGAAAGCTAAACAGGACTGTTAAATGACTATGTCAATGTTACAATTCCAGGTCCATTATTTAAATTTAGAATTTATGTGAAGTAAATTTTTAGTTAATTTGATATGTGGCTAGCACATGAAGTTTGAGAAGTTGGAAGCAAAGGAAAAAGAAGTATGGTAATAATCTCCTCTGGCTACCTCTTCCCTCTTTCACCATATTGTGTGCTCTTAAAATATTCTCCTAACATAAAATCCATTCCAACTAACTTATGTCTCACATAAGCCAGGGGCTTATTCATGGCATTACTTTGAATGATAACAGTATTCCACAAATTGACTTCTTCAGAATACCCAAAGCCTGGTCATGTTCAAGTCATTACTAAATGTGCCTACTTTCTCTTTGGTGGAGTTCCTGCTGTGAGCGAGGAGCTGGGGACATGGTGATTGCTGGTTTACACCCTTTAATACTTCAAATGTTTTGCTGGATTCTGAGGCAAAATAAGAGATCAGATATTTGTGGGTTTTTTTTTTTTTTCCATTAAAGATGTGACTGGTTACATCTTTAGTTAGTTGCGCTCTAGCACCATAACTAATCCTATTTTCCAAACAAGGAACGAATGAGTTAACCAAGTTGTTGTTTTTTTCCAAAACATATTTAGAAAATATCATAAAATTTCATAATGACCAATATTTGTGCATGGAGAATAGCCTAGAAAGTACCAGTTGTTATCAGTCATTCATATTCCTTAAAATTATTTCTTTAGTAGTTCTTAGCAGAGCTTAGTCATACTTTCTTCAGCTTAAATAGACTCTTATCAATTCACTGAGTATTAGATTTATAATATTATGACCGTATAGTCCAGTGATCTCATTTAATGTCCAGAGAATGTGAGGCCCGAGAGATATCCTTCTCTATGACATCTAGAACACAAGTGCCCAAGAACATTTATCTCTTAACTCTAAACCATGCTGATATTTAAAGATATAGCAAGCATTTTAGGAAACTATCAGGCAGGCAGGCAGGCCTTACTTTCTAAAGATCTGTAACCTGAATGCAGAAAAGTCCCAGGGTCCTTGGGGCTATGAAACCCCAAAGGTCTATGAAGCAGTGAGATTCACAAATGGAAATGAGCCCTATTTGAAGGGAGTAGGATAAAGATGTGCTTGCTCAAAATCAAGTGGTCTCTCAGCTGTGTAATGCTAGGGATCAACAACAGAAAGCCGTTAGAAAAGGGGTGATTTTTTTTTTTCCTAGCCAAAGCCTCGGGAAGACTTTTGTGCTAACAGAAAATTTAGAATTCAGCAGTGGCAATCAAGAAAAGTCACTTTTTATATAACACAAGTCATCATTCAGTCTAGTCACCTGTGGCCACATGGATAGCATCACTAGTAGTATCCAGTATTCACACACATACATCATTGGTCACTCACCTCTCTCCCATCCCTCAGTCCCTCCTCCTTTCCCATCACCTTCTTGATGTGCTCATTCCCAGGCATTCTGGAAAGGGTTTACAAATAATTTACTTGACAATTTTGACCTATGTGCTTTTTGAAATGAGAAAGACATGAAGATCCAATGGCTTTATTCCATTTGAATGGACACATAAATACAAGAGGCATTCGTTTCCCTTATTAATTAGATTTGAGAATGTACCATTTAATTTTCTTTTAAAAAATGAACTCTTAATGTTTTGTATTATAATTTGGATAGTATTAAAGACAGAATTTACTTTGATATTCTATCAGTGCATATTGGAGTGTAGATTACCTCTCTTCCCTCTTTATTTCTTCATTTGCAGAAATGTAGTCATATTTATCTGTAATCTGGTTTTAGTGACCTCTAGTGCCAGGAAAGCTCAGTACTCTTTTTTGATTCAGAATTGGCAGATTGTCTTTTAAGTCCTATATTGTTAATTATAACACATAAAAACAAGAGAATAAACCCATCACATTTCTGTAATGTGTGTGTGTGTGCGTGTATGTGTGTGTGTGTGTGTATAAATAAATGCATGTCTAGGCATAAACATACGTATGCAAAGAAATTTTTGCTGTGCAACCAAATGAAAGATGTTTGTGGTATATATTTGAGCATTGGTTTAACAAATTCAACTAACAAAAAGCACATTCCATTTCAGGAGGAGCCTATTTTTTTTTCTCATTCAGTAAACTATGGTAGGGTGCATTATAACATTCCAGCATAATTTAGATGTGTGATATATGTTGTGTAAAAAGCCTTCAGGAGAATAGGAAGTCATTCTTGCTGTATAGCTCAGTCTATTATAAAAATAGAAAGCTTAAGCTTCTACCTGTTTAACATGTTTGAAATATTGTCTTTACAAAAATTGAGTTTAAAATGTCATTGAGTCCACACATAAAACTTCTTTTAACCTATCAAAACATTTTAATCTTGCTTATATTAACAAAAGTATTAATTCCTCAGGCTGGGGGTACATCTTAGTGGTAGAGTGCTTGCCCAGCATGTGTTAGGTGTTGGGTTTAATCCCTAGCACCTATATAAGTAAATAACCCAATTATCTTATTTGGTAATTTTCAGCATAAGCTGAGGTGTTTTTTTTTTAATAAATACGTATAGTTTAATAGCAAGGTATAGTGTGCATTTCACAGGATTCATGATGATTAAAAATTGTCCACAGTTAATCTAAGGAACTTCATATTTTCTCCAATTGAAATACCCTGTATATCCTCCTCTCCACAGTTTAAATTTGGTTTTCCCCGCATTTGCCATGAGTGTTCATTGAGAACAAAAATATCATCTTACTATTTGGCCCAATAATCAATATTATTGTGCAAACAAGCAGCATGAATAATAGATTAACCTAAAAGCTTGGAGATTGAGGCTTCCAGCAGTGGGATTTGGAAGGAATTATTCAGCATGCAGCCCACCATTAAATAGAGAAATGTTGACACTGGGGCACGTAAGTAGGAAAATCCTCTCCTCTTCCTCCTCCGCCTATTAATGCTTCTTTTCTTATTTGAATAATTCTCAGTATCCCCTCATCCTTTGTAAATAGCCATGCTTCAAATATCACATCTTCAGATATAAGTCAATTTTGTTGTTTTTACTTATTCCAAACATAACTAAGCATTTTTACTCTTAGCAGATATGTTTTATGATATTTTCTCATTCTCTTATAAAGGTAGTATATATGGAAGGAGTTTGAATCAACAGATTTGAATTCTCTCTCCATTTCATTGACATGCCACTGTGGATAAATTGGATTAAAAAAGGTGAGAGTTCAAGTTATAGATTGTTAGTTTTTACATCTTATGCCTATTACCTCACTATCACAGCTTTAGAACTCTTCCTTTTCTATTTATCTCTCTGGTCTGCAGTTTCAAACTTAACATTTTTCTTGAAATAGTCTGGAAGGATGTAGCCTGCATGTACTGATTGTGCACAAAGCTGCACGCTTAAGCAAGGGAGCATACTATTCTGAAGCCAAAAAAATAGAGTTAAAGGAAATTCAAGGCAAAGAAGAAATAAGGTATGCTTTCAGCACCAATGGGCAATTTTCAAGGGCCATTTAGTATTATCAATAACTACCCAGAGCATGGTTCCCCATTCATTTGCTGAGGAATTGCTAAGTTGGGGTCTCATTTTACTGCTTATTCATGTGTGCTCAGAAGTAGCCAAAAGTGATTCTGATGTTATATACATGCAAGCGGTCTTCAGTGGATAGCTGCAGAGTTTTCTGCCTGCTAAAGACTGGTTTTCAAAAAAAAAAAAAGATATTTCTAATAGAAGGATGTTTAGAAGGAAGGAAGCCGGAGAACTACACAGGCAGTGCCTCCAGAGAGGCATATATTTTGAGTACATTACCTTAAACTGGGGACTACCTGGATTTTCCAGGATGGGGAACTATATTTTATCAATTACTCACAGGTCACTTATTCATAATAATTAGTCTTACAAGGCATATCCAACTGCCAACTTATTAATTTACAAATGAGCAACAGTGATTCCCTATTCTTTATCCAAGGCATCTCCTTCTTCAGATCTACATATTTGGGGAAACAAATTCATTCATTTACTAATTCATTCAACAAATATTTATGGAGTGGCCTTGGGGCACTGCACTAGGTAGTAAAGATTCAGTAGTGAACAAGTTAGACATTCTTCATTGTTTCCTAGAGATCTTAGTTCCATCATGAATATAGACAGGTAAAGAGATAATGCCACTAAAATATATAAATGCCAAGATGTATAAAATGTAAGGTCTTGCCCAACTATTAATGGCCATGTAAAAACCTATACTTAGATATATCCTAGGGAGGTTTCTGAACTCTAAGGATCAAAACTAATAATAATAAAACATTTTGATGTCTAACCTTTACTAAGTATTTGCTCTGTGCTGTATGCTGCTACAATATTAGAGATATGTATCATAGGAATGAACTTCACAATCTTCTGAGTATTAGGTGGTATTATTATTATTCCCATTTCAATGATAAGAAAACTAAGGATTAGAAAGAATAAACAAACTTCCTTGGTCCCACACTCAAAAGAGGACTTACTATGATTTTAAGTAATATGCATTATCTGGTTGAGTCCAAACTTCATATTTTTGGTCTGCATATTATCATCCTTCAAAATTAAAAAAAAAAAATCTTGAAACTGGGGAGGGGAAACTAGAATTTCAGTCAAAAAATACAAAAGAGAGAGAGAGAGAGAGAGAGAGAGAGAGAACCAACCAGACCAGCATCAGATTTCCTATACATACAAGGGAATTCTAATACAGCAATCTTAAAAGATTTTAAAGCAGGATTTCTTTTAATTCAGATTATTTCTACTCAGGAAAAGTTTTTACTCATTGATTTTTTTTTTCTCATTGATTCATGAAGTTAATCATTTCATGGCTCTTATATGGAATCTTTCAATATACCTAATAAGCTGACCACAAGAATTCAGGAAGAAAATTTGAAGTTCAGATTAAAATGCAAGTAAGTCTCAGACAGTGTTTCCTCTTGAAGTATAACCACAGGTACTTAGAAAGTTCTCAATTTTGATAAGATGAGGGTGATAACAAATGGCCTTGAGCACTTAGCTAATGAGTACACTTGAAGTGTGATGGTCCTTGTCTACATCACAATGTCTTTTAGTTTTGCCATTAAATCAGGATGATTTTGAACATACAGAGTAAAGGAAGGTGAAGAAACTAATCATGGAGATTGTGTCATTTGGACTAACCACCAGTGACTTCCTTGAACATTTTTGTGTGTGTGTGTTAACTGTATGCTAAGAAATGTCAACATCATGCTTTTAGATCTTTGCATATTCTCATTTAAAGGATATTAAAAAAAAATCATGCACAGCATTTACAACAGATACCAGCAGGTTCAATGAAAACACAGGCAGCTGTGAGTCCTGTGGGGCATCAGCATATGCCCAGCAAGACACACAGAAAACTAGTAGGGAGGCTGAGTACCTGTCACAGGAGAACCCCAGAGTTAAGTTGAAGGTATTCACTGGAAGGCACAGTGAGACCATTTGAGAATAGCTGCTGGAAATGATGGGATTCTGTCTACTCGAATCACAGATTGAGTGCCAGTTGCCCACAGCAAGAAGATCTGGAGGGACTGGTTTCATCTACATCTAGTGTATTTTCAAAATTTACTCCTTGGAGCACTCTTTTCTGACAGGGTCTCACGCTAGAAAAAGCATGGTGGCTGAGGGGTATGACGGTAGGATAATCAACATAAATCTGAACAGGGACAGTGGAGTCCAAGGGAAATTAAAAAAAAATAAAAGTTTAGATAAAAGTAGGGAAGAGCCAGAAAATTTTAGAACACATGATAGCATATGTCTGAAATACCTAAAACAACAGTAGAGGGAGTTCTGTGAAGTTGGCAAAGCTATCTACGGCCAGCAAGATTGAGGATAGGAAACCAAGATCTATTATACTTATGATCAGAATGCTTGAACAAAACAGAGGAACAGAAAGAGAATGGATTTGAAAATATTTGAATAGCATACTGTGTATTTGAAAATTATAATCCAGGATACCTGACATCAAAAATTTTAAATAAAACTGTGGACCTTAAAAATGAAAATGTTGTTGTAAATCAATGGATGTGTAACTGATATGATTCTGCAACCTGTATATGGGGTAAAAATGGGAGTTCATAGCCCACTTGAATCAAAGTGTGAAATATGATATATCAAGAACTATGTAATGTTTTGAACAACCAACAATAAAAAATTTAAAAAAAATGAAAATGTTGAGAGACATTTAGGTAAAAATAGCACTTAAGCTAAAGAGAAAACTGAATTAATTTTTCATCACATTTTTTTAAAAGCAATGCCCTTGCCAAAAGAAAAAAAGAATAACATTTAAAATGCTCAAGGAAATAAAAATGTGTGCCAAAGATATTTTATCAGTTAAACTTACTTTTAAGTATAAAGGGCATGAAAAATATTTATCAACATTCAAGAATTAAGGAAATATTTTTCTGTTGAATTTTTCTTAAAGAGTATAGGGAACAAGTTTCATATAAACAAAATATCTATGAAAACACTGATTTCAAAGAGCACAGGTGAGCAAGAAATGCATTCTTACAGAACTAATATTAAAATAAGTTTTAAATGGGATCATGTATATATTTATGTGCATATATTTTGACATTGTAGATGTAGAACAGCCTTAAATTTAAAAATGGGAAAGAGATGGGATAGCATATGCAAAAACATTTAAATGTATTTAAGAAAAATTTAGAATTAGAACTGAGCTCTTTGATTTCCAAAAACAACATTTCTCCCTTCCTCTCTCTCCGTTTTTTCTTTCTTTTTTTTTTAAGTTTTATTTTACCTTTTTAAAGGTTAGCTGTCTTTACATACTCAAGATGCTAATATTGTAATAGTTTCCTAGGGGTACAATAAAATAGATATTAAATGGCACCATTAAAAATTATCTGTTTTAATCTACCCTAGTTTAGGAGTGTTATCTTCATTTGATTTTAAAGTTTTTCTAGAAAACAAGAATGTCATTATCTGTCATATGTTAGGGAATTATAATTAAAAACAAAACCTCTCCACCAAGGTAGAGAATAGAAAATAAATACATATCATAACTTAGTAACCATTAAATTAGACATTTGCATTATGCACAATGTGCTAGGAGATGGCGGAGACAGAGCTCACGATTTTATACAGCCCGGATGATGACTGTGTCATCATTACATCAGCCAGGCTGATGACTGTACCCATTACATACATATTTTCCAGAAGAGCAACAATTAGTTCTCATGTAAGAGGACTTGACATCACTGTTTGCCACAGAGAGTTCATCCTAATTTTACCTGGCAATATATCTGTGTTAGTTAAATGACCTTATTCAGAGGGTGGACAAATTTCTCACATGTTTTTGACGGGACTTTTATTCTTTTTCTTTTTCTTATTTTTTTTAACAGCCTGTAGCTAGGGAACAAACTGATTTGCTCCTAACCTCACACAGAAACTGGAAGAGGGAGGTGCAGGTCCCTTGATGTTTATAGTTCATAGAGATGGCTCTCATGTCCTTTGATAAAGATATCCCTAAGTCATAAAGGTGACAAAAAGGACCATCTGGTTTTTAAAACATTCGTACACATTTGAAATAGAAGAATAAATATTTACAAGTTTTCTAAAATAAGTGCTTAAATAAAATTTATAGTTTTCTTTAGTTATATAAGGGTATCACTGTAAGACATTTTCCCTAAGGGTATCACTAAAAGATGTCACTGTTTTTATTGTGTCTTAGTCAGCTTGCCCCTTTTTTTTTTTTTCTGTTAAACTTTAAACTCCTCAAGGGCAGGGATCATGTTGGCTTTTCTTTTGTATTTCCTGGCGGTATCTAGTGTAGCCTTTTCATGCCCAGTGGATGCTCAATAGCTATTGTTCAGCCGACTGGCAAAATGTTTGTTATCTATCGTGGGCACTAGGCTGATGTTTAAGGCACTTTTGCTTGAGAAATGACTAAACCTATTTTCCCAGTCATTTACTTTTTCCTTGGTTAAGAGTAAGTTCATCCTACGATTATCTTTTTTTTCATAAAAATATTTTTATATGAAGGTTTGCTACATTAAAAAGAAAATTGGCTTTTACAGGAGAGGCAAAGAAGTCAAAGTTTTTTGATATTGAAATTCTTACTTGGAATCCTAGTTTCTTTTTCTCCAACTGAGAAATAGTACTTTTGAAAAACCATCAGTGATGATTGAAATCTGAGATGACCTGGCTAGGGCTAAACATGCAGATTGATTGAATAAATTCAACATCAAATAGCTGCTTAGAAGTCTCTATTAACACATAGGAATATTATGTTTATTAAATTTTACTTCTTTTGAAAATAATAACTTTTCCTAATTATCATTCAAATGCTATTTTGCTAAAAGAAATTCTCTATTTTGCTCTTAGTATGCCCAGTATCTGTTTTGTAAATTAGCTACTTTATCCCAGAAACAAATATTTCTACTAGATTTTGCTACTGACTTAAGAACATTTATAACAGTGTATTGGAATTATCTATATAGTACATTTCTCAAGGGCAGGGATGTCTTCCTTTTGGATCTGTATAACTTAGAAAATGACAAACTGAAAAATAAATTTCTTGAGTTTATTAGTAGAAAGTCATACATGATGGTGTTTATTAGACTGAGTATCTGATTCGAAAGTTGAATTTGACTATATGATCTATCTTACTCCAAATTTTTCTTTTATATTTTTGGATAATTCAGATTTCTTTTATATTTTTGGATAATTCAGCAGTGTTGCTCACCACTGTGAGACTCAAGCAGAGCCACCAGGAAACAGCAGGACTTTTAAACAGCATTACCAGAGCCTGATAGCTGTGGGCTATTCTCATCAGCTCAATTTGCTGGGCAGTTCTACAAATTACAAATATTTTTCAGACAACATTGCTTTTAGTGATCTACCCAGAAGCCCTGTTAGCCCTATACCTCCCGTTCTTCTCTGTTTTCTATAAACACACACACACAACACAGCTTTTACTGTACTTGAGATTTTTGTCTTCCTTGAGACAACCTCCAAGGAGCAGCCAGGAGCAGAAAGATTCAAATAAGTAATCAATCACCATAGCACTTATATAGTCTCTCTCCTAGTAGTCCACTTTTTGTTGACATGCTATCAGAGCACTTTACACTTGACTAGAGAGCCATGAAAATAGTTACTGGGTCACTAACAGGAACTATAAAAAAGTCCTTCTAAGATAGCACCCTAAAAATTGCTAAAGCCACGGCATCCTGAACTAAATGCAAGGATCTGTTAGATAAGACTAACAGAAAATACACATGACTATATAAAGGGAATGCATATGAGGTAAAGGAAAGAAAATATTGTTTATATTTAGGAGTCATCTTGACTTTGATATTATCCATTGGTCTTTCAAGATTTCATTGGAATTTCACTGTGTCAGCAGTTAGAAAATTGATCTAGTAAAGAAGCATTATTATATAAATCAAAGCTGATGATGCCATCTATACTTGGTAACCATATTTATGGTATGGCAAATAATTATAGCATTAAAACACAGGTAAACAGAGACCTTAGAGAAAGAATGGTTTGCAATTTTAAATTGTACTGTGCCTAAATAATTTTCTGAAACCATCCAGATGGCATGGAGTAAATAGCAAAGGAAAAAAATGCAGGAAGCCAGTATATTAACAGGAGAATATACATTGCTGGCATGTTTTCCTTAGTGGCGCAGAGAGCTGATAACAACTATGAAACAAAGTAGATTAGGGAAAATTTAGCAATGCCATACTGTAACTGGTTACTTAGTTGGTTTTATGGGGGCAATTTATACTCAGGGGCCAGAAAGAGACACATGGGACCTTGTCCTGTCATCCTTCTATGGAATGGTATGGAATCCCAGGCAAAGTTGTTAAAGCCACAATTGCTTTATACTCTGGGGGAAGGAGCCTGCTTTTTGTGTTCTTTCTTTTTTAAGGGCAAGAAAGTGTACACTGTTGTCTTTGGTTCAGGGCAAAAAGACTACCAGTTTTCCAAAAGAGTAGGTTTCGAGGCCAGTTTATGTGGGAGTTCCTTGTGACAGCCCACGTACCTGGTGAGTTTGGAGCTCTTGGGAGGTCATAGTCACCTCTATTTTGTGGGAAACTGAGTTCAGTATTACCCCACAAAAATTATGAGCTGTATACATAGCTTTGTATTTGTTTATTTTACAGATGTGGAAACAGGTGTCTTAGAGAGGTTAAGTCATAACATCTGGGTAAGTGGCCTAACCACAATTTTAACATAAAATACATGTGCTCAACATTATACACATGGCTCCAAAACCAATGTACTTTCTGATGTAAAAGTCCCTTTCCACATCTGGGAAATTGTAAGGGCTCAAAGGGACAGAGTTGTGGAGAAGATCAAGGGAAGGTTATAAAAATGGGATTAAAAAATACTGAACTCTGAGAAGGATCAAAAAGGATATTATAGAAATTGATATATGAGTGTAAGTACTCAGTTTGTTTTCAATCAAGGAAATAAGCAGCTATGACTTAAATGTACCGACCTGTGAGGAATGGAGATTGCCAATATTGTAATAAGGACACATTAGACTTTTATAGAATTTATAGAGATATTAAATACACTGGATAAATGTAACAGTTGAAAATAATTATAAACATCATTGGACTTAACACTTTATGGATAACCTTTATTATATTTACAATGGCTAGATCATTTTATACTTTGCACATAGCTTCTCTCTTCTATGGCATAGTTATAATCACCTTTTCTTGAGATGAGAAAACTAAAGTTCAGAGAATTTATGTGAGAGCTAGACTTTAACACAGATCTTCCTTTTTTGTATTTTTTATTGGTGCATTATAATTATGCTTAACAGTGGAATTCACTGTTACACATTTGTACATGCACAGAGTACAACAGTATAATTTGGTCAATTTCATTCCCTAGTAACGCCCCATCCCATTCCTCCTCCCTCCCCCTGGTTGCCTTCCTCTACTCTACTCTTAACTCAGATCTTCTTGCTCATATTCAGAAATCATAAACAACTTTGGCAGTTATTTTTTATGCACCCTGGGGCATGTCTAAGACGTTTTTGCAAAGCAGTTTTATATGTTCCAGTTATAGAAGGGGTAAAGTGACTTTGGGTCATATCCTACCTCTAAATGAGTTGCATCATGGAAGTTATACTTATTGTACA